>NC_133621.1:188813237-189538237 GCF_048593235.1 Sminthopsis crassicaudata
TTTTTAAGGATGAATCTCTTTTTTAATGTATTCTTATTCTTTCTTCTTTCCCTTTCTCCTTTCACTCATATTTCTCTGTTGAGTGCAATATATTTCTGTATCCAAATGTGTATACATATATTTTTGGGTTTTTTTTGAGGCTGGGGTTAAGTGACTTGCCCAGGGTCACGCAGCTAGGAAGTGTTAAGTGTCTGAGATCAGATTTGAACTTGGGTCCTCCTGAATTCAAGGCTGGTGCTCTATCCACTGCGCCACCTAGCTGCCCCCACATATATTTTTCTTTTGACCATTTTAGATGAGTAAGATTCAATTTTTATGCAACTCCCCCACCCCTGCCCTTGTTGTTTGTATAAATGTCTACTTGTATATCCTGATTATTTGAGGTAAGTTCCCCTAAGTTTCCTTTCCCTTAACTCTAAAAATCCCTTATGTATTCTTCCATTATTTTCTTAATATCATCAAGATCATCAAGGGAATTATTATTCTGGTTTTATGAACCCTAATGATGATTGGATTTAGAGGGTTATATAATTTCCCCAAATTTGAATGTAAGTTAATCTTGTTTAGTCCACCATTGTTCATTCTTGTTTATATTTTTATACTTCACTTCTGTGTTTGAATTTCAATTTCTCCACAGTTGTGCTTTTTTCATCAAAGAATCCTTGGAAATTTTCTGTTTCACTAAAGCTTTATTTTATCCATAGTAGCATTAATACTGAGTTTTTAAAAGTTATTCTTGGCCACAAGCTTTTGTTTTTTAGAATATATTTGAAGCTCTACACCTTTTTTTTTTTTTTTTTTTTTTTTTTTTTTTTTTTTAATAGTGGTGGCTACTAAATCATGTGTGATATGTTTCTTGGTACTTGACTTCTTCTTGGCTACTTACAATATTTTTCCTTTGACTCAGAATTTCTGGATTTGAATTATGATATTCTTGGGAGTCTTCACTTGGAGTTTTTTCAAGTGGATTCTTTTTATTTTATCTTCTGGTTCTAAAAGATCTTGGGAATTTTCTTTTAAAATTTCTTGAAATAATGATGCCTAGGCTTCTTTTGTGGTCATGGCATTCAGAGAGTCCAATGATTCTTATATTTCCCCCCTTTGATCTGTTTTTTAGAAAAGTTGTGTTTGCTATGAGATACCTTATATTTTCTTTTATTTTTTCACCCTTTTTACTTAATTTTAATATTTCTTATTGCCTCATCAAATCAATGGCTTTTATTTAGTTTATTTGAATTTTCAGGGAGTTTGAAGCTTGGGCAATCTTGGTACCCTTTGTGCCAAGCTCTTAATTCTAATTCTTTCTTCCCAAGCTCCTCCCCTCCCCCCCATCTCCCCCTCAACCATTCTCATTCTATTTATAAAAACATTTTCAAACACTGTTTAAACTGTTGCTTCAGTTTTCAGGAATTCTAGTTGAGTTAATGTCCAAGCTGTGGTTTTCTTTGAGTCTTTGCTTGTAGATATTTTGGAGTCATTCTCTTCTACCTTTGAATCCTAATCATCTCTACTATCATAACAGCTCATTATAGTGTGGCTCTTTTTTATTTGCCCTGCTTCCCAATTTTGAACTTAATTTTAGGGATTGGCTCTGCCACACTTCTGGAGAAAGGTCTGAACTAGTTCTAATACTGCTTTCTTGTGTTATTAAATGGATCTTAGGGATAGACTGGAAACATGCAATAGAACTATGGCCCCCTGACCTTTGGGGGGAGGTGGACTTGGGTTGGAAAAACCCTAAATCTCAACCCATCCCGACCTTTGGGAGCATCCCCACCCTCCTGCTTCATTCCCAGGGGAAAGTCCCACAATAATCCCCACTTACAATTCATTTGGAGATCTTGGTCTAGGGCATAATTACTACCCATTATTGAGTCCCTCGAATCATCTGGAGATCTCTTCCTAGCCCTGGGCCATAGAAGGCTAAATAAAAATCAAGGCTGTGTCCTTTGCTTAGAGATCGGGACTGTGAATTCTTTCACAAAAAGACACCTACTTGGGGACCCCCATCACTGTTAGGGTATCTCTCACCCCTTGACAGTTTTATCTAGGGCAAAGTTTGATTGCTACCCTTCTCCTTTGAGCTCTGAAAGTTCCTTATGTTAGAGTAGACTAGTGCTACAGTCAGCCCATATCAAAAAGCTGGAAAGCTCTTATTGGTTCAGTGTCAGAATTTTGGTTCCCCTTTAGTTTGAAATCCCTGCCTTGGTTATTCTTCTGAAGACTGGGCTAGATGCTGGAATTGATAAGCTCCTAAGGGCTTAATGAACCACATCATTGCTGTTCCTGGCTTCTGAACTTTCTCTTTTTTCCACATACTGTCCGGAATCTACCCTGAGAAGGGTACCATTCTCCTATCCATGTCCCTTTCTCAGTCTACCCCATTTCTATGACCAAAAATTGTGTATGGGTAACAAAACTGACCATTTACACCAATCCCTGCCTCAGTGACCTGGTTTGGGGCTGCCCTGTTGTGTGTCTGGGATCCCCTGTTACCGATTCTCTCCCTGAGCCCTGGAATATTGCATGGAGTGTGCTCCTGGTCAGACTGTCTCTAGCCTCCTTCTCAATCTCCTTATGCTGAACTGGGACAAATAGCTCGTTGTGATTTTTTTTTCCTGAATTTTCCCAGCAGGATTTGAACTGCTGCATTTTCTAGTTCTGTTTGGTTGAGTTTCTAGACTGGAGCTCAGTCCCACTGCTTCCTATCACTTCGTTATCTTAGCTCTATCTGCCTGTTTCTCAGCTTTCATTGCATTCTTTTCAGTCTGACTCCAATGACAGTGCAATTGATGTAGTGTGCTCAATTCAGGGAATGTTACTTTTGGTGCTTTCCTTACTCTCCTGGGCAGTCCTTTCCAGCAACTAAAGAGTTAAATTCTTTCCCTGATCAGGAGCATGCTTCCAGTGCTGCACAGAAGACAGTTACTTAGGTCTGTTTTTATTTCTGTAAAGAATATTGAATAGTTGCATTCATATAGTAGGTGTGTATATGTGATTTGGTAGGTAGGCTATCAAAGATTTTATTCTTTATGTAATTATTTTTAATGGAATTTCTCAAATTCTTATACCAAGTAAGGGGCCTGGGACCAGAAATATTCCAGAGAAATCTTAAATGAGTTGTTTGTCCTTCAGTCTGTCCTTGGGGCCTTGTGATCATGTAGTTTTGGATTTTTCTGTCTATGAGAACCAGTGAGTAGAGCCTTTGGCAAGTATCAAGACATGGCCAGACATAATTACCATTAGATTTCTGCGATCATAAGTTCCTTAAGACAACTTATAAATAAGTTTATAAACTTTATAAAATAAAATAATTATTCAGTTTTGCAAAATAGTTTCTTGGCTATTTTGGAGCTTTAGTTTCTACTGAATGGATGAAGTAAAATCACAGATTAGGAAAATCTTAGGCTAAGCTGTCTCTACCCTTTTTTATACTAACTTAGTAGGGGAGAAGTCTGGCCTACTAGTGAAGTGGTGTGCCCTTGCTCCAGCTGCAAAGCAGTCGGGCCGGCCTCAGAACAGCCCAGTGCAGCCCAGCAGCTGAGCAATCTCCCCAACACAGATGCATTTTCTGTATTGAATTAATGTTTAATAATATGTAAAATTACAGGTATCACAATGGTTCATTTCAGTCTTCTTTCTGAATATGTATATGCTGAGTAATAATAAGCATATTTCAGTACAAATCTAAAATCTATGTATACAGTTTATACCTTATTTTAAAAATCAGGGAAAATAAAATAATTTATATACTACCATTTGCTCTTTGAATTTGATATACATAACATCATTTATGTCCTGCTAAATGATAAGAGATCTCTAGTCTGCATTCATTCAGTAAACTCTTTCTCCAGTGATATCCCCATTTTATATACACATGGTTATATACATGTATATGTACATATACATATTATATATATATTCAAGTCTTTTTTTTTCTTTTTTATTAATTTTATAATTATAATTTTTTGACAGTATATATGCATGAGTAATTTTTTTTTTTGGTAACATTATCCCTTATATTCATTTTTCCAAATTTTCCCCTCCCTCCCTCTACTCCCTCCCCTAGATGACAGGTAATCCCATACATTTTACATGTGTTACAGTATAACCTAGATACAACATATATGTATAAAACCAAATTTCTTGTTGCACATTAAGTATTAGATTCCGAAGGTATAAGTAACCTGGGTAGATAGACAGTAGTGCTAACAATTTACATTCAATTCCCAGTGTTTCTTCTCTGGATGTAGCTGTTTCTGTCCATCATTGATCAACTGGAAGTGAGTTGCATCTTCTCTATGTTGAAGAAATCCACTTCAATCAGAATACATCCTCATACAGTATCATTGTTGAAGTGTATAGTGATCTTCTGGTTCTATTCATTTCACTCAGCATCAGTTCGTGTAAGTCTCTCCAAGCCTCTGTATTCCTCCTGCTGGTCATTTCTTACAGAGCAATAATATTCCATAACCTTCATATACCATAATTTACCCAACCATTCTCCAACTGATGGACATCCATTCATCTTCCAGTTTCTAGCCACTATGAAAAGAGCTGCCACAAACATTTTGGCACACACAGGTCCCTTTCCCCTCCTCGGTATTTCCTTGGGATATAAGCCCAGTAGTAGCACTGCTGGATCAAAGGGTATGCACAGTTTGATAACTTTTTGGGCATAATTCCAGATTGCTCTCCAGAATGGCTGGCTTCTTTCACAATTCCACCAACAATGCATCAGTGTCCCAGTTTTCCCACATCCCCTCCAACATTATTTGTTCCTGTCATCTTAGCCAATCTGACAGGTGTGTAGTGGTATGTCAGAGTTGTCTTAATTTGCATTTCTCTGATCAGTAGTGATTTGGAACACTCTTTCATATGAGTGGAAATAGTTTCAATGTCATCAGTATATATTCAAGTCTTGAACCATGAATGCAAGAGGACTGATTCTGAGTTTTGATTATACTTACTCATTAGTCTGAGTCCAGCCTCCCAAAGTCCCCACTGTCACCATTACTATGTATTCTGGAACTTTTCTGAACTAGGTGCTAACATATTATTTGATATTTTTCAGTTTTGCCTTTTCTGACCAATTAAAAGGCAGAATATTTATTTTTCAAAGATAACATCAGGAATAGTGGTAGTACAACTATTCTGGTTAAACCTGGTTGAAGTGCCTCTTCCAGTTCTGGAACAGTCAAATTTATCAGAACCTTGGTGAACACTCTGATGGCCTTCATTAGTCTATTTAAGATGGCATTGTGCCATTAGATAATTACCCCACTCATTTTAAGGATGCAGTTGTAGAAACATACAAAAGTATATTTTGTTTGGTTATTCCTCTCCCCCCTTTTCCCTCTCCCTTCCTTCCTCTCCTCCCACTTTCCTCTCCCAGAACTCAGCTAGCAACTTGGGGCCCCAAAAAGGTGACCATCCTGAACAATCACCAGTGTGCTTTTCATGAAACAATCAGCAAGTTTTATCAACTCTTAAAATTAAAGCAAGAATGAATGCTGCATAATATTCTACCCATAATTTTAGGGCATAATCTCCCCCAAATAGACTATTGGAAGAAATGATATATGATAGATAATAAGAAACACATGTAATCAAAACAATCCACAATTTTGGAACTGAGAACCTTTATGTTTTTTTTTTTTCTTTCTCAGGGATTTTTCTCATAACAGTTCATGGATGTGTTTGGCTCTGACTTCTTGACAGATTTAAAAATTAAAAAAATTTTTTTTTCTAATTAGATGCAAAAACAATTCTTGACATTTTAAAACTTTAAGTTCCATAATCTTTCCCTCCATTCTTCCCTTCCACCCTTATTGAAAAAGCAATTTGATATAGGTTAGACATGTGCAGTCATGCAAAAACATTTCATATTAGTCATGTTGTGAAAACAAACAGACCAAAAAAAACCTCCAAGAAAAATAAAGTTTAAAAAAAATATGCTTTAATCTGCATTACATTCTTTTTTCTGGAGGCAGACAGCATTTTTTCATCCCAAGTCCTTTGGAATTTTAAAATCGAGTTTTAGGGATTTCAGATTCCTTAGGCCTGAGCTGCCAGTCTGAGGACTACCGAACTTGTTGCTTGCTCCTCAGGGCTTCCAAGATCCTTACCCACACAAGAAAAAGAGAGAAACATAACTGCTGTATACAGTCTCCTGACTAAGTGGTCTGATGCTTGGAGAAGTCAGAATAAGGCAATTAAAGGCTTTCTATTTTGGAATACTTCTGTTTTCAACTAGTCCTACGCCTTTCCCATCATTTAAAAAAGCCTTACTTAATCCTTTTGTTTCCAGAGATATCTTTTTATATCTCTTTCCCTACTCTGAGCTAAACTCCTGGAACAAATCACCTATATCTGATGCCTTCAATTTTACTCTTCTAAACCTTCCCTCAAAATCTCCCTGCTTGATCTCCTTCCCTCAAGTCTCTTTCCAACTAAAATTCATCCTCTACACATTTGCTTTAGGTCTGCTCATGTTACATCTCACCCCCTCCCAATGACCCCCCAGTGGCTCAAATATAAAGTTTGTTATCCGGCATTTAAAGCTCTCCACAACGTGCTCTCTTATCTTTCTGGTCCTCTGCCATTTTTGATCCAACAATGGCAGTCTGCTTGCTATTTGTCATCCATACCACCCTAGATCTCCTATCTCAGCGCCTTTTCACTGCCCGTTTCCTGTGCCTTCATCTCCAACTCTTAGTTTGCTTGGCTTCCCTCAGGAGTCAACAGAGTGACTTCTGGCCAAGATGACTACGTGAATGGGAGGTAAACTGATCAAATTTCCCGTACCTACTCCAGCAGAATCCTGGTGTTCAGACTGGGTTGAATAATTACCAGGAAATCCAAACAGCTTCAACAAATGGCTTCTCTATCCCACAGCAATGCATATCCAGGAAAGGAAGTGCTAACCTCCCTGTGAGACCAGAGATAGGAAACAAGAGACTGTGGTGGTTAAAGATAGGGAGAATCTGCCCTGAGAGAGCCTGAAGGGCAGGCAGGAGCCAGCCGGGTTCTTGGCACTGGATCCTCAGAGGATGGCTGTCTAGACTTAACTCTGAGGGGCTGGGCCAGGGACTGTCTAATTCTTTGGCTCATGAGACCCTCCCATGATTACCAGTTGATATCAATTATAATTATGCTTAATTGTAGCTGTTAGATGGGTAGAACATGGGGAATAGAATCAGGAAGATCTGAATTCAATTCCAGTCTCAGACTGTTACTAGCCAGATTTAACCTCAACTTAGTACCTCTGTGACTCTGGGCAAGTCTCTTAACCCTGTTTGTCTCAGTTTCCTCATCTGTAAAATGAGCTGGAGAAGGGAATGACAAACCACTGTAGTGTTTCCGACAAGAAAACCCCAAATGGGATCATTAAAAGAGATGACCAAGATGGCGAAAAAATCCAAATCATCTAGTTCTAGGAGTTTAAAATAGGGATGGAGAAGATAATGCCAAAGCTGGGGTGTTCTTCCCACTCCCCAAAGAGGTTTATTTTCACTTCTCTACTATCAGATGTTTGAATATCCTGGCACTCACCTAAAATTGTCTATTTTATAGACAACCCAAAGACTTAGTGATGTGAGCAATTTTCCTCAATCGATCTGTGAGGTACCTTATTATTAAAGTGGGATGGGGATGGCCCTATTTATCTTTAATAACTGAGAGAAGTGCTTATTTTCTATTATATTAATAACTAATTATTAAATTAGGATTGAGGTTTTTCCCCCTCTTCTGTTTCCTCATTCAGGGATCAATTCTTGTAGGTTAGTCATTCTGTCTCTTAAGGATATTGCTGATAGGGGCAGCTAGGTGGTGCAGTGGATAGAGCACCAGCCCTGACGTCAGGAGGACCTGAGTTCAAATCTGGTCTCAGACACTTAACACTTCTTAGCTGTGTGACCCTGGGCAAGTCACTTAACCCCAATTGCCTCAAAAAAAAAAAAAAAAGGATATTGTTGATAAATGAAATTGCTCAGTCTGAGAGATGCCCAATTACATACTCTGTGATCTTGGACTCCCATCCTACTAGAGGACCCTACTTCTGTTTAGTGTAAATGAGCGCATGTCATTGAATTCCCCCATTGAAGTTTAGGGTGGCCCAGTTTATGAAGAAGAAAATCAACCAGATTGATCAGATGGATTCCTTTGTCCAGATTACCAGAGATAGCCGAGTTTCACAATTAAGTCATATCTCTCAGCAGAAGGAGCTGAAGGCTTTTTAGCCTACTTCCTCATTAACATGTCTGTCCCCTCATTTATTACTCCCCAATCAGAGTTGATTTTCACCTATCAGAGACACCTCCTTTTCCAAAAATTATTTAAACATTTAGATATCTCCATGGTTTTGTCTTTGGATTCTGAGACCACTATCAATTTATTGATTATCAGCTAGTCAAATTAATAGATTGATTATTAATTACCCAGAAACTCTGTCTCTGGGAATTTTCATTCCTCTTAGCAAAGTGGGTAATAGTTTGCTTTGAACATTGAGCACTTATTGCTTATACTTTGAAATAAAATGACCAGTTGGAAAAAATTTTTTAACTTTTACTTTTCATTTCAGCTATATCCTAATAAGGCTCACAGGATACTTTAAGAGCTTCCTATTTCCCACTAACTAGTCAACTATCCTTGTAGTGATAATGATTTAACAGGACTTAGGGTATATTACCCAACAGCATTTACAATACAAATATTCAGCATTACCATTTAAAAGTTAACTCACTTTGGTACAGATTCTAATTACTGAGAGAATTTTCTTATAGGAATATTTTAATATCTACATTTTAAAGGCTTAGCACAGCTATCTTCAGCATAGTTTAATGTGGAACAAGTAATCAAAAAATCTACATGTGTGTAGGATAAGGGATTTAAAAATAATCACTAATTGAGCCAAGTCTGCTAGCATGACAGCTGTATCCAGTTACACAATAATAGCAGGTAATGGGTTCTATTGGTTTAAATAGTTCATGTGTTCTGGCTATTTAGATAAGAAATGTTTTTATTAAAATTTGTAGATGCATTGTACTCTTGCCACAATAAAAATCTGCAATAAATAGGAAACTGAGGCATAGAGTTCCAAGCACGATCAATTTATTAGCAAAGCTAGCAATTGCCAATAAGTAGGATCTAAAGTTCTTCAGTAACCAGGGATGCATTTGACAGTCACAGTGGCTGTTTTACAGTCAATATAGAAGAACTGATCACCCTATACAATCTTGAGCAACATAGACTCATCTTATTTCTGATTGGCCAGCGCTAAGGTCACCAACCACAGATTAAATTAGACAGTCATCAGATAGACAAACATTTTCTGGAAAATTCTGTGGTTTGATTAGCAATTTCTGAGGGAGAACAGGACATTTGTGGTTTACATGCTAACAACTTCTAATATTTTACAGTAAAATTTAAAATATTGTGACTGGAAACTCCTGAGGAAGTAAACTTAGGAGTGGACAAGGGTGGTTTGTATTGGAAAAAGCTACAGGCTTAAGGAGTTCAAAGGGAATTCAAGTTCACATACATATAAAAGAGAGTATCTAATACATAGCAACTTGATCATTAATACATAAATTAAGATAATAAAATAATAAAAAAATAAATGGGGCATTATTTTCATTCTACATCCTATAGTTGAGATACAGGTTATACTTGTAGGACTTAGTAATATTCCCCTCATCAGTCAATAATGATAATAATTAGCATTTATATAATGCTTTAAGATTTACATACAAATATAATTTCAGTTGATACAACATTCCTAGGAGATAGGTGCTATTGATATCCCCATTTTGCGGATGAGGAAACTGAAGCAGATGGAAGTTAAAATGACTTGCTTAGAGTAACACAATTGGTAAATTAAACAAGATTTGAATTCAGGAATTCTTAACTATGTTCAGGGCTTTATCAACCAGTGTCACCTGATGTTTAATGCCTTAAAAATTCATCAGCTGGTATTGGGGTGAATATTAAATGTAATCTAGTGCCCTTTTAACTCTCCTTCCACCTAAAAAAATTATTCCTTACCCTAGATTTTTGTTCAATGGCATTGCCACAGCCAGAGAAAACTTCTTAAAAGCTTATCTGGGAGCTCTCTAGCCTGTTGAGCAGCCTCTGGGACTCCTATTTTTTAAGAACTGGGAACAAAAGCAGCACAACTGGATTAGACTAAGAGCTAGAGTAGTCAGTCATCTGAAAGCCAGGGTGAGGAGAAAATAAGTAGGAGAAAACTTCTGTGGCTTGTGAAAAGGCTTGGCAAACCCCTGGCATTTCTCCTTTGGCTTTTACAACTCCTTTCTTATTCCTTTTAAGGACCTCTAAGACTAGGCATTAACCCCAAAAAAGGGAAACAATCAGTGGGAGGGAGGTCAGAAATAATTTGGTGAAGAATTTTCAAGATTGGGGCATTTGAGAATTTCTTTGTAGTTTTGCTATGTCTAATAAACACATGGCTACAGAAAAATTGATTGCCTGTCTATTATCCATTTAAATAAGGGTTCTTAGCCCTTTTTTGTGTGTGCATGCATTATGGACCTTTGGGGCATTTTGGTGAAGACTATGAACTAATTTTCAGGATAATGTTTTTAAATGCATGAAATAAAATACATAGGATCACAAAGGAGATCAATTATATATTGTAACACAATGATCTAGTCCTGCTAGGTGGTAAAGTAGATTGGTATCCTGTTTGCCTCAGTTTCCTCATTTGTAAAATGAGCCTGAGAAGGAAATGGCAGATTGCCAAGAAAACCCAAATGAAGTCATAAAAAGTTGGACATGACTGAAACGAATGAAAAACAACAATCATCCATTTTTTTTTTTTCCTTAAAGTTCATTGGTCCAAAGTAAAGAAAGAACCTCTGGTTTAAGGGGTTGAGACTGAGCTGTGGGATTTCCTAGGCAGTGGGAATGTCTGCTCTCTCAAGCACTCTGGGTTATTTTGCTTTTGCAGCCTTGAGGAATAATTAAAAAAAAAATTATTATCATGCCTAGACTCCTTCTGGTTTATTTCACGCCAATTCTTTTTGAACCACAGGAGGCCATCTTGTGCAGGAGTGAAAGGAATAGTATTGAAATCTCTGGACTGGTGTCTGGAATACACTGCCACCTAGTGACCAATACAATAAACTGCATTCCCTCCTGGTTAATGGTAAGTGGGCACTTGGTCTTTATGTAGATAGAGGGAAATCAGGACATAAAGCAATATGAGTTGCCTTATTTGAACCACCAGTGCCCCACGTGTGACCTATGATGTTTATCTAGTACACTGCTGTCAAATAATTATTTATCACAGTGAATATATATATATATATAGAGAGAGAGAGATTAGATTATATATATTTATTATTTATATTATATAAATGTATTTATCTATCTATATATGGTATATATAATAGTAGATTAGCATGACTGTGTCTAGGTTCAAATATCCCTCCATCATTACTAGCTGTGGGACCATGGCTGTATCACCCAATTTTTCTCAACCTTGGTGTCTTTATCTATAAATTATGGGTAATTATACCTGTGATATTTCTCTCACAGGGTTTTTAAGAATATTAACTTAGATAATGTATGTACAGCATTTTGTAAACCATTAATTGCTATAAAAATGTCAATGATTATCAGCAGGCCTTGTGAGAAAGAAGATATGATACCGGTCCTCAATAAAGTTAAAATATCTAACAACTCACATTTTTATTGTTCTCTATGGTTTTACAAGTGTTATCCCCACAATAAATGTTATCCCCATTTGGTTATCCAACCCTGGAGTATCAGAACTCATTCTTGATCTTGCCCCTTCCCCATTTTTTAACTTTCCTATTTCTGGGGGGCACTATGGTATGATGAAATGTTAGTTCTTTCCTTAAAATGCAAAGTATGTCATCAGGACTTGATTGGCCTGGGAGGTAAGGGTCAAATTAAGTTGCTGTTGATGTGGTTGCCTTATTGCTTACTAGCATAAAATGGCCTGCCCACTCCCAGTCAGTAACCTTAGCCTTGGAGGATGTCCTGTGCTCAGTTATCACACCCTGTTCTACTGACCAGGCATCTAATTAGGAGGACTGGCAGGGAATGACTACCCTAGACACATGCTGTGTCCTTGTTAAATATTTTTTCATATTATGACCAAGTTATCCTCCTTTTGTTAACTGTTTAATGATCTACTCATCTTCCATTTTATTTCAATTTCAGATTTGCGCTACCACCTCTGCTTGATTCAGGCTAGTACAAAAATGCAATTATTCCTTTAATTTCTCAGGTTAAAAAATTCGGGGTCTTCTTTGTTCTCCTTCCCTCCCTCAGACTCAATTAATTGCTACTGGTTGTTGATTCTACCGTTTATATCTGTTCTGTCTTGTACATCTGTTCTCTACCCTACATCCACACAGTCTGCATCTATTTATCAGGTCCTCATAATCTCTGGACTGGATTATTGCAGCAGCTTCTTAATTGGTTTCCGTGCTTCAAGTCTCTTTTCTCTCCAGGAACTCTTCTAAAATGACAATCACAAACCATCGGTCCCATCAAGTTATCCCTGTAGTGAAGTGTAGTAGCCTTAGACCATTCACTCAGCATTTCTGTGAAGTGTCCCATCCATTCTTTTTCTCTCCCTTGGAGTATGACCAGCTTTCCTTTTCATATCTTAAATTATATATGCTGCAAAGTCTATCTTCCTCTAATGGAAAGTTAATTTGCTATCTGAGTAGATAGAAAATAAAAATCTGAGAAATTCTACAGATTAATATATTAGAAAATAAGAGTTAACAATTTCTTAATACATAAATACATACATACATATATATATATATATATATATACATATATACATATATATATATACATATATATATATATATATATATATATATATCAGTGAAAGTGGGCCCAATCTCATCTAGGTGGAAAACTCCTGGAAGTCTCTAGGCAGGTAAGCTTTAAGTCAGCTTCATGTGGAGGAGTTAGCTTTCCCTACAAGTCTGCTAGAGAGAGTTTTTACTTTTTCTCCATCCTAAAGTCAGTGCCTCAAGATATTTTGGCACTCCAGATGTACTCTCAAACAAGGAATGAAGAATGACCTCTCTGAATGACTAATTCTTCCCCTATATAGGCACATGGTGTTACATCAATATTATTTTCATCGATAAAGAAGCTCTTATACAAAATGCACCAGGCTTGGCTGGAAACCCAGGTTGCCTCTGCACTAATTTTCCTTAGTTTATACATTTTGTCCATATTTCTTTCATGAAAAGAATTTGGACAGTGCTCTCTTTCCATCATGTCAATATTTGATGCAGAGATATTAATTGCCCTTATAAGTCTAAATTTTAGGTTTTCTTTCTCCCCCACCCCCACACTGGTAATTCATTGATGACATTTTCTCTTTCTGAGAAGGGATTAAAATTTCTATTTCTCATTTTGTTAATATTATTTTTATATTTCCTTTTGAGTATAAGTTTTCTAGCATATTATGTTTTATATATAATCTATATATACGGTCACTCAGCTGATTTAAGTCAAGTGTCTGAGACCCAATTTGAATTCCAGGGCCAGTGTTCTATCCACTGGCCCTGGAATATATATATATATATATATATATATATATATATATATATATATATATATATATATATATATATATATATATATATATATATTCTTAGAATTCTTTTTATTTCTTTGATTTGTGAATTACTACCATAAAAATTAATCTTATTAATTTTGGCTCATATCTCTCTTTTTAAAAAAGCAAGGTATTTATTCTGTTAGTCTTGTAAAAATAGTTATTAGTTTTGTTTAGCATTTAACATTGTTCCACATTTCAGAATTTTTGTTTGTTTTGAGTTAAATCATTTATTTCATAGTTTTTGAAATTATATTTTCAATTCATGAATCATGTTTCTATTTTAATAAATACACAGTGGTATTTTGGCACTCATCTGTTACAAAATTCTTCAAATTCGGTATTGGATGCATTTTAATGAAAAAAAATAAAACTTCAGCAATTGATGCTCACTTGGACTTATGCACTTAATTGTTGTCTTGGTTGAGTAGTAGAATGTGAGGTTGGTCAGATGTACTGCCCAGAATGCCTATGTGCTCAGCAAGAGGAGAAGTAATAAGAGCAAGAGCAGCAGTAGGAACCCAGGTAGAGGTGGTGGCAGAGAACCCAGGACTCCTGACATCCCTGAGCCCTCAACAGTGGAGGGCATGGTACCCTAATTTCCAACTCCACATTGAGGGTGTTTCTCTGCCACTCCACCAATGCCCCCAAGGAAGCTTGGGAGGAATGGATTGGGGGGAAAGTATAAAGGTTACAATTCGTCTTAGAAAGTAAATTGGGTCAAGAAGGAAGGAGCTGGGTTGGATTGGACTAGGCTGGCTTGTATTTTGCAGCTGAAGCCAATTTGTCCCTTAGGGGACTCTTTATTGGAACAATTTGTTGGGTACTCATCATTTTTGTCACTCATGATGTCTTCTGAATCAATTAATAAAAAGTACCAAGTTACTGCTATAATTGTTTTTGTGTAGTAAAAACTTGAGCTATATTTTAAAGGAAAAATTTAGTGGAATGAAGATTAATTTTATAGATAACCTGGGACTGGAAAATAAAGATGAGAAGTTAATGTAAGAAACAAAATATCTTACTAAGAAATTCACTGACTCACTGATGAATACAGGAGAGATTTATTTTACATTCTTGCAAAAATGGGTGCCTAGCATTGACCCACATCTAATATCCTATACTAAGATAAGGTCGAAATGGGTTCATGATAAGAGTGATATTATAAGCAAATTAGAATAACAAAGCATAGTTTACCTCTCAGATCTGTGCAGAAGGGAGGAATTTGTGGCTAAAGAAGAACTAATGTACATTATTGAATACAAAATGGATAATTTTGATTTTATTAAGTTAAAAAAGTTTTTGTACAAACAAAACCAATGCAGACAAGATTAGAAGGAAAGTAATAAATTGGGAAAAAAATTTAAATTCAAGAGTTCTGATAAAGGCCTCATTTCTAAAATATAGAGAGAATTGACTCAAATTAATTAGAATTCAATCCATTCTCCAATTGATAAATGGTCAAAGGATATAAACAGATAATTTTCAGATAAAGAAATTAAAGCCATTTCCAGTCATATGAAAGAATGCTCTAAATTATATTGAAAGGAGAAATGCAAATTAAGACAACTTTGAGTACCACTACACACCTCTTAGATTGGCTACAATGACAAGAAAGGATAATGTTGGAGGGGATGTGGAAAAACTGGGACACTAATACATTATTGGTGGATTGTGAACTGATTCAATCAGTCTGCAGAGCAATCTGAAGCTAACCCCAAAGAGCTATCCAGCTGTGCATACCTTTTGATCCAGCAGTGTTTCTGCTGGGCTTGTATCCCAAAAAGATCATTAAAAAGGGAAAGGGACCCACATGTGCAAAAATGTTTGTGGCAGCCCTTTCTGTAGTGTCAAGAAACTAGAAACTGAATGGATGCCCATCAGTTGGTATAAAGGGCTAGAACTGAGCAGATGCAAGGTATCTCAGCACTTAGGGCTAATCACCAATTGGACAATTCTCTATGAACATGTTTGGAGGATGACCCTACTCAACTCTATGCTGGCTCTATCTGTGCGTGTGGTGAGAAAAGGGAGGAGAGATCAATGGGTGGAGTAGGAGGAGAAGGATCATTCTTTTGGGGGTGGAGAGAGAGGGGAAGGAAGTGTGGAGATTGCTAGATCTAATCCCCTGACGGGAACCCCAAAAGACCAAGAATTAAGACTTTTGCTTATCCTGACTCTGGCTGATTCTAAAATATTCAGGGTCACAACAAGTTGGAGAATGGCTGAATAAATTATGGTATATGAACGTTATGGAATATTATTGTTCTGTAAGAAACGACCAGCAGGATGATTTCAGAGAAACCTGGAGAGACTTACAGGAACTATCATTATTATACATGATGACAGCAAGAGTATACAATGGTCAATTCTAGTGGACGTGTCTCTCTTCAACAATGAGATAATTTAGGTCAGTTCTAATGATTTTGTGTTGAAGAGAGCCATCTACATCCAGAAAGAAGACAGGGGGAACTGAGTGTGGATCACAACATAGGATTTTTACCCTTTTTGTTGTTTGCTTCCATTTTGTTTTCTTTGCCATTTTTTTCCCATTTTGATCTGATTTTTCTTGTGTAGTATATTTGTGGAAATAAGTAGAGAAGAATTTCATATGTTTTAACATATATTGGGTTACTTGTCTAGGGGAGAGGGTAGGGAAAAGGGAGAGAAAATATTTGGAACACAAGGTTTTGCAAAATAAAAAAGCTTTAATTTAAAAAAAAGAGGGTGCCTAAGTTAGTATTCACACCTTTGAAACTCCAAAGGCAGCATTTTATTTCCTGTCCTGAAGCACAAATTCCTCCCCTGATTCCCCATTACTTGGATATTACAGAAATTACACAACATGAATCTCCACCTCTCATTACATAGCCAGTCCCTGCCCCCAAGGAGCTTACATTTTGGAAGGGGGAAGATTACAGAGGAGGGCTAAAGGCAAAGAACAATAGATTCTTTTCAAATCTCAGGCTTCCATCCCTGATCACAAAAGCTAGTCCTTGCTCCCAAGAAGCTTACATTTTTTTGAGCAAAGATACCCTCTACTCTTGATTATTTTTTGACATCCTTGTGAGTTTCAGTTTTCTCATTTAAATGTCATTTGTCCAATTTATTTTTTATAAGTGGAAAACAAATAAATGCCCATTCATTAAGGTGGGCAGTAAAAGTAGAAGAGTGAAGAATCTAGAGTGTAAAATGATCCCTCTGTGCTCCTCGGCCACCACCGCTGCCCCTTCTGGATTATGTCCTGCTCTGGTGCCAGTCCCTGATAGATTTCTCTATGTCCACACAGCCTTAGTGACTGCTGAACAACCTGACAGGTGCACTCTCTGTCTCCTATCCATTCCCTGCATGAGCCCAGAAAGAGTGAATCCTGGTAAGTAAGACTATTGGGACTACAGCCTACTTTCTGTACCTTCTGCTGGTTGGTTAGATCTTATCCCAATGGGCTACCTACAGGAATGAGTGAAGGAGACATGATCTCTGGACCTGCTCACACTCCTCTGGACCACAAGCTCTTTCTTGCATTCCACCTTTTTCTGATGAGTTATGATTTTGATTTATAATCACTTGATTTTTCCTTTGGAGTTCCCAGGTTTAGGACTATATATTCTCACCTGGACAGTTGAGACCTCTTCTGCATGTTAAAATAAAATCAATTGAAATCTCTAAAAAATGAAAAGTTAGTTTAAAGAGAAGATTTAAGCAAGCAGAAAAAGGAGGAGAATAGGTAGAAAGCTGAAGAAAAGTTGAGTATCATTGTACTGATCATGTGAATGGAAATTAATATGAAGGAAAAAATCTGAATTTTAGAAAGGGAGTTGAGAAGGTTTGATTCCATTGAGATAAGAAAGATTTGAAAAACTTTTAGAGAAATGCCTGTTTGACAAGAACTGGATTTCTTCTTCAGAATCTCCCTTTTCCCAGTCAATTTAAAGTTATACAAATAACGTTGTAGGACTATAAATTCCATGAACTCATCCTACTCCTTTCATTATATGTGATAATATATTTAGGAGTTTGAAAAATGCAAATTAACTAACTGATTGATAAAAAGATATTATTTTCTTTGGTTTGATATAAATAATTATGCTAGGCCTATGGAAATCATTTTCTTTTTTTTAATAATAAGTAGTTTTCTGCCTACATTCCCTTTTTTGACCTTCTTATAATTACAACTGAAGAGCTTGAGCTATGCTCTTTATCTTCCCTCTTAAAGTATATGGATAAGTTTTGATTAGGTTGAGAAAACAAAAGGAAGTGATTTGGCTCTTTAGGTGATTTCAAAGGAAATAAACAAAAGTTATGGGGAGGTGGGAGTGCCACAACAAATTTTTTTTTAACATGGGCTAATTGAAAATAGTGTGTCCTTGGAAAAAACTGGGATTTCAAATGTTACTGTTAGTGATTATAAACTTAAATTTGATTTGGTCAGACTTTTTTCTGAAATTAAATGATAATTTGGTTTCATTTACAGGAAGATGTATTCTCCTGCCAGAATAATTATGGTAAATTAGAACTTAATGCAAATATATATTTGATATTGGCGGGAAAGAAACATTCTCAGAAAAAATATATATGGAATCAGAAAAATTGAGATAAAATCTGATCTCAGAAATTCATTAGCTATGTGATCTTTTAGAAGTCCCTCCACTTGTTTGCCTTAGTTTTCTCATGTGGAAAATGGGATAATGATAGCATCTATCTCCCAGGGGTGTGGTGAGGGTCAAATAACATAACAATTGTGAAATGCTTAATTTTATGCCTGGCATATAATAACTATATAAATGTTAGCCATTATTATTGTTATCCTAATCACTATTGAATGTTAATTACTTCAACCTGGATTACTTCATACTGAGTTTAGATGAGATTAGTATGGAACAAAGTTTCTTAAACTGTGGATCATATAACTGAATGTGGGGGTCATGAAATTATCTCCTATTATAAGCAAATGTTTGCTTTGTGTTCCTATTTTGTATTTCTATTTATCTGGAATTAGAAAAGGGGTCCTGAGTGGAAAAAAGTTAAGAAGCTTTAGTACAGAATGCCCAAAGTGATAAAATGAAAGATCTTCTATGTAAATTATTCTGGAAATGCATTTGATTGAATTGATGTCATGTGACTGGTTTTATTCCATGTTTTAAACATGTGGCATTTTAGATGTTCTCATTGGGTTTCTAAAAATTTTTCCTACGCTAAGAAATTTAGAAAATTGTATTGAAAATACCATTAGAAAAGTAACTCCTCTTTTAATCTGAATGTTCTTAGATTACAAATTGAACTGTTGAAAGAATATAGTAAAAATATTTGAAAACAAATACTGGGGAATATTTGCTTTAAAGTGGATAATAATAAATAACTTATTGTTGAGAGAGAAATAGCACGAACTCCTTAAGTTATTCTTATTTGTGAAGTTCCTTGAGACTTTCTACCTAGGCAGGATCATAAAATCTTATTGCTCTTGGTGACAGCACATGATAAAATTCTGAAATGCTGAAGTTTGAGAAACTAGCACTTCTCATAGCCAAAGTTAGGAAATTTATGAGTTTATTTATAGTAAAGAGATTATTTGACTATCACATATGAAAAATTATGAAATTGCATCTGTTAATAGTCTGTATTTAAATTCCATTTTGAGTCAACAATCATATCTATATTATATGTGTGAAACTCCAGGATGTAATAATTATTAAATTTTAAATAAAATATGTGTTCATTAACTATATATAATGCAATATGAAAAGAATAATAATAACCTAGTTCTAAATAATAATAATCAATTGTAAGTTAGATTAATGAAAAGTTGCTGTTTGAGGTAAAAGTTTATGGGTTTGCAATCTGATATTGTTCAAATATGGATGTTTGTATTGTTATGAAGCCAAAAGTCCATCATTCAAGGGAAACGCCATGTGCCTTTCTTTGGACAAGAAAGTGCAGTCAAAGAACTATTACAGGAAGGTATCGATCCCTGGCAAAAGTTAAAAGGACATCATTGGTATAGGTTAATGTCGACTCCTCTTGTCTCATTTCTCCATTATTCTATTTTCCTTTATGAACAGCAATTTTTCCCACCTGGTTAATTCTGAGCCTGGCTATGATACATCCTGTGAATAATGTGGAACTTTGATATGTGTGACTCTTGCCTAAAATCAAAGAGAGCTGAAAAAATTTTCCCCTCTTATGACTTGTGTCAGATCAGTTTGTGCCCTTGAAGGGACAATCTTGATAGTCTTATAATAATGTCTCCTTTTCTTTTCCTCCTTTCATAACAAATTTTGCTGGAACAGCAGTAGTTTTGTGGTTGCAATATTAAATCTATTAATGAATAAATATTAAAACATCTCATCTTACTGTAGTAAGATGCAAATATGATAAGTTTTAAAGATTACAATCTGAATTTGTATTCAATTCCATATCCTTGTTCAGGTATAACATTAGGTCTTTGAAGTATCTTATTCTTTCAGGGTGATATGGAGTTAGTATCCTCAAAGTGAGAAATAAGACAAAAATGTAAAAGTTTTCTAATTAAATGGAGAGAAACAAGATTAGATTGTTTTCTCTCAGAATTAGAATATATACATATAACTCTATGTACATGTATATACATATATCTATCCACACACATGTAGACACACATACACAAACACATACACAAATACACACATGTGTATGTGAATGCATGTTTGTCTGATGTTCAGTTGTTTCACTTGTGTCCAATTGTTGATGACATCATTTGGGTTTTACTTGGTAAAGATTGTGGAGTAGTTTGCCATTTCCTTCTCCAGTAAATCGTACAGATGAGAAAATGAGGCTAATGTGGCAAGTCCTTGAAGAGACAAAAGTACCAGATCATTTTACTTGTCTCCTGAAGAACTGTATTCAGGCCAGAAAGCAATAGTTAAAATCAAACAGGAAACAACTGATTGATTTAAGATTGGAAAAGGAGCATAACAAAGCTCTACATTGTCACCTTATTTATTTATATGCAGAATACCTCATGCAAAAAGCCATGCTGAATGAATTAAAAGCTGAATTAAGATTGTTGGGGGAAATGTCAACAATGCAGATAGTATCACTCTGATGGCAGAAAGTGAAGAGGAATGAAGAAACATCTTGATGAGGATAAAAGCAGAGAGCATAAAAAGCTGGCTCAAAACTTAGCATAAAAAACAAAACAAAACAAAACCCAACCAAAACTAAGATCTTGGCAACTGGTCCCCTCGCATCCTGACAAATCTAAGAAGAGATGGAAGCAGTATTAACTTTTATATTCTTAGGCTCAAAGATCACATTAGATGGTGATCGCATCCATGAAATTAAAAGATGCTTGTTTCTTGGAAGGCAAGCCATGGCAAATCTGGATAGCATACTGAAGAGCAGAGCCATGTGTAGCAAACCTATGGTTTTTTTCTGGATCAGTGAATGACTGTGGGAATTGGATTATAAGGGAAACTGAGTGCTGCGGAATTGACACTTTCAGATTGTGGTGCTAGAGAATTTTGAGAGTCCCTTGAACATCAAAGAGGTCAAATCATTCAATACTAAAGAATTTAATTCAGATTATTCACTAGAAGGTTAAATGCTGAAGTTGAAGTTTAACTACTTTGGTCACATAATGAAAAAAATGGGACTCATTGGAGAAGACCCTGAGGTTGGGAAAGATTGAAGACAAAAGGAAAGGATATGGCAGAGAATGAGATGGATAAATAGTATCATGGAAACAATGAATATGAACTTGGACAGACTTCAAGAGATAGTGGAAGGAGCAGCTAGGTGGCTCAGTAGATAGAGCCTTGAATTCAGGAGGACCTGAGTTCAAATCTAGTCTCAGACACTTAACACTTCCTAGCTGTGTGACCCTGGGCAAGTCACTTAACCCCAATTGCCACAGCAAAAAAAAAAAAAAAAAAAAAAAAAAAAAGAGAGAGAGAGATAGTATAAGATGGGGCCTGGTGTACATGGAATTACGAAGACTCAGATATGACTGAATAACTGAACAATATATTATATGAACCATTGGATCAGGTCCTCCTGACTTCAGGGCTGGTGCTCTATCCACTGTACCATCTTGCTGCCCCTTTTAATCACTAACAAAAACAAATCACATCATTTCAATTTGATTTCCAGAGGGACTGAATCAGTTCATAACTCATCGTAAAAATATTAGTGTATTTTTAATTTCTGCACAGTCCCACTATATACAGTCCCACTATCATTGACTATTTCTACTTTTTGCCATCTTTGCCAATTTTCTGGATATAAGTCTTAGAATTATTTTTAATTTATTAACTATATTATATATAATATTATACATTTGTATTAATTTTTTCATATACTTATATTAATTCCTTTTATAGTGTGTCCTAAAAGTTTGTTTTAAAATCATTAGTTTTCTTTCATATTTTAGCCACCTTGTCTGTTTCTTGCCTTTGGTTTTTCAAGTGAGTTCCTTTTGGGTTGCCTATGTGTCCTCTCCCCCACTCAAAATGATGTGATCTGTGATGTGGGGTTTGGCACTAAAAGTTGGGGTTTGGTCATGTGAATAATTCACAATGACTGTTCTCCTCTGCAAAAGGTAGATTTATTTAGGGGAGAGGTTACAGACAAAATGAAGGGATACAATAGACACCAGAAATGCTAAATATGAAATAGAGTGGGAGAGTATATGAAAGACAAGTTCCTCAGTGGAACTCACAATTACCCAGTAGAAAGGGGCATCCCATGAGATTAGGGCATGCCCTTAGCTGGCAGCCTAAATCCTGAAAGGGACACTTAGCACCCTAAAAGAGTTACTTGTAAGGAAGAGAAGTGGGGTTGGGAAGCAGAGTGGAATGGAGGGAGACCACCATGGTGTGGTGGAAAGGGAAGGGAAAAACATCTTGAGGCAGAGAGATGTGGTAGGCTGACCCAAAGGAGAGCAGCAGCCATGGAATAGTCCATACATAGATTTTATAGGGAAAATTTAACCTCAGGGACAAGACTGGGATTTCTGACAGGGCAAAGCAAGGTGAGACTGTTGGAGACCTCTACAGAGGGTGGATCTCAGAAATTTGACAAAACTTGGATTTCAGACTGGATGCCCTCCCCAAACGGTGGGACCAGGGAGCTAAACTAATTTCTATTTGAGCCTTCTCCCTGCTTGCCTCAGGGATCAATTCTTTGAGTACAGGGTATAACCACCATTGTCTATTGAATAGAAAAATTAGCACTTAATCTCCTCAGTCTCAAACCTCAGAAGGCTAATAAAAGGTGACTTTGAACCCAGAATCTTTGCTAATTCCTAATCAGGAAGGCCTGCCCTTCTGGACTTAGCCCACTGATGAAGATATTTTCTTCTCAGTGTCAACCCAACTTTGCAGAAGTCCTAACAGGATTTTTTGCCCACTAAGAAAGCTTTCTTCTCAATATAAATAAACCCATTTTTTTGCAACAAATCTCGTGCCTGTATTTATTGGGGTTTACGAATTCTTTTGCAAAATCTGTGCAACTGACCAAGGGGGATTCCATTGCTGTTAGGGGATCTTTTACCCTCAATTCTTGCACCTCATCATTTGATGGCCCGTACAGGGATCCCCAAGAATCTGGCCAAGGGAAACCCTTTTTTGTTGGTTGTTTATTCTATAGCTATGACACCTAAATTCCCAGGAAAATTTGGGTTGTTGGGAGCTCCACGCTCAGCAGAATTCTGTCTGGGGACACTCAGACTGGAATTCCTGCATTTTCTGAAAAAAGTCCCCTTTTTGTCAGGGACCGTTTTGTCATCTTTTCCCCTCTGGGAACATCTAAGAGAAGGATGAAGCGCTATAGAATTGGGGAAATCTAAGGCTTGTGGCAAAATGGGACGATCTATATCTATCCCTAAGGCTATTTCCTTAGGCAATCTCTTAAAAAAGAGACAAATTTGGCTTAAAAGATCTCAAAACTAAAAAGCTTAAATTAAAACAGCACCACAGAACACTGCTTAAATTTGTTAGAGGGAAATCAAGCTCCCTCCTTCCTGCTCCTCTAGGAACACAGGATTCCTCCTTTGCACCCTATGGAGCCCTTATCAGAAGGCTTCTGAACCCCTTCCACAACAGGACTTTATGTCTGACAATATTTCTTTAATTCTGTCCTCCTCACCTGAACCCGATCCTGAGACTTCCCAGCCCCCACTCCTCAATCCCTCTGATACAAGGAGTGGGACCCTCTTTTTTCCTCCTCAGGACAGTATTTCTAACCTCGGCACCTTGGGAGAAGCAGCAGACTCTCAGGGAGAGACACTCAGAGCAGAGGTGCCCCTTTCAATGTCAAACCTCTCCCAGACTGAGGAGAAAGCTGGCCATTACTCTGAGAACTCACTAAATTTATTGAGGGGTCCAAGGCCAACGTCCGCCTTGATCCGCCCAGGGAGATGTTAATATTAAACAATCTGCCCCAGATATACGGAGGAAGCTGCAGAAGCCAGCTTTGGGCCCTCTGTTACAAACAGGTGTTGGAGTCTTTAATAATAGAGATCAAACTGCGGCAGAGGAAAAAGACTGCAGATATGGAGAACAGTCCCTCCTTTTGGTTGCTGACATTTCCCGGAACCATAGAGGTTTCAATCAGGAGGGGCACTGGAGGAGAGACTGCCTAGAGGGGACAAGCTGCCCTTGCAGTGCCCTGCCCTCTGGCAGGAGTTTGGGGCTTGGTCAAGCTCCCCCTCACTGCATCAGGACAACCCAACACCAGGATGTGGCCGGTGAGACCACTGAATTTCTCTTTGCTGTGAGACTTCTTCATTCTTGCTCTGGCACTCTGGTTTCACTTGCCCCTCCACCCATAGAAATGGGGATGGCAGAGCAATTTGGAGACTTTCCCTCTGCCTTGCCAGTTGGTGACCTGCTATTTAAACACTCGTTTTTTATTATTCCCTCTGTCCTGCTCCCTTATTGGGGCGTGATTTAATGGTGAAATTGGGGACCCAATTTTCTCTTCTCAGACCCCCAGAGGATCTTTTTGTGCTGTTCTTAAAGCTCTTCCATAAAGCTCTGAAATCTGGGAGGAAATAGATTCCTCTGTTTGGGCCACTCCAGCCTCAGTCAGGGTTTGAGAAGTTTCTTAAGTACAAACTTCTAGCAAAAAGAAAAGAATTAAGGAGTGATCTTAGAGGTGGAGTTGAATAGAATTGAATTCCAGGGCTTAGAAGTGGATTTGTACCCCACAATTGAATTGTTTGTGGTATTCCCAAGGCTGGGTAATCTTAGGGTTGTTGCTACTTTCTCCTTAGGCACTACATTGTTTTTTTTTTTTTTTTGAGGCTGGGGTTAAGTGACTTGCCCAGGGTCACACAGCTAGGAAGTGTTAAGTGTCTGAGACCAGATTTGAACTCAGGTCCTCCTGACTTCAGGGCTGGTGCTCTATCTAGCTGCCCCAGACACTACATTGTATCAGGATTAATACTTCATTTTCTAGGATCTGAGGCTTCAACCACCACAGTATCATCCACAAAAACAATCAGACTCTCAGAGTGGTCTCAGGCAGTAAGAGGGTTTTCAAAACTTGAAGTAACTTTATAGTGTGGGCTAATTCCTTACCCTTATTGTAGATCATTCCCTATTTTTACATTTTTTCCAGACACATGCACCAACCCCAGGCATACTTAGAACTAGTGTAAATATTCCCTTCCTTCTTTTCCAATAACTTCAGGGCCCTGAGCGCATAAAATTTACTCCCTTCACTAATCAGGTATCCCAAGTATCATTCCCTTTCCATAAATTGTAGCTTCTTTTTATACTCTGAGCCCCTCCCTTGCTAGATAGTTTATCAATTCACTGATCTTTTTTTTCATCAACTTATTGCAAGATCTGGATACCTCAATTTCTCTGAAATACTTTCTAGTATTTGTCCAAAGTATTTCTCTGAAATACTTTCTAGTATTTGTCCAAAGAAACTTGGAGATTCTGTATATTCCTGAGGTAGAATGCATCACCTAATATTGCTGTTTCCTTCTAATATCCACATCTTCTCATTCAAAGGCAACAATATTCCTGCTTTAAGGTCTAGCAGACAAGCCCAGAAGGCATCTTTTTTTTTTCCCCCCTGAGGCTGGGGTTAAGTGACTTGCCCAGGGTCACACAGCTAGGAAGTGTTAAGTGTCTGAGACCAGATTTGAACTCGGGTCCTCCTGAATTCAAGGCTGGTGCTCTATCCACTGCGCCATCTAGCTGCCCCTCAGAAGGCATCTTTTAAGTTTATTCCCATCTCTGGGATTGGCAGAAATTTCTCCAAGATCAGCACCCCAGCATATTCTAGTTCTAAAACCTCAGTAAGAGGTACAATAAAGCTTTCTCCTTTTACATCCAAAATTAAGAGAGTTTCTTTGGACAATCTGGACTCCCGAGGCAAATAGCTTCTATATCTATCAAGAAAACCAGTTCCTCTTTGTCTGGTCCCACTCTTAAATTTATCAAGGCTCTAGGTGGGTTCTTTCAATGAGCCCCTGACATCTCTTCTGTTGTATGAAGGAGTAGATCTTTTGTTCTCTCTTCCTCTGTGGGCAGTCCTTCATATGTCCTTCTAGTGCACAATTGAGATAAGTTAACAAGCTAGTGTTTGTGGGGAATGGAAAGTTTTCTTGATCCTTTAGTATTTGCTTAAGCTCCCTCTGAAGAGGGCCTGGAGGAGAGGAAATAGATAATGGTTTTTAAATCTATTGAGCTCCCCTCTTGGACTCCTCCCTGGGATGAAAACAAGGAGGTATTGAGCTGAAGCCTTAGGAACAGTGGCCAGCTGAGGGTCATAGGGAAGAGGCAGTATTGAGAGGGGTTCCCAAAGATAGAATTTCTCTGGCTCCTCTCCCTCCTCCTTCAAAACAGATTCTCCCATAGTTAGCAGCCACAAGGCAAGCATAGTCAATCTCAGAATTAATAGGATTCTTTGAATTTACATACTGATTCAATTTTTGGAACACCCAAACCTTGGAAGATCTGTACTTTGGGCAGAAGACATTTCCTGAGTAGGTTGCCTGCCCAAACAAAACAATAGTATTTAATAATTTTCATTTTGTTCTTTTCTGTACATTTTGGTACTTTCTCCCAGTTCTTACTATTATCTAGAGGGCTATCTTCCAGGATACTATATAGGTTCTCAGAGCCAGCTACTTTAGATTGTTCCTTTCCAATGATTTACAGTTTTCTTGTGCTGTCTAATGGAGGACTCACCTGATCTTACAAAAAGAAAATAAGAAAATTCTTATAGACTGAACTGCCTAGGATTTCCTCAATATCAAAGAGAAATGGGAGTCTTCTAGTTACCTATATTCTCCCAAATCCAATCCCAGTCAACCAGATGTCTCACCAGTTGTTGGCAGAATCTCTCCTCCCCTCACCAGTTCTTGGCTTTACCTGGGTTACACGACTGATTGCAAACTTTTCTCATCTGGTTTATCCCCTAGGTCAAATTAATCCTCTATCTTTGCTAGACCCCTTCCATTTTTCCTTTCTCTGAGTGTCTCTTTTTAGGAGTTTACCTGATCAGAGTGGGAGTTCCTGAGATGAGTCAAAGGATATCCATAGAATTCTCTGGGGAGCACCTGCTCAAGATTCCTAAAGGAGATATCCCTCACAAACAGAAACTATCCTGGACGAGCCCCCAAACTGTATGGGACAATATCATCCACAAAAATAATCAGAGACTCTCAGAGCAAGAAAAAAACACAAAGATCTCACAAGAAATGGCATCTTCCATCTGACAAGGTTTTGTCAGCAAAGAAGTACAAATCATAAACTGTGAAATCTGAACATAGAAGCCCCTGAGGCTCCTGGAAACCCCCCAGCTTGACTTTTTTCCAACTGTTTGAGGGAGTCCAGGTTTACATTCTAATCTGAAAATCTAATCTAGAAACAAAAGAATACAAGTAATTTACTCTTTTTTTTTTCCAATTTCTTCTTTTAAAAAATATATATATATATATATATTTTATTTTATAATTATAACTTTTTAAAATTAATTTTATAATTATAATTTTTTTGATAGTATATATGCATGGGTAATTTTTTTTTACAACATTATCCCTTGTATTCACTTTTCCAAATTTTCCCCTCCCTTCCTCTACTCCCTCCCCTAGATGACAGGCAATCCCATATCTAATAAATATGTTATAGTATATCCTAGATACAATATATGTGTGTAAAACCAAATTTCTTGTTGCACGGTAAGAATTGGATTCAGAAAGTATAAGTAACCTGGGTAGAAAGACAATGGTACAAACATTTTACACTCATTTCCTAGTGTTCCTTTTCTGGGTGTAGCTGATTCTGTCCATCATTGATCAATTGTAATTGGATTAGCTCTTCTCTATGTTGAAGATATTCACTTCCATCAGAATACATCCTCATACAGTATCATTGTTGAAGTGTATAATGATCTCCTAGTTTTACTCATTTCACTCAGCATCAGATTATGTAAGTCTCTCCAAACCTCTCTGTATTCATCCTGCTGGTCATTTCTTACAGAGCAATAATATTCCATAACATTCATATACCATAATTTACCCAACCATTCTCCAATTGATGGACATCCATTCATTTTCCAGTTTCTAGCCACTAAAAAAAGGGCTGCCACAAACATTTTAGCACATACAGGTCCCTTTCCCTTCTTTAGTATTTCTTTGGGATATAACCCCGGTAGTAGCACTGCTGGATCAAAGGGCATGTACAATTTGATAACTTTTTTAGGCATAGTTCCAAATTGCTCTCCAGAATGGATGGATTCTTTCACAACTCCACCAACAATGCATCAGTGTCCCAGTTTTTCCACATCCCCTCCAACATTCATCATTATCTTTTCCTGCCATCTTAGCCAATATGACAGGTGTGTAGTGGTATCTCAGAGTTGTCTTAATTTGCATTTCTCTGATCAGTAGTGATTTGGAACACTTTTATATGAGTGGATATAGTTTCATTTTCATCATCTGAAAATTGTTCATATCCCTTGACCATTTATCAATTGGAGAATGGTTTGATTTCTTATAACTTAGAGTCAGTTCTCTATATATTTTGGAAATGAGGCCTTTATCAGAACCTTTAACTGTAAAAAATATTTTCCCAATTTGTTACTTCCCTTCTAATCTTGTTTGCATTAGTTTTGTTTGTACAAAAGCTTTTTAACTTGATGTAATCAAAATCTTCTATTTTGTGATCAATAATGATCTCTGGTTCTCCTTTGGTCATAAATTCCTTCCTCCTCCACAAGTCTGAGAGGTAGACTATCCTCTGCTCTTCTAATCTATTTATGATCTCATTCTTTATGCCTAAATCATGGACCCATTTTGATCTTATCTTGGCATAGATGTTAAATGTGGGTCCATATCTAATTTCTGCCATACTAATTTCCAGTTTTCCCTACAGTTTTTTTCAAATAATGAATTCTTATCCCAAAAGTTGGTATCTTTGGGTTTGTCAAACACTGGATTGCTATAGTTGTACCTTATTTTGTCCTGTGTACCTAATCTGTTCCACTGATCAACTAGTCTATTTCTTAGCCAATACCAAATGGTTTTGGTGACTGCTGCTTTATAATATAGCTTTAGATCAGGTACAGCTAGACCACCTTCATCTGACTTTTTTTTCATTAATTCCCTTGAAATTCTCGACCTTTTGTTCTTCCATATGAATTTTGTTGTTATTTTTTTTTTTTTCTAACTCATTAAAATAGTTTCTTGGGAGTCTGATTGGTATAGCACTAAATAAACAGATCAGTTTAGGGAGTATTGTCATCTTTATTATATTCAATCAATCTATCCAAGAGCACTGAATGTCTTTCCAATTATTTAATCTGACTTTATTTTTGTGGCAAGTGTTTTATAATTTTGCTCATATAATTTCTGACTTTCCTGTGGTAAATAAATTCCCAAATATTTTATGCTATCGACAGTTATTTTGAATGGAATTTCTCTTTGTATCTCTTGCTATTGGATTTTGTTGGTGATGTATAAAAATGCTGAGGATTGGTGTGGATTTATTTTATATCCTGCAACTTTACTAAAGTTGTGAATTATTTCTAATAACTTTTTAGTAGAATCTCTGGGATTCTCTAAGTATACCATCATATCATCTGCAAAGAGTGATAGTTTGGTTTCCTCATTACCTACTCTAATTCCTTTAATCTCTTTCTCAATTCTAATTGCTGAGGCTAGTGTTTCTAATACAATATTGAATAGTAAAGGTGATAGTGGACAACCTTGTTTCACTCCTGATCTTACTGGGAAAGGTTCCAGTTTATCCCCATTACATGTGATGTTTACTGATGGTTTATGCTCCTGACTATTTTAAGGAATAATCCATTTATTCCTATACTTTTAAGTGTTTTTATTAAGAGTGGATGTTGGATTTTGTCAAATGCTTTTTCTGCATCTATTGAGATGATCATATGATTTTTGTTAATTTAGTTATTGATATAGTCGATTATGCTAATAGTTTTCCTAATATTGAACCAGCCTTGCCTTCCTGGTATAAATCTTACTTGGTCATAGTGTATTATCTTGGTGATGATTTTCTGTAATCTTTTTGCTAATATTTTATTTAAGATTTTAGCATCAATATTAATTAGGGAGATTGGTCTATAATTTTCTTTCTCTGTTTTCAACCTACCTGGTTTAGGTATCAGTACTATGTCTGTGTCATAAAAGGAATTTGGTAGGACTCCTTCAATCCCTATTTTTTCAAATAGTTTATAAAACATTGGAGTTAATTGTTCTTTAAATGTGTGGTAGAATTTACATGTAAATCCATCTGGTCCTGGGGATTTTTTCTTGGGGAGTTGGTTAATAGCTTGTTCTATTTCTTTTTCTAAGATGGGACTGTTTAATCAATTTAATTCTTCCTCTGTTAATCTGGGCAACCTTTTTAAAGGTATTTTTTCTAATTTATTGGCGTAAAGTTGGGCAAATTATTGCTCTAACTTCCTCTTCATTAGTGGAGAGTTCTCCCTTTTCATTTTTAAGACTAACAATTTGATTTTCCTCTTTCCTTTTTTAAATTATATTTACTAAGGGTTTGTCTATTTTGTTGGTTTTTTCACAGAACCAACTCTTAGTTTTATTAATTAATTCAATAGTTTTTTTACTTTCAATTTTATTAATCTCTTCTTTTATTTTTAGAATTTCAAGTTTAGTGTTTGTCTGGGGATTTTTAATTTGTTCCTATTCTACCATTTTTAGTTGCAAGCCCAATTCATTGACCTTCTCTTTCTCTCTCTATTTTATGCAAGTAGGCCTCTAGAGATATAAAGTTTTCCCTTATTACTGTTTTGGCTGTATCCCACACATTTTGATATGACATCTCATTATTGTCATTTTCTTGGGTGAAGTTATTAATTATGTCTATGATTTGCTGTTTCACCCAATCATTGTTTAGTATGAGATTATTTAGTTTCCAATTATTTTTTAGTCTGTTTTCCCCTGGTTTTTTATTGAATATAATTTTCATTGCATTGTGGTCTGAAAAGGATGCATTTACTATCTCTTCCTTTCTGCATTTGAATTTGAGGTTTTTATGTCATAATATATGGTCAATTTTTATATAAGTTCCATGAACTGCTGAGAAGAAAGTACATTCCTTTCTGTCTCCATTTAGTTTTCTCCAAAGATCCATCATACCTAATTTTTCTAGTATTCTATTTACCTCTTTGACTTCATTCTTATTTATTTTGTGGTTTGATTTATCTAATTCTGAGAGTGAAAAGTTGAGATCTCTCACTATTATAGTTTTGCTGTCTATTTCTTCTTGCAGCTCTCTTAATTTGTCTTTTAAGAATTTAGATGCTCAAGTAATATACTCTTAAGGAAATTCAAAGCTATCATCACTTTTAAAAGTACTTAAATGCTAATTAAGGGGTGGTAGGAAAATAGGGACACACCTGCAATTTTAGCTAAAGCTCTATTTGTTTAGGTCGAAAGTCACAATTATAGCTTAAGGCTATATTCCCACTTGAGTAGTAAACTCACTCAGGTTTATATTTTTCTTTTGCCAATTACTTGTGCTCAGGATTCTTTTTTTTATCAATTTCACATAGATTTGTGTAGCTTTTTCAGTTCCATATTTCTTTTGCTTGTCCTGTCAGAATCTGTACTCTTTTTTGAGTCTGCTCACTGAACTGACTTTTAAGTGTTACCATAAGGCACAATCTATCATTCTTTATTCTATTGTATTTCATTTTCCTTCACTCAAGTAACTAATTTAGATATCTTTAAAGGGATCACTAGGTAGGTAGCATTTTACAGTTACACAGTTTAAAGTTTGGCTTCTTTTCAGTGATTAGGGGAGTAAAAGGACAATTCCCTTCCCCTCCTTTGCCAGTTAAATATTTATTATCATCAGCAAATCTGAGTTTTGAAGGAGCAGTTTTCTATCATTTCAATTCTGAATTGCTCTATAGGGACAACAATTCTAAATTATATCAAGGTATACTACATACATATCAATAGAGATAAATATGTGTAAAATAATAATGGAAAGTAATATCAGAAGGTATATATTATAACAACAGGAATATAGCAATGAATATGCAAATAGATAAATAGTAAATTTATCTACCCTTAAAAAGTCAATGTATCTATAGTTAATATTGATTTTGCCTCTTTTCCCAGAGTGAGATCTTTTATATCTAACCTTTTGAAGAAGAGAGAATTCATACCTGAAAATATAATTTAAAAACAAATTGAAAAGTTTATTTCATCAAACAGAACATTAGTTACTTAAAATGTTTTACGTCCTAAAGAATAATTTCTTCAACCATCCAATCCAGTTAAGTGTGGAGAAGACTAAGAAATTTCTAACACAATAGATTAAGATATTTCTACTTTTAAATCTTGTAACACCTTCTTCCCAACTCCATTTCCCAGAACCTTAAAGTTTATTATGAAGCTTTTTATATAGTTTCCTAACAAAATGGTTGGACTTTGGAAAAAAAAAAGGGTAAATGCTTTAGAAAACAGGATTATTTCCTAGAAGTTTCATTAAGTTCTTGAATGGGATAAACTGAGTGAAGACCTCTCATAAGAATGTGGCCTAGACCTATGTCCTAATTGTGATGTGAGAATTTGTAATAACAAGTTGAGTACTTTTTAGCTAAAAAGCTAAAAGTATTCCATTGTATTGGATCAACATTTCCCCTCCTATTCACCCCACCTTTTAATTAGCTTTTAAGTACTTAATGATTAAAATGTTTGTTATTTACCAATATTTTTTATTTCTGGGACAGATTTCTGTCTGGACTCCCCCAGACAATGAGAGAAAAAGGTCAGGGGGAGCTGGGGGCTTCTGCATTAGGGTCTATTTAGTGGTCCTCAAACTTTTTAAACAGAGGGCTAGTTCACTGTCCCTCAGATTGTTGGAGGGCTGGACTACAGTAAAAACAAAAACTCACACTCTGTCTCTGCCCTTCAGCCCATTTGCCACAACCCTGTCGGGCTGTATAAATGTCCTTAGCTGGCCGTATCTGGCACCCAGGCTGTAGTTTGAGAACCCCTGGTCTATATAATCTTGTGTTTTGCAATTTGTCCCTTGCACTCCTCTATTGATACCTTGTTTGTTGGGAATTGCCCTTTCTCTTCAGAGTGTTAATAAATCCTTTTTTTTTTTTTTTTTTTTTTGTTTTTTTGCTTTTTTACCTTAGGAGTCTCTGATTTTAATTTGGGTAAGAGTCACTGTCCCACAAGTTCTCAAAAGATTTAATATCCAGAAATATTACTTTATAGTATGTGGCTTAAAGATGGAACTTGGGTGCTTTGATGAGTAGTCAGTTGCTTCTGCTTGACTTTTTTGCACACTTAAGCAAGCCCCTTGTGCTTCATTCTCATGCCAGACTAGAGAGCCTGGGAACAATTTTTTGAAATAGTGGTGGTCACTGAAGAAATGTTATTTTTGTCAGAAGAGAACATGATTATCTTAAGGCTCATTGTTTTGTTGTTAGAAACACACTGTTGACATTGAAAATCAGATATTGAGGAAAATTTATTTTAAAAAGAATACTTGTTAATTTTGTGCACTCCCTCCTTTAGAAACCAGATTGGCTTGTTCCCTTTGTGGTTACAATCTTTCTGATATGCCCACTATATGGTTCCTTCTAAATATGGATAAGCATGTCTCCCTCTCTCATCATACATCCCATGTTCAAAATGGTAGAAAATTCCTCCTTTGGGGTGTGTTGTTTAATATTCAATTAACCTATTAAGCAGGCCTGGAATAGTAATTTAATCAAGTCATTGACCCCAACTAGTTTGTGGATCAACTATTATCTTAAGTGTTTTTTTCTCTCTTAAAAAAAATTCTATTAAATTTTTTTTCTAGTAAATTTATCCATTTTTAAAAATACATATTACTTTATGTTATGTTGGGAGAGAAAAATCAGAGCAAAAAGAAAAAGCCAAGGGAGAGAGAAAAAAAAAAAAACAACAGAAAAAAAGTGAACATTGCCTGTGTTGATTTACATTCAATCTCCTTAGTATTTTTTCTGGAATTTTGTGGTTTTTCTCAAAACCACAAGACTTTTTCTGATTGGCTGAATCCACCTGTGCCTTCTTAGTTTCTCAATTCCTTGTTGTTCAAGGCTTCTGAGAGATTGAAATTTAATTATTCTGTGGAGTCTTAACGTTCCTTAACCTCTCACATTCTGAAAAAACCTGTTGGTCAGTGATGGTACCATTATATCCTACACTACCTTAAAGCTTGTAATACTGTGGAAACCCTTCTCACCTTGTCCCAAATCAGGGTCTTTGGTTTTGAAGTTAACTGTTCTATATATATATATATATATATATGTATATGAAAATCATTTTGACAAAAATCAATTTAGATGCCACCTGTGATAGAATGGCGTTAGTCAACTCTTAATTCAGTGTCATAGTCAACTCTTAATTCAGTGTGATTGCCAACTGAGAAGGTCTGTTGCAGGTAAAGATGCTCTGTCTTTTGGATCAAATATGTCCCAAAATATGGTAACAAAAGGGAGAGGGGGATTTGGTACAATCATGAAGATATGAAAATATAGATGGCTATGACTTTTCTGGAGAATGCCATCAGTGGCTACAGATCTTTATTATGTTGCATTAATCTTCCTGTGTGTTAAGGGTCACTGCCTTCCCTTCCAATTAATCAATAAAAGACTTGTCTGAGCAGAGGCTAAAAGGAATTTATTGCCTTCTCATGCACAAAGACACACCCAATGTTGACATGATGTCAGCAAAGGAGTGCAAAGGTGAGCAGTTCTCAGAAAGTTTAAATAGATCCTAACTAAAGGGGAGTCCCCCTGGCTCTTCAGAAGTGATAGGGGAATTTTCCCCAGTAACAAAAGAGTCTGAAACAAAAAATGTTTGCTTAATAGGGAGGGAGATTTGTAGTCTTACCCTTCCCCCTTCCCAAGTCACAAGGTGTGGTATAAGAATGTAAATGCATGGAAAGGACTTCAACAGCGGAAAGCTAGGGAGAAAAAATAAAAGATTATTTTCAAATCTCAGGCCACCATCTCCATCACAAAATCCAGCTCCTGTGCTGAAGGAGCTTGCATCTTACATTCTTTTGAGGGAGATAACCTCCACTCCGTCCGCCTGTCAACTCTTCAATTCAAGTCCCATTTCTCCTTTACAACTGTGGAAACCAAACAAATGCCCATCTATTTCTCACACAAAAAAAAATCTGCGTCATTTCTCCGTGGATAGTGTGCACAGTGCAGGTGCAATTGTTTGTAGTATGAGACATAATACAGTCTAAGAAATATGTCTCTAAGGCCCTTGATAACTGAATCTTTAATCCTATGTTTAAAGTAATTTACTTCTTCTCTTTCCTAGTTACCTCCCAGTTACACTGCCCATGTCCCGTATGTTGTTTGAAGAGGACATCACAGGAGATGTTCGACTTGTCTGTGAATTAGATTTAAGTGAACAGAGTTTATAGTCTTCGGTCTTATTCTCTCACTATGACTTTCTGAGTCATAGGAGATAAAGGTCAAAATACCTGGCAATTGTCCGAGATGCAGTGAGGTCCTTTGATAACTTGACTGAGCTCTTGGCACTCCAATGTACTACTTGCTTCAGCTGCCTTTCTGGCTATTGGAACAAATGGTTCCCATTTGCCCATTCCACTGGGAAAAATCTTCACGTGCTTGGAGTGGCCACCCCCTTAACTCACTAATAAATTTGAGGCTGTAGGAGACGAGTGTTTTATGATTAATTCTTCAGATTCACCAATGAAGCTAGGAAAGGATTTTTTTAAAAAGATTTTTATTTTCAAACATATACACAGATAATTTTTCAGCATTGACCCTTTCATAGCCTTGTGTTTCAGATTTTTCTTCTCCTTCCTCCACTCCCTCCACTATATGGCAAGCAATCCAATATATATTATACATGTTAAAATATATGTTAAATCCAACATGTATAAATATATTTATACAATTCTCTTGTTGCACAAGAAAAATAAGATCAAAAAGAAAAGAAAATGAGTGAGAAAACAAAATGCAAGTGAACAACAACGAAAAGAGTAAAACTGTTATGTTGGGAACCACCCTCAGTTCCCATAGTTCTCTCTCTGTTGTAGATACGCTCTTCATCACAAGATCATCGGAACTGGTATCAGTCATCTCATTGTTAGAAAGAGTCACGTGCATCAGAATTGATCATCATATAATATTGACGTGCCGTGTACAATGTTCTCCTGCTTCTGCTCACTTAGCATCAGTTCATGTTGCCTAAACCACGTAATCAGGTGTGTCCCCATCCCTGATTGCATCTCCCCTTGGCATTCACCTTATATGGACATGGTTCAGTCCTTCCCCTGATTCTCTACTGGCTGGGTACTACAAAGTTTACAGCTTATCCAGAAAGCCTAATTTTTCCAACTTTAATTAAACCTCCCCTTGATGTTCACCTTATTGAGTGTGTATATATCCCTTCTGCATCTAATAGCATGTTTTTTATTCTAATTTAGCCTAACCACAGATCTCTGAGGAAACTAAACCCTCATCCAACACTCACAAGGTTTATTGGGTAATCTCAACCTGGTTCAACGGTCTGTTGATATGGTTTACTGAGGTGTGCCTGTTGTACACGCTGCAACTTCTTGGAGTCACAGGTGACAAGTGAGCCAGAGGCACTCACCAAAGGTGGATAAGTAGTCCTGGAAAGGAGTTGGCAAGCTGTCACACCAGAGATGCTAGTCTTTTCTGAACCCCAACCTAATCTTAGGAGTATGAAAAACCTGCATAGACAGAAAAAGAAAAAATACTCCTTATACCTGTGTATTTTATCTATGGTTGGCAAATTTATTCCATGGTGTATAGTACATATAACCTGCATATTTAATGTACAGTATGCTACTTTGCTATATATGCTACATATTATACTTCTATAGATGTCTGACCTTGAGAATGCAACTTCAATGTGAATATTATGTATTATATGTTTGCATATGCATTTATATGTGCAATGGTTACATGTGGCTGTGTTCTATTCTAATTGGGAATTAACATTATCACTCTTGTGTACCTACAAATTAAACATGTACCTGTTGTGTTTTACAGATACTGAAAATATGGCTAGAGGAAGAGTATAGGAAAAGAAATAATGGTGGGAAAGCAGTACAAATGTTACCAGCTCCAACTTAGTAGGGCAATCTCTAAGTGACTAGGTAATTAGAAATTGAGTCATGTATGATGAACCAACAAAAAACTAAAAAATGTTCTAATAAATAGGAAAGGAAACAGGAGAAAGCAGTGTCATGGAAGTCAAGGAAGGAGAGATATTCAGGAAGAGAGGATGATAGTGTTGAAAGCTATAGAGGGGATGGTCTCCCTCTAAATCTCTACTCCAATATATCCTCCACTCAGCTGTCAAATGTGATTTTCTCAAAGTGCATCATTCACAATTTGGCTTCGTTCCACCTTTCTCGTTTTAGACTTCCCTCCCTTCCACAGACTTTATGATCCATTGACCTCAACCTCCTTGCTGTTTCTCTAGAACAACACTGTCTCCAGGCTCTGCATTTTTATTAACTGTCTCTCAAGCCTAAAATCCACCTTTCCTTCATCTCTGCCTTCTGGCTTCTCTGGCTGCCTTCAAGGCTAAGCTCAAAACTTTACCTTCTGAAAGAAGTCTCTTCTTCCTCCTTCCCTTCTTTCTGGGATTGCCTCCCAGTTACACTCTTTATATCCTGTATTTCTTGTATCACTTGTGTATTATCCTGTATTGTTTGCATATATGAAAAAACATTTGTATGTATTAGAATGTTTTGAGGGCAGTGAATATGTTTTTGCCTTTCTTTGTATGTTTAGTAATTAGCATGGTACCTGGCACCTAATAGGGGCTTAATAGATGCTTGTTGATGATGATTTCAGAATTCAAGATCCTTCAGGTAGACCAAGGGGGGAGGAGATGTTGAACTCTTGTGATCATTCCAATGGGTAGCTGAGGTACGGTGAAGATGGAGGTCTTAGAAGTTGAAGAGATTAATGAAATAGGAGACTAGAGTATTGAAAAAGGCATTTATGTAATAATAGATGTTAGACTGAATTCCTCAAAGTGCTGCAATTTATTTTGTCATCATCATTGTGTTATTATTGATGTGCTTTTCCCTCACATTTATGCTATTTTGGGCTTTATCATCATTTGTATGTAATTGCTAATATTATTATATTATATATTAGTTATTAATGAAGTTGAACATTTATCTTTTATGTAAACTGTTTATATGGTTCCTCCATTGTAAATTGCAGATTTTAATATTAGTTTCCAATAAATTCTGGAAATTGAATTTTTATGGATAAAGCCTTGCTTTCTAAAGCTATTTCCTTTTTAAAACCGTGTTCATTCTAACTTGGAACTGCTTTGCCTATCAGTAGTATAGAATTTGAACATATACAATGCTGCCATCTCCTGGTTCTTATCGGGTATTAGCACATAATAAAGGGAAATTAAAAAAAACAACCAAAAACAAATACAAAACCTCTTTCACATGTTCTGATTTAAAAAAAAAAAAATTCTTATTTTTTATGAATTACAAATCAACAAATATGAACATTTCAACATATAAAACAGAAAAAGTATTAAATAGTAAACTATTATAAATTACACCATACAAATTTATAACAAATTATTATCTATAATTTCAAAAGTGTGTATTAACTTAATGTGCAACAAGAAAATGGTATTTACACACATATATTGTATCTAGGTCATATTGTAACACATGTAAAATGTATGGGATTGTGTGCATCTAGGGGAGGGAGTAGAGGGAGGGAGGGGATAATTTGGAAAAATGAATATAAGGGATAATGTTATATATATAAAAAATTACTCATGCATATATACTGTCAAAAAAATTATAAATAAAATAAAAAAAAGTGTGTATTAAATTTAATGCAGTAGTAACAAAACTGCCTGCTTGTTTGTGACCCCTTCTGAATTTCCTTTCTATCTTCTAAATATTTTAAAGTATTAATTCACATTCTTTCTCTTTTTCTTTTCTTTTTTTGGGGGTGGGGTGGGGATATCATACAACCATAACTCTGTTTCATTTGTTTTCTCCCATTTAAAAGTTACCTCTTGTAATAAATAAGCATAATCAAGCAAAACAAATTAATGGCTCTGTCTGAAACAATACCTCTCTTCTTGTACTTTTAGTGTATTACCTCTCTGTTCTAAGAGGTCATATGGGCCTTCTGCTGTTATAGTTGGTGACAGTTTTGATCAGAATTCTTTAATATTTCAAAGTTGTTTTCTTTCATATTACTGTAGCCAATTTTAAAATTATTCTCATTCTGCTCTTTCACTCTGCATTGAATCATAGTTATTCCAGATTCACTGAATCTGTTCTCTTCATTATTTCTAATGTTGCAGTAATAGTACCTTCATATATCATAATTCATTCAGCTGCTTCCCATTTGATGGACACCTACTTTATTTCTATTTTTTGCTAGAACAAAAAGTGCTCTATAATTATTTTTGCACATGATTATACTGGCTAGCACTTATATAATGCTTTAAAGTTTACAAATCACTATATAATTTTAATTTGATCCTCACACAGATTTAAGAAGTAGGTGACATTACTTCTTTTTATAGTTGAGTAAATTGATCCTGACAGAATTTAAGTAATTTGAGTATGGTCACATAGTAAGTATCTAGAGCAAGATATAAAGTTAAGTATTTAATATGCTATCCACTGTACCAACTACTTATCTCTCTATATGGAGCTTTTCCCTTTCTCTGTTTGGTGTATATGACTAGCAGTGGTATTGCTGGGTAAAATAGTATGCTTAATTTAGTGGCTTTTTGGATATATTTGACACGTGTCTGCTTTGAAGCAAGTCAAATTCGGTATTCCACACTGTTTGAGGAGAAGAAACTGTTCCAGTACTCCACACTTGCTCAGCGCTCATCGACTTGGTTGTTGACTTGATGGAGCAGTAGATATTTGAAGCTGGCCAGACTTACTCCCCTACCCCTGTCACCCCTCAACGGTGGGCAGCTCCTCCCCAGTGAAGGGAGTGATGTGCATGACTGACAGGCTGGAGCCCAATATGCCAGGTTGGGTTTGTTGGGTAGGCAGGTAGCTGGTGGGGGGAGGTTGAGAAGGGGAGGTAGTTCCTGTAGGATGATGTAGTCTCCCAGATCCCAAAATAGTTCTAGAGGGGCTTGGAGAGACTAGCATGTTCAGGAGGAGGGGAAGCAGCAGAGAGAGCCCAGGCAGAGGTGGTGGTGGAGGACCCTGGACTCTTGGCAGCCCCAAGCCCTGGGTGATAAGAGGGCATGGGACCATAGTTCCTGCCTTCAGATCCAGGCTTCTCCCCCCACTCTCAAAGAAACTTGGACAGGACGAGATGGGGGAGAGTATAAAAGTTGCAGTTCTTTTCAGAAAGTGAATTGGGTCAAGAATGAGGAGCCCAGTTGGTCTGGTCTGGGCTGGGTTGTTTCTCTGCACCAGAAGTCTCACTTACTCCTTTGGGAATTGAGTAGGGGAGATGATGAGGATGCAGAGTAGAGAGGTATTCATGAAAAAAATTCATTTGGTACTCATTTTCATCACTCATTATGCCTTCCAGAACCAATTAATGATGGGTACCTACAACTTTATCAACAGAGCAAGAATGTACCTATTCTCCCAAAGCCCTTTTAACAATTAACTTTTTTGTTGTTGTTGTTGTTCATCTTGGTTAATTAGATTGATATAAAGTTGCTGAAATTTTCATTTGTTTTATTCTTTGTGATTTGTATATGGTAGTTGAGAGTTTGATTAATTTCTTCTTTTGAGGGTACTACCTATTAATATTCATCATTTATCTTTTGGGAACGGCTCTCATTCACATATCTATATATCTCTATATAATATACACATTGTATAAATTATAATGAGGGATATAAAATCTTTATCAGATAAGTGTGTAGATTTTCCCTTGTTAATTGTTTCATTTATTTTTCTAAAGGTATTTATTTTATGTTAAAGGTTTTCAATTTTATGCAATCACAATTAGTCATTTTACTTTTTCTGCTCATCTCTATTTTTTAGTCAAGAATTCTCCCTTTCCCATTTTCACCCCTATCTATATTTGATACCATATTCATGACATTAAAGAAAATTACTAAGAGTTGTTGTAATTTTCTCAATATCTATAAGAATTAGCACTTAAGCAATGTTACTTCTGATGATGTTCATGTTTGATAGTCATGTCCCTATCCAGCTCTTGGAAGCCAGAGAGAGAAGGTGGAAATTTTGCTGAAGCAAAGTGGGCAAGCAATTCTCACTCTTCTACTTTCACATTTCCATGACTTTAGCTGCACATTGAGGGAAAAAAATGATCCAAACTCTATTTAGACACTGAAGTATAACTCCCAATGGCCAACCACAGAACAACCTATGGATATTGTAAATTTAAATTTTACTTCCTCAGAAGTATAGCTGACAAAGTTATCAAGGCATTTGTTAAATTGATTCTCTTCGATTCCCTACAGTGCAAGTTTCAGGAAACAAGTCTCAAAACAAAATCAGTGTATAAAATCTCTGCTTCTAGCCAGTCTATGAAAGTCTTAATGTTTCATCCATTTGGATTAAATCTGCTGAGTGATTCCCCAGATTATACTCTGGTTGAATGTTTGAAAAAAAAAAAAAGGAGACTACACTTTTTCTCTAGTTGAATGCACCAATATACTTACTTGTTTTGGAAAAAGAGTGCTTGACACTGTTACTATGCCCTGTCACCATAAATTTGATCTGTACAAATGTTACTATATGATAATTTGGAGTAGTGCTGATATAGCTGCCCTCATTAAATTTGTACCTGCCTTCTGGCTCCCGCTGGAATTTTGCCACAGGAGACTGCAGGCTTATTCATCATTTGGAGCCTCTAAAACTTTACAATGATAACAACTCATAGATTAAGGGTCCTGGGAATTGGAGAGCTATGGGGACAAAAGATATATGAGATCACATTTTCATTTGTTTTGCATGGTTACTTTAAAATTTGGAATGGCTGTCTTCCTTCCTCATGAATTTGAATATGTCCCTTCCAGGGTTTTCTTCCTACCTCCTTTGGAGAAATGTTTCTGATACTTTGCCCGAAATGATTTCAAATTCTCTATTAAAATTAATGTAACATATAAACAATGACAAAAAAGTAAAAGCCTTGAATTGAAGCAATCAAATTAATAACCAGTCAGTTTCTCTGTTTGCCTTCCCTCGTTTCCTTATGGTTTTTCTGCTTTGATTTTAATCATTATTATGTCTCTGCAGAAACATCCACAGGTTTGGCAAAGCATTTTTTTTTGCCCCCCTCCTCAGTGTTTTTTTGAGCTCTAATATATTCTTACTTGACCCACTCTTGAGAGACATATTTCTAGATTATAGCATGATTTATGATATCAAATTATCACCCAATACTATTTCAGTCCAGCCTGTCCCTTTTCCTTCTGGCACCAAGTTACACAAACACCCAAGCTCTCCCCTGTAGCACCAGGTGCTGGCTATTACGTGAGTAGGGCAAGGAGTTTGTTTATAACTGTGACTCGGAGACTGATAGCAGTTGCACCCCCATCCCTTTCCTTCAAGAGAAATGGAGAGTATCATCCTTCTAATGGCTCCCTGATTTCAGAGATCAGCCAGTGAGGAAGAGCTTTGCTAACCTCATTTTGGGTGGAAAGGATGGATTTTTCAGTGTTAGAATTCATCTGATTTGCTACCTATAATAATCTAATTATCTCAACATTAATGTAAGGGTGAGGTTGATTGAGTAAATAAATTACCCCCCTCACCTAAAGCTCTGGCTCTTCTATAAAATGGTGGGGGGGGGGAAGAGAGAGAGAGAGAGAGAGAGAGAGAGAGAGAGAGAGAGAGAGAGAGAGAGAGAGAGAGAGAGAGAGACACAGAGAGAGAGACACAGAGAGAGAGACAGAGAGAGAGAGAGAGAGAGAGAGAGAGAAACAGAGAGACAGAGAGAGACAGAGAGAGAGACAGAGAGAGAGACAGAGACAGAGAGAGAGAGACAGAGAGAGAGAGAGAGAGAAACAGAGAGAGAGAGAGACAGAGAGACAGAGAGAGAAACAGAGAGACAGAGAGAGACAGAGAGACAGAGAGAGAAACAGAGAGACAGAGAGAGACAGAGAGAGACAGAGAGAGAGAGAGAGAGAGAGAGAGAGAGAGAGAGAGAGAGAGAGAGAGAGAGAACAGAGAGACAGAGAGAGACAGAGAGAGAGAGAGAGAGAAACAGAGAGACAGAGAGAGACAGAGACAGACAGAGACAGACAGAGACAGAGACAGAGACAGAATCAGACAAAGAGAGAGGCAGAGAGGCAGAGAAATAGAGAGACAGACAGAAAGAGACACACAGAGAGACACAGAGACAGACACAGATGTGAGAAATGCTGAAAAGTTGGGTTTACACAGTGTTACAAGCTTTGAGGTAGTATGAGATTGGGATAGTGAGTACCACTGACCAAGGGGTTTTCAGAATGTGAGAGGTTAAGGAAGGACAGTTAAGTAATCAATAGAAGCCTAGAGCAAACAAGAAATTGGGGGCTAGCTTCCTAGTGGATTCAGCCAATCAGAAAGATTCTTGTGGTTTTTAGAAAACCACAAACTTAAGATAATAACCCATCCAGCCCAAACTAGTTGGGGTCAATGCCCTGACTGGACCAAATCATTTATTTGCCTGCTTTATAGGCTAATTGAATATTAAACAACATACCCCAAAGGAGTTTTCCGCCATTTTTGAACATGGGATGTATGATGGGGGGTATGCTTTATACATATTAAGGGGAAACATGTAGTGGGAATATCAGAAAGACTGTAACCCGGACAAAACAGACCAACCTATTCTCTGAAAGGAGGAGCTCTGTCACACAAGCAAGTATAACGGTGCCCCCATTTCTATACTCAGTGTTCCCTATTTCCCAAGAAGAGTGGGGCCCGCTACTGGCCAGAAACATTAAGACAATTTTTTAAGATTCTTTTTAAACAAATTTTCCTTGATATCTGATTTTCAGTGTCAAGAGTGTTATTTCTTACACAGAGAAAGACAGACACAGAGAAACAGAGACAGGGACAGGAAGAAGAGGAAAGGAGAGTTCCATTTAACCCTTCTGAGAAAAAGTTGCTTGTGTGTGTGTGTGTGTGTTGGGGGCAATCCTATTGCCCTAGGAGGACAAAGATTATAGTGGCTTTTGCCGTGATTCCCTACTCCATCCTTAACATTGACCAGAAGAGAACTTTGTGAACTTGGGAAATCCAAAAGGCTGTGTATTCCCATTATAATCTTAGCAGCATCCCTGGACTAGTATACAAGTCTTTGCATCGGGAAGCTAGAAATGACTAGAAACAGATTTATAACTCTACAAAGAAACTCCTTCATGCTTAGGGGGGGACATCTTGAGAGCTTCAACAAGAGAGAAAAGGGCTCTTTGTAACTAGGAGTTGTGTTACCCTTTGCCACAAGCTTTCTCTAAGCCCATTTCCCTCAGGACTTTTGGGAGAAGTTATAAAGGAATGTTTTATGCCCATTGTTCTTACCATAGCACTTTGGTAAAGATCTCTTTCTAAAAGCTATTTAGGGTTGGTTGAATAAATGATTCTCAAATAATACTTTTGGGAGGAAGCACACTGGTGGGACCTTAGGAGCTATAGCTCTGTAAACACAGCAACTTAGGGCTATCCCTAGAGCCCTGAGCAGGTGTAGTAGCTAAGCCTTGGAGACCTAGATGATTAGGGTGAATGGGAGATGGAAGAGTTGTTTCAGAGTATGTGTTACAATTAATGACTAGCAATTATTATTTACCAATTTGTCCTATCCCTCAGGATATATATAGGGATTTTTGCAAAAAACAATGAAGCATTCAATCACATGGCTCTTAGAAAAAAAAATAAACAAAAAGGGTTTTCTACCATTCAATAAAATGAAAATTATTTAAAACATTTTAATTTATTTTTTCATTCTTCAAAAATTTTAATTTTGTTTTGTTTTATAGTATATCAGTACAGTGGTATATGTGTTTAATTTATAACTAAATAGAATTTATTAATAAATGTGGAAAGTATTTAAACTTTTCTACTGATAAGGAGCATGATGAAAAAAAATTTGAAGATCATTATTCTGAGCTATAATGAAACATAGAGCATGTTTCATGGAGAGAAGTGAGACAGTTGAAGGTGTGGTGCCCACATTATTCCACAAAACATCTGGTGGATGCACCAAAACCCATGTGATTCAGTAAATAAATCTAGTCCATTCTCCATTCTGGAAGCACATATTGAATCACAAATAGAAAATGACTGTATCAATTCTTCATCTTATACTTCTAAGCTGGGAAAATATTTCCACTAACAAGGGGGTAAATTGGGTCTATGAGTCTTTGGGAAATAGAATAGTTTAACAGTGTATTGGTAAAAGCATTGCTACTATGCCTCTTATTCTGCCTTGTCAATTCAGCATTCAAGTCACCCTCTACAACCTTAGTTTTGTTAATTTCTGTATTAGAATATGCCAGAATAGAACATCTCTTGATTCTATCTGAATTTAGATAAAGGTCAGATGTTATTTTCTAATAGATTTTTAGTAGAATCTCTGGGGTTCTCTAAGTATACCATCATCTCATCAATAAAGAGTGATAATTTGGTTTCCTCATTACCTACTCTAATTCCTTTAATCTCTTTCTCAACTCTTATTGCCAAAGCTAGGACTTCTAATACAATATTGAATAGTAATGATGATAGTGGGCAACCTTGTTTCACTCCTGATCTTATTGGGAATGGTTGCAGTTTATCCCCATTACATATGATGCTTACTGATGGTTTTAAATAGATGCTACTGATTCAGATGTTATTTTCAAAAGAACCAATTAGTACATTATAACTTTGCATTATTAAAGGAATATAATGACCAAGAACTGTTTTTCCTATTCAAAAGAAATAAGTAGAACAATGAGAAATGTCAGAAAGAGCCTGCCACTGCCTTCTCTTATGTTCACATTATTAGTGTGATCTTTAATGTGTAATTTCTTACAGAAAGTTTCTAAGTCACTTCTCTTCTTTGTCAAAGTTAGTTTAGTCAAAACTAGATAATCTGAATCATTTCAGATTAACCATTTCAAGTAACCTGTAAAAGTGAAATATGAATGAATGAGTGGGATATCACTCTCAACTTCTTCATATTGTAACAGTCCCTCAGACTATCTCATGTGATCATCATGTGAACTAAAACACATATCAATTAATACATAATATATGAATAAAGCTCATTTTTTTTTCATTTTTAGATATAATACAAAGATGTTCTAACATTTCTCACATCCTCATGGATCATCTTGTTTACTTCCTGGGATATGAACATCCCACTTTGGAGACCACTGATTTGGTATTCATATTAAAATTATGTGCCCATTAAGCTCAAAGTCTAGGATCATCTAGTTCTTCCCTTCTTAATTTCCAGCCTCACCTCTCATTTGCAGTAGCAAGGATGATTGCAGCACGGTGATTATTTTCAAATGGTGTTGTTTAATGAATGATAAGACATAACATTATTCTATTTAAACTGTTATATATATTGTTTAGATATTAAGCTATATAATTAATATCAATTGTTTATAGATAGATTATCAATCATCGATAGACATAAATATTTATTATTACTATAACTTCAACAGACTATGTGTTTATACTTCCTCCCCACTTTTAAACAAATCATTGAGTCCAAGCTCAAGTGTAGACATATGAGTGTATATACGTGTCAGCGTGTGAGCATATAAGCATACGAGAATAATTTATAATAATTTATAATAATTTTTTACCGTTAAACCCCCCTACTCTGCTTACTAAATTTTATTGCTTCCGTCAAATCCCCAAATCGGATGATAGGCCTTTAGTATGGTACAAAAATACCACGGAGATATATGCAATATTCTTTGTCTAACATATTCTTAACCAAATATCATTGATACAATTAGTGTTCACAAAATTAAAACTATGACATGATATTTGACATATAAAATCATGAAGGACTTCTCTGCTTCAAAAGAGTATAATAGAAGGCAGGTAGGTAACAACAGTAAATGGAGCATCAGCCCTGGAGTCAGGAAGAGCTGAGTTCAAATCCAGCTTCAAACACTTAGTTGTTGTGTGTGGCAAGGGTGGACAAGTCACTTAAACCTGATTGACTCAACAACAAAAAAGAAACTATGGTTGGGAGAAGGGGAATCACAACATTCAACATTTTGAGTCCATGGTATATGTAGTTTCTGGCAGAAATTATATCTAATTGGAAAAGGCACAAAAATTTATAATAAGGCTGTTAAGTTTTCTTATTTTTCAATAATTTCTGACTCTTTGGGACTCCATTTGAGTTTTCTTGACAAAAATACTTGAATGATATGGCATTTCCTATTCCAGGTCATTTTACAGATGAGGAAACTGAGGGAAATAGGGTGAAGTGACTTGCCTGAGGTCACATAGCCAGTATGTGTCTTAGGCCAGATTTGAACTCAGGAAGCTTCATCTTCCTGACCCTAGGTCCTACATGCTAGTCACTGTACTACCTTGCTATACAAAAGAAATCAAATCAAAAAAAGAAAGTAAATGAGTAAGAAAACAAAATGCAAGGGAACAACAACAAAAAGAGTGAGAATGTTATGTAGTGATTCATATTCAGTTCCCACAATCCTCTCTCTGGGTGCAGTTGGCTCTCTTCATCACAAGATCATTGGAATTGGCCTCAATCATCTCATTGTTGAAGAGAGCCATGTCCATCAGAATTGATCATTATATAATCTTCTTGTTGCCATGTACAATGATCTCCTGCTTCTGCTCATTTCACTTACCATCAGTTCATGTAAGTCTCTCCAGGCCTTTCTGGAATCATCCGGCTGATCATTTCTTATAGAATAATAATTCCATAACATTCATATTCCATAACTTATTCAGCCATTTTCCACCTGATGGGCATCCACTTATTTCCAGTATCTTGCCATTACGAAAAGGACGCACATGTAGGTCCCTTTCCTTCCTTTAAGGTTAGAACTTACATAAATTGGGAAAACATTTTTATAGTCAAGGTTCTGATAAAGGCCTCATTTCCAAAATATATAGAGAATGGATTCTAATTTTTGCCATTCTTCAATTGACAAATGGTCAAAGGATATGAACAGACAATTCTCAGATGAAGAAATTGAAACTATTTCTAGCCATATGAAAAGATGCTCCAACTCATTGTTAATCAGAGAAATGCAAATTAAGACAACTCTGAGATACCATTACACACCTGTCAGATTAGGTAGGATGACAGGGAAAGATAATGCAGAATGTTGGAGGGGATGTGGGAAAACTGGGACACTGATACATTGTTAGTGGAATTGTGAATACATCCAGCCATTCTGGAGAGCGATTAAGAACTATGCTCAAAAAGTTATCAAACTGTGCATACCCTTTGATCCAGCAGTGTTACTACTGGGCTTATATCCTGAAGAAATACTAAAGAAGGGGAAAGGACCTGTATGTGCAAGAATGTTTGTGACAGCCCTCTTTGTAGTGGCCAGAAACTGGAAACTGAGTGGATGCCCAGCAATTGGAGAATAGCTGAATAAATTGTGGCATATGAATATAATGGAATATTATTGTTCTATAAGAAATGACCAACAGGATGATTTCAGAAAGTCCTGGAGAGACTTACATGAACTGATGCTGAGTAAAAATGAGCAGGACCAGGAGATCATTATATACTTCAACAACAATACTATATGATGATCAATTCTAATGGCCGTGGCCCTCTTCAACAATGAGATGAAACAAATTAGATCCAATAGAGCAGTAATGAATTGAACTAGCAACACCCAGCAAAAGAACTAGGGGAAATGAATGCGAACCACTACATAGAATTCCTAATCCCTCTATTTTTGTCAGCTCACATTTTTGATTTCTTCTACAGGTTAATTGTACACTATTTCAAAGTCAGATTTTTTTTTTGTGCAGCAAAATAACTGTATGGATATGTATACATATATTGTATTTAACATATACTTTAATATATTTAACATGTATTGAACTACCTGCCATCTGGAAGAGGGAGTAGATGGAAGGAGGGGAAAAATCGGAACAAAATGTTTTGCAATTGTCAATGCTGAAAAATTACCCATGTATATATCTTGTAAATAAAAAGCTATAATAATAATAAAAAAGATTAGAGTTTACATTTCTAGTACAATATTGAATAATAGTAATGATAATGGGTATCCTTGTTTCACCTTCTTGGGAATACTCCTAGCTTATATATATTAATATAAGGCTTGCTGATGGTTTTAGATAGATGCTATATGTCATTATTCCTTCATTTATTCCTTTGCTCTCTAGGGTTTTTATTAGGAATAGATGTTGTATTTTGTCAAGTGCTTTTTTTTGCATCTATTAAGATAATCATATGATTTCTGTTAGTTTGATTATGGATATGGTCAATTGTGCTGATTCTTTTCCTGATAATGATGAACCAGCCCTGCATTCCTGGTATAAATCCTACTTGGTCATAGTGTAATACCTTAGTGATAAATTGCTATAATCTCTTTGCTAATATTTTATTCAGGATTTTTGCATCAATATTGATAAGGGAAATTGGTCTATATTATTCTTTCTCTGTTTTGTACTGCCTGTTTTAGGTATTAGCATTATATCTGTGTCAAAAAAGGAATTTGGTAGGGCTCCTGTGCCTACTTTCTCAAATAGTTTATATAGCATTGAAATTAATTATCTTTAAAATGTTTGGTAGAATTCACTTATAAACTCATATGGCCCTGGAGAATTTTTTCTTAGGGAAAATTGATGACTTGTTCAATTTCTTTTTCTTTTATTCCATATCCATATATTGTATATTTAAAAAAATTAATTAAAGCTTTTTATTTACAAAACATATGCATGGGTAATTTTTCAACATTGACCCATGAAAAGCCTTCTGTTTTAAATTATCCCCTTCTTCCCCCACCCCTTCCCCTAGATGGCAGGTAGTCCAATACATGTTAAATATGTTAAAATATATGTTAAGTCCAATATATGTATACACATTTATTTATTTACTTATTTATTTTTTGACAATTCTTATTTATTTGTTTCCTCCTCCAAGACTGTAGTTTGCTCTGGTGGAGCTGGAAGAAAATATGCTTGCTGACATTTCATTCACAGTTTATTAAATTCACAAGTGATTTTCTCCAATAGGAACCATCTAATATTCAGTAACTTATATGTTATGATTGAAGGGCTTTCCACATTCATTATATACAATATGTTGATCTGGAGAAAAACTCTCCTTCAATCATTATTATATTTAAAAAAGTTTCTTTACCTATCCTCCTCTTCTCCAGGCTAAGCATGCTTTGAATTTCTTCAATTTACTATCTTATCTCATGACATGATCTTACTCTAAACTCTTTACCATTATAGTTGCTTTCATTTGGATACTCTCTCTCATATCTTCTATCCCAAAATGAACATTTCACCTCCTCTCTCCATTCCTTATACCCTCTCAGTAATCTCATGAGTTCCCAGGGGTTCAATTTTCATCTGCATTCAGATGAGTCCCAAAAATACATATTGAGTTCTATTTTCACATTACCAAGTGCCTCTTGGACATTTCTTTTCTTTCTTTCTTTTTTTTTTTTTTATTATTAAATTAATTAAATCAATTTTTACAAAATTTTTATGCATAGGTAATTTTTCAGCATTGACAATTGCAAAACCTTTTGTTCCAACTTTTCCCCTCCTTCCCTCCACCCCTTCCCCCAGATGGCAGGTTGACCAATACATGTTAAACATGTTAAAGTATAAGTTAAATACAATATATGATGTATATATATTTATACAGTTATCTTCCTGCACAAGAAAAATTGGATGAAAAAGGAAAAAAAAACTGGGAAAGAAAGTAAAATGCAAGCAAACATGAACAGAAAGAGTGAAAATGCTATGTTGTGGTCCACATTCAGCTCCCACAGTCCTCTCTTTGGGTGTAGATGGCTTTCTTCATTATTGAACAAATGGAACTGGTTTGAATCATCTCATTGTTAAGGAGGGCCGTCCATCAGAATTCAAGGTCATATAGACTTCTTGTTGCCATGTATAATGATCTCCTGGTTCTGCTCATTTCACTCAGCATCAGTTCATGTAAGTCTCTCCAGGCATCTCTAAAATCATCCTACTGATTGTTTCTTACAGAACAATAATATTCCATAACATTCATATACCACAATTTATGCAGTCATTTTCCAATTGATGGGCATCCAACTCAGTTTCCAGTTTCTGGCCACTCCAAAGAGGACTGCCACAAACATTCTTGCACATACAGGTCCCTTTCCCTCCTTTAAGATCTCTTTGAGATAAAATCCCAGTAGAAACACTTTTAGGTCAAAGGGTATGCACAGTTTGATAGCTTTTTGAACATAGTTCTTAATTGCTCTCCAGAATGGTTGGATGTATTCACAGTTCCACCAACAATGTATCAGTGTCCTAGTTTTCCCACATGCCCTCCAACATTTGTCATTATCTTTTTCTGTCTTTTTAGCCAATCTAAGAGGTGTGTAGTGATATCTCAGAATTATCTTAATTTCTTTTTCTAAAATAGGGCAGTTAAAATATTTTATTCTCTCTTCTGTTAATCTGGGAAATTGATATTTTGTAAATATTTATCCATTTCACTTAAATCATCAGATTTATTGGCATATAGTTAGGCAAAATAGCTCCTAATTATTGTTTTAATTGCCTCTTCATTGGTGGTGAATTCACCATTTTCATTTTTATTCTGGTAATTTGTTTTTCTTCTTAGTTTTTAAAAATCAAATTAGCCAAAATTTTATTAATCTTTATTGTTTTTTCATAAAACCAACTCTTAGTTTTATTTGTTTGATAACTTTCTTATTTTCAACTTTATTAATATCTCCTTTGATTTTTAGAATTTCAAATTTAATTGGGGATTTTAAATTTGTTCTTTTTCTAGTTTTTTAGTTGCATGTCCAATTAACTGATCTCTTTCTTTATTTTATTCATGTAAGCATCTAGAAATATACAACTTCCCCTAAGAATTGCTTTGGTTGTGCCCCATAAGCAGGCAGATTCATTTTTGCTCTATATTAGATCTTGTAGTCACTGCCCTCAAAGACAAGATTTCAGGAACATGTATTCCATGATTGCTATTTTTACCTTAACTCTGACAATCTTTCTTTTGAGCCACCCTGTTATTGATGTGAATCTTATATACATACATATATGTATACATATGTAAAAATATAAATAATTTGTGCATGTTTAAACAGTTTGTCCACGTTAAGTTTCTTAAAAATGATCTTTCATATTTGCTCTTATATGTTAAATTTTCTGTTAAATTTAGGATTGATTGTTAGAAAGTCCTGAAAATCTGCAAGTTCACTGAACGTCCATTTTGTCTCATTCATGATTATAGATAATTTTGCTGGATATGATATATTTGGCTGCAGACATAGTTTTTTTGATTGTGGTAGATATGATTCTAGGACCTGGAGTCTTTTATTGTAGCTGCTAAGTCTTGTACAATTCTAAATGTAGCTCCATTGTTTTTTTCTTGTTTCTTGCAAAATTTTCTCTTTGATTTGGGGGTTTCAAAATTTTGCAATAATATTCCTATGTGTTTTCCACACAGGATCTCTGAGGTGGTGATTGGTGGATTTTTTTTTTTTTTTCTATTTCTACTTTTACCTCATATTCTATCACTCCAGGACAATTTCTTTGGATTATGTCCTGCATTATTGTGTCAAGGTTCTGTTTTTGGTCTCATCTTTCTGGCAGTCCAATTATTCTTATATTTTCTCCAGATCTGTCACTTTTTTTGTAAGATATTTTACATCCTGTTCTATTTCCTTTTTCTTTATAATTTCTTTTGTTATTTCTTGATCTCTCATAGCTTCACTGGTTCCCCTTGCCCAATTCTAATTTTCAAAGCACTATTTTCATCTTTGAGATTCTGTACCTCTTTTTCTAGTTGGTTAACTTTATTTCATAAGCTTCTTGTTTTTCTTGGAGGATTTTAATTTTTTTCTTTAGTTTTTCCTCAATGTCTCTCATTTGATTTTTGAATCCTTTTTTGAGTTCTTCTATACATTCTTTTTATTTCACATTATTCTTTGTGGTAGAAGCTTTTTTTTTTTTTTTTTTTAAACTAAAGTGTCCTCCTTTAAAGATGAATCCTGGTGGCTCCTGTTCCCATAATTATGTTTCAGTGGTGGGGTTCTTTCTTTTTTGCCAGTTCATTTTTTTTTTTTTTTTTTTTTTTTTTTTTTTTTAAATAAGAGGCATTAGTGTAAGCACCTTTAATCATGGGTAGGGAATGGAGCCTCAAGCTTCCCTTCACCTCTCCACTCTGACCAAGAACTCTAAAACCAATAGTTCCATTCCTCTGCAAGTGCCTACAGTCATCAATGCCTCTGCCCCATTGCTTCTGCCCTCCCCCATGCTGGTTCCTGGGGCCATGTCTCAGCAGCACAGCTGCACTGAGTCTTCCCAATCAGTCCAGGTTGCTCAGTCTTTCTGGACTCAAAACCCAACTCCATGAACATTCTAGGATGTGAAAGTCTCTGTGGTTCCTGTGGAAGCTTCAGCCACACTCAGACAGCCCAAAGGATCTCTGCTTGATGTTTCTGAGGAGTTAGCCTGGAGGTGTTTGCACTTCAGGTAGGTTAATCCCCAGGGCTTTTATTTAGATCTTCTCAGGTGAGAACCCATGTTCTGTCACAAGTCTTCTTGATTTTCACCCTGAGGCACAAATTTATTCTATTTATGGGGGAAATTGGGAGAGCTTGAAATTTGCCAGTCTATCCCATCACCTTCCCAGAATACTCCAGGATTATTCTTTAAGTGCTATGAAAAAAATGTGCTTATTGGATTGCAAACTGTAGCTTTTCTTCTTTGTTTCTTTTAACCCTTGTCCCCTGAAGTGCTTTAACTTCCTTTAAGACTGGCATTCATGGATTGGCATGCCAAGTAGATGAGATATATTTAGATAGAAAGTGTAATGGATTAGAATTCTTTGATGACAGATATTCTCTTTGATCAGAAAATTCAGGTTAATTCTGCAATGATTTGTGCCTTATATCTTTGATCTGGTGAATCTCTCCTGATGCAAGTTCATTCCTGGACTGAAAATTCCTTGGAGATTACCCTGAAATTTAGATTCTCCTCCTTTTCCTCCTCCTCCTCCTTCTCCTCTTCTTTCTCTTCTTCCTCCTCCTCCTTCTTTTTCTTACCTTTTTTCTTCTCCTTCTCCTTCTTCTCAATCTTCTTCTTTTCCTCTTCCTTCTTTTTCTTTTTCAGAAATCCATTCTGTCTGACCATGATAAAACATAAGAATATATAAATGAAATCTTACTTGGTTGATTCATTTCATGGATGGTCTAACCTTCCTCCATTGTGGAAATGTTTTATTGGAAGACATCCTGCCTTTCCTATGATATGCAATTGAACAACCATCCAGTCAAGTTAATCCATCTATGTGGTACATTTTGGTTAAATGCAACAGATGGACAATGAACTGGGATGAGATTTAAGAAGTAGTAGGATATCTGGCTGGATTTCTTTGGAAGAATTTGCAAAATGTTTTAATGATGCCAAAATGTTCACTACCACAATAACCAATCTCTATTAGCACCAATTTTTTCCCAATGATACCATATGGCTATGAATCATAGAACACCATGAGCTCAGAAGAATCAAAATTACGAGTAACCCAAAGGACAATGGAAAGATGCACTGTGGGTGTAAGCAGCCAGCAGGATGTTGTGATCAGTGATTGGGGCGTGGAAACAGATGTACTGAGGACATCATGTATCATTAGAGGAGACAGACTATCATAGTGGAAAAAGCACTGGCTCTGGAATCAAAGAGCTTGGGTTCATTCCAGTTTCCTCCTAATGTTTACTACCTTTGTGATTTGGGGTAAAACTTACTTTCTAAAAGTTACTTAAACTTTCCCAGGTCTCAGTTTCATCATCTGTAAAATGAGAAGTTTTGGCTTTGTTGCCTTTGAGGTCCCACACAGTTTAAGATGTACACTGTGCCAGCACGATCTCCATTATCCTCATCCCAAGGATAAGAGAAAAGAAAAGAAAGATACAAGTATGAAGAACCTCATGTGGATTTGGTATCTGATGGAACACTGAACACAACATCAGAAGAGACTACAGTATGGTATACTGGTCAGAGGGCTGGATTTGTAAGCTGGAAATTCTGGGTTTGTATCTCATTTTGATCATAGACTAGTTGTGTCATGACCCATGTCAAGTTATCATAGCTTCTGATATTTAATTTTTTCAAATATAAAATGAGGGGTTGGACTAGATGAATTCTGAGGTCTCTTCCACCTCCAGATCTATGATCCTATGTGCATTTATAAAAGAAAATGAGATGGGCTGATCATGAGAGATTTGTGCAAATAGGCTGAACATTACATTAAATATTAATATATTTGTTATTAAATTCTTATTTAATTCTTATAAATATTAATATAGCTCACATGATATTAAAAGAGTCAGCGGAAGCCTCCAGAGAATTGGGTGGACAATTTATGGAGTATTTATGAAAAGACATAGGAGAATTTCTTAGATATTGAGGAAAAGAAAAATTAAACTATTATTCAATAACCAATTCTGCTCTGTAATTGATCCTATTCCCTGTTTTGTCAAAGCCCATTTCTTAAGGTAGTTCAAAAGGCCCTATCTCCCAATCCAAACTAAAGGTGGTTGAACAGTATGCTCACTCTTAGTCCTGAAGACATTTACTTCCTAACCTGTTTAACCTGGGAATCCTGTTTTGTTTACCTGTAAATAGAAACTAATTTAAACTGAAAAGACAAATACTTCAATCCTAGCCTGTTCCAGTCAAAATTAGGCATAATCTGATCTTCCCAGAGACAGTTGGGTGATCCTGATTTGGATGGTTCTGATTTTCAAGCCAAGATGACCAGAGGCATAAAATAAAACAATTAAAATTTTGTAATTATTAGAGAGGGCCATGATTAGAGAAAGGCCAATCCACTTTGCCTAGTTGCAGTTAATTGGAAATCTTCCTTATTGAACCATTCCTCCCCCGGCTCCCCTCCCACCCCTTTCAAAAATGACCTTTTTTTGGTCTCTTTGAGGTTGTTGATCTGAGAAGGCCATTCAGATATACTTTGCTAATAGCTTTATGCATCACTGTTAATAAACAGTTAACTTGCCCGTGGAAAATGTTCCTCAGTTTGCCTGTATTGCATTTTATTTTTCATGGAGGAGAGGAGTTGTAGACTCTAGGGGATAATCATACTAATGAACTTAGAGACCCTCTTAATTAGCAAATTATTCTATTAGATCAGGACTGGTTATTGGGCCAGAGTTCTAGCCTGGCTTTATAGGTAAGCAGAGAAAATTTCTCATTTTACAATTGCATTTCCCTAGCTGACCTGCTCTTCCTGTAGGCTAATAAGTCCTCATGTCACAGAAAGTAAAGTAACAAAATTTACAATTTCCCTGTTAGGAATGATTATTACTTATGCACATAGGGACAAGTGACTATTTGACTGCTGATGATAATTGACTGAAGAGGTTGCTGAATATATCTGCTAATTTATTAACCACAGAGCTATTAGGAGATTGTAAGAAAAACAGTGCTTGGGGATATCTTTGAAACAATTGTACTTTATCTGTTTATCCTGTTGCCACCTTTTCCCACTTCACCCACAATAAACTAAAGACTCAATCAGTATTTTCACAAATAAAATGCTCTGTCTAGAGTCAAGATGGAGGAGTGAAAAGAAGTATACATCACCTTGACAAAGATCTAGAGCCCATCTTCTTAAACTGTGGTTTGTTACCCCATATATAGTCTTATAACTGAATGTAGGGGTCATGAAATTATGTTTTATTATCAGTAAATGTTTGATGTGTATGCCTTTTTTTTTTTTAATTTTTTTTTATAACCAATACACCCAAGATCACATAAGAATTTATTTGGCAAAAAGGGGTTGCAAACCATTCCCAATAAAATCAGGAGTGAAACAAAGTTGCCCATTATCACTGTTACTATTCAATGTTGTATTAGAAATGTTAGCTTTGGCAATGAGTTGAGAAAAAGAATAAAGGAATTAGAGTAGGTAATGAGGAAACCAAATTATCACTCTTTGCCGATGACATGATGATATACTTAGAGAACCCCAGAGATTCTACTAAAAAGCTATTAGAAATAATTCACACCTTTAGCAAAGTTGCAGGATACAAAATAAACCCACATAAGTCATCAGCATTCTTATATATCACCAACAAAATCCAACAGAGTTACAAAGAGAAATTCCATTTAAAGTAACTATCGATAGTATAATATATTTAAGAATCTATCTGCTAAGGGAAAATCAGAAACTATATGAGCAAAACTACAAAACACTTTCCACACAAATTAAGTCTGATCTAACCAACTGGAAAAATATTAAATGCTCTTGGATAGGGTGAGCAAATATAATAAAGATGACGATACTACCTAAACTAATCTATTTATTACGCACTATACCAATCAGACTCCCAAAAAACTATTTTAATGACCTAGAAAAAATAACAACAAAGTTCATATGGAAAAACAAAAGGTCAAGAATTTCAAGGGAATTAATGAAAAAAAAATCAATTGAAGGTGGCCTAGCTGTCCCAGATCTAAAATTATATGATAAAGCAGCAGTTACCAAAACCATTTGGTATTGGCTAAGAAACAGAGTAGTTGATCAGTGGAATAGGTTAGGTTCAAAGGACAAAACAGTCAATCTAGTGTTTGACAAACCCAAAGACCCCAGCTTTTGGGATAAGAACTAGATGTTTGACAAAAATTGCTGGGAAAATTGAAAATCTGTATGGCAAAAACTAGGCATTGACCCACACTTAACACCATATACCAAGATAAGATGAAAATGGGTTCATGATCTAGGCATAAAGAGTGAGATTATAAGTAAATTAGAGGAACATAGGATAGTTTACCTCTCAGACCTGTGGAAGAGGAAGGAATTTATGACCAGAGAAGAACTAGAGATCATTTTTGATCACAAAATAGAAAATTTTGATTATGTCAAATTGAAAAATTTTTGTACAAACAAAACTAATACAGATAAGATTAGAAGGGAAGCAATAAACTAGAAAACATTTTCACAGTCAAAGGCTCTGATAAAGGCCTCATTTCCAAAATATATAGAGAATTGGTTCTGTTTATAAGAAATCAAGACATTCTCCAATTGATAAATGATCAAAGGATATGAATAGACAATTTTCAGACAAAGAAACTATTTCTAGCCATATGAAAAGATGCTCCAACTCATTATTAATCAGAGAAATGCAAATTAAGACAACTCTGAGATACCACTACATACCTGTCAGATTGGCTAGAATGACAGGGAAAGATAATGCAGAATGTTGGAGGGGATGTGGGAAAACAGGGACACTGATACATTGTTGGTAGAATTGTGAATACATCCAGCCATTCTGGAGAGCAATTTGGAACTATGCTCAAAAAAGTATCAAACTGTGCATACTCTTTGATGCAGCAGTGTTACTATTGGGCTTATATCCCAAAGAGATCTTAAAGAAGAGAAAGGGACCTGTATGTGCAAGAATGTTTGTGGCAGCCCTCTTTGTAGTGGCCAGAAACTGGAAACTGAGTGGATGCCCATCAATTGGAGAATGGCTGAAAAAATTGTGGTATATGAATATTATTGTTCTGTAAGAAATGACCAACAGGATGATTTCAGAAAGGCCTGGAGAGACTTATATGAACTGATGCTGAGTGAAATGAGCAGGACCAGGAGATCATTGTATACTTCAACAACAATACTATATGATGATCAATTCTGATGGATGTGGCCATCTTCAACAATGAAATGAACCAAATCAGTTCCAATAGAGTAGTAATCAATGGAACCAGTTATACCCAGTGAAAGAACTCTGGGAGATGACTATCAACCACTACATAGAATTCCCAATCCCCCTATTTTTTTCTGCCTGCATTTTTGATTTCCTTCACAGGCTAATTGTATACTGATTCTTTTTGTACAGCAAAACAACTGTTTGGATATGTATACATATATTGTATTTAATTTATACTTTAACATATGTAACATGTATTGGTCAACCTGCCATCTGGGGAAGGGGGTGGGGGGAAGGAGGTGAAAATAAATAAATAAATATGAAAAAAAAGAGGTTTAGAAGGGAAATGAGATTTGAGTCTGCTTTGCTGATGCTAAGATGTAATCAGATAATAAAGTATCCTTTTTTTTCCTCTAAAAATAAAAAAAGGGGGTTGCAAGTGAAAAAAGTTTAAGAAGCCCTGATCTAGGGAATGCACCAGATTGAATTCTGATTAGGAAAGCCAAGTCAAAATGAGTCATTCCCTTTCCCCCATCCCAGAATTCCTTTGGGTGCTAGACCATGAGAAACTAGGTAGAAAGACACTCTAGATGATCTCTTTCTGAAAGAGTAATGGGAGCAGGAATAGATACCATTTGGCAGCTCTGTCTCTGACTACCTACTTCCAGGTCACAGTTTCAGGGTGGAGAGGAGCAGTAGTGAACACTAGCCTTAACTTTGTACTGATCATGAAACAAGTTCTGGGAAGCAAACAGTAGCTTTGTGGATTGCTCTGATCCCAGTAGCAGAGTGCTTCATGTCAGATCAAAGACTTGCCAATTCAGTTATTCTGAAACTACAGAGCTTCCTAGTGGCTGATAGTGACTGAATCTAGAAACAATTTACTGAAACTCTCAATCAGAAACAAACCAATAATCCAAAATCTGGGTCAGGAATTTTTGGAACTCAGACAAGGAAGGCAGTGAATAAACTTCCTCCTGGGTTGAACCACTTTAGAGGCACTGAAAGCTTATATCTCCCGAAGCACAGTTGTGAAAGCAGGAGAAGAATTTAAGAATACAAAAGTTCAGAACAGACATGGCTAAAGGAAAGAACAAGCAAACAAGAATAATCCAATCACAAAGAATTATTATGGGGACAAGGAAGCTTAAAACATAAAAAAAGAAGAAGAGAATGACTAAAAACAAACAAAATTTCCCCCCCTACTCTATAAGCAGTCTCAAAGAAGAAGACCAGAAAGATGTTCTGGTACAAGACCAGAAAAAAATTCTTCAAAGAGTTAAAGCAAGAATTAAAGAGTTAATAAATGATCTTTAAAATCAAAATTTTAAAAATGAGTAGAGGAAAAGCTAAGACAAGAGAAAAGAATTAGAGAAGAAAGAGATGAAAAGAGAATTTATAACTTGGAAAAATTGGTACAAATCCTTATTGAACAAAATAACTCCTTGAATTAGAAATGTCTCATGAAAGATAATGACTCCTGCAGACATCAAAAAATAATAAAATCAGAAGACTGAAAAAATAAGGGAAAATATGAAATATATGAAAAACAGCTGATTTGGTAAATAGATAAGGAAAGATAATTTAAGAATCATTGGAGTACCCTGAAGTCATGAACAAAAAGCACCATAGTTCAAGAAACTCTAAAAGAAAACTGCACAGATATCTTAGAACCAGAGAACAAAAAAGAAATTGAATGACTCTTTGTGTCACTTCCTCAAAGGAACCCTAAACTAATACTACTAGTAATATTATAACTAAAAAACTAGAGCTCCTACATCAAGGAAAAAAAATAATGCAAGTAACCATAAAGAAAGAATACAAGTACTCAGGAGTTGCTACTCAGGAGTTGCTATCAAGATCATACAAGATTTAGTAGCTGCCACTGTAAGGAGTGGAGAGCTTGGAATTTGATATTCCAGAAGACAAAGATTTAGGCTTACAACTAAACCCAGCAAAACTGAACAAAATTTTATGGGGAAAATGGAACTTTAACAAAATAGAAGACATCTAAGCATTTGTGATTGGGAAAAAAACAAACAGCTGAGTAGAAAATTTAAAATATAAACATAAGGAATCAGGAGAAACATAAATCATAGGAAAATAAGTTTAAACTATTTACATTCTTACATAGGAAGATGATACATGTAGCACCTCAGAACTTTTAACAGCACCATGGGACACAGAGGAAATCTAATTAGACAGAAAGTATGCATGTGATTATGTTATGTTTGGATGATTTCAAAAGCAGAATGGGATGTGTGGGGAAGAGGAATGTATGAGAGAGAAAAAAAGGAAGAGGAAGAATTGGGTACATAAAGAGTGTGTATAACAAAGTGGTGAGGGAAGGGAGAGGATGACAATTAGACTTCATTTTCATCTGAACTGGTGAAAGGAGGAAAGAATACATATTCACAGAGTTGGACATAGAAATGCCATTTATGCAATAGGGAAATTAGAAGAAATGAGTAAAGGAAAAGGGAGGAATAAGAGAGAGGAAGAAAGAGATGGGGGAACCTTTTTTTCTGCCAAGAGTCATTTGGATATTTATAACATCATTCATGGGCCATATAAAATTATCAACTTAAAAATTAGCATGCTACATTTGGTCAAGTGTTTTGTTAACTCATACTTAATGTGATGGCTGGAACTGCTTCTCTTTGGTGAGCTGGTATTGATGTTGCTATTTGCAACATTCTTTTCCAGGTTATGTCAGTCAGTCTGGAGTACAATAGATTTTGTGATGGTAAATTCTGAAAAGAACTGCTCACTGCAGCAAGTTATTCCAAACACAGTTGCATATTTCAATATATGTCTCCTCAAGTGGGATATTCATCATTGCTTATGTAACATTTATAGAACTAAAGCAGTGGGAGGTTGTTGTACCTAGCCTTCAGCTCATCATCACTTTGTAGCTGAATGATTTCATGTTGTAGGTTATCAGGCACATCAGCTGGTTCTGCATTGAATGGTGTAGGAAAGATGTTCAGTTCCATTTGTTTACTTTTCATGTCCTTGAATCTTTCATTAGTACCTCAATTAGATGTGCACATTCACCAGTATATTCAAAGTTTTTCTTCTTCCAGAGTGGGGAAATGCACAGTTATTGCTTTCAAGCTGCATTTTCCATAGCCTTAATTTAAGTTCAAATGATTTCACATTTAAAGCAGGGGGATGAGAAACTGGTTGGAGCCCTAAAGCTTGACGTTCAGCTCTGAGAGGTACTTGGTAATGCCCACCATGAACATTAGATCACGTAGCCACTTGTTATCATACAGGTTTTCTCTTTATCTCCACGAACAGCTTGATTACATCTTGCAGTTCATAAAACATCATGAGCATGTTCCCAGGACTCAGCCATCGAGTTTCACAGTTTTAAACAAGATCACTATACTTTAAGTCAAGATCATTCAATAACTCCTTAAACTGGCAACCGTTAAATTCTCTGTTTTTGATGAAATTTATGTATGACATTACTACTGACATCAGATTGTTGAACTGCAATGACTGTGCACAGAGACTTTCTTGATGTATGATGCAGAAGCATATAATTAAATCATGTGGATCAGCCTAAAATAATTCAGTTCTTTCTCATCTCATCATCACTGGATCACAGTAGTTTTGCCATGGTGTGTTAACAGTTTTGTAATGTGTACATTCCCAGCCTGCCTGGCACTGGCTGTCCTCTGAGTCACCACAATACAGGCCGACAGGTTGTAGGCAGCTGAGGAGAAGCATATGTGTCTGTCTCATCCTGTACTCATATGTGTGTCTTCTGCAATGGACATTCCTTGCTGGTCTCTCAAAATTTACATTATTATTATGGTTCATTTAATATGAATTTGTGTTGCTATGATAAAAGCTCCTACATTTATTGAATTTTGAGTCCTGACTGCAGTTGTCTTGACCAAATAATTTCATGAGACTTATACAGCCGTGGGCTGGATGTTCCCCACCCCTGGATTAAGGGAAGCATTAGTCAGAAGCAAAACAAACTCAAAGATAGAGCAGGGGAAAAAAGAAATGGATAATATATAAGAGAATATCATGGAGGAAATAGAGAGTTAACAATCATAAATGTAAATGTGAATAGGATGAACTCCCTCATAAACCAGCAGATCTCAGAATGGAATAAAAACCAGAATTCAATAATATGTTATTTATAAGACACATATGAAAAACAAATGAAAAATTCTTGGGTGATGACTGAGATTATCCAATAAATATGAATGCCAGAGTCATTGTTAAAAGTAAAAAGTATCAGGGCAGCTAGATGGCATAGTAGATAGAGCACCAGCCCTGAAGTCAGGAGGACCTGAGTTCAAATGTGGTCTCAGACACTTAACACTTCCTGGCTGTATGACCCTGGACAAGTCACTTAATCCCAATTGCCTCTGGAGGGTAAAAAAGTACTCCTGGGGAGAATTTTATGTACCTTTTAAACTAAATCAAATCTCTTTGATCACTGAAGATACATTCATATGGTCATAGATTTAGAGCTGGAGGGCAACTTTAAGGCCATTTAGCTTTTTTCCAGATTAAATGATTTGCCTAAGATAACCAAAAAGATTGACTATATCATTCAAAAAGACTGAATATATCATTCAAAAAGACTATATCATTTATTTATTGATTCTAATGACAATTAATTGCTTTCTCTGAATTTAGTCCAGAATTCAACTGGCATGTAATGAATGAAGTTTAGAAATTCAGCTCTCCTGCTAATTACTGTAATGTTCTGTTTCGGTTTTCTTGGGGTCTCTGGGAGCAGCCTTCCTTTCAGTTCAGTAATCACCACAAGTGTAATTAGGTGTTAAAGTCCAAATCTTTTATTATCTTCTTGCCTGGGGCCCCGGCCAGCTTCTCTTATCATAGGTGCACAAGATTTGTGGAACTATATTAAGTACTAAAAACATGTACTGAACTAGAGAACTTTTAAGCACCATACTAAACAACTATTTATCAATTCCACTGACTTAGTACCTTGAAAGAATCCTTTGTTTCAAGTTCAAAGTTCTGGCCCATAACAAATTTACTGATCTAGTCTTGCCTCAAGAAATTTAACTGAATTTGGGATTGTGTGTGACTATAAGGGAGTCAGATCTGATGTCTTTATACTACCAAGGTATTCTTCAAGGGTCTGCTGTCTCATAACTGAACTCAAACAATGAGCTTCTTCTTCTTTTCTTCTTCTTTGTCCTTCTGTCTTCTTCCTTCTTCTTCTTCTCCTTCTCCTCCTCCTCCTCTTCCTCTTCCTCTTCTGTCTTCTGTCTTCTTCCTTTTTCTTCCTCCTCCTCCTCTTCCTCTTCTGTCTTCTTCCTTTTTCTTCCTCCTCCTCCTCTTCCTCTTCCTCTTCTGTCTTCTGTCTTCTTCCTATTTCTTCCTCCTCCTCTTCCTCCTCCTCCTCCTCCTCCTCCTTCTCCTTTCCTCCTCCTTTTCTCTTCTTCTTCTTCCTATCTTCAAGGGAATTAATTAAAAAAAAAAAAAAAGTAAAAGGAAGTATTAAATATCTTAGGTCAGATTTGAACTCAGTTCCGGTGCTCTATCCACTGCACTGTCATTCTGCCCCCCAAGAGGATTTTTGAAAAGAATTAAAAAAAAAATCAGGAGAATAGAAGAAGTTTCAGAAAATATGCCAACAATATCTATTCCAGAACTGTCTGACTTTAAAAAAAATTATTTAATACTTAAATAAAAATAGAAAAAGAAAAAAAAGACCAAAATGTTAGGATTCTTACAAGGAACTAAGTCACTGGAATGGATAGAGATAATAATTATCTAATTTATCATGGTTCAGTATGATTGATCTGACCCTACAAGGAGATATTATGGACCAGAACTTGAAACAAGGTAATGAATGGAATTGAGGAGACAATGGTTAAATCTAATTTAGCTTTGATTTAATCCTACAACAAATAATGGTTCCCTAATAATGAAATGATTGGTGTGTACTCAGTATGCATCATATAAGCAAGAACTTCAGGAGAACTTTGGGAGAGAACTTCAGGGGACTTCTAGGAGATTCACAAACCCCCCTACAAGTCCACTCTCTGGGAGGAGGAGTCATTCCCACTTCCACTTTTGTGCTGGCTGGAGACATTCGGACAAGAGCTCTCTGGAACCAAGGAGAGAGGAAGGCTAGCCGACCCTCAAGAGAAGGAGATAAGATTTTGGAAGAGACAATAAGGGAGTTGGACTCCTGGCTGAATTTGGGACTATTGAACTAAATTGAAACTAAGGCTGTCTCCAGAAGCCCTCCAAGAAATGTGCTCCAAGAGAACGATTATAATTTAGACAAGAGAACATTACACCAAAATCCCCCCAAAACATTGTCATATGCTGCAGAACATAAGAAAGGATTAAAATATGTAATAAATTTCCATTTCAATAAAGCATATATAATAACAGAAGACATTGTATTCAGAATTATCTACAATGAGCACTTCTTAGTCTAATGATAGAAGGGGTGTGTGTGTGTGTGTGTGTGTGTGTGTGTGTGTGTGTGTGTGTGTGTGATTACTGGCCTCAGTAAACTTCCAAACAATCATGTTGTTCCTTGAATTTCAGCTTTGTAGCCAGGCATGTTGTCCTCAATTCCATGATGTCATCTATCCTATTCTGTTTTTTATTCTGTATTTCAAACCTGTACAGGGTGAACTGTCCTTTTGCTTGAGGTCTTTGGCATAAATAGAGGCAAGGCATTGACTCATTTATTGACAGGCAGTATATCCCTGCTAATAAATGTTATCTTGTATGGAGATTTGCCTCAGTTTACTCTTTTGTTAAATTTCAATCACGATATGGCACAGACATTAAGTGATGGGTCAGGATTCAAAACCAAATTCTGTGGCATGTTCAGCAATCTTTTCCCTGGAACACATTGCCTCTCTTGGGTAACTTTAGTCGAGGTGAGTACCTGTTACGTCCAGAAAATATACTAAGTATTGTGGATACAAAAAATGTAAAAAGAGTTCTTGCTCTTGAGAAGTTCATAATCTATTGGGAGAAAGAACATACAAACAAAAATATACAAAAAGTTATATATAGAATAAATAGGAAATAATAGAGGAAGAACAATAGAATTAAGGGTGATTGAGAAGACTTTCTCTAGTAGGTGGGAGTTTAGATAGGTCTTTAGGAGATAGAGATAAAGAGAGGAAGCATTTTCAGGAATAGGTGACAGTTGGAGAAAATGATAGGACCCAAACCATGAACTGTTTTGTTTTGGGAAAAGCAAAGAAGCTTGAGTCACTGGATCAAAGAATAAGTGTAGGTAGGTATAAAGTATAAGATTGGGGGAAAGTTGGGGATGGGCGGGTTTTAGGTTATAAAATCCTTGAATAACAAACATTGGATTTTTTTGTATTTGGTCATTGAAATGATAGGGAACAATTGCAAGTTGTGCTTGAGGTTCCTAAGGCCTTCTGAGAATCTACTCTTTTCCACCTTCAAATAAAGTAGCATGGGGCAGCTAGGTGGCGCAGTGGATAGAGCACCAGCCTTGAATTCAGGAGGACCCAACTTCAAATCTGGTCTCAGACATTTAACACTTCCTAGTTGTGTGACCCTGGGCAAGTCACTTAACCCCAGCCTCAGGGGGAAAAAAAAAAAAAGTAGCATTACCTGCACCTGGACTATGTTTGACATCATAGCAGAATTCTATTGCACTCAACTTGTATTCATAGGGTCAGAGTAGGCTGTTTATGTGATGCTGTTTGATCGATATCAGGAAGGTCACACCTCTTTTCAACATCTCTCCAATTGACCTTTCCCAGGTACCTGAAATTCTTTCAATACTCATTTCTGGATACATCAAATTTCAGAGTGCAAGCTTTTTTAGAGAAATGGTTAGACATAGGACTCCATTGGGAGCCATTAATATTTTAGTTTAGTTTAGGAGATCAGCTAATCAGTCACTTGGTAGCATTTGGAAGGGATTAGGACACAGAATAAATAAATATTGGTGGGAATCAGGAAAAACATGGAGTGATAGAGAAAAACCAGGACTTGGATGAGCAGTGCAGGCATTGAGAAACTAGAAATTAGCACAAAGTATTGGGCACTGTGGGAGTAGGAGAAGATATTAAAAAAAAAAAAAAAAAAAAAAAAAGGAAGGAAATGTCCCAAAGTGTAATTTTGCTCTAGTTTTGCCTACACTGGTAGGCAAATGAAAGGAAAATGAAAACTATCACCCTTAGTTCTTCTGTATCATTTTGGCACAAGGCAGCTGAGGCAGTAGAGGAAAATAAAGGAGGGACATTGCACTGCAACACTAGTTTCAATTTCATAGATTATAGAAGCATTGATATAGAAGGGACCTTAAAAGTTAACAAATCCCATGTTTATTTTGCAGATAAGGGAACTGAGGCCTACAAAGATTAATTGGCTTTCTCAAGGTCACATATGTAATGTAGGAGAGCTGCATTTTGAGTTTGAAGCCTGGTCCTCTGACTACAAATCTAGTATTCTTTCTGCTGCACCATGATATTTATCTATCTAACTGTATGGGACTCAAATTCCCAATACTTCAGTGCAGAGAAATCAGACAGAAGTTATCAACCTTAAAGGAAGCAAGTGCTTTTCATCCAATGTTTCAAGCATTAATTCTTTTGGTAGCATAGCATCTTAGAACTAAGGGATTATAAAAAAAGGAGAACCGAACCCACTGTTAGTTTTAATAATTACTACTCTTTTAGAATTGTCAGATCTAGTTTTGTTAGAAGGAAACCTTCAGAGGAGGATGGATATATATGTTCTGAATACAGAGGAAGAAAAGAAGATGGAAATATGGAAATAAAGAGGGAAAAGTAAAGGGCATAAATAAACAAGGAAGAAAAAAAGGTACCCTGTTATTCCAGTTGACTGAGTTTTCAGTTACTACTTAGCTTCAAACCTTGGCACACTGATGTTTTGATTGATAGTGAGACCTAATATATTCAGGTACCTCATTGCTCTATTTATTCATAAGCATCTGAATTCTAATCTGTACATCACTGTTTGGGGCTTTCTGCTCTCTTGAACTATGAAGTTTTAAACTAGTTACATTTAAATCCCTGGGATAGAGAGGAAAAATTGATAAGAGAGTATAGAAAAGATCAAAAGAGTCCTAAGAGGCAATTATGTCCAAGAATAAAAAGTAAATAAATAGTAAGGTTGGTTTTTCATAAAATTTAGTGAAGTTACATTTTAAATTTCCTCATTCCCTCAATGGTTACCTTTCATTCCAACACTATTTTTTTTACATTTAAATTTTTTTTGTTTTCTTTGTTTTCTTTCTTTTTTGGGGGAGGGAGGTTATACATTTACACACTATCATATTTAATTACTTTGTATATATAAAAATTAACTTTTAATTTATACCATATATTTTTATGGTACTTATCTTCCTCACAAGCATATAAACTCCTTTAGTAGAAATTTTTTCATTCTTGTGCTTGTGTCCTAATAAATACTTGTTGAATTGCATTTGTCATGTATATGAATAAACTTTGTTTCATGGATTTAAAAAAGAGCAGTAAAGTTATTGAGGAATTATATGACTGGAAAAGGAGATGGGTAAGTCATAATGTGAAAGCCTGGGTTAATAGAAAAGACTTTATGGATATTCCAAGATCTCACAACCCATTACACATTTTCTTGGCCAATGAAGTTAGGTATCCTTTTAAAATATCCTTGTATTTATCTACACTAAATAAGCTTCCTTTTATTAATTGTTTAATGATCTAAAAGTGTTTAATTTTATCTCAATATAGAACTTGAATTAGCAAGATATTGGCATCAGGCCACCCCTAAAAGAGCAGGAGAGAGAAAAGAGAAAGAGTGAAGGGAGAAAGAAGGGATATGTTTAATAGTGAATCAAACTCTTTCAATAAATCTTTTTTTTTTTTTTTTTTAAGTGCTTTCTCCACTAAGAAAAAAAGATCAAGAAAAAAGCAACATTCTTCTCAACAATGTGGTTGATTCAGGATAATTCCAATTGACTTGAGATGGAAAATGTCATTTGTATCCAGAGAGAATTATGGAGACTGAATATGGATTGAAACATGATATTTTTATTGTTTGTTTTTTTCTTTCTCATGGTTTTTTTCCATTTGATATTTTTCTTGCACAACATGACAAATATAGAAATGTGTTTAAAGGAATTGAATATATTTAACCTATATTAATTTACTTGCTGTCTTGGAGAAGGAGGAGGTAAGGAGGTAAGGAGAAAAATTTGGAATACAAAGTCTTATAAAAATGAATGTTGAAATCTATTTTTACATGCATTTGAAAAATAAAATACTATTGAAAATTAAAAAAAGAAAGAAACAACACTTTGCAAGGCTTTCATTCTTTTTTAATATGTAAATAGATAATATTGTAAACTGTGGAGATAGTTTCCAAGTTTTATCTGAGATGCAACTAAACTACTACTCCACATTCTTTTTTCTTTACTACAAGTCACTATTCATCTTTCTCATTTGATTATCAAAATTGCTCAGGAGGTGAGAGTTACAGAGTTCTAACAGGTTACTAATAGAACATGGTATTATAACTCCCTCCCTCCTTTCCTTTTCCTTCCTTCCCTTCCTTCCCTTCCTTCCTTCCTTCCTTCCCTTCCTTCCTTCCTTCCTTCCTTCCTTCCTTCCTTCCTTCTTTCCTTCCTTCCTTCCTTCCTTCCTTCCTTCCTTCCTTCCTTCCTTCCTTCCTTCCTTCCTTCCTTCCTTCCTTCCTTCCTTCCTTCCTTCCTTCTTTCCTTCCTTCTCTTTCTCTTCTTAGCCTGAATTACATTCAAATTAGTAGCAGTGTCCCTCATAACCTTAGCATACTTCCAAATGTGAGGAAGCAAGAAAAGTGATATTTTTGAAGATATTCATTACAAATTAACTTGTTATCTTTCACCCCAAACCTTCCTTTCCCCCTACTATTCTTTCTATTTTAGGCAAGAACATTACCATTCTTTTATTTCTAAGGTCTCTGAACTTGTGATTATCCCTTTTTCTTCAACCCCAATCTATTCAATCACTTGCTAAGTATTTCTCTTTCTATCTCCATATTGTCTTTCACATCCAATGCTTTTCTTGCTGTTTACATAGGCATCATCTTTCAGTCCCTCATCACCATTTATTTGAATTATTATAATATCTTTATTTTTAATATTTTGTTAAAAACACAAACTTTATTAATTATAGGATCTTCTAATTGGTCTCAAGTCTCTTGGTACTCTATTCCATTCTCCACAATGTTGCCAAAGTGATTCTCCTTAATTGTAGATCTGACCATATCAATCACCTATTGAATAAACTTCTATAACTCCCTATTGCCTGTAGGATCAAATAAGATTTTTTTTTATTTTGGCTTTTAAACCCTCCACAACTTCATTTCAACTTATCTTATCAAGTTCCCTACATATTCCATCTCTTCCCACACTCTGCTGTCCAAACAAAAATAACCTCTCTCTTTCTCACCCCACACACTTCATCTTCTATCTCCAAGACTTGTCTCTACCCTCCTTCTCTATTCTCCATGTCTGAAATGTACTCTCTCTTCTAGATTCTCTCACTTCATTCAAGAATTAGCCCAGCAGAACCAAGAGAATATTGTAGCAGCAACAAGATTATTTGATGATCAATTGTGATGGATTTGACTCTTTTCAACAATGGGGTGATTCAGGGCAATTTCAATAGACTTGTGATGAAAAGTGCTATCCACATTTAAAGAGAGAACTATGGACACTAAATGTTGATCAAAGCATAACTTCCTCATCTTTTTGTTGTTTGCTTGCTTGTTTTTTTTCCTTTCTTGTTTTTTTTTTCTCTTTTGATCTGATTTTTTTTTCCTTGTGCAGCATGACGAATATGGAAATCTATTTTGAAATATTGCACTTGTTTAACTTATATTGGATTTTTTGCTTTCCTGGAGGAGGAGGAAGAGAAGGAGAGGGAGAAAATTTGGAATACAAGGTTTTGCAAAGGTGAATGTTGGAAACCATCTTGAAAGCAAATTATTTTTCTATTTTTTAAATCAATATTTTAATACAAATGTTTTAGACATAGTAAGCAATTAACAAATGCTTCATTCAATAGTCATTTTATATTTATTCTGTATAAGCCTATTTTAGTATTTAGTAGTTATGAATGGGTGGGGGGCTAAGATAGGTATTTTTTAAGCAGAAGAATTGGTAAATCTTCCTTTCTGATACCCATTCATATATAATAACTATGAGATATGTTTTTAATCATTGTTCTTTTCCCATCCTTAGATGTGTGTATGTGTGTGTGTGTGTGTGTGTGTGTGTGTCGTGTGTGTGTGTGTGTTTCCTTAAACCTGCCTAGGGAAGATCCAAAGGGGAAATCAAAGTCACCTAAGACAGCTACCTCAAAGGAAGATGACTTTTCCCCAACTTTTCCCCTGGTTTTTCTTTCCCTCAGCATGGACTGTGTCAGGTCTAGTTATTGGTTCAGATGGATTGTGTTACTTTCTACTTTGGGAATTATAAAACATGTATTAATAATATCTCTTTTTAATCTAGTGTAGAATTGGTGGGGAATACCTCATAGCTTTATTAATTGCTCCCTCTGGTTATATTGCTACTGATCTGCCTTTTACTCAGCTGCATATAACCCCAAAGGGCATATACAGAAATTAATGCAGAAAGGAATAATCACATGATCTTAGAAAAACTGGTTTGTTTAAAACAAGTGACAAAACAGAAAACAAACAAATTCTTAATGGACAAGGACTGAAAAATAAACATCTTTTTCTCCCTAGGAAAAAGAAAGAAGCAATGACTCTAATGTCCTCTTATCTTTGTACATTTGTATTTGTCTATTCTGATAAGATGTAAGCTCCTTGAGAAGAGGAACTATTTAATTTTTGCCTTTGTATTCCAGCACTTAGCCTACTGCCTTCCATGTAGTGGGTGCTTACAGAGTGCTTATTGCTTAATGAATTGATTAGGAAATTGACAATAATCTTAAACTGTTTCCTGTTTATAAAAACTCTACCATTCAATAACTGTATTTTCTTTGTGATTATATATATACATATGTATATATATATTTAATAGTTTTTATTTACCAGATATATGCATGGGTAAATTTTACAACATTGACAATTGCCAAACCTTTTGTTCTAATTTTTCCCCTTCTCCCCCCCCCCCAAGATGGCAGGTTGACCAATACATGTTAAATATGATAGAGTATAAATTAAATACAATAAATGTATACATGACCAAACAGTTGTTTTGCTGTACAAAAAGAATCAGACTTTGAAATAATGTTTTGTGATTCTATATTACTATCCATTATACAACATCACTATTTCTGAAGAATTAAAATTTCAAGTGACCCAAAAGGCAATGAAATGATTTATGGTCAATGAAAGAGGACTGAAGCTTATGATGTATAAAAGATGGGGTGTAAATATATTACATAGGAAATGTATTGCAAAAGGTTATTCATATACTGAAAACAAGGGAGAGTAAGGCATAGATAACCTGGATATTGCTCTAGTATTCACAGAATATTAAAGACTTGAAAGAAGATCTCCATTACATTGGCTTGACTTTCTTTGGGTATTTATGGGAAGATGTGTCTAAGAACTGCATAGGAGGAGAATGTGTGGATGGGTTACCATCTGCCCTGGTAGAATAATATAATATCAGTGAGATCACTGAGTCATTAAAATATTGAAGGAAGGCTTGCTCATGGTTGACAGCAAAGTAAACCTTGATCTGATATGTTTGATATTTCTGGTATTCAAATCTATGTTATTGCCTCACATGACATAGTAGATAATTTTCACTTTAACACATTTATTATAAGCTGAATAAAGTGGGATTATTAAAACCGTACCTTCACTTTAGTGTCTAGACTCTCTGGAACACTTAATGATCTTGTGAGTTTAACACTTAGTTCTGTGAAACAGCGTGAAGGCTTTGCTAATAGGTCCAAGTCAAAGAGGAAGCATCTGCTTTAGGTCCTGGCAGTCTTCCTTTTCCTTAATCTGATCTGTTCCTTTTTTCAACAGATGTCTATGTATTGCAGACCCAGAATGAATAATGATACCAGGTTTTTTTTTTTTTTTTTTTCATCTTTGTACTTTTTATTAGCACTTAAAAAACTTCCTTATTTCATGTACCTATATATATCATTCAATTTGTATACTTATAGTGAGACCTATGTTTCAATTCAAAAAGCATTTATTAAGTACTTACTCTGTGTGAGGCATTAAGTATAGAAGATAAAAACCAAAAGATTCCTGCTGTCAAGGAGCTTATATTCTGGGTGGGGACAGGAATAAAATTTATATACAAATAAGTGTAATAGGACTGGGTGGAGTTGATCAGGACACCCCTGACCAACTGATTTCTTCTTAGCCCAGTATTAAGAAGGTAATACAGTGTTAAAGTCTTAGTGTTTTCACTCTATCATCTATAGCTTTAGCAGGTATGAAGAAATTCTCTGAGCAAAACTATTGGAATTAGAAGGCTTCTTGTCATTGGCTGGTCACGGATCAGTCATGCCCCTGGTGACCCTTAAAAAAAAGTACTTTCTAGGGAACTTGTGAAAAACGAAGGCAGGAGATAGCTTTATAGAGTGTCATACACATGAATTCATCAGGGGCTTGCATTGTGAAGAAGAACAGACATAGGAATCCCAACCCAGGGATCCACCAAGCTGGTTCCAAGGGGATAGAATGAAAACATCATGAGAAGAAAAAGAACATGGGACCCTGAAGTGCCAGAGCTGTTAGCTGCATTGGCCATGTGTGTTCTCTAGATGGATGCTCTTCCATGAGTGAAATCTATATATGTGTGTACTTTTCCCACTGATTTTGTATGTAGTTATGAGGGACTGCACTCCAGGGTTATAAAGGAGAATGTTTTATAACCATTTTTGTGACAATGACTTCTTAGTAAATACTTTAAATTAAGTTAATTATGTCTTTTAGTTATTAGAAATCGGGATATGGAAGGGGATTGTAGACCCATAGAATACCTTGACGCCAACCTGTGAGTGTGAGTAGCAGGGGGAAGCTACATATGTAACTAAAAAGAACATGTAAGATAACACAAAGTAACTTCGAGAGAGAGAATGTTAATAACTTGTTGGGGTAAGAAAAGTCTCATGTAGAACTTGGCAACCAAGGTGTATTCTTTTTTTTTTTTTAATTAATTTTATAATTATAATTTTTTTTGATAGTACATATGCATGAGTAATCCAAGGTGTATTCTTAAGGAAAACAGAATCTATGAAGGAGAAAGGGTATATTTATAGACATAGGAGAACACTTGTAACAGATATCTAGAGACAGGAAATGGAAGAACTTGCCTGAGGATTAGCTAGCAGATCTATATCACTGGAACAGAGAATATGAAAAGGGTAGGAAATAAGAAATAAGACTAGAAAAGGTAAGGATAGTTATAAGAAATAAGACTAATAAGATATGTGGGGGCCAGATTTTGGAGATGCCAGACCGAGGACACATTTTATCCTACAGGCAGGCAATAAAGTAGGAAATAGTTTCAGGAATGATTTGGCCAGGTCTTTGTTTCTAGAATACCAATCTGACATCAGTGGGAAAATGGATTGGAGAGGGGAGAAATGGAAGACAGAGAGACTGATTAGAAAGTGAATTTAACAGTCCAGAGAAGAAACCAAAACTGAATGTTGTTTTGTAGGTAAAATCAATAAGACCTAATACTTGATTTATATGGAGATCAAGAAAGAGGGAAGAGGAAAAGAATACTATAAGACTGTGAAACAGTGCCCAGAAGAAAGGGGGTATTATAAAAAGGTGGGAATTTTGGGTGGAACAAAGAGTTTGGGACCATGTATTGCTTATTATAACTGTTAGAAATATATTAGTAAAAGGTCCTCTACAAAAGTCCTACTCTCATAGGGTTCATGATGGTTATGATGACTTGATTCATAAGGACGATGTAGACTAATTGAACGCTATGTTGGGGGTTACAAACTCTGCTTGGTTTTGCTACACAAGAAAAACTTCAACCAGAGTCTTATAGTACCTGATATATAATAACCAGCCCATATAAGTAAGGAGAGGCTCAACCTAGAAAGTTAGTTGTTAGATGTTGAATATTTTTGGTCATAGTAACCCATGAAATAGCTAAAATAAAATTGACTTTGAATCTTGGATATCTCCATTCAACTTCTAAAATGATGATGGTGAAGGGCACAAAAGAGAAGACAATGTGCTAAGAATCATAAATTATAATTTTAGATTATCTATAAACTTTGATTTTTACTATTGCTATTCAATATGAGATTATAATTTAGTGACAATTATCTTTATGTAGATGATTCTTAGATATGAATACTACAGTCTCTCAGGAACTATAGTTCTCCCATTACCACCTAGCTAATCACAGAAGAAACTAGGTAAGACAATAGAATACTGGGCCTAGTGTTAGGAAATTCTGAGTTAAATTTTGATCTCTGATACTTACTAGATGTGTGATCCTGGGCAAGTCACTTACTCTTCTCTGTCTCAGTTTTCTTATCTATAAAAGAGGGAGAATACTACCTATCAATCAAGACTGAAGAGGATAAAATAAGAAATGTTTGTAAAGCACTTTGCAAATTTTAAAATACCATTTAACTGCTGGCTGTTATCATGATTATCATGCCATCACCTTTATTTCTAAATAGATGTACTATAATTATTTCAATATCAATATATCTCAAAGGGAACTCATTATGTTTCCCTCATATATATGAAGACAGTGCCATTTGTCCAGTCACCCATGTTCACATCCTTTAATTCTTTTTATTCTCTCATCCCTAATTGCTAATCAGTTGCCAATTTTTTTTTCTGATTTGATCTCTAAAATATCTCTTGCATCATTTTCCTTTTCTATATTCATACAGCTACTATTTTAGTTTAGGTCCTAATCTAGTGATTGGTATCATCTTTTGCCTGGACTATTGCAATAATCTCCTAATAGGTTTCCTTGACACTAGTCTCCTCCCAACTCCCTCTAATTCATCTTCCACCCAGCTGCTAAATTGATATTCCTCCAGCACAAGCCTAACCATGGTACTCCCCTACTTCATATGCTCCAGTGACTTATGTACTACAGTTGTTAATATTCACTCCCTTCTGAAATTACCTTCTATTTACTTATATGAACATCTTATAATTGGCCCTTTTCATTCTGTCTTCTGATCTCATCTCTTGATTATCAAATCTGATGGCCTCAGTCTGTCTCTTTCTACTTTATATCTCAGCAGCATTTGACATTCTCTGCCTAAGTATTTTTTTTTTTCTCTCTATGGGTTTATGCGACATTGTTCTCTTTTGGTTGTCTGTGTATCTGTGTGACCATTCCTTCTTATCCTCCTCTTCTGTATCATTATCCTGTCTTGTATAGTTTCTTAATGTTTTCTTCTCTTAATAACCCCATCATCTCTAAGGGGTTTGATTATCATTTTTATGCTGATTCAGATCTCTCTTTCTGTTTCTGTCTCTCCTTCTGTGTTTCTCTCTCTGTCTCTTTCTGTTTCTATCTCTTTGTGTTTCTCTCTCTCTGTCTCTCTCTCTGTCTTTCTCTGTCTGTCTCTGTCTATCTTTCTCTATGTGTCTGTCTCTATCTCTTTGTGTTTCTCTCTCTCTGTCTCTCTCTCTGTCTTTCTCTGTCTGTCTCTGTCTATCTTTCTCTATGTGTCTGTCTCTCTCCCTAGCTTTTCTTCTGAGCTACATTTCCACATCACAAACTATTAATTGGATATTTAAAACTCAATGATTCATAAGCATCTCAAATTAAACACAAGCACCTCAAACTAAACATTATCCCCCCCAATTAATCCCTCTTTTAAACTTCTCTATTTCTACCACCTTTCTAATCACTGAGGTTCACAACTTCAGTACTATCCATGACTCCTCATATATTTAACCCATTACTAAACCTTGTCTTTTATACCTCCATTCACTCTCTTATAACTGTTCCACTCCCCCTACTCAATGTATCTGAAATTCATCACAACTTATCAAAATTGCCAGGAATAACAGGAACATAGGATCACAGATCTAAGACAGGAAGAGATCTCCCATACCATTTAGTCTAATTCTGTCATTTTTACAAATGAGGAACCTGAGGTCTAAGCTCAGGAATGTTAATGTTAAAGATTATCTAGTTCAGTTCTCTTATTTTTACAGATAAAGAAACTGATATGATGTGACTTATCCAAAGCCACATAGCTAATTAGATCTGTGACTGTAACTAAATATTTTAATTGCATGCAGTTTATGAACTCACATATTGTTTCCAATGATTTTAGAGTATGTTGTTAGAAAAATGTGACTGATCTAGGACAATAGCATATAACCATTTCTTGCTGAATTGCAGGAGATCTTGGCATCCATCATCCCAAGAGCCTGGCACTGTGTTTATCTCTGAGCAGTCTGAATTCACAAGGGACGTCATATTTTTTTAATCAGGAGACAATACAAACCGCAGAGGACTGGTTATTGCATGGAAAGTACCTCAGGCAAGTTGTCAAAGATGAATTTAAGACATTCTTAGTATGAATGTTTTAACCAGTTTCAGTTTCTAGGAGAGTCGGAGGTGGATGGTTGGCAATTAGCCTTATCCAGCCTGATCTTCTAATTGTTTAACAATTATTGGTTTATTCATTTGAGGTAAAAGATCAGTCATTGAGGCACAATCACATTAAGTCATTAGACTTAGTCTGCACATAATTTAAAACATAAAGAATCAAAACCTTGATTCAAAGACATCAAATAAAGTGATGTTTATAAAGTGCTTAGCATAGCACCTGGCACATTGTAGGTGCTTAATAAATGTTTGTTTCATCCAGATCCCAATGAGGTCACATTTCCCTAGAGGGTGAAGCACTCGATTATCTATACTTAGCTCTTACACAGAACAACAGAGGTGAAGGTCTAAACAATCTCATTATTACCTCCAGAGATATCAAATCATCAAGTATGAAGGATATGAGTCTTAAATTTCTGGCTACTATTTATGTAAATAGAAAGAGTTCCTGGAAGACTTAAAGGATAAAATCCTAGGATACCTACCATGAATGACTTAGTTGATTTTTAGCTGCCACTGAAGTAGGGTATATGTAGGAGGTAATATTTCATAAAACACTGAATTTGAAGTCAGAACGTAGTTCAAATCTTGGCTTTGCCACTTACCCTTTGACCTTATTGTGTGATCATAGGCAAATCACTTAGTCTGTCTAGGTCTCAATTTCTGAAGAGTTTGGATAAAGTCCCTTAAACCCAGATTGGCGCAGCCTTATTTCCAGCAGCCACAAGGTGGAACTATTGCATCGAAAATTCATGTAAAGGCTTCAGAAACAGTAGCTTTCTCCAGGCTACAAAGGCAGATACTAGATGGAGAAGACTCTAAGGAAATTACTTCCCGATAGCAACTCTATGATCCTGAAGTGTAAAAAGAAAGATGCCTCTGGTGATATGCATCTTTCAAGAGTTGGAGATTAAGTAAATGGTGCAGAGAGAGATGAAAAAGGTTCCGTAAGTACTGAATCAATGAATTCACCTTTCTCAATACACTATAACAGTCAGCGCTTTATTTTGCTAATTATGTCAGCTGGGTAGCATAATGAATAGAGTGCAGGATTTGGAGTTCTAAAGTTTGACACCATCCTCAAATACTTATTAGTAAGTGCGACTCTTGACAAGTCATTTAACTTCAGTTTGTCTCAGTTTCCTCATTTGCAAAATGAATTCAATAACAAAAGCATTTTTAAAAAATAAGGTTCAACTGAGGATCAAATAAGAAATATGTGTATTTTTAAAATTTTAAAATAGTATTTTATTTTTCCAAATACATGCAGAGATAGTTTTCAACATTCACCTTTGCAAAAAACTTTGTGTTCCAAAATTTTCTCCTTCTCCTCCCTTTCCCCTTTTCCAAGATAGTAAACAACTTGATATTGGTTAAACATGTGCAGTTGTAAACATATGTCCATATCATCATGCTGTACAAGAAATATCATATTAAAAGGGGAAAAAACATGAGAAAGAAAAAAAAAACAAGCAAACAAACAATAACAAAAGGTGAAAATACTATGACTTGAGTTCACATTCAGTCTCCATAATTCTCTCTCTGGACATGGATGGCACTTTCTATCCCAAGTCTATGGAATTGTCTTGAATGTATGTTTTTGTTTTGTTTTATATATGTATATATGCAAATGTTTTATATTTTGTTTTACATACAAATTTATGTACAAATACAAATGTTTTGTAAATTTTCAAGTGTTATATAAATGCTAGCTATTATTTCTCGAAAGGCTGCCCTCAAAGTGGTGTGGTCTGGAATAGAGAAGAGCTAGAAAGAACTGATTAACACTCTTGAATTGTTCCTTTTAGTTCAAATGGACTATACTTTCCAGTTCCACTTAGAGCCTAGTAGGGTATCAGAATACAAGGGAAAAAATTCAGGTGGAGGAAGGGGAGGGCAGGAAGACATTAAAACCTTATTAAAATAAGCCAGGTAGGGTGATGAAAGCCTGAACTAGGTTGGTGACTTTATGAGTAGAGAGAAGGGGACAGATGCAAGAGTACTGGATAATGTCAAGGAGTTTAGAGATGGAAAGAAGGAAAGAAGAGAGAACTCATTGGCAAATAGCCTCAATTTTCTTGGCACATTAACTCTTGAGAGTTGAGATATAGGAGAAAGGAAGATGTGGAAGATTTGAGGAGAGAAGAGAAGACTTGTGGTAGTGTGAAGGGTAAAAATAGGGAAGATAGAGAATCTGTTTATGGGTGTTAAAGATTTCTAGTATAAGAAAAGGAGATGGGGAGGAGATAAGACAGTTAGGTGCTAAACTCCTTGAGAAAGGAAAGAGAATGCCTTGGGGGCAGCCACCCAAGTAATTTGAATAAGGAGAAAATTTTAATTTGAGTGAATTTAAAAGGAGAGTGTACTGAGTAATGGTGGCAAAGGTCTGGGAAGTGGAAGTGGAGAGCAAGGAGAAAAAATCACAGAGGTAATATTTGACAGAGGTGAATTTTGACACAGGGACTCTAACTTCAAATTGATTCAAATTCACCCATGTGATACAGTTTCTCAGTTCATTTAAATTCAATTGTTTTCCAGTCATATACTATGTGAAAGGGGAAGCTAGGTGGTGCAGGTGATAATAGCACTGGGTTTGGAATGAGACTCATGTTCTTGAATTCAAATCTAGCTTCACTAGCTGTGCCATCCTGGGCAAGTCACTTAATCCTGCTTGCCTCAGTTTCTTCAGCTGTAAGATAAACTGGAAAAGGAAATGCCAAACCATTCCAGTATCTTTGCCAAGAAAACCTGAAATGGGCTTATGAAGAGTTGGACATGAATGATTCAGCAACAAAATCTATGAGGAAATATACAATGCTAGTATACAATAAAAAGACAATCATTTCTGCACACAAGGAATTTACATTCCCCGAGATATGAAGGTGGGCAAAAATGAAGCAAATATATACATATATATATATATACATACATATATAAATAAAATAATAATTAATAATAAAAATATAAATAAATATTAATTATATACAGAATATATACCAAATTATATACAAAATAAATCAAAGTGCTTTCAGGAGGGACATCAAACCTTGAGAATCAAAAAAGGTCTTGTGTAGGAAGGAGTACCTTCTTTGCCTTTGATTTTTTTTTCTTTTAACAAGCTTTGGCCAATTTTATTAAAAAAAACCCCAAAACAAAACACTTTTGTGCAGTTTATTTTCTCCTGCTTTTTCTGGCATGTTTCTAATGAAATCAGAATCACCTGGATCAGTGATAGCCAGTATAGATACCTCTAGTTCTCTAATTAAATGTTGTAGAAACCTAAGTCAGTTTTGGCCAACTTAACATAATACTTGATCTGACTTCTGTAACATTGGACAGTTGCTGATGACCAATTTGACTTTGCTCTGTCTGATTGTTTTCAGGATGTTTGTAACCTAACCTTTATTTGCTGCTTTTCATTATCAACTGGAGCTTAGATGGACTATAAGCTATTCTGTCAATTTTTTTTTTTTCTTCTTACAATCCAGTTGGAATTAATCATGGTATTTAAAAAATGATATTGTTGAACAGTTTTCTCTCCCAGACCACATTAATTTAATGAAATTTATTAAGTCAATAAGCATTGTTTAGTGGCCAGGGCTGATCTTGGAATCAGGAAGACCAGGATTTCATATCCTGCTTCACAAAATAGCTATGTAACTGCTGTAGGTCACTTAACACTCAGACTGTAAATTAGAAAAATTGCCAATCTGTATCAGTGGAAGGAGTTTTCATATGAGAATTCTCTACAGGCAGAAAATCATAGTACTGAGCCAAAAAAATTAAATAGGAAATATAGCATATACAAATGCAAATTGCTTTGGATTTATTTTACCTCCTACCATATCACTAAACTCATTCATTTACTGACTGAATTTTCTTTTCTTTTTGTTTTTGTCATTGAGAGGATGGTTTGTTTGTTTTTTTTTAAGTTATGCCATTATGTCATCTGATACAAAATAATGGTATTTTGACCTTTTCATTTCCAAATGTTAATCCCTCTATTATCTTCTCTAGACTCACTTCAATTGCTACCATTTCTAATATTATGTCAAATAGAAGTGGTGAAAGTAGACATTTTTGTGACTTTTTTTTTTAATGAAGGATGTGGAAAAATGAGGGATGTGAACTAATGTTTCTCAGTTTTATGTAATGTTGGTTTTTGGTTTGGTTTTGTGTGGATATTTTATTTTACTAAGGACAAATTCTCCTAACCCTATTTTTCATTTAAAAAAATGAATTAACAGATTTTTTTCAAAGGTCTATATTTGTCCATATGATCAATTGAGTTACAGAGACATCTATTTCTAAATCCATCAAGAATTGGAGAATCTTTGATTTCTTTTTTCATAGAAATGTGACAAAACTGTTTGACAACTTAGTAGATAGTTTTTGAGAGTTTCAATAGCTACAAAATTCATCCTCCTACTGTCAACCTGGTAACATGTCTCTCTGAGTTTAGCTTGGTTGCTTTTCTTAAGACAGACATACAGGTCTGTCAGCAGTCCCATTCTCAAAGTCTTTTTGTTTTGGAAGGACATATCAGAAATTGTGCTTTGTTGGCCTAGTCTATTAAAATCCAGTCATTGGACTAGGATTTTTTGTGGTGGTTGTTGATATGATATATTTATTTGATAACTTTCCTCATATTGTTATGCCACAGTCTCCTTGAACTATTCTACCTCAGTTTCCCTGCACTAGTTTCCCTTATTGTCCTGACTGAGTTTCCCTGAATTGTTCTATCTCAGTTTCCTTAATTGTTCTGCCTCAATCCCCTTAGTTGTAAAACTCCCCCTCTGGTCCATTAAGACAGAGAACCATTTGCTCTAAGGTTATAAATTGTCAATGTGAGACTCAAGATGAGGGTGAGATCAGACTTCCTGACTCCTAACTCCTTCTGCCCTCAGGAATTTATGGTACCATCCCTCTAAAATATTCCAAAAGATAAGACTACTCTGGATACCTTATTGACATCTTTACTTCTATTTATTCAAACATCCTGACTCTGGCTTTTAGTAAGAATTTATAGCCTCCCCCCATCCTGACAGAACCAAATGGTTCTGTAAAAAAACCTTTCCGCTCTTTTTCTTTCTTTGTTCAAAAAAGATAGAAAAAGACTTGGGATTCTCACATTTGTCACTGGATACTTTGAGACAAGAGTCCTGTCCAGTAAATTATACTCTCCAAATAATAAAATATTAAAAACTCTCTAATCTCTACTTGCCTCAGTTTCTCTGACATTACAATATCAAACTCTAATATTTTAGCCAAGCTATGAATTTCGAAGTGCTAGGAAAATATTCATACTTTCATATTATTAACAAACTGTTTTTTGCAAATGTCTATATGCTTAGATGATTAGAATTAGATTTGTTATTTGATTTATTTAAGGCCACATAGCTATTTAGAGGGAGAATTGGGAGTAAAGTTGATGTGTTCTGGTGATATTGCACATACTATTTCCATGTTTTTGCACAGGTGATTGTCTCCATTCCTAGAATGTACCCCCTTTTCACCTTCACTTTTTAGACTCTTTAGTTTCCTTCAAAATTTAACTCAAATGCCACCTCCTACATGTGGCATTTTCCTGATCTTCCCAACTGCTAGTTTCTCCTCTCTAAAATTACCTTGAGCTATGGTAGTACATTTTTTTCCTTTGGATTCCTAGGATATAACTAAGTACTTGGCAGTAATTGATTGATTGATTTCCAATGGAATGCTTTTTCTACTGAAAGAAATTATTATTTTCTATTACATTAACAATAAATTGTTAAATTAGGACTATGGTGTTTTTTTCCTCCCTTTATTTTCTCATTCAGGGACCAGATCTTGTAAAATAGTCAGTTGGTCACTGATGAATGTTGCTAATAGATGAGATTGTTCCATCCTATAAGTACATGCTCTGTGATCTTGGGTATCCTGTCATCTTGGGATCCTGAAGAACTTACTTCTGTTTAGAGGGTAAATCCAGGTGAATTATTGCCCTTCCAAGAAATAAGCCCATATCACTTTACCCTTCCATTGGAGTTTAGGGTAACCCAGTTTATGAAGAAGAAAACCAACCAGAGTGGTTTGAGTAGAGATGGATTTCTTTGTCCAGACTGCTGGAAATGTCTGAGTCTCATGATCAATACATGTTCTCAGCAGAAAGATGTGGAGTATGGGCTAGTTCTTTGTAGGGCCTCAGGGTCAGCCAGAGTCAGGATAAATTAAAGTCCTTGATCTTTAGGGGGAGAAGTGAAGGAGACAGACAAACTGCCATGAGGCTCACAAATGATGTATCCTGGATTCTCGAGTCCCAAGTCACCAACTTCTCTCCTCCTCCTCCTGCTGCAAAGTGACTCTGACCTTTTTCATGCCACCCTCTAATCCTTGCCTATGATTATCTTAACACTAAACATTCAGCAAGCATCAACTATGAGAAGAACCATTTATCCAAACATATGCTAATAGAGTCATTGTCTCATATTGAATAGATAATTAGCCTTAGTGCTCAGATTCAGGCACACCTTTTCAGACTTTCAGTCCTCTACAGAAAAAGCTGAAGACTTTTAGTCCATCCTTTAATTAATATGTTCACCCCCTCTTTAATTGTTCATCAATTAGGATTGAGTTATACCTGTTAGGGGTGCTCTATTTTCTTTTCTATTTTTAAAAATACTTAATAGTATTTTATTTTTTCCCAATTTTATGTAAATATAATTTCAAATATTCATTTTTGTAAGATTTTGAGTTTTATTTTTTTCTCCTTCCCTTCTTTTTCCCCTTTGCAGGACAGCAGGCAATTTGCTATAAGTTATATTTGTATTCTCATCTTAAACATATTTCCACATTAGTTATATTGAAAAAGAAGTATCAGAACAAAATGGAAAACCTACAAGAAAGAAAAAAAAAACACTCCCAAACTGAGAGTAGCTTTCTTTCATCTGCATTCAGACTCAATAGTTCTTTCTTTGGCTGTGGATAGCATTTTCTATCTAAGGCCTTTGGAATTATCTTTGGTCATTGTATTGTTGAGAAGAGCTAAAACTATCATAGTTGATCATTGTACAATGTTGCTGTTACTGTGTACAATGTAGTTGTGGTTCTGCTTACTTCATTCAGCATCTATTCATATAAGTCTTTCCAGGTTTTTCCTGAGATTCATCTGTTCATCATTTCTTATAGAACAATAGTATACATCACAACTTGTTCAGCCATTCTCTAGTTGATGAGCATCGCCAAAATTTTCAATTCTTTGCCACCACAAAAATAACTGGTATAAATATTTTTGCATATATGAATCCTTTTTCCTTTTTTATGATCTCTTTGGGATACAAGCCCAGTAGAAACATTGCTGGATCAAAGGGTATGCACAGTTTTATAGCTGTTTGGGCATAATTCCAAATTGCTTTCTAGAGTAGTTGGATCAGTTCACAACTCTATCAGAAATGCATTAGTATCCTAGTTTTTCTATATCCCCTCCAACATTTGTCATTATCTTTCCCTGTCATCTTAGCCAATCTGTGAGATGGTACCTTTCAATTGTTTTAATTTGCATTTCTATAATCAATAGTAATTAAAAGCATTTTTTTCCCCACATGGTTATAGATAGTTTTTATTTTTTTATCTGGAAATATTCTGTTTGTATCCTTTTACCATTTAGCAATTGGGGAATGACTTGTATTCTTCTTAATTTGATTCAGTTTTCTATATATTTTAGAAATTAGGTTTTTATTGAAAACATGAGCATTAAAATTGTTTCCCAGTTTTTTGCTTTCCTTCAAATCCTGGTTGTATTGATTTGTGTGAAGATCTTTTTAATTTAATGTAATCTAAATTATCCATTTTGTATTTCACAATGTTTTTTGCCTCTGGTTTGGACATAAATTATTTCCTTTTCCATGTGTCTGACAGGTAAACTTCTCTGTCATTTCTTAATTTGCTTCTGGTATCACTTTTTATGTCTAAATCATGAATTTGACATTATCTTCTTATAGGATGAGATTTGTTGATCCCTATTTAGTTTCTACCATACTATTTTCCAGTTTTTTCAGCAGTTTTTTTTTTTTTATATTAATAGTGAGTTCTTATTCTAGAAGCTGGAGTCTTGAAAATTTTCAAACAGTAAATTAATCTAGTCATTTACTACTGTGTCTTGTGTACCTAATCTTTTTCACTGATCTACCACTCTATTTTGTAGCCAATACTAAATAATTTTGATGATTGCCATTTTATAATATAGTTTTAGATTTGGTATGATTAGATTACCTTGCTTTGCATTTTTTCATTAATTCCCTTTATATTCTTGACTTTTTGTTCTTCTAAACAAATTTTGTTATGATTTTTTCTAGCTGTATAAAATAATTTTTTAAAATTTTAATTGGTGTGACACTGAATAGATAAATTAATTTAGATAGAATTATTATTTTTATTATATTAACTTATAACAACCATGAGCAATTGATATTTTTCTAATTGTTTAGATCTGATTTTATTTTTGTGAAAAGTATTTTGTTGTTGTGATCATATAGTTACTGGGTATGTCTTAGCAGGTAGAATCCCAAATATTTTATATTGTTCATAGTTATTAAAAGAATTTCTCTGTCTTTTGCTTCTGGGATTTGTTGGTGATATATAAAATGCTGCTGATTTATGTGGGTTTATTTTATACCTTGCAGCTTTGCTAAAATTGTTAGTTGTTTCAAGTAGTTTTAAAATTGATTGTCTAGGATTCTTTAAGTATTCCATCATATTATCTGCAAAAAGTGATAGTTTTGTTTCCTCATTACTAATCTAATTTATTTAATTTCTTTTTTTGCTCTTATTGCCAAGCTAACATTTCTAGCACCATATTGAATAATAGTGGTAATAATCGACACCTTTCTTTTACCCTCAGTCTTATTGGAAATGCTTCTAGCTTATCCTTTTTACATAATATGCTTGCTGATGACTTTAGATAGATACTACTTATCATTTTAAGGAAAATACCAATATTCTTATACTTTCTAGAATTTTTAATAGGAATTGGTGCTATATTTTGTCAAGAGCTTTTTCTGCATCCATGGAGATAATCACATTATTTTTGTTAGCTTTGCTATTGATATGGCCAATTTTGCTGATAGTTTTTAAAGTATTGAACCATTCCTTTATTCCATGTATAAATTCCTCCTGGTTATAATGTATCATCAGCATGATAAGTTGCTGTAAATCTCTTTTGCTAATATTTTACTAACTTTTTTTGCATCAATATTCATCAGAGAAATTGCTCTATAATATTCTTCCTCTATTTTGGCTCATCTTGGTTCAGGCATCAGTATGATATTTGTGTCTTAAAAGGAATTTATCAGGACTTTTTGTCAATTTCCCAAATAGGTTATACAGTTTTTGAATTAGTTATTCTTTAAATGTTTGGTAGAATTCACTTAAAATTCATCTTGCCCTGGAGACTTTTTCTTAGGGAGTTGATTGATGACTTGTTCAATTTCTTTTTCCAAGATGGGATTATTTAAGTATTTTTTTCTTCTTATGTTAATCTAGGAGATTTATATTTTTACAAATATTTATCCATTTTACTTAGATTGTCAAATTTATTGGCATATAAATGGACAAAATAGTTCCTAATTATTGCTTTAATTTCCTCTTCATTGGTAGTGAATTTATTCTTTTTATTTTTATACTGGTAATTTTGTTTTCTTTCTTTTTAAAAATCAAATTAACTAAAGGTTTATTTGTCTTGTTGGTTTTTTCATGAAACAAACTCTTAGTTTTATTTATTAGTTCAATGATTTTATTACTTTCAATTTTATTAATCCCTCTTTGATTTTCTGAATTTCTGATTTTTTTTTACTTGGGAACTTTTAATTTGTTCCTTTTTAAGTTTTTTTCAATTGCACATTCAATTTATTGATACCTCCTTTTTCTGTTTTATTCATGTAAGCAGTTAGAGACATAAAATTCCCCTAAGAACTGCTTTGACTGCATCCCATAAATTTTGGTAAATTGTCTCATTAACATTCTCTTTGAGGAAATTATTAATTTTTTCTATGATTTGTTGTTTGATCCACTCATTCTTTAAGATTAGATTATTTAGGGGTGGAGCCAAGATGATGGAGAAGACACATGTTTCTTTCTGAGCTCTCTTATTACCATCACACTAATTACAAAATTCAGCCTCTGAAATAGTGGTGGACTGGTACAAATATTGGGAGTGCAGCAAATTACCAGCAGAAGATAATTTTGAAAATTGCTAGAAAAGGTCTGTTTTGATCAGGTGCAGGAGGAGACAGGGAGGCCAGATGCAGGCAGGGAGGAAGAGCATAGAGGCCAGCATATGCTGAGCAGACCCAGGGTGAGGTGCAGTCTCTGCAGAGTGGAGAATCTACAGGGACTACTCTACCACAATGTTGGATATTCTGTCCTGGTTGTAAGCCAATAGATCAGCAGAGAAATTATAAAACATCCAACACAAACACAAAAGGTAAAGAGTGTACCCCAAAACACTGGAGTCTCATGGGACCTGGCCACACCTACACAGCATTGGGAGTGACTCAGCTGCTGCTGCTTCCTGGTGTCTGGAGAGGAAACTTAGAACTTCCTTGCCCTAAAAGCAAATCCTAATTGTTTTTTTTTAATGAGTAAAAAGGCAAAGCAAGCTCTAACTATAGATAGCTTCTATAGTGAAAGAGAAGAAAAGATTTCAATCCCTGAGGAGACTAAAAGCAGATTGTCTCCAGATGAAGCCCCAAGAGGTGATATAAGCTGATCCCCACCACACAAGATTCTCCTAGAAGAAATCAAAAAGGATCTTAAGAGAGCTAGAAGAAAAATGGGGAAAGGAAAGGAAAACGTTGCAAGAGGGTTTGGAAAAGGCATATAACTCATTAAAAGATAGATTGGAAAAAGAAAACAACTCCCTGAAAAACAGAATATGTGAAATGGAAAAGGTAAAGAACTCCCAGGAAACTAGAATTTATGAATTGGAAAAGGCAAAGAACTCCCAGAAAAACAGAATTTGTGAATTGAAAAAAGAAAATAATTCCTTAAAAAAATTTGTGAAATGGAAAAAAAAATTCCATAGAACAAGACAATTCATTTAAAAACTCATTTGGACAAATACAAAAAGAAGTAAAAAAAAGTAAATGAAAAAAATAATTCACTAAAAATCAGAACTGAACAAATGGAAATGAGTGACTCATGGAGATACCAAAAATCAGTCCAGCGAAACCAAAAAAATGAAAAAAATAGAAAAAAATGTTAAATACCTACTTGGGAAAACAGCACACTTGGAAACTAGATCTAGGAGAGATAATTTAAGGATTAATGTACTCTCTGAAAACGATGATGAAAAAAAGAGCCTAGACACTATTTTTCAGGAAATCACCAAAGAGAATACAGCCAAGAATAAACTATCCCACTAAACTGAGCATTTTCTTCCAGGGAAGAAGATGGGCATTCAATGAAATAGGTAAATTCCATTTATTTCTGATGAAAAAACCAGCTCTAAACAAAAAATTTGATCTCCAAATATAAGGACTCAAGAGAAGCATAAAAAGATAAAAAGAACTCTTGAGAACTATATTTCTGTTATGGGTATACATAGAGAGTGGATATATAATTAGATTTTACTGTTATAATATAAAAAAGAAACTAGAGGTGGAAAGGGGATTGTACTCAAAAAAAGGGAAATAAAAAGAGGGAAATTACATCTCATGAAGAAGCAAGGGAAACCTATTGTATCTGAAGGAAAGGAGGGAGGGGGGGTGAACATTATGTAAATCGTATTATCATCAGATTTGGCTCAAAGAGAAAAGACATATTGGTTTACAGAGAAACTTCTCTCACCTTATTGAAAAGTGGGAAGGAAAAGCAAAAAGGGGAGGAGTAGGCTAAATAGAAGGGAATATAGAAATAATGGAGGAAAGGTTTAAGAAAAGGGAAGGGATTCTAAAAGGGGAGGGATTCTAGAGGGGGAGAGCTGCTTGAGGCAAGTAGTGCCCATAAGTTAAATACTGGGGAGGTGGGTAAGGGGACAAGGAAAGAGAAAAATATAATCTGGGGATAATAAGACGTTAGGAAATACAGAATTAGTAGTTTTAACCATAAATGTGAATGGGGTGAACTCTCTCATAAAGCAGAGGTGGATAGCAGACTGAATTAAAAGCCAGAATCCTACAATAGGTTGTTTACAGGAAACATATTTAAAGCAAGGTGATACAAACAGAGTAAAGGTAAAAGGCTGGAGCAGAATCTATTATGCTGCATGTGAAGTAAAAAAAAGCAGTGGTAGCCATCCTGATCTCAGATAAAGTAAAAGCAAAAAATTGATCTAATTAAAAGATATAAGGAAGGAAACTATATCTTGCTAAAGGGTACCATATATAATGAAGCAATATCAATACTAAACATACCACTTGGTGGTATAGCTTGGAAATTACTAAAGGAGAAGTTAAGAAGGTTGCAAGAAGAAATACATAGCAAAACTATAATAGTGGGAGATCTTAACCTTGCACTTTCAGAACTAGATAAATCAAACCACAAAATAAATAAAAAAGTTAAAAAGATAAATAGAATGCTAAAAAAGTTAGATATGATAGATCTTTGCAAAAACTGAATGGAGACAGAAAGGACTACATTTTCTTCTCAGCAGTTCATGGAGCTCATACAAAAATTGACCATATATTGACATAAAGACCTCAAGCTCAAATGCAGAAAGGCAGAAATAGTAAATGCATTCTTTTCAGATCATGATGCAATAAAAACTATGTTCATTAAAAAGCCAGGGGAAAATAGACCAAAAAGTAATTGGAAACTAAATAATATCATCCTAAAGAATGAATGGGTGAAACACACACTTAATAATTTCACCCAAGAGAATGACAACAATGAGATAACATACTAAAATTTGTGGGATGCAGTCAGAGCGGTAATAAGGGGAAATTTTATATCTCTAGAGGCTTACTTGCATAAAATAAAGAGAAGATCAATGAATTGGGGTTGAAACTAAAAAAGCTAAAAAAAAAAAAAAAAAAAAAAAAAAGCAAATTAAAAACCCCCAAACAAATACCGAACTTGAAATTCTAAAAATAAAAGGAAAGATTAATAAAATTGAAAGTAAAAAACAAAAACAAAAACAAAAACAAAAAACCAAAAAACTATTGAACTAATAAATAAGACTAAGAGTTGGTTTTATGAAAACACCAACAAAATAGATAAACCTTTAGTGAATTTGATTAGAAAAAGGAAAGAAGAAAATCAAATTGTTAGTCTTAAACATGAAAAGGGAGAACTTTCCACTAATGAAGAGGAAATTAGAGCAATAATTAGGAGTTACTTTGTCCAACTTTATGCCAATAAATTTGATAACCTAAGTGAAATGGAGGAATACCTCCAAAAATATAGATTGCCCAGATTAACAAAGGAGGAATTAAATTGCTTAAATAGTCCCATTTTAGAAAAAGAAATAGAACAGGTTATTAATCAACTCCCTAAGGAAAGCTCTCCAGGACCAGATGATTTGCATGTGAATTCTACCAAATATTTAAAGAACCATTAACTCTGATACTATATAAATTTTTTGAAAAAATAGAAAATGAAGGACTCCTACCAAATTCCTTTTATGACACACATATGGTACTGATACCTATACCAGATAAAATGAAAACAGAGAAAGAAAATTATAGATCAATCTCCCTAATGAATTTTGATGCAGAAAATAGTAAATGAAATATTAGCAAAGATATTACAGAAAATCATCCATCCTTAGAATAATATACCATGACCAAGTAGGATTTATACTAGGAATTCAGGGCTAGTTTAATATTAGGAAAACTATTAGCATAATTGATTATATCAATAACCAAATTAACAAAAACCATATGATCACCTCAATAGATGCAGAAAAAAACATTTGATAAAATTCAACATCCATTCCTATTAAAAACACAATAGCGTATAGGAATAAATAGACTCTTCCTTAAAATAGACAGTAGAATCTATCTAAAATCATCAGTAAGCATCATATGTAACAAGGATAAAATGGAACCATTCCCAATAAGATCAGGAGTGAAATAAGGTTGCCCACTAGCACCATTACTATTCAATATTGCATTAGAAATGCTAGCTTTGGCAACAAGAGATGAAAAAGAGATTAAAGGAATTAGAGTAGGTAATGAAGAAACCAAATTATCACTCTTTGCAGATGATATGATGGTATACTTAGAGAACCCCAGAGAATCAACTAAAAAGCTATTAGAAATAATCAACTATAGCAAAGTTGTAGGATACAACATAAATCATCAGCATTTTTATACATCACTAACAAAATCCAACAGCAAGAGATACAAAGAGAAATGCTATTTAAAATAACTGTTAATAGTATAAAATATTTGGGAATCTATCTGCCAAGGGAAAGTCAGAAACTATATGAGCAAAACTATAAAACACTTTCCACACAAATAAAGTGAGGTCTAACCAATTGGAAAAATATTAAGTGGTCTTGGATAGGTCAAGCAAATATAATAAAGATGACAATACTACCTAAACTAATCTATTTATTTAGTGCTATACCAGTCAGACTCCCAAGAAACTATTTTTATTGACCTAGAAAAAATAACAACAAAATTCATCTGGAAGAACAAAAGGTCAGAATTTCAAGGGAACTAATGAAAAAAAATTTAACGAAGGTTGCCTACCCGTATCAGATCTAAAACTATATTATAAAGCAGTAGTAATCAAAACCATTTGGTACTGGAAAAGAAATAGACTAGTTGATCAGTGGTAGATTAGGTTCACAGGACAAAATAGTCAATAACTATAGAAATCTAGTGTTTGACAAATCTGAAGACCCCATATTTTGGGATAAGAATTCACTATTTAACAAAAACTGCTGGGAAAATTGGAAATTAGTATGGCAGAAACTAGGCATTGACCCACACTTATATATAGCAAGATAAGGTCAAAATGCATTCATGATCTAGACATAAAGAATGAGATTATAAATAAATTAGAAGAATATAGGATAGTTTACCTCTCAGGCCTGTGGAAGAGGAAGAAATTAGTGACCAGAGAAGAACTAGAGATCACTATTGATCACAAAATAGATAATTATATTAAGTTAAAAAGTTTTTGTACAAACAAAACTAATGCAGACAAAATTAAAAGGGAAGTAATAAACTGGGAAAACATTTTTATATCCAAAAGTTCTGATAAAGGCCTCATTTCCAAAATATATAGAGAACTGACTCAAATTTATAAGAAATCAAACCATTCTCCAATTGATAAATGGTCAAAGGATATGAACAGACAATTTTCAGATGAAGAAATTGCATTTCTCTGATCAATAGTGATTTGGAGCACTTTTTCATATGACTAAAAAGAATTTCAAATTAAGATAACTTTGAGATACCACTACACACCTGTCAGATTGGCTAAGATGACAGGAAAAGATAATGATGAATGTTGGAGGGGATGTGGGAAAACTGGGACACTGATACATTGTTGGTGTAATTATGAATGAATCCAACCATTCTGGAGAGCAATTTGGAACTATGCTCAAAAACTTATCAAATTGTGTCTACCCTTTGACCCAGCAGTATTACTATGGGCTTATATCCCAAAGAGATCTTAAAAAAGGGAAAGGAACCCACATGTGCAAAAATGTTTGTGGCAGCCCTTGTTGTAGTGGCAAGAAACTGGAAACTTGAATGGATGCTCATTATTTGGAGATTGGATGAATAAATTATGGTATACAAATGTTATGGAATATTATTATTCTGTAAGAAATGACCAACAGGATGATTTCAGAGAGGTCTGAAGAGACTTATGTGAATTGATGCTAAGTAAAATGAGCAGAACCAGGAGATCATTATACATGGCAACAACAAAAATCACACAATTATCAATTCTGATGGATGTGGCTCTCTTCAACAATGAGATTATTCATACCAGTTTCAATTGTTCAGTAATGAAGAGAGGCAACTACACCCAGAGAGAGAACTATGGGAAATGAGTGTGGACCACAACATAGCATTTCCATTCTTTCTGTTATTGTTTGCTTGCATTTTTGTTTTACCTGTTAGGTTTTTTTCCTTTATTTCTAGATATGATTTTTCTTGTGCAGCAAGATAATTGTATAAATATGTATACATATATTGGATTGAACATATACTTTAACATATTTAACATCTATTGGACTACCTGCCATCTAGGGCAGGGGGGGGGGAAGAAGGGGAAAAGTTGAAATAGAAGGTTTTACAGGAATCAATGTTAAAAAATTACCTATGCATGTTTTGTAAATAAAAAGTTATAATAATAAAAAATATTACATTATTTAGCTTCCAATTTATTTTATTTTCTCTTTCCATGGTCTTTTTTTTTACACATAATTTATATTACATAAGAATAAAAAATCATGTATTTAATATTTCTGCCTTTCTGCATTTGATTATAAAATTTTTATGCCTGAACAGATGGTCAATTTTTGTGTAGAAGCCATGAAACACTGAGCAAAAGTATATTTCTTTCTGTCAGCATTCAAGTTTCTCCAGAGATCTGTTACATCTATCTTTTCTAAAATTCTATTCACCCTCTTAATTTTTTCCTTTTGTTCATTTTGTGGTTAGATTTATCTAGTTCTGAGAGGATATAGTTGAAGTCATCCGTGAGTATAATTTTGTTGTCTATTTTTTCTTGCAATTCAGTGAACTTTTTCCTCTAAGTATTTAGATTCTATATCATATGGTGCATACTTGTTTAGTATTGACATTACTTCATTGTCCATGATACTTTTTATCAAGATGTAGTTTCTTTCCTTACATCTTTTAATTCAATCTATTTTTTTTACTTTGAGATCAGAATTGCCACTTTGCTTTTTTTTTTTTAACTTCAGCTAAAGCATAATATATTCTGCTTTAATTGCTTATCTTTACTTTTTGTATATCTCTCTGCTTCAAATGTGTTTCTTATAATGATGATGTTCTAGGATTCTTGTTTTTAATTTATTTTGCTATCTCTTCTATTTTATGGGAGAGTTTGACCCATTTGCATTCACAATTATGATTATTAACGTGTATTTTCCTCCATTTTATCCTTCTGCCCCATTTATATATTTGTCTCCTTTTAACCTATGCCACCCTGCTAATGTTTTGTTTTTGACCATTACCTCCTTCCTTATGCCTTCCTTTCTATCAGCTCCTCTTTTCTTTCTCCTCTCCCCTTCTACTTTTGCCCTCTATTTTGCCCTTGTTTCTTTTTCTTTTTCTTTTTTTTTTGCCCTTGTTTCTAACAGCATTCCCTTTCTTTTCTTCCTCTTTTCCCTCCTACTTTCCTATAAGTTAAGATATATTTCTATAGCCTACTGAGTCTATTGTTTTTTTCCCTCTTTGAGACAAATATGATGAAACAAAGTTCAAACAATGCTCATCCCCTTCCTTTCCCCCTTCTACTGTAATAGGTCTTTTGCTCCTCTTCATGTGATATAATTTACCTATTATGCCTTCCCCTTTCCTTTTCCCTCAGTATAAAATTTTTCTTTACCTTTTAATTTTTTTTAATATCACCACATCAAAGTCAAGTTATATCCACACTGGTTGTATATATATACTCCTTCCAACTGCCCTAATATAGATACAGTTCTCAAGAATTGCACGTATCATCTTCCTTTGTAGGGATGTAAACAGTGTAATCTTATTGAATATTTTTTACCTTTCCTTTATACTTTCCTTTATACTTCTTTTGAGTTGTGTATATGAAGATCAAATTTTCTGTCCACCTCTGGTCTTTTCATCAGGAAAGTTTGAAAATCCCCTATTTCATTGCATGCCCACCTTTCCCCCTGAAAGATTATGTTCAATTTTGCTGGATAGGTGATTCTTGATTGTAATCCAAGCTCCTTTGCTTCTGTAATATCATATTCCATGTTCTCTGATCCTTTATTATAGAAACTATTTAGTTCTGTGTAATCATGACTGTAGCATTTTGATATTTGAACTGTTTCTTTCCTTCTTGTAGTATTTTTTTCTTGACAGGTCAGGGATATGATAATTTTGGAATTAGGCTACATTATTCCTTCAGTTTTTCGTTTGAGATCTCTTTCTGGAAGTGATTGGTGGATTTTTTAAAAAAAATTCAATTTTACCCTCTGATTGTAGGATATCTGGATAGTTTTCCTGGAGAATTTCTTGAAAGATTCCCCCCAGGCTCTTAAAAAAAAAAAGGCTTTTGAATAGTCTAACAATGTTAAAGTTCTTTTTCTTTGATCTATTTTCCAGATTACTTGTTTTTCCAGTGATATATTTTACATAATCTTCTATTTTTTCATTCTTTTGATTAGTTTGATTGATTTTTGTTGTGTCATTTAATTATAATTTTTAAGGATTATTTTCTTCCTTCCCTCCTTCTTTCCTTCCTTTCTCTCTCTCTCTTCATTTCTTCCTTTCTCTTTCTTTATTTCCTTGTTTCTTCTTTGTTTCTTACTTTCTTTTTTATTTGTTTCTTTTTGTTCAGACCTGATTTTATTTGTTTTTTTCCCCTAACAGTATTTCATTTTTCCAAATACATGTAAAGATAGTTTTCAAATTAACTTCTATAAGATTTTGTTTTCCAAATTTTCTCTCTCTTTCTCTCTCCTTCCCAAATGGCAAGCAATCCAAAATACATTAAAAATGTACAATCTTTCTAAACCTATTTCCATATTTGTCATGCTGTGCAGTAAAAATCAGACCAAAAGAGAAAAAACCCACAAGAAAGGAAAAAAAAAAGCAAGCAACAAAACAAAACAAAACAAAACAGTGACAATACTATGCTTTGATCCACATTCAGTCTCCATAGTTCTCTCTCTAGATGTTGGTGGCATTTAAAACATTATTTTCTTCAGTTGGTTTTTGTATGTCCTTTCCCCTTTGGCCAATTCTACTTTTTAAGAAGTTGTTTCCTTCAGTCACTTTTTGGGCTTCCTTTTCCAAGATGTTGATTCTTTTCATAATTCTCTTAAATAACTCTTTTCTTTTTCTAAATTTTATTATTTTTTTAAAACTTAATTATAAAAAAATACTTTTTGTACTCTTTTAAATGGATTTTTAAGGCTTGAGATCAGTTCTATCCCCCTTTGAGGCTTCATACGTAGGAATTTTGACTTTCTAAATTTGTTTCAATCTTTCCTGTCACCATAGTAGCTTTTTCTAGTCAGTGCTCTTTTATGCTTTTTGCTCATTTTTAAAAGTTAAACTCTATTCTTGGAACAGAGGGGATACTGTTCCAAGCTTCTTGTTCTGGAAGCCAGGGGCCTGGTCACTGGCTTTCCAAAGCAGGGCCTCAGATGCTTGTATCTTGTCCACTGGACTAGGTTGGCCTGGTGTAGTCACCTGAGGATTGTCAATTTGCCTTCTTTTCTGGGTCTGGAGGCCTCACAGCTGACCTGCTGTGCCATTAGCTTGTTGATTCATGATAAAGGAGCCTCAGCTACTGATCTGTGCTGTGGCTAAGAACTTCTGCTTCCTTTTTGATCTTGCCTGTGCTGGGCTGTGCTCCTTTTTTATCCAGTTGAGGCAGACATTTCCTGAAGTCCTTCTAAGTTATTTTAAGCTGAATAATTGTTTTACTCCATCTTTTTGTTGGTTCTGTTTCTTCAGAATCCATTTAAAGACTTGCATTAACATTTTTTTTTCTAATAGAAACTTGGAGAACTCAAGCAATTTTCTAGATTTTCTCTGCCATTTTGGTTCCACCTTCTTGGTGCCTCCCTTTTCTACATTTAGGAATCTTCATAGTTACCAAAAGAAACTATTGACCTTAAAATTTATTATTAGCCAATGTGATTAATAAATTGATTATTAATGTGTATAACTGTACTAACATCTCCTGCGTGTGTGTTAAAAATTTTTAGTCAAAGAATTCCCTATGCATCCTACATAATTTTTTTGAGAGAATTGCCCCTTTTCTTCCTTTTCCTCCTATTTCTCTTCTTTGTCCTTTTTTATACTTTCATCCTTGAAAGCCTCCTATCTCTCTTGGGACTGATTTTCCTGCAGAATTTCTGCGATCCTGTTTATCATCTGAACCTTTTGAAGTCTGGTCAATTGTATATAGGGTTAGTTTTTCTTCTTTTCTACCACAAACTCTAATACGATTAAATGATTATTACTGTCCCTTGTTTTTTAGAATTTTTATTCTAGCAATTGATTCTTACCTTGTTGTGGGAATTAATTCTAGAATAGAATCAATTTTCACTCATTGTTTTCTTGAATTCTTGAAACATTAGAAAAAAAGAGAGGAAGGGAGGGAAAGAGAAAGAGAGAGACAGAGAGAGGAAACAAAGAGAGAGAGAACTCTAAAAGGTATATGAATAACTGAAGTCAATCATATTCCTATTCCAAGCAGACTTGTGATGTTTTCCAGTTTCTCCTCTATTTCTTCCTTCAGTTTAGGTGGTTTTTAGTATGCCAACATCAATATTGCTTTTTTTAAATGTATGATTAGCTTATTTGCTTTTTTAAAAAATAAAATATATTTATTATAAACTTGATTTTAAATATCATATTAACTAATGTGTTGCAAATCAATACTCAAATGGATTTGCAGTCTCATTTCTTTTTTTTTTAATTTTTAAATTAATTTTATAATTATAACATTTTTTTGACAGTACATATGCATAGGTAATTTTTTTTTACAACATTATCCCTTGTACTCCTGTTCTGAATTTTCTCCTGCTTCTCTTCACCCCCTCCCCTAGATGGCAGGCATTCCCATACATATTAAGTATGTTATAGTATATCCTAGATACAATGTACATGTGCAGAACCGAATTTTTTTGTTCTTGTTGTTGTTGCAAATGAAGAATTGGATTCAAAAGGTAAAAACAACCAGGAAAGAAAAACAAAAAATGCAAACAGTTTACACTCATTTCCCAGTGTTCCTTCTCTGGGTGTAGCTTATTCTGTCCATCATTGATCAATTGGAATGGGATTAGCTCTTCTCTAAGTTGAAGATATCCATTTCCATCAGAATACGTCCCCATACGGTATTATTGTTGAAGTGTATAATGATCTCCTAGTTCTGCTCATTTCACTCAGCATCAGTTCATGTAAGTCTCTCCAAGCCTCTCTGTATTCATCCTGCTGGTCATTTCTTATAGAACAATAATATTCCATAACATTCATATGCCACAATTTACCCAACCATTCTCCAATTGATGGGCATCCATTCATTTTCCAGTTTCTAGCCACTACAAAAAGGGCTGCCACAAACATTTTGGCAATACAGGTCCCTTTCCCTTCTTTAGTATTTCCTTGGTATATAAGCCCAGTAGTAGCATGCAGTCTCATTTCTTTAGAAGTTCCCTTCAACTTTGCAGATTGCAAACCACTCATGCCTTAAAACCTTATTTAATTTTTATCTGTGAACTTCCATAAGTCCATTCACATGCTGAAGCCTTTCTTCATTTGTTTTTCAGACATGACAATGGCTCCTGTCAATTATTCTGGCTGTCAGCCTATCATCCCTGATTCTGGTCATGTGATCAATTTATCTTTTCTTCTTAGTATGGAATTTCTTGATGACATAATTTACTACTGTTCTTTGAAGTTCTTCATTGGTCATATGTTGCAGTTTGCTCCTGCTCACTATATGCCTTTCTATTGCTTTCTCTATGACATTTATTTTTAATTTTCCAAACACTGTTGAATTACTTATTTTTAGAATTATTTACATTTAGAAAATCATTTTTCATTAATCAAAATGTCATAACTTTCCAGTCATTCCTTTTAAGACTACATTGAGATTCTTTATCTATTCTGTTTTATTCATTTTTTTCTCTTAGAATTTACTAGTCAGTATCTATTCAATTCCTTGTACTCTGCTATTTTAAAATTTGCATTATTTCATAAAGGCCTTTATGAATTTGCATAGTAATTATTGTTAGTCTTAATTTTATTATATTATTCCATTACATGAATGTTCACCAATTTATTTAACTATTGCTGTAGATTTATACTATTATAAAAAATAACCTTTAAACAGAAACTAGTCAATCCATTTACCTCACCCACATCCCCACATTATAAGGGTATAATCCAAACAACAGAATTAATTGATCAAAGGCTATGTTTGTTTTGGGGACTTCTGCAGTGTGCTGTCAAATTACATTCTAAAGATATTCTTCTAGTTTATAATTCTACCAGTAATTAATAAGTTAGGGTAAGAATTATTTGCTTTGCAGTATCAAAATCATTTAGTTTCCTCCCTTTTGATTAATTTTCCAATTTGATGGTGAGAGATAGTACCTAAATGTTTAATTTGAGTCTCTTTGATCACTAATAAGGTTGAGCATTTTTCAAGAGATTATTAAAAATTTGTTGTTCTTTTAAATATTTTGTTCATATTTTGACCATTTGTCCTTTGTAATTTTTGAAAAAAAAAATCTCTTTTAGATCTCAAGTTCTTATTTGTAATAACAAAATTTCACATCTGTTACGTTTTTGATTATATTGTTTTTTATTGAACACAATTTTATCTTTTTAAATGTAATTTATCATCTGGCCCCAAATAATTCCCTTTATTTGTTTAATAGAAAAAAATTTTTTTTTTCATGTTTTGGATAGTGCATTATTCCTTTTTCTTCTGTCTTTTTAGAGTTCATTTTTTAGCATTTAACTCTATCACCCAGCTGAAATTCATTGATATATAAGATATGACAAGTGTACTAAAACTATTTCCTGCCAATTTTCCAAGTAATTTTCTGATGTTTACTTCTGAAATGATGAATCCCTTCCCTAATTTTTTTATTTTCTATAGCATGACAAAACATTAACATTTTGTATATACTAAACTATTTCTGTTCTATTTGTGCCCCACACATAGTAGATGCTTAAAAAATATTTATTAAATTGATTATTTGTTGTTGATAACTACTTTGTATTGTATTTTAATGTCTGGAAGTACATGCTCATCTTCATGAGCTTTTTTTATTTTTTAAGCATTCATTGTAATAGAGTATTTTTCTTTCAACTCTTTAGTTTCTCTTCTGAATACTTCCTTTAATTCTTTTAGTAAGATTATGGAGGTTCTACTTTAATTTTAGGGACATTCAGTTGTTACCATTATATCATTTCCTTTCTAGAATTCAAGAGAATTTTAGAACAGAAAAGAACTAGCTATGGACTCAGGGGTGATCTAGCCCTGGGCAACTCAGAATACAGATACATAGTGGGCTTTGGAGGCCCACTTGAATGATCAACCTAAGAAGTGATGCTGCAGCCAAGGGAAAGCTTTGTTAGACATTTATTTGTTAGGACAGAAAAAAACTTCAAGGCTCCGTATTATTGGAATAAATGGCTACATGTGTTTCCTACACATGAACATAAACTTTTAAGCTTATGCCCACTACTCCTATAGGAACTGTCTATATTATTTAGAAAATGGCTCAGGTTTTTAGGGAGAATGTTTTATACTTATAGATTTTACCATATCATTTTAGTAAATGCTTTGCTAAGAATTAATCATGTCTATAGCTGATTGTTAATGGAAAGTACATTGCTAGGGACTTATGAACCTTCAGCAGGTGTATTCTGGGCACCCAATTGAAAGTCTAGGTACAAATTGGAAAAGTTATTCTAAGAGGGGATTTCATCTATAAATTTAATAAATAATATTATTTAATAAAATTAAATATAAAATACACTTTTATTTATTTTTAAATAATGGTTTTTAATTTTCAAAATAAATGCAAAGATAGTTTTTAACACTCACCCTGAGTTCCAAATTTTTCTCCTCACTTCCCCCATCCTCTCTCCTTGATAGCAAGTAATGCAATATTATGTTAAACATGTGCAATTCTTCTATATATTTTTCCATATTTATCAGATCAAAAAGGGAAAAAATGAAGAAGGAAACAAAAAGCAAGCAAGCAACAACAAAAAAGGTGAAAATATCATGTTGTGATCCACATTCAGTCCCCACAATCCTTCCTTTCTCTGGATGCAGATGGCTCTCTTTATCAAGTCTACTGTAATTGGTCTGAATCACCTCATTGTTGAAAAGAGCTTTGTCCATCACAGTTGTTCATCACATAATCTTCTTGTTGCCGTGTACAATGTTCTCCTGATGCTACTCAGTTTACTTAGCATCAGTTATGAGTCTTCACAGGTTTTTCTGAAACCAGTCTGCTCATCATTTCTTATAGAACAATAATATTCCATTATATTCATATACCATAACTTATTCAGCCATTCTCCAACTGATGGGCATCCACTCAGTTTCTAATTCCTTGCCACTACAAAAAGGGCTGCCACAAACATTTTTGTTCATGTGGGTTGAAAGAACCCATATTTTTCTTTTATGATCTCTTTGAGATACAGTCTCAGTAGAGGCACTGCTAGATCAAAGGATATGCATAGTTTTATTGCCCTTTGGGCATAGTTCCAAATTGTTCTCCAGAATGGCTGGATGTATTCACAATTCCACCAATAATGTATCAGTTTCCCAGTTTTCCCACATCCCCTCCAACTTTATCATTATCTAAAACATAATTTTTAAAAGTCCCTCATTATCCTTTTCCTTTTTCATCATTTCCGATCCTTCCATCTCTGTTTCCTGTTTCCTTTTAGCCTGCTTAACCCCACAGAAGTATCTAAAGGATAGAATTGTCAGCCAGTAGAGAATTGCTACCATTAAGTTTGTACTTCTATTTTATTTTCTCTTCTACTCTACTCAAAACTTTTCAGTGTCTTTCTACTGCTAAATGAGTAAAATTAAATTTCTTTATTTCAGCATTCAAGACTCTTCTTAATTTAGTATTATCCTTCCTTTCTAGCCATAGCCTATATTAATTCCTAAGTATCTATATGCTCTAATTGAACAGGACTTGTCTGTGTTGCCCGTATATATTTATTTTTCTTTCCTTCCTTTGTAATTTTGCTTTTATTGTTTCCTATTCTCCTTATGAACTTTTAGTCAACCTTTAAAACCCGACTCTAATATTACTTTCTCCAGAAAATTTTTTCCTGATATTCTTTTCCACCCCCAATTTTAAAATGATCTTAGGCTATTTGGAATTCACTTGGCACTGTAGTTCATTCTTAATCATATACTATAGTTATTTGTGTGTGTAAATTTTATACACACATATGATATATGTCATGTATGTTTCATATATCATATAATGCTTAGTACAGTGTCTGGCACATAGTAGGCACTATATAAATGCTGGTATATAAAGTGTGTGTATTAAGTCATAATCACATATACAGACACCAAAATACATGTATTTTATATCTTCTACTAGACTATAAGCTTCATGGGAACCATGAGAGTGATGAATGTGTTATCTAAATTTCTCCTTCAGTTCCTAGGGTAAGTGTTCTGTAGACAGTAATTGTTAATAAATAATTGTTGAATTTTGGAATCCTCCTGAAATTTCGAAGATTTTTTTATGGGATTCTTTCTTCCCAAGTGTGTATTTCCCTATTTAATCAGTTTTTAGCTCCCTGAAGATAGTTCTCAAGGGTTCAGATTTCACCCTCATCTTAACATTACATTTCTTATTGAATCTTAGACAATAGCATAATTATCACACTGAAATTATCCCTAACTTTAAAAACAAAAAACTTAAATTGACATAGCCTTTTGAAGTTCTCAGAGTGCTTTGCTGCACATTTTCACCTCTGTTCCTCATAATAACCATATGAAAGAGACAGGGATCATTTTATAAATGATAACACTAAAACTCAGATTCATAATAATGTAGCCAGCATTTGTATAAAACTTTTAGGTTTGCAAAGTGCTTTATAATTGTTACCTCATTTTGACAGCACAACAACCCCAAGAGGGGTATGATAATTATCCTCATTTTAAAGATAAGGAAATTGACATAGAGGTTAAATCACTTTTCCAGGTTCATGTAACTAGTGAATATATGAGCCTGGGCTTGAACTTAGGTCTCTCTGATTCCAAGATCAGTGATATATTCATTATGTTAGTGATTCTTTCCACTCCTCCCCATTTTTATTTTTTCTTAAATTCTTAATTTAAGAAATAAAACAAACATTTCCATAATATACTGAAATAGAAAAAAAAAAAGACGATGTACACGAAATGGCAAATCGATTATATATAACTTGCTATTTCTTTTAAATATATAATAAAGTTATCATATAACTTTTAAAAAATCTCCCCCTATCATGGCTATTATTAGATACAAATATGTATGTATGTATGTATGTGTATATATATATATATACATATATATATGTCTTCCCTTCCTCCTTTCCTCCCTCCCTTCCTCTCTCCCTCCCTCCCTCCTTTCTTTCTTTTCTCCCTCCCTCCCTTCCCTCTTTCTTTCCTCCCTCCCTTCCTTCCTCTCTCCCTTCCTTCCTTCCTTCCTTCCTTCCTTCCTTCCTTCCTTCCTTCCTTCCTTCCTCTCTCCCCTCCTTCCTTCCTTCCTTCCTTCCTTCCTTCCTTCCTTCTTTCCTTCCCTCCCTCTGTTCTTTCCTTTCTTTCTTTCTTTCTTTCTTTCTTTCTTTCTTTCTTTCTTTCTTTCTTTCTTTCTTTCTTTCTTTCTTTCTTTCTTTCTTTCTTTCTTTCTTTCTTTCTTTCTTTCTTTCTTTCTTTCTTTCTTTCTTTCTTTCTTTCTTTCTTTCTTTCTTTCTTCCTTCCTTCCTTCCTTCCTTCCCTGTTCTTTCTTTCCTTCCTTCCTTCCTTCCTTCCTTCCTTCCTTCCTTCCTTCCTTCCTTCCTTCCTTCCTTCCTTCCTTCCTTCCTTCCTTCTCTTCTTCCTTCCTTCCCTTCTTCTCTCCCTTCCTCCTTCCATCCTCTCCCTCCCTCCTTCCCTTCCTCCCTTCCTCCTTCCTTCTACCCACTCCAGATACATGGAGGGAGAGAGGCAGACTTTGGAAGGCAAATGTGTAGGGGAGACTAATTTTTTAATATCTTTGATTTTCACATTACCTCCCTAGAGACTTTGGGAAATTTTCCCTTGGGTGACAGCAGAATCTTTATCTTAGTTGAGCTGAAATCTCATTTCTCCTGTCTAAAGTGCTAATTCACTTTTGTATATTTTCTAGCATATTTTAATCTGTGTGACTTTTCAAATTCTTATTTGCTTTTTGCTTGTATAAATTCACTAGTCATTTTACTCATTAGTTATTGTATGTGATGGTCTTTTGTAACTAGCTTTTGGTAAGAATGGGTAAAACTAGCAGGTATAAGTTCAGGGTTATTATCTTCCCCTTAAGGGATAATGAAGAGAGAAATTATAAATCATGGCTCTTCAACAGTTATATTGAGGGAGGGGAGCAGATATAGTTCAGAGTCTCTTTTTCAAAGGAAAATAGAGCATCTAGACTCATGGTTTCTTCTGTTCCCTTCATTGCAGGAATTATAGACTTGGAGAGGGTAGGGTAAAATTCTGGAGATGCCTTTCTCCGAGTTACCTATATATTTAAATATCTATACCTTCAAACATCTCACAAGGGCAACATATTCCTTACTTTCATATGAGGACCTGAGATTTGAAGAAGTTCCTTATTTTTCCATTATGATTATAGCTAAATTAAAGTATTAGAGGTAGATTTTGCACAGAGGGTTCTCCTGAGTTTAAATTTCATGATTTGTTATAGAATGGAAACTCTATAACATCATCTTCTTCTTGAGGGGTGAGAGTAATTAAGCAGAGATAAAACTGAAAAGGGTTCAAGTCGAGCTGAAGAATTGTGCTTTATTTGGTAAGTCACAGGAAGTCATTGAAAGTTTTTGAGTAAGAGGGTGATGTGCTCAGATGTATGCCTAGGGAATATTAATCAGAAAGCTGTGTGGAAAGCAGCTTAGGAGCAAGGGGAGACTGATAGGAGAAAGGGAGACTAATTAGGAAGTTCTTGCCAAGAGGTGGTCCTTGGAATAGAATGAATGGCATGTATGGGAGAAATCTTAGAAGTGACAGGACCTAGCAGCTATTTGGGGAGTGGGGGAGAGAAATAGATAAAAAATGATTTCTGGATTTGTTAGGCTTGAGCTACAGGGAAGATGATGTGCTTAACAAGTAACAAAGGAAGGAGGAATCATAGATTGGGTCCTTTTTTTCCTTTTCATTCTCCTTTTTCCATTCATATTTCTGAAGTTCATATTGAGAGCTAGAAAAGGATGGTTAATAAGCTGTCATTGGATATTAGAGTTCATACTTGGTGATCCCACTAAACTGGAGGAAGATCCTATTTTGCATTATGTCCATGATAAAAGAGCTCCAGGAACATCTCTTGGCCACCAGAGGATGCTGTTGAGATAGCAGGCTCAGTCTTACATAGAAAAGGCAACAATTTTCCAACCATTTTAGAGTTTGCAACATCCTTTTTTTTTTCTTATGTAAGTTTGCTCCATCCTCCAGGCAGTAACATATAGACAAGTAATTGGCCTAGAGAACCTGCAGCACTCACCATCCCCAGGATGGCTTCTAATCTGGAAGCCCCATTGTGGATCTGGCTGGTTCTCTGCTTTCAAAGGGATTCCCTTCAGGTCCAGAGAGGTCACTAGAAGATTACATGTATATTAAACACATATATTATATTATATATTAAGATATACTCTACATAAACACATGATATAAAATTAAATATGCACTCCTATAAACGATTAGAAACCCTGGGAGTCCTTAATCCTTATCTGTACTATGGGGTCCCAGGCTTATACTGACCTAGAGTAGAGATTCTCCAGAGTGGGGAGTCTTGGAGAGGGCAGTCCTACCATTCTGCTTCCTCCCTTCAGATCTGGTAGAAGCTTGTACCTTTAGCTGTTTATTCAATTTTCCTGAGATGACCCGGGAGTTTAGTGCAACACTTTCCCATGGCCAGGACACATCTGGTGGCCTGGCCGCTTGAACCATACATAGGCTGAGCCTATTAACTTGAAATTTAAGTAACATTAAGATCATTACTTGGTGCACTGGGAGGCTTGGACTATACTCCCTAGGAGTGCAGAGTTAGTTGTCTGGGAGTGCTTGCCAGTTCCTCATGCCAATGTCCTCCTTTCATCAAGATTTTTTCTCTCTCAGATCTGTTACACTGTATGAGGCTGGCAGTGACTGAATACCCTGCCATCAGCATTTCAGAGCCTTTTCATTTATAATTTTATTCAAATTTAAAATAAGTGTATTTTCTACTTTGTGATTCTTCTTTTCTTTCTCACTCAGCTGTTTAATACTGTCATATGTTTAGAACTCAGATTAGAATTTCATATAATGGTTGCTGATTAAACTCCAACAAATGGAAAGTCAGGAAATTTCATAATCAACTCAACAAACATTTATTAGCTTAGCTGTCTTGAATGTGCAAGTCACTGTGTAATGTGGTAAGGATTCAGACAAAAAAAAAAGATGAAACAGCTCCTAGCCTCAAGGAAAGTTATATTCTTCTAGGGTCCAGCTTCTTAAACTGGGGTTCTCGACCCCATATAGGATCTCAGAACTGAATAGAGGGTCATGAAATTAAGATTTATTATCAATAAATGTTTGGTTTACATACTCCAGGTCACACAGAATTATGATTTATTATCAGTTAATGTTTGTTTTGAATACCTATTTTATATACCTATATACCCAGGGTCATGAAAAAATTTCTTGGGTAAAAAGGGGTCCTGAGTGGAAAAAGTTTATGAGGTTCTATCCTAGGGGCTACAGTATTCAGATAAATATGGAGAAGGGAATTTGAGGAGGAGAAATCTAACCATATGGGGAATCAGTAAAGGTCTATGGAGGAGGTGGTACCTGTGCTGAGCCTTAAAAGAAGCTGCTATTTCTAAGGGACAAGGGGTGGGATGGGAATACATTCCAGGGTGGGAAACAGATTGAAGGAAGGCCTGGAGATGGGAGATGGTAAGCTGAGTTTGGGAAACAGCTAGTTATTAGATTAGTGAAATGCTAAGTGAAGGAGTATAAGTTTAGGAAAGTAGGTTGGAAAGAGCTTGTGCAAAGAAATGCTAACTAATTTCTGGCAGCTGGAGTTTGGGTTTTTAAGCCTGAATACTTATTTGAGAGTTAACACTCTCTAACCCAAAACACCTTCTGAAATTTGTAGAAACAAAAGCAAATGGAAATATCACATGGTAAAAATTGCCAGCAGTGAGAATTACCTTCTCTCCAGAAGGTGTTCAAAGTGACCAACCTCTGGCATGTTGGAAAGATGTATGTAGGGACAATTAGCAAGCTGCATTTGCAAATTTGGATAAGAATTGGCTTTAAGGACTGGGTAGAGGCCATGAGGTGGAGGTAATTTGAACCCCAGGAGTAGTAGTTCAGTTCCCCCCCATCTTGACTTTTTCCTTCTCAATTCACCCTTATCCCCCAGGCTCTTGTCCCAGGCTCATTCTGACCTAGAATAGAGATTCACAGAGTGGCAATGGTTTACTGTAGATTCTCCAGAGCAGGGGAAGAATCTTGGAGAGGGCAGTTCTACCATTCTGCTTTCTTCCTTCAGATCTGGTAGAAGATTGTACCTCTAGCTGTTTATTCAATTTTCCTGAGGTGACCCAGGAGTATTAGGGTTGAGGTCTGGGACTGATTTAGGTTAGTCCCCTGGTAGTTAACTCTAATTCTGAAAAGAAACAAGACATTCATAGGTCATTCAGCAATTAAGAAAAGGAGGTTTACTTAGATATCAAATGGACAAAATATTCAACAAGTATATATCTTTTATTTCAGGTGGATGTAGCTCAGCACGATTGGGCCTTGAGACCCTGATCAAATCTAAAACAAAGTCAACAAGCATTTTTTAAACAAGTATTATGTGTGCTAAGCAATGGCAAAAGCTGACTCTGCCCTCATGGAGTTCACAGGTCAATGGGTCCCTGGCTTTACACAGTAAGTGCTTACTAAATTTTTATCTTTCTATTTTTAGGTAACCGACAAGCAGAGTCATCATGGCTGGAAACTAGCAGGAAACTGCATCAAAACCGAGCCTTTTGGGCCAATCAAATCTCCAGGATATCTTCCTTGCTCTTTAAGGGAAAGACCCAGACTAATTTATGACAGGATGTGTGTGTGTGTGTGTGTGTGTGTGTGTGTGTGTGTGTGTGCGCGCATATGAACAAAGAGATCTTAATTCTATCACCGGGGCAGGATTCAGGGAAGGTAGTTCTGTTGCCTTTCACACTCACTTCAGGCTATTTGCCCATTGAGTGGAACATTGGGAAGTATAATTTTTTCACTTTCTCTGCCAAGACTTAGATTTGCATAAGTTAAATGAGCATATAACTTCAATATAAATGTATTATATAGTTTTAAAAGATTCAGGAGCCAGAAGAGATCTCTGAGGCTCTCTGTCCAACAGCATCAACACCATGTGATTCATCCCCTTGTGATCCAGTGATCTGGGCCTTGTTACTGTTCCTAACACTTAACCCTCTAGTTCCTGACTCCTGGCTTATCACTTGCTATCCCCATGCCTGGAACACTGTCTCCTCATATCTGTCTCATAGTTTCCCTGGTTTCCTTCAAGTCCTAAGATGCTCAGTAAAGATTCACACAGAGGTAAGATTTGAACCTAGGTCAATAGTTTTTTCTAGTGCAACCTGAGGGCTCCAAGCTCATTTTACCTCATCCTGCTTTTCCATCCAACCCCTCTAACCCAATGGTAGCCCATTCTCATCCCCACAGTAAGGTAAGAAGAGCCTACTATAGAGAAGGACAAAAACTCAAGCAGGAGTTCTGGCTCTGTTATGCTCTAGTTTTGGAATGCTGGACAAGTTACTTAGCCATCTCTGAGTCTTCCTTTATTTGGACTGGGCCTGTAATTTCATTGAGATAGGAAACTCATGGATGAGGAACTTAATGTAAAATAGAGCCTTTTCTTCAAATTGTGGTCTTAGAAATTATCTCTAACAGAGCACTGAGAAATATTAAGTGACATTCTGTTGGTCACATAGCCACTATGATGTCAGAAGCCTAGACTAGAATCCAACTGATTCCAAAGTCATTCTCTCTTTATCTACAGAAAAATATAAAGTACTATAAGTTATTCATAACCATCTCTGTACATTATGCTGATTCCCCACTAGCTACTGACACCACCCCGCGTCCATTTTTATCCCCTACATTACCGAAGCATCAATATCATCTGCTTATGGGGGAAACGTGAGAACAGAAAAGGAACTCTTTTCTTGGTAATATCTGACCAATAATTCCAGCTAAGTCATCTAGCTTTTTAGTTTTTAAAGCCTACTCCTATATGCACGTTAACACTCTCCTACTCCCTCCCACATTCCCCCTGCCTCAGTAGATACATTATAGAGCTTATCATTTCTACCATAGTGACTCACATTCTTTCTTCTCTAACCCCCAACTCAACCACAAAAGATTCTCTAATTTTTCCATTTTTGGATTTTGGGTTTGACAGTGGGTTCCTACATGGAAAGATCATGGGCCCCAGGGGTGAGGGGAGAATTGCACCTTCTAGCACTAAGATGCCTCAGTGCTGGGTTCAAGCAGACTGGGTTGGTGATCTGGGGGATTCTGGCCTCTAGAAGGTGAGTCAGTCTCTTCTCATACTGTCTGATCTACTATACCACCTTCCTAGAGCTTGTTTTATTTCTAGGATCTCCTCCAGAGGATCCTTTGTAGGAAGATACTCAGCAAGCAAAAGGAGGTCAGGTATGGGGCAGCTATTTATTTCCTCCCCTACAAAAAAATATTGAAAACACAAGATATATGAGCACATTGACAAATACATAAAACATTATAATAATTCATAACTCCTATTATATTTTCCCAGGAGGTTGATGTTAAAAATTTTTGGAACATTTTGTGAGACTATTGATCTAGGGAAAAATCAGAAGTCTAATGTGTGTGAGAAGATTACCTCCCATCTTTGAACTATCCAAGCAACTCCCTCAAGATCCATGTTATCTGGTATGAGCTAGGGCATGGCTTGGGCTTATCCCCCTATCGGGGGTTTTCTCCTATGAGAAGTTTTTCAGAGGTTGCCTCCTATTGGTAAACAGCACCCAGACTCAGGAGGTCCTGAATTCTGAAATTCATGAAGTAACACCTCAACTAGCTAGACACATCCATCTCAGGATTGCTATTCAGTCACCTATGTATAGAGCAAGAATCATAAAGCAAAAAATATAGCTAGGGCCCTAAGATCTAGACTCACATTCAGCCCAACAAGCATGTATTAGGTGCTGGGTAGTCAGTCCAATTTTGGGGTGACAGGGGGTGAGAGGCAGGGAAATGAAATCTCCTCCTCCTTTATGAGAAGTTTAATAGAGAGTGTCAGTGCCAAATTTGGGAGAGCAGAAGAGGGCTATTACTCTCAAATCTATTGAGCAGGAGGCTGTGTCTGTTCAATACCTCATACTTTTTGATATAGTCGCCCATTACAAGATGGAGAAGGAATGATGGGACATAGGAATCAACCAAAAGCTTCTGGCTGTGTCTGCCCTTTTTCAAGGGATTCATAGTAAGAGTTTAGTAGGATATAGACCTACTCCCACAGGTGCTCAATAGGAGGGTCACTGTTACATCCCCTTATTGCCTCTTTGGGGATAAAAGATTGTGACCTTTTCTTTCCTTTTGGAGCCTTGAGAAGAAAGAGAAACTGGCACCTGGGGGAGATGAGGTATCATGGAAAGGAGAATTTCGTGAAAGCTGAACAGTCACTAACCCTTGTAAACACAGTGTTGTCTGCAAAGGAATCAAAGCTGACTTCCAGGATCCCAAAGTTTGATGGGGTGGTAGGATGGGAAAATCTACAGAGGGGAAAGCTCTACCCAGCTGTTCATTCTACTTAGAAAACTCACAGCTCTGAGCACTTAGCTAGCTAGATAAATGGAACATGTGGGAACAATGAGAACATAGTCATGGACCAGCAATTTCCCAGCTCTTATATGTGAGGGAGGCATTATCGTTAATATGTAATGTGGTTGATCCAGGTAGTCTCCTTCCTTGCTGCTTTGGAGGGGCCACCAGCTTCTTTTTGCTACCTTCTCTGTTCCTTAGTTCTTGAGACTGGAATCTGACGGGAAGCATCTGGATATCCAAATTATACCTCTCTTACAACCTACGCTGAGTACATTGAATAAAAAACCTGACACCTGGGTTAGACTTTTCTTTCTTTATAACAGATCTTCCCAGACTTACCCCCCACCTTCTATCTCCCTTTCATTTTCTTCTTTAGAAGAAATCCTATTGCATTGATTTTTGGTTGACAATAATTCCCTTGAATCTGAATTCCAGAAGGAGACTTTTCTCCTGAGAACTTCTCAAATGAACATTCCACTCAGTGTTTAACTTGAGAAAAATTTTTAAAGCTCTTTCATTTTTTTACCTTCACAAGGGAAAATATTTTTTAATGTTACTTTACCTCACAGGAAAAAAATCTGACAATATTTTATAATGACATCCCTCAGAGGAAACTAATTGCAATAAGACTTGGAATTATTAACCAAGGAAAACTATGCCATTATTTTTACAATTAGTTCTCTTTGAAAGTTTGAAAGGATGAAAAATTAGAATCAAAGAACTTTTAGATCTTAAGGTTCACTTTCTTTACTTTATAGAGAAAGAAATTGAGACCTGAAGAAGTTAGACAACTTGTTCTAATTACACATCAAGTTAATCATATAATATCAATAATATGAATTTATCAAATTTTTTTCTTTAAGAGCTATGAAAATTAGAATCCTAGAATTTTTAGATCTTAAGGTTCATTTTCTTTATAGAGAAAGAAATTGAGACCTGAAGAAGTTAGACAACTTGTTCTAATTACACATCAAGTTAATCATATAATATCAATAATATGAATTTATCAAATTTTTTTCTTTAAGAGCTATGAAAATTAGAATCCTAGAATTTTTAGATCTTAAGGTTCATTTTCTTTATAGAGAAAGAAATTGAGACCTGAAGAAGTTAGACAACTTGTTCTAATTACACATCAAGTTAATCACATAATATCAATAATATGAATTTATCAAATATTTTTTCTTTAAGAGCTATGGTTTATTTTTGTTTGCTTTTGGAAAGAAAGAAACAGATTAGTTCTCCATTTCATTTTGGGGAAACAACTCATAGTCCCTGTCAAAATTCTTTGCATTCACATGAGATTCTCAAGCTATAATCAATTCAAGTTACTTATCTTGTTCACAGGAAGATTAAAAAAAAAAAAAAAAAAAAGAGGACACAGTGCCATTGAAAATATCTCTTTTACTTAACAGATGAAGAAATAAGCCTGAAGGGGGTAAATGATATTCCCATGAACACAGAGATAGCAGATGACAAAGTGGGATTTGAACTCAGGTTCCCAGATGACAAATCTAATTCTTTTTCTTTAATATCACAGAATTTTATCTAAAATCTAAGGAGCCCTGTTCTCTGGTAATTGAGCCTTGCCTTAGGATTGTGTTTTAAAAGACTCTACATGCCTTAAAAATAATAAAAAAAAGTATTTTAAAACCTTTCTTGTTCGTTCACTTCACGCTAAAAATAGGATGACAGAGGGATTGGGGGATAAGCAGCCCGAGCAGAGTTGAGTCGGTTGCCATAGCAACCAATGAACCATTTAGCTGTATTTGCCTTGACTGCAAGGTTTCTGGGAGTTTTCTCCCCTTCTTTCTTTTGTTGGGGGGAGGAAAAGGACATGGTTGCCTTTTTATTATATAATATGATGCTAAATTCTTTTACTTCCCAAGTCAACTAGTCTCCTTAAAACTCTTTTCCCTTTTCTCTTGTTTGTTCCTCCTTCTCAGTGCAGCCACATCATAGTGAGGAGTCCTTGTGGGACGAGATGACAGTGTTATATATTTCTACCCATTTACCCACATAATGGGGCTCTTCCGGGACTTTTACCCAGTCTTTTAAAACTCATGTGTGTGAAAATATTTCCTACTCTCTTACCCTTAGAATACAGATATCCAAAGTCCCATCTCCTTTCCCTGCAGTTCTTCTTGAGTATGTTGTCAACCTCTCCCTTGCAGTCTCCTTGAACTTTATGAGAGAGGAGGAAGAGGGCTGCCTTCCACTAAAGTCAGCCTTGGCTACCTTGACTTTGTGATTCTGGAATCTGTTGCACTTCTTCCCAGTCCTGTGTTGAAGGAACAGTTCTAAGGAACTGTATGGAAGCTCATTCTGAATTGGCCAGACTTGTGCAATAAGCAACTTTGGCAGTGAGCCTTCCCCCTCCAATCTGCCATTTCTGGAAGAAGTCTTCTACCAGAAATCTAGTGACTGTGCAGAGCCCAGGACCTACAGACTTGGAGCCTGTTCTTCAAATACTTCATGCTTGGGAGTTCTTATGTTTTCTTCTCTGTCATCAATACTTGTCTGACGTGTGTGTAATTTTTTCAGGGCCCTGGGAGTGGGCTAACTAATGAGTCTTAATGGATTAGAGAGAGCTGTGAAAAATTCCCAAACTTTGCTTTTTGCTCAAGGAAGATTGGACATGGATGAGAAACTAAAAGGGGTTTTCAATGAATGAGTACTCCTATTACCAGGTAACAGCTACTGTGAAGAGATTCAGTGCTGAACACATAGAATTTAATAAGCACTTGTTGAAGAAATAAAAGACATGGTTCTGTTCTCTTGGAGCTTCCCAATCTAATCAGGGAAAAGCATATAAACGTCAAACAGACATAATAGCCAAAAGAGAGATATATGGATAAAGAGGCATAATCAAAAGTTCAGACAGAGAAATGAAGGAAGCAAGCCCTGAATATGAAAACTGCAAATTGCCCCCATTCACATCAGTCTCAAAAACACCAATCGCTCCTTACCCTAAATACTTATACCCCAGGGACATTTGAAACCTGCAATTCTGTACCATAATGGAGATAGGCATTCTATTCTATTCCTGATTGGGTCTGATTAGATTTGGGAAGCTTGAGAAAACAAAAATGTTTAAGCAATATGGAGCTAGAGATTAAGTCCAAGAACAAATGTTCTTAGGTGAGAATAGTAAATTTTAATAATTTAATGTTTTTTTTACTATTAAAATCCATCAATTAGAAAAGAAACAGAAAATAATTCATTGAAAGAGACTTCCAGTGAAAGCCCATTAGTGTCTCTAGAGCCCTGCATGTGAAACACCTTCATGATGTAATACATTTAATATTTTGTAATTTGTAATGTATTTGTAATTCATTTAATACTTTGCAAATTTCAGATTATCATCTTAGTCTGATGTTCATCCATAAATGATATTTATTTATAAATATCATAGATATTTATAAATCTAGATAGTTTCCAGTGAAAAGCCCTGTTTTCCTGAACTGCTACCAATCCTGTATAAAAGGATCACATGTCAGTTCTGACATCCTGATGATGTCAGTTGATCGGTGTGGGGGACATAAATAACTTTGATTGGGGAGCATTCTCTTCTTAGATCTTCCATGTTCCTTGGTGGGGAGTGGGGGAAAGAGAGTGGCAATGAATCACTGTTAGTCTTTTGATTGATAGGAAGTCTCTTTCCTGTTTGTATTTCCTTCTGTGCTTACTTTTTGTTTCTTCTTATACTTAATATCTGAGGGCAAAGAAAAGACACATCTCTGCAAAACCCTGGAAAAATATGTCTGTGAAATTTTGTCCTTTCCATCCTTTAAACCTCTGATCAAGACTTGTTTTTTCCATGAAATCTTTTCAGAATAATCCTATCTATATTGAGTTACTCTAATCACCGCCTTTCATCTTTTTCGTCTTTCTATTTATATAGAACTTCTGGACACAGTTGGTTTTTTTCCTCATAAAATTCACTAGTGTTCTATGGAAAGAAAGAAGAAAAAAGGATCTAAACAGCAGAGTGGAATCCTGACCTGTTTCAAAGATAAAAAGGTTGAAGAATGTGACAAAGGATAAAAGGACACATGGGTGAACATTTAGAACAAAAAAATAGATATTAGACTTTTTGTGAAAAGTAGAGAGCTAAATGCTCTGAGGAGAAAACATTTGTATGTCCTGTATCTGTGTATAAAAGTAGTGTCAGGTGAGAGAACAAAGGATGGTTTGGAGGAAAAAGATGAATAGTGGTAATTGCTGACCCTCTGCTGAAGGACGCTGAAACAAATAATTGTTGTCTTGATGAGAGAGTTTGGTTGTCTTTGTAGGAAATATATCCAAGACATGACAGAGACTGTCCCAAGATTTTCTATGACCAATTTCTGAAGATTCATATGGAGACAAATGCTGTTGCTAGAAAGAAACTATAAAATGTTGATAAAAATGATCATATCTTGGGCAAAATGTAAAAATCAAAAGGCTCTGGTATATGGTTTCCTCATTGCTGCCTATTCAAGGAAGGGTTACAGAAGCTAAAAATCAATTTGGGAAGTAAACAGCTGGCTGAGAAGATAGTGGCTGTAAATGGAACTTGAATTATGTGTCTTAAAATGTAAGAAAGACAGACAAAAAGTTTGGTTGATATTTACTTGTCTGGTATTTTAAAAAGATAATTCAAAGGACTTTAAGGGATACCAGACCTTGAGGGATACCAGAAACCTTCATAAGAGCAGAAAAAAGAGATATAGGAATAGTAAAAAATTTATACAGAGAAATGAAGGAAAAAAGTACTGAAAATGAATATGCTCACTGTTCCTTTTTTTCTTTTTAATGCATAGGCAATAGTTTCATGGGATTCATTTTGATTTTTTTTCTCTACTATTTCAGATAATGTATTAATATTATTTATGAAAGTTGATAAGCTTGGAGTTCTAAGACTAGAGAAGAGATCTTTCTTTTTAAGCATATGTCTTTATGTGGGAAAAGGAAGTCATGTATTTTTAAAAAAATAATGTAAATTAAAATATGGTCAGGAAGACTATCAAAATGGACACCAGGCATCATCCATCTGAGGGTAGAGGGATTAAAAAGATGAAGAGAAAGGAAGAACTTGTAAGGAGGTTGTTTTTTTTTTTAAACAATTCATCATTGTCTTTTCTACAAAGCAGAAGACAACAACTTTCTGTTCTCAGTCCCTTATTTAGAGATGTAACCAGTGAGATACCTTCAAGGTATAGCTAGATTTGTTGCACCATTCTCATGGCTAAATATAATTTAGCTTTATAATTTCTCTATATTCCCTGCCCTCACACTATGGGACTTCAGCACAATATTGGTACCTCTTAATATGCTAACTTCCTAATTTATCAATCTATTGAATTCCCATTACTCAATCTCTAGTCCACCTCAGCTACACACAGAAGTGGTTATATACCCTTAATTGTGATATCAATCACTTTCTGATTCATGAAATTTGAAATGCCTTTATCTGATCATAATCTTTTATCATTTCCTTTTTTCTTAAGCCTTAGGACCCCTAACCCTGCTTTTAATTTTCATTATGACCTCCATTCTATCTCTTAGTATTTTCCCAAGCTGCCACTTCTGTACCCCTCCCTTCTTTATTCTGATTCCTTGGCAAGGCAATTTATCTTTATACTCTCTTCCACTCTTGACTTCCTTGGCCTATTTTTCTTCACCCTTTCTATACTGCAACCTTGGATTACATCTGCCAGCTTCCATACATGTGCTGCTGAACCGTGTTGGATGGGTCCACTATAAATTGATATTATGTCATCTCAACTAGGTTATCTGAGCCCTCACTAAATCAATGAAAACATTTTTTTTTTCATTTTAATTTACTTGGCATCCCATTCTCTACAATGCCTGTCCTAAACCTTATTTCTTCTTAAGCTTTCTAGGGCACACTTGGCTCCCACACTTTTGGCTGAGGATGAAGTCTTACACTTCATTGAAAACATTGACACCATTTACCAAAAGCATCTCCTTCTTCTCTCCCTTTTATCTCACACCATTCAAACATCCACTCCCACTATCTTCTCCTTCAATTTGGTTCTGGATGAAGAGTTGGTCCTTCTTTTTGGTAAGGTCAGTGTGTTTATATCTGACTTTGATCTCATCTCTTCCCAACATCTCCAGGAAATTGCCTCTCTATTAATCTTTCCACTATCTTATCTTCATTTTTTATTTATTTGTTCCTTCCCTGTTGCCTATAAGCATGCTTTTGCCTCTCCTATACCTTAATAAAAGCCTTTCTTGATATCACTATTCCACTTGTTATTGTCCTATATCTCTCCATATTTTTGTGACTAAACTATTCCAGAAAGTTGTCTACACTCAGTGCTTCCACTTCCTATTTTTCTCTCATTCTCTTCTAAATCCTCTGTAGTATGGATTCTATCCTCATCATTCAACTAAAACTATGTAGTTACCAAAGTTCTCTAAATCCCCAATCAAGAAGATTTTTCTCAATCATGATTCTTCTTAACTTCTTTGGCAGCTTTGACACTGTGCCACCAGAAGTCATAATTGCAGGGCCACTTCATCTTGTCATGAGTCTAGTCTGTCAGAATCCTTTCCTCTAAGGAAAGGACTATAACAAAAGACCCCATAAAATGCTCTAGGGGGAAAAAACTAGCTGTGTGCTTATTTGCAGAAGTTAGATAACAGATGAAGTCTGTTTTGCAGCATTGCTTTTAGTTACTTGGGAATATCTGTCTCCCCTCTGAAGAATTTTAGGGAGGTCATGGACAAGAGTCCCACAGGATAAGAAGTTATAGATGAATTGTATAGATGTACAGATCAATTGTACCATTGAAAGAATTAAACATGCTTATTTGATCATGTTCTTTAAAATACTGAAGTAGCTACCAAAGATGGAAGCCAAGCCAGGTGCAAGATATAAAGGCTTGATAGTCTGCTGTAAGAACTGAGGGTAGAGGGATTGAAAAGATAAAGAGGAAGGAAGAGCTTGTAAAAGCTAGTCAGGAATCTAAAATTAAGAATGAACTGAGATAGACAGAGAAAATGAGGAGATTTTCAAAATTGGGAAAATATTATAAAAGGAGGGATATGCTAGATAGATTTCAAACTAGAAGTGAACTTAGAGGTCATCACATCCAGTCTCCTCATTTTACAAATGAGGGAAATGAAGCTGACAGAAATTTAGTAATTTTTCTCATTGTCACATAGATAGGACATAACAGGGCTGGGATTTAAATCCAGATCCTATGATTTCACATCTCGTGCCTTTTCTGTGTCCCACAATGTCTACTTTGGCAGATTGGACTGCTGCTTGGGGTAAATGCCATGATGATAACAGATGTGCTGGAGAAGTTGGAGCTATTCAGCTCTCATTTGCTACTGTTTTCTCTGAGAAGAGAATGGTATTTTGATAAGAAAAGAAGAAAAGCAACTAATCAAGGAACTGCTCTCCAAGATGAGTAGGAAGATAATGAGAGCTCCTAGTTTGCCTTGAAGATTTCAAATACTTAGGTCCATAAGAATTATAACATAGAGTACTGACATAATTGATGGATGAGCTAGTAGAACAACTGTCAGAGGTCTTTGAAAGATCATAGAGAATGGGAGAGGCATAGTAGGATTGACACCAAATTTTTAAAAAGGGGGAAGAAAATAGATTCTATAAACTATAAGCTAATGAGCTTGATTTTATTTCTTGGTTACATTCTAAAATAGATCCTTAAGGGTATATTAAAGGTAGCCAAAGATGGCTCTTGAATATATAGAAAAAAGAAGTGGTTCTGACAAAGAGTTGTAATGTTTCATCGAGGACAGATCATTTTAAACTAAAATCATTTCCTTTATTGATGTGCTCACTAAACTGATAGATGAAGTAAATTGCTTAGGTAAAGGTGACTGATAAAACATCAACAACTACTCACTTATATTTCTACTTTTTATTTAATGTGAAATCTTTATGAATATCCTGTTTATATAATTCAGGGATCATCAATGAGGACACTAACAGGGAACAAGCAGACTTTCAAAAATGGTACTTAACAGTGGACCATATCTTTGCCATCTCAAATTTGGTTTAAGGATTTAGGAAACATAAGATCTTATTGTGCTTAATGCTTTTAATAACGTAAAAAATTCAACTCAAAAGAACAAAACATCTTCTTTTATGAGAACCAAAATTGCTCTTTTGTACAAAGTGTCTCCCCTCTTAAATATATCATGATCATTTAAGATTTCTTGGAAATCGTAACATAAATAATTGTGGTCAATGACCTTTTGATAATAAGACCAGACAAGAAATAAAAGAGAGAAGTTTATATGTGACAAAAGTATGTATCTCTATGATGGAGGAAATCTAGCAAAAGAATCTGGTTTGAGGAAAGATTCTTTAGGGATGATGAACTCCTCTAGATATTTGTGTTTGCAAATGACGTTGTGTTTATCTCTCAAACCCCAAGATATTTATAGAGACTCAAAGGAGAGATTTATAAGCATTCAAAGGATTTGGGTTTGTTTACCTATTCAGGAAATGCCAAATGGATGAAGGCTGTCTATTGCCCAAACTTCAGCATATATATGGATGAACTTGTCCAACAATATATATATATATCTGGGATGGACAATACAGATGAATAACAAGCTGGGTCTAGAGTTGAAAAGGAGTGAAGGATGGATTGCTTTTGGAAAATTATAGAATACTTTTTATTAATTTTAAGTTTTTCAAAACGGCAAAGACTCACATATGTGTGTATCTGTGTGTGTATATATATACATATATGTGTGTTTGTATTTATATTTACACATATACATAAACACAAACATTTATATATATATATATATGCACACATATTTATATATGTATACACACATAGATGTACACAAACACACACAACCAGGATTACTAGATGACTGCAAAATCTGAAACACCACTGTTTCCAAAAATCAAAGATGAAAGTTCTATAGAATAACAATGGAAAGTTGCATGGAGTTGTGAGCATTATGATTAAGAAAAATCTCTGAAGAAAAACAGAACCAAAAAAAGTCATCAAAGAATTGAAAGAAGAAAAGAAAGATGGGCTGGTTATGGTAGTGGGTGAATAAACCCCCAGCAAAAAGAACTCAGGTCCATGATAACTGGGTAGATCATAGGGAGGTGAATTAACTAGGAGAGGGCCTGAATTGTTATAAATAATTGGGAAGTCAAGCTGAGGCAAGACAGGATTATTTGGTCCTTAAATGGGTCTTCATTGCAGTAGACCTTTGTTCAATTCTTTGTGTTGATAAAAATTATCATGATCCCATAGTTACTGTTTCCAATCAGAAGGCCAAGATATAGACATCAAACCCCAGGTTATTTTTCTCTTTTAATAGAATCCACTGGTCTCTACTTCTACGAGAGTTCATTGGGAACTGGCTGCCTTTTGGCAGTAAATTATCTAGAAATTTTGCCTTCCTTAAGGCATCTTTCTATTTGTTATAGCTAATTTGTCAGGAACTTGTCCTGCCTAATGGTAGGACATCTTCCCCCTTGTTTCCTCTTGTTATGATGTCTTTTACCTTGTTGATTGCAGCATAATAAAATCTTTGCCTCTTGATCTGGAGATGGTCTAAGCCTGCAAATTCTTTTGAGACATCTTGAGATACTGGTCTGAAATCCCAATTTTTTTTTTTTTTTGGTTCAAACCCCCACACTCTAAGATTTGGTGCCCTATACAGAGAGAATCCTGGAACTCAATATATTTTGGAATTCAGTGCTTCTGTACCCCCATACTCTAGCACTGGGGTATTGAGGGATAACAAGGGGTCAGCCAGAGTACTCCATTGGTTGGGATAATGGGAAAAAGCAAGAAAGTTCTCCAGCATTTCAGATGGACTCTTTGTCATGAGCTTTCAGGAGGACAAGGATGAGTTACAGAAAGGGGGTTGGTATGGATGAGATATGATCTGCATTACTGGGGCTGAACAATTAATGAGATCACAGACATTGTTGGGTATTGAGTATTTGACAATTTTACCTAGATTTGAGATACTCACATGAATGAAGGGTTGATTAGAGAGCTCTTGATTATAAGTAATTCTGATTGGTTCTCGGTGATTATTGCTATTTCCAAGATTATTGGCAATTGACATTTGGGGCAATGAAATTTAATTTTTTTTTTTTTTTGGGAAAAGTTGTTCATTCTTGTGTTCTATAAAAGCATGCTGTGGCTTTTTAACACTTTCTCCCTTGGATTTCTGAACTGGAGTTTGGGATGGGAGGGTGGAGTTTAGAAAGGACACTTATTTATCTCTCCTGACTGAGTAGAAAATAGTAACTTGCAGAGGAAGCACCTGGTGAGTTCTATTTGCTTGTCCAGATGGTCTAAGTTTCCTGGGCCTGATGTTCCTGTCTGTCTTCTGCCTTTTTGTTTCCATTTCTGAGCAGAGGACAGAGAGAATTCCTTAAAGTAGAGTGTCACTCCATTAGAGAGGCATCCAGCAAAAGCTGATTCCATATGAATTGAAAGGAAAGAACCTGTGACTGGGATTGATCAACTTTGAGGATTACCTAATGGATAACCCCAAATTTTATTGTTCTCAAGTTCAAGATTTTAAACATATACCTTGAGGAAGAACAGCATGCTTTTTGAAGAAGGAGGAAGGATAGGAATATGACTTCTGCATGTGCAGATTATTGGGGAACTGGGTGAGATTGGGACCTTTTACAACCTTCCCCAAAATTTGCCCCAAGTTGCTTAGAATACAGGTCTGATGTAACTGGGGAATGCTTATGCAGCAGCTCCCCAAGTGTCTTTCCCTTTTGGGAGACATCTAATAGGTTATTTGGACATTTTATGTTTCTTTTATTTGTCCATGGGGTCCTACAAGTTCTTGATTTCTTACATGGGAAAAATAAAGTTTTCTTATATCCATCATCCATATCACACACTGATTGTCTTTGTGAGAGTTAGGGACTCTGTTATGTACATTTTGGAAAACCTAGACACAAGATATACCTTGAGTAAATAAACAGATTTTCCTGGGGGGTAGTCCATATGGGGCCATAAATCAAAGAGAGAAACTGACAAGCCCCCTAAGATCAAACTTCACTTCTTTGAGTCCACATTATTTTGAAATTCTTGGGCTAAATGTAAATACTTGAGTCCTAAAAGGGCTATTGAAATATTTCAGAATCTAAGTTGGAAGGACCCTCGTGCCATGGGGGAAAGAAGCCCCTTCCCCAGGCCCTAGGAAAAGAGAGAAAGTCAGAAGGCAATCAGTCACTCATTTTATGGTCTACTATGGTTTACTGACATTCTGGCTCAGGGACCAATCTTCTTGGATAAAATTCTCTGTCATGGGGGTAGAGTGAGGTCCAATGGCATGTACATCCCATTTAGTGAGGAGCCAAACCCCCAATTTCATTTCTAATACTTTCTGGTTCTTATGGAGATAAAGCACATACTCTGATGGAAAATTTCTCTTACACATATGGACCACATGTGCATACGCTTGAAGGCCTTCAATGAGAGTAAGCCCAGCTATCTGTGAAAGCAGCCCATTTATTTATAATGTATGTATATATATATATGTACACACAAATCTCTATTACATGCCTGACATGTGGTCATCTAGGCTTTGATTAAAAAACCTCCAGTGAAAGGGAACCCAGCTACCTCTGAAAGCAGCCCATCCATTATACTTCTGGAAAGCACTAATGATTAGTAAAGTCTTCTCAACATTAATCCTTAATTCATTCCTTGGCAACCTGTACTTGTTGCTTCCTCTGGGTCTAATAGTGAATTTTGTCTTATTTTAACAGAATATCTCTGGCATCCTGAAGATTCTAATGGAACTCTGCATTTCCATCTTAAATTTTTATAATCTCCTCTGGTGGTTAGATTTTTATTTTGGTCTCCTCATTTGTTTAATAGTTATTCTTCCTCCTGTGACATTTCTTGGCAGGCTTTATGAATTCTTGTGCTAATCGTTGTGGATGAAGAAAGCCCGCAATATGTGCATTCTGGATGTTATCATAGGCAGGAGTCTTTTACCAGAATAAAAGATGCATTTTCTCCTTTCTTTGATAGAGCTACTCCTAATTTCCATATGTCACTATGAGGACAAGAAATTACAGGAGGTGTCCACTGGAAATAATTGAATTTCAGTAATACTCAACCATAATTAGTGTCTTATGACATGTGTGCAAAAGGTGGCAAGCTGGCTGGTTGTCAGTGGCATGTTAACAATGCATTGCAAACACATTTGTGTGACCTAGATGACTGGCCGTTTGACAGTTACAAGTCAGAACCATGGACAGTCCTCAAAAGCCACATGCAAGGACATGTGGGAGGGGGAACTGTTAGTACACCCTGGGGTGAAGAACACACATGTGAGGTATGGGAAGAGGGGGAGACAGTGGTGGGAATGGAGCAGCTCAACAAGCTTCTCTTCACCTAGAGACTCATTATCCCATCAAGGTGACAAATAGGAGAGAATGACACTAAGGCATGATCTGTCACTAGGATCTGACCTGGCCACTCAACCCTCTCACTACAGGTTATTAATGAAAAACTTTTTTTTTTTTTTTTTTTAATTTTTTTTTATTTTTTTATTTTTTTATTTTAAATTTTTTTTATTATATATATATATATATATATTTTATAATATTATCCCTTGTATTCATTTTTCCAAATTACCCCCCCTCCCTTATTCCCTCCCCCCGACGACAGGCAATACCATACATTTTACATGTGTTACAATATAGTCTAAGTACAATACATGTGTGTGAATATCATTTTCTTGTTGCACAATAAACATTAGAATCCGAAGGTACATGCAACCTGGGCAGACAGATATTAGTGCTAACAATTTACATTCCCCTCCCAGTGTTTCTTCTCTGGGTGTATCTACCTCTGTCCATCATTGATCAACTGGAAGTGAGTTGGATCTTCTTTATGTTGAAGATTTCCACTTCCATCAGAATACATCCTCATACAGTATCGTTGTTGAAGTATACAGTGATCTTCTGGTTCTGCTCATTTCACTCAGCATCAGTTGATTTAAGTCTCTCCAACCCTCTCTGTATTCCTCCTGCTGGTCATTTCTTACTGAGCAATAATATTCCATAACTTTCATATACCACAATTTACCCAACCATTCTCCAACTGATGGACATCCATTCATCTTCCAGTTTCTAGCTACAACAAAAAGAGCTGCCACAAACATTTTGGCACATATATGTCTCTTTCCGCTCTTTAGTATTTCTTTGGGATATAATCCCAGTAGTAGTGCTGCTGGGTCAAAGGGTATGCACAGTTTGATAACTATTAATGAAAAACTTTGATGGGTTCTATAATTGGACACTTGCAAGACTGTGTGAACCAAATAAGTGCTTGGGGATGCAGTGGCAAAGAATGATGGATTTGGAGTCTGAAGAGCTGGATTTGAGTCCTGACTCTGCTTCTTACATTTTGGTGTATCTTTGAGCAAGTAATTTCATATCTCTGGGTGCCAGTTTCCTTATCTGAAAAATAGGGTTGGACAAGATTACCTTTCAGGTAATTGTACCTTAAATCTCGATAGATTTCTTCCCTTGTTGTCTACTTTGTGAAGAAATGTATTTTTGCTAGAACTCCTGATTTGAAAGGCAGAAATAGGTAGAAACTGAAAGAAGCTGATAGGTCCCATAATTATTAATCACTCTGTACATATCAAAATTTGAAATACAAATAGTCAACAGCTATTTTTTTTCTTTTTACTTGATTTTTTTGGCAAAGCAATTGGAATGAAGTGACTTGCACAGGATCACACACATAGTTAAGTGTTAATGTGTCTAAGGTCAGATTTGAATTTAGGTGTTTCCGATTTCAGGGATAGTATTCTTTTTGAAAAAATTATAACTGTTTATTGACAGAACATATGCATGGGTAATTTTTTACATTATCCCTTGCAATCACTTCTGTTGCAACTTTTCCCTTCCCTCCACCCCCTCCCCTAAATGACAGGCAATCTTATACATGTTAAATATGTTATAGTATATTCTAGATAAAATATATCTGTGCAGAACCGAACAATTCTCTTGTTGCACAAGAAGATTTGGATTCAGAAGGTAAAAATAACCTGGGAAGAAAAACAAAAATGCAAGTAGTCCACATTCATTTCCAGTGTTCTTTCTCTGTGTGTAGCTGATTCTGTCCATCATTGATCAATTGGAATTGAATTAGATCTTCTCTTTGTAGAAGATATTCACTTCCATCAGAATACATCCTCATACAGTATTGTTGTTGAAGTGTAGAATGGTCTCCTGGTTCTGCTCATTTCACTCAGCATCAGTCCATGTAAGTCTCTCCAAGCCTCTCTGTATTCATCCTGCTGATCATTTCTTACAGAAAAATAATAATTCCATAATATTCATATACCACAATTTACCCAACCATTCTCCAGTTGATGGACATCCATTCATCTTCCAGTTTCTGGCCACTACAAAAAGGTCTGCCACAAACAGGTCCCTTTCCCTTCTTTAAGATCTCTTTGGGATATAAGATCAGTAGTAGCACTGCTGGATCAAAGGGTATGCACAGTTTGATGACTTTTTGAGCATAATTCCAGATCGCTCTCCAGAATGGATGCATGTATTCACAATTCCACCAACAATGCATCAATGTCCCAGTTTTCCCACATCCCCTCCAACATTCATCATTATTTGTTCCTGTCATCTTAGCCAATCTGAGAGATGTATAGTGATATCTCAGAGTTGTCTTAATTTGCATTTCTCTGATCAATAGTGGATTTCATATGAGTAGAAATAATTTCAGTTTCATCATCTGAAAATTGTCTGTTCATATCCTTTCTTATAAATTAGAGTCAATTCTCTATATATTTTGGAAATGAGGCCTTTATCAGAACCTTTAACTGTAAAAATGTTTTTCCAGTTTATTACTTCTCAGGGATAGTATTCTAACCACTATATCATCTAGCTACCACTGTCAACAAGTATTTCTTAAGGCCTTACTATGACACAAGTATTGTGCTAAGTGCTGGGGATAAAAGAAAGTCAAGAACAGTCCCAGTCCTTCAGGATCTGGCATACAATTGGAAACACCTTCTTTACAATTTACATTATCTTAAGGAGTTTTCCTAGAGCTCTGAGAGGCTAAAAGGCAAAGAATTATAGAATGTGTTAGAGATTGACCTTGAATTTTGGTCTTCCCAAGTAAAAGACTGGCTCTCTATTCACTAGTACATGCTTTCCCTTTAATTATAGGAGGATGGATATACGTTTCCCCAAGATAAAAAAAAAAGCATGTCAAGACTTCCCTCATGGAATGGTTGGAGAGAGCAATTTGTTCCAAAAGTCATGAAGATGATTGAAGTAGGCATTGTGGAGAAATGGTTGGTTTGAATGACAATTAAAATGTCATTGCCATGAACTGAATCCTGGCCATCTTCACTCATCACATCCCTCTGGACTTTTATGCCTCTGGAAGAGAGAGTGAGGCTGTTTACTTTGTACAACTCTAACTCACTTAAATCCAATTCATGTGCAAATTAAAATATCACCTATCTGCTATTTTACTATAGTATTATTTTAAGCTCTTGCTATTTTACCTACCTTAAAGTCCTGTGGCAATGGATGAGTGATGAAGCAGCAGATGCAGGTACACTGTAAGCTGTCACTACAACTCTGCACACACATGTGGCATTGGGTAATGTTATTCTGTGGATTGAAGTGGCAGTGGGATTTGGATGTTTGAGCAGCTTTTTAAAAGGACTTTAACTACCCCATCTCCTGTCCTATGACCAAAACACACAGAAAAGTTAAAAAAATTATTGCAAAAATGATTCCACTTATCACTGGGTACATGGAATGTGTATAGGACAACACAACATCCAGTAGAGCTGAAAGGTGAAGATTAGGCTCCAGATCCAAAAAGCAGCCTTGAATAAGACAAGCTGGTAAATGAAGGCTAACTTACTGAAACTGGAACTGAATCCATGTTTTCCTGCAGTGGCTACTTGGTTGAGGAATGCTAGGGAGTCAACAAGCTTTGTATGTCTCCCAAGAGGAGTGAACTAACAGGTTTATGACAATGTGATTGCAACTTGCAGGAAGGTGCCATGCTACCATCATCAGGACATTAAACTCCTACCATGACAAGTCCTGATGAGGTCAAAGAGAAATTCTGTGAAGACTTGGAGATCCTTCTCATCAATGTGCTGAAAGAAGACAAGCTTATAATTCTGGATGATTTTAATGCACGAGTAGGCACAAACTATCAGACATGACAGAGAATCCTTAGGATGAACAGAATCAGCAACAGCAATAGTCATGACTGAAGACTTGTTCATCTCATGACCTTCTTATCACATGTCAATTAAAGTTTGTCACACATGTTTCTTATATTTCTTCACCACGATTATGGTCTAAGTTTAAGCTTATTCTTCCCATGGATGCTGTATGTATTTGTGGGAAGGAGTGAATTAGGAGAAAGGGTTTGTAAAAGCTGCCTTTATTATGTTATCTGATAGCAATAGTAGCTGCCTTCTAAGGACCCAACTTGACAATTTGAATGGAAGTTGAGAAATGCTATGTTGTGCCCTGAATTGCTAAGCCCTGAATAAAATTATTATGGCCATCCACCTTCTTTGCCTTTAGGACTGGGAGAATTGAGTCCGAAAAAACCAGGAAGCTCTGGCCACTTAACATTCTATTGTATCATAAAATCCAGGTGCATTATCTAGATCCTAGCTAGGATAATTCCCCCTCTGTTTAAGCCTTGTTCCTTACCTCACTATCAACTGCCCAGGACCTTCTTATCTTGACTCTTATCTTGTCAGGATTAAGTAATGGTCTTCTCCTGGAATTGTGGGCTATCTGACCATCAGGTGTCCTTGTCCTCCCCGCCCTCCCCATCTGCCTTTTAAGATTGTATTCTCTAGTTATGTATCCTGTTTAGCTAAAACCCCTGAGGGTTAGCTAAAACCCCTGCCCCAGTTCCTCAGCTGCCAAAGGATTTTTGAACATGAGTTCCATTTGGTTGGCTAAGCCTTGCCTTAAGTTTCTCTAGCATTACAGCTATTGCTCTTTCTTCCTCCTCCTCCTTCTTCCATTTATTTTTATTATTATCTTTTTCAAAAAGCAAGAGCAATTAACTTTTTCTCTCTTAAGTTTTCATTTTTGATTTCTTGAAATATAGTTTTGAACAAAATAGGTTTTTAAAAAGTACATTATGTTTTAAATGGAAATGACCATGTTTTAAAAAACCCAAATCTTTGAATGACCAGTAGTAGTACAACCCAAGCCTCTATTACTCATTGTTTAAGTTTTGATAACTTAGAATGAATGTAAATAACAATTGTTTTCTGTTCAGACCTGAAACTCTGAGGGTCTCTATCTTCCAGATTGATATTTTTGTGATGGTAAACTGAGTCATCCTTTGTTTCAATTCTTAGCTAGTCCTTAGCCATTGAATGGGTATGATCTTAGACTGAGACCTAGAAAAGAACTTAGTTTAGAAAGGTTAGGATCATCCACTGCATCCTGGGCCATCACCAGTTGTCTTGATCTTTCTCTTGCCACTGGATTCTGTTGACTTGGAAGAGAGAGTAAGGCTGACACTTTGCACATCACCTTCATGATATTATTGGTCCTCTTTGAGAACAAAGGATGACCATCATTTCATCATTGATATCTGTCTCCTAATTTTTAGGACCTACTTGCATCATGGATGAGCCAAATATTGCATGGATATAGCAAACATTGGCATTTAATAATGTAAGGAGAAAAGAGCTAGGATGTGAGAGTGATGAATGTGATGTATAGCACAGAGTATTAAACTGATTAAAGACTCATTATCTCCAGCCTAAAGATTCATATTCAACAACCCCAACCCAAAACTCCCTTCAGGAGACAATGTCAACAGATTGGAGTGTTTCTCTGCAAGAACAGTTCATTACTGATCTTGAGGAAAGGCTGGGTCAGCATGCACTTAGCAACAATGGAACAGAAAAGGAGTGGACAGCTTTCAGATACTTGTGTGCAGCACTGCATTTAGTCATCTGAGCCAGAGTACTCTCAGACATAAGGATTGGCTTGACAAAAGTGGTGTGGGAATTCAGAAACTGCTAAATGAGAAATGAGAACTCATTGGGAGACTGAAAGAAAGTGGGAGAGAAGAGATATTAGACTGCACAACAAACTGAAGGTCTACAGAGCCAACTGTGCTGACTTCATTGTTGTACACCTGTGAAACCTGGACAGTTTACCAGCTCCATGTGAGGAAACTCAATCTCTTCCATTTGAATGTTTTAGGAAGATTCTGAATCTTACCTAATAAGATAAGGACCAGAAGCTGAGTTCCCTCTTTTAGGCTAAATTGCCAGACTTTCAAACTTTACTACTGCAGAGAGTGTAACTGATAGTCTGGCCCTGTAGCCTGAATGCCAAATTCATATTTATCTAAAGCATGGACAAGCCTGAGCACAAGGCAAGTGCTGACATGGTAGTCAGAAGAAGCAATACAAGGACATTCCCAAGGTCTCTCTCCAGCATTAGGTGTGCTGGAAAAGGATTGTCTATCATGGAATACCTGCATAAAGAAGGTGTGAGCAAAGACCTTTAGCACAAAGCACAAGAGGAGAAGAGTTGCTCAAATCCTGAGACATCTCTATCCCACCTCATCCTTTTAATCACTTATTTGGTCAAGAATTCTTCTTTAATCCATAATTCTTAACTGAATTCCCCCCCCCCCCCCCCATTTTACTTAAATTTGTTTGTAATGTGACTTTTTTATAACTAGGATATAGTCATTTGGAGTTTATTTTGATATTTGGTGTGAGATATTCATCTCAGTCTAATTTCTTCTAGGCTGCTTTCCATTTTTTCCCAAGAAGTTATGTCAAATTGCAGCCTTAACCTAAGTAATTGTGCCTTTGGGTTTCTCTGAAACTATAATACTGTATTCAATAGCTTCTGTATGCTGTGTGCCTAATCTCTTCCATTGAACAAATTTTAAAGTTTATTTATTATTTATTTTAAAAAATAAAATTTTTTATTTTCGATTTTAAAAATAAAAAAAATCAAAAATGGTTTTAGTGACTACAGCTTTTGAAGTATAGTTTGAGATCTCATATCATGAGGCATCTTTTCTTTCTAATTTTTTTTTTTGTTTCCCTTGAACTTCTTGACTTTTTTTGTTCTTACAAATAAGATTTTATTATCATTTTTCTAGTTCTATAATATAATCCTCTGACAGTTTGATTGATATGATATTAAATCTGTTAATTAATTTAGGTGTCTTTTTACTACTGGCATGATTCTTGTATGATTAATACCTCTCTAATTATTTATTTTTATAAAAATGGTTTGCAATTGTATTTCTGGAATTCTTGTATTTGGTTTGGTAATTGGGAATAGCCAATATTTTATATCTTCCTAAGTAGTTTTGAATATACTTTCATTTTTTGGAGGTTTTGTTGGTAATATAGAAAAAAGTTGATAATTTTTGCTGGATGGCTTTACATATCAATATTTTACTACATTATAATAACTTTCTTGACTAGTTACCTCATTTTCAATCTTGCCTTGGTAACTCTGCCCATCTGAGGCTTGCTTTGAGCAATTCAGAAAATAATGAGAGGCCCAATGTACATGAGTTTATGGTGAGTTTGTTTTTCTGCTAGACAATTCACTGGCTTCATTCACCTTGTAAAGCATTCTCTGTGCATTTGTGTTATCATTTGCTTTTAAAACTCAAGTTTTGTGTTTGATCATTGGGATCTCCCCTCCCCTTCCACCAAGTGTAGCACAAATTTTTTGAACTTTTAGCCCAAGTGTGCAAAGTCAGTAATGTGACAGTGAAAAAATAAAGGTGTTAAATTTCATGCTTGAATGACCACAGCTGCTGTCCACTGCAGTTATGGTGTTAACAAATTGACAATTTGTTATATCCACAAAAGGGAAAATAGTATTTATGTGTTATGAAAAGTGAATATTATCTTAAATTAATGCTTTTTATTTATTTATTTTTTTAATTGAGATGTTAGCACAAAAGGTTACAGAATTCTAAGGAATTAATTATTAGGAGGAAAAAATGTTTTGTAAGCTACCAATTTTGTTTTGTGTACTGAATTTTATGGATTATTTCATGATTACTGTTTTAGGAAAAGTGTACATTATCAGAATTAATGCTTTGTTACAAAGAATTGTATGCAGAAAAGTATGTTTTCAGCAATCTCTAGTGAAAGATTACAGTTTTTGGTTGAAACCTAACCCCTTATTTCTTATAGATTTAATATATCAATATTCACATGACTTACACATCATTTTCTAGGAATGTTATCCTTGCAAAATGTTTTGCAGAATTGATTGCACCAATTGTTTCTATTGAAATTAGTTGAATCCCTAGGATTCTCTAAGTAACTACAAAAAGTAATAATTTTGTTTCTTTTTTTGTCTGTTTGTTCCTTCAATTTTTAAAAAGTTATTGTTGTTATAGTAAGTATTTCTGGAACTATTTGAAATCAGAAAGACATCCTTGCCTTATCTTTAGAGTTTCTCCTTTACATAGAACATTCTCTGTTTTTAAATTTTTTATTTTATTTATTTTTATTTTTTCACTTTCTCTGTTTTTGATAAATTTTATTTGTCATTGTTAAGAAAGGTCCATTTATTCCTATGATTTCTATGGTTTTTAAACATAAAAGAATGTTATATTCAACAAAAATTGGCTTTTTTTTTTACATTGATTGGTATAATAATGTGATTTTTTTACTGTTTTATTTTAAATATGTGGTGCATTATGTTTTCTTAAAATTGAACCAGCCCTATATTCTTGGTATAATTCTAATTTGACAATAGTTTAATTTTTTTAATACATTGTCAGTTACTTTGCTAGTATTTTATTAGTTTTTTTGCATCAATATTCATTTATGATATTGGCATATCATTTTCTTCTTTGCTTCATCTTTTCTCATTTTAGGTAATAGTTATTAGGAAACCATCTATCTATATATTTTCAGATAATATATATTAAATTTGAATTAATCATTCTTTGAATATTTACTAGAATTCACTGTACCTGGTATTTTCTTTTCCTTTTAAATTTGTGACTTATTTGATTTATTTTTCCAAGATTGTGTTATTTAAATTTTCTAATTTTTGGTCAAATCATTTAGATATTTTATATTTCTGTAAATTTATGCATTTGATTTAAAAAGTCATTTTTTTCTAACACTTAATGGGACAAAGAAATTTCTAAGAATTCCTTTTATTTCCTCTTTATTTGTTACTAATTCTCTTAAATGTTTTTGATATTAACAATTTGATTTTCCTTTCTATTTTATCAGATTAGTTAACAGTTTCTTTCACTAATTTTTCAAAAAAGAACCCTATATCATTATCTATGATGCTTTTAAACAAAATAAATTTCCCTGATTATCTCTAAATCATGTTTATTTTTTTCCTGAGATCATTATTTCTATTTTTGATTTTTTTCAAATTTCCTTTAAGCATAAAAAATTCTGCTCCTACTCTTCTGCTTCTCCATTTCAGAAGGCCAAATATGTTACATTTAATTCTACCTCCAGGGTTTTCTAATACCTTTAAGGAGGTTTGGTTACATCTAGGTTCTTTGTCAATGGTTCCAGAACCCACCAATGTTGTTCTTCCAATTGTAGGTGGTGAGTCCCCTGTAATTCAGTTCCACTTCCATTTTGTCACACATAGACTATCTTTTACTTCAAAAGGTATAAGAAATATACAAATATATTCTCTTAACATGTGGAAGGCAGAATTCCTTTCTTCCTTTCACACCTCAGTCTCTGAGGGGAGAATGGATTAGATTTGTGCTTAGTTTGGTTCCTATAGCCTTGTTCCAAGTACAAACCCCACTTCCGCTTAAGTCCCAGGTACCCCGTTTCCCCCAGACTTCCCTGTCAGGCTGGCCAGCTACAACATTTTGTTTGGAGTTCTAGCTTAAAGATTGTCATGGCTCAAGATTCTAGGTCTAGGGGAGATCATTGCCTGCAATAAACAAGACAGAATGGAAATGGGCGCAAACACCCCCAGACCCATTTCTCAGCCAAAGTTAAAGAAGGATCAGAGGGAAAAAATCCCTCCCATTTCTTTAGCTTAGTTTGTCACCGCCTCTGTGGGTGAATGCTGGTTTTCATCAAGCAGGAAAGAGCTTGAGCTAGATAGAAAAAGACGGTGGTAGAAAGGTGATCACTGCTGGAGTCCCTGACATGCATTTCTTTCTGGTGGTCCAACACAGGATTTGACTATGTGATGGATTTCTCATTTTCTTTTTTGCACAGATTTTCACTAGGAAATGACTCTTCCTGCTGATAAGTCCCAATTTGGAGCGGTAGGTTGTGTTGGAAGTTTCCAATTCGGGGCTTCCCTCAGCCAGGAAGCTCTGTCTTTTGCTGGATAGGATGCTGGTTTCAGGCCTCTTAGATTTTCCTGGGATATAGGCTGCCTTGTCCCTGTAGTTCTTAGAGTCAGCTCCAGGTCCCTTGGAGCTTCTCTGGCACTTAAATTGCTGCAAAGTGGGAGGACTTGGGGAAAGGAAGGGAATAAGCATTTATATAGTGCTTACTGAAGGGGGAGGGAAACTGTTCCCTTTACTAAAGTTGTGTTCCCTTTAAGAAACTATTTCCTTTTGATCTGTGATCTTTTTTGGAGTCTCAGCTCCTCATGGGGAAGACATATCCCCCCAGATAAGTTATGCCAGAGCCTTTGATTCAATTAGAAATCCTGGGTCAAAAAGCACCCTTTGAAGTGTTGTTAATTCCAATAGGAGATGGGGGCTGAAAACTTATAAACATCTAAGCCTGAGAACCTTGGCTCCTGAAGTCCCAAGACCCCTTTTAAAGGGCAATATCTGGATTTACTCCTCACAGAGGGTTCAAGCAATTTGCATTCTCAGCCTAAGATTCCATTTCCCTAATAGGGCTCTGCCACTATAGAAGTCAGTCTCTTAGCAAAATTGTTTTTATCCAAAAATAAACTTTCATTTTGCAATTAATAATTCGGGAATAAGTGAATTCTTTTACTTTAAACCTGAGGCTGATTAAAGGGGGATTTTAAACAACTCTCATTGCCACTAACTTCATAACCACAGGGAATTGAGGGGATACAAATCTCATCACTTACTACATACCAGGTATTGTGCTAAGCACTTTACAAATATTTCATCTGACCCTCACAACAATTGTGCAATAGCTTTGTTGTTCAGTTGTTCAGTCATGTTTGACTCTTCATGATCTCTGGTTCTCCACTATCTTTTGAAGTTTGTCTAAGTTCATGATTATTGTTTCTTTGATACTATCTGCCCACCTCATCCCTCTGCCATCCTTTTTTCCTTTTGTCTTCAATCTTTCCCAATATATGTGTCTTTTCCAATGAGTCCTGTCTTCTCATTATGTGGCGAAAGCAATTAAGCATCAGTATCTCACCTTCCAGTGAATAGCCTGAATTACTTTCAAATATGGACTAATTTGACTTCCTTAATGTACAAAGGGCTCTCTCTCTCTCTCTCTCTCTCTCTCTCTCTCTCTCTTCTCTCTCTCTCTCTTTCTCTCTCTCTCTCTTTCTTTCTCTCTCTCTTTCTCTCTCTCTCTTTCTCTCTCTTTCTCTCTCTCTCTCTCTTTCTCTCTCTCTTTCTCTCTCTCTTTCTCTCTTTCTCTCTCTCTCTCTCTTTCTTTCTCTCTCTCTTTCTCATCTTCCTTCCTTCCCTCCCTCCCTCCTTCTGTCCCTCCCTCTCTTCCTTCCTTCCTTCCTTCCTTCCTTCCTTCCTTCCTTCCTTCCTTCCTTCCTTCCTTCCTTCCTTCCTTCCTTCCTTCCCTTTCTCCTTCTCTTCCTCCCTCCCTTCCTTCTTCTGTCCCTCCCTCCCTCGAACCCTCCCTCCCTCTGACCCTCCCTCTCTTTTTTTTTCTTCCTTTCTCTTTCTTCCTTCCTTTAAAAAAAAGCCATTTTATTTTAAAGTTTTGATTTCCAAATTTTATTCTTCTCTTTCTCTCCTCCCTTAGACAGTAAGCAATCAGATATGAGTTATACATGTGCAATTATATAAAACATTGTCATGATCTCCAATTCTTAGGAAGTTTTCAGACAAAGAAATCAAAGCCATCTTAATTACATGAAAAATGCTCTAAATCACTATTGATCAGAGAAATCCAAAGGACTTTCAAAAAATTTCTCCAGATTTTTTGAATTTAAAAATTTGAAAACATCAATTTTGCAGTTCTCAGCTTTCCTTACAGTTTAATTCTCACGCCATACATTGCTATTAGAAAAGTCATAGCTTTTATTAATGTGACCTTTTGTTGGCAAGGTGAAATAAATCTCTCCTTTTTAGTATGCTATCCAGATTTGGCATAGCTTTCCTTCCAAGGAGCAAGCATCTTTTAATTTCATGGCTGTACTCACTATCTACAGTAATTTTTGAGCTCAAGAATAAAAAAAAATCTGCTATTGCTTCCATTTCTTTTCCCTCTATTTACCTGGAAGTGATAAGATCAGTTGCCAAGAACTTAAATTTTTTTTAAAATTTTAAGCCAACTTTTACTCTTTCCTCTTTCATCCTTAACAAGAGCCTTCTTAATTCATTTTTGCTTCCTGCTATCAGAGTGGTATCATATGCATATTTGAAATTGTTGAAATTTTTCCCAGAAACCTTATTTTCAGTTTTTAATTTGTCCAGTCTGCCATTTCCCATGATGTATTTTGCATGTATGTTAAATAAATAAGGTGACAACCATAGCCTTATTTTAGTCTTTTTCCAGTCTTAAGCCAATCAATTGTTCCTTGTTTGCTTCTAATTGTTGCTTCTTGGCCTGCATACAGGTTTCTGAGGAGACAAGTTAAGATACAAGTCTGGTATTCTTTGAGAACTTGCCACATTTTGTTTTGAATCACATAGTCAGAGACTTTAGTATAGTCAAGGAAGTAGATGTTTTTCTGGAACTTTCTTGCTTTCTTTATAGTCCAGTGCAGGGACCATTATTATTAGTCCCATTTTATAATTGAGGAAACCGAGGCTGAGTTTAAGTTCACATAGCTGTTAAGTGTCTGAGGCCATTTTTTAACTCAGGCTTTCCTAATTCAAGGCCTGGTTTTTTTTGGATTGTACCATCTAAGCTGTCTAGCTTTGTCTCTTGCAGGATGGATCTTCCTAACTATTGAGGAGGCCCTATCTTCTTTGTGGGTCTGAATTAGGCCACCTTGGATGCCCCAGATGAAGTCCTTCCTCTCTCCCTTTGCAAGGAGCTCTTGGAGTTAAGAATGGCTCTTTTCCCAGATAGTGAAATCCTGCTGGCCATCAGTTCCAGCTCCTGGTGCCCCCCTTTTTTTTTTACTCTACCCAGTCTTTGCCCTGTGTGTCCCTGAGTGTCTGGAAGACTTATTATGTAGTCCTGAATTGCTATTTCTTTTTGGTTTTCTTTGTAATTTTTTTTTCCTAATGAATTTTGAAAACTTTGCTAGAATCTTTGCAAGAGAACTAAGCTCCTTTAAGACATTTCCTGGACCATCTTACTCAAAGAAATCTAAAAATCCTTTAAGAGGGGAAGGAATTTTAATCCAGATCTTGCTAACTCCAAATTAAACATTCTATCTACTACAATACACCATCTCTCAATAAAAATAAGCTTCTAAATTCAGGATTTTAGACACTCCACAAACTACTTTACAGCATGTTTTAATTGGAAAAAAGTTTTAATCAATGTTTAGAAAAATATATCATACTATTTTAACTTTTTGGGGTGTTTTCTACTTTTATTTTGTTTCTTCTTCCACATGACTTACATGATTCCCTTTATCAGGTTGCTTGTCCTCTTGGGGGATGGGGAGGGGGGGAAGGAAGGAAGGAAGAAAAATTTGGAATCCAAAATCTTTAAAAAAAAATGAATGTTGATGAGAGTGAATTCCTCCTGTTCCCAAAATAATATTCCTGGGGAGATTTGTGATGCTTTGTTCTACCTTACCCTTCTCTGAGGGAATAAACCAGGTTATACTAGCCCCTTAGCTCTGGATATCAATCAATTTTCCTCTCATAGTAGTGATGCAATATGACTTTGTGGTCCCCTGATTTTAGGGGGGCTTCTGTTAAATCAGTAAACCTAAATCTTCTGGCTTTGGAGTCTACTCAGGAAACTCCCACGCCCAATCTGTCTGATTCTGGAATAGACCATTCCTCAATTCACTGCTGAGTGATAATCTTGTCAGTGAGAACCAAATTCCAGAACCACTCCTCAATTTATTGCTGAGTGATAATCTGGTCAGTGATAACCAGTGAGTGAGACCACTCCTCTGGACCATAGAATTAGCATGTCAATGACAGAAAGCTCAATAAAGGGGTCTTCTCTCTCTCTCTCTTAGGACTCTGCTAATTTCTTTTGGAATTCAGCCTGCTTGTAATGGTGTTACAATTACAATATACTTTGCCCCTTGACTAAGAAATGGGTTCAAGCCTGCAGATTCTTTTGAGACACCTCGCGACACCAGTCTGGGACCCCAAACTTTTGGGGTCCCCTTTCTGAACCTCAACAGTAAGGTGAAAGATTCCAAAATCTAGGGATTGGAGTTGCATATAGCTGAGTCTGGAATATAACAGAGGGTAGTTCCGGCAATTTCTCAGGAATGAGCATAATTTTGGGTAGTATTGTGGAGGCTTTGTCTGAGCCCAGACCCAACTGGCTATTCCTTTTACCCTGGCATTTGATGAAGAAAGTAAGAATTAATCAGGAAGAATTAAGGCAAGGATAGTAACTGATGAATTCAAGGCTAGAAATCTAGTTCTGGATTTGGGTCATTCTTACTCTGATGAGTAAATATTGGATAAATTACCCCAGTGAAAGCAGTGAATGGAATCGCAGAATAGTTAGATGCCACTAGCAGAAAGGCATGGGAAAACAGAATGATTCTAGAAAGGTTATGGGCAAAAAGAAGGAAACATGTTGCAATTGGAGGTAGTTTCACTCCTAGGATAGCTCTGTTAGAAGAATTAGCAGAGAATTCAGGGATTAATCATCCATCTTGGGTAAGGAGATCTGTATAGAGGTTAATAGATTTTTATAAAGTGAGATATTAAAAAAAATTGCCAAATTTGAGAGGTTAGAAAAGGATGTGGAAGCCAAATTATTAAAAAGGGGGACATTTATTTGGTTTCTACAGAAAATTAAATTGAAGAAATGAAACATAAATTAGAAAACTGAAACCCACAAGTACATCAAAGAATAATCAAGGTTGGAGATTTATCTTCTCCCCAAAGAAAGTAAGCTCCTTGGGGGCAGGGACTAACTTTTATAATTAGGAGTGGTAGCTTGAGATTTGAAAAAAATCTTTTGTTCTTTGCCTTTAGCCCTCCTCTATTATCTTCCCTCTTCTAGAATGTAAGCTCCTTTGGAGCTGGGACTGGCTATGTAATGAGGGATGAGATTCATGTTGTGTAACTTTTGTAACATCCAATTAATGGAGAATCAGAGGAGGGATTTGTGCTTCTGGATAGGAAATAAAATGCTGCCTTTGGAGTTTCAGAGTTTTGTCTACTCACCTAGGCACCCATTCTTGCAAGAATGTAAATTTTTTCCTACATTGAAAAAATTGTTAAAAATTGTCTTTATATGTAATTGGAAAAACTGAAATATTATGAAAATATATAAATAAGTACAAAATTTTAAAAAGGAAAAATATTGTAGATCCTGTTTACTTAGAAGGTAGCATCACAGATTAAGCTGAGTGAAAGGTAATCCTTCCACAATAGACACTGTTGCTCTAAGAATTGGGCTTGGAGTTTTGGTTTATTTTGTTTGTTCTTTTCAGTTCTAGGTGCAGGTGGTGGTGGAGTGATTGGACCTGGGAGTTCAAACCTGAGGCTTGAGTCACAACAAACTTGACCATAGGATTTTAGGATGGATACAGCTGCCCAGCTGGGAAATTCTAAGAAGCCAAAATTCTAAGACTTGAGCCTAGAGAGGATTTGTACTTGCAATTTGGTGGAATTATGCTCTGTCACTGGTTCAATTCTCTTTGGTTTTGATTGTCATACCTTTCAAAAATGATGCAAGATAAATTGCAAAAGAGAGAGAATGTAGGTCCTTGTGAGAAAAAGTAAAAAAAATGGGAATAATTTTGCATGGGAGGAAAAAACTCTGAGAGAAGACTCAATAACTATCTTTAAATATATAATTTTAAAAAATGTCTCTATTGAAAGGCATATTAATGTAGAATGGAGTTTAAATCCCAGCTCCTCCACTGATTGACTCTGTGACTTTGGATAGGGAGGTCAGCGACTTTTTAGTCTCCATTTCCTCATCTGTAAAAAGAGGATTTTTGAGGTTCTCCTACTAACCAAATTGCACTGAAGATCAAATGACATAATGGATGTGAAAGTACTTTGTGACTTTAAAACATTATATTAAGTAAGCTATTATTATCCTCCATGGCTTTGGAGGATTGAAAAGAACTTAAATTAAAGTAGGAGGGATTTTGTTTGGACATGTAGAAGAGATACTGGAGGAAGTTATGGAGTCTGTATCCTAGGAGATCTTGAAGATGAAAATATACAACCATTTATGTTATTTGCTGGGCTTGTCTTATTCATAGATGGAATAGGTAACTACTTCTTTGTATAACCAAGGGTTTCTCCCTCATCAGTTTTCTCCTTGCAGACCTTGACAACTTCTTCCTTCAGTAAAGAATTTTTTAGTTAATTCTCATTATGTACATAAGACTTCAGCCCAGATTCTAATATGATCAAAAACCATACTGTGAATCACAAATCAAATAATAAAATAATTATGACAATAATTCTCAGTAAATCATTCTCAGTCACTAACCCCTGCTCTGCTCAATTACAAATGGCTGTAACTCCCTATATGAGCACCATTGGAAAAATAATTATTCCCAAAACTCTTCTGGTTTTTGAAAAACTATCTTGCTTGTCAATGGGTGATTGGGGTGAGGAAAACATCCTATCTCTTCTCAGCTCACTCTCAGTAGTATGGTAATATGTGGGGCATGATATGTTTTAGTCTTGGCAATGCACTGTCAGTTTGTTCAACATAGAATTAATCTCCTGGATTAATTTTAATTTCTGTAGCCCAAACCTGGCAGTTGTAGGCTTCTTTATCAAAGGTCACTCTAAACACCAGGTTGTTCCAGGGATGGGGGGTTTCAACAGCTCTTCTTTAATTAAGCCTCCTTCCAATGTCTCTTTCCTTTTTTTCCCATATATCTATAACTATGTGTATCTGCAGTCTTTTTCTTTTTTCTTTTCTTTTCTTTCTTTTTATTGTCTCGTTCCTTCTTTAACAGAATTAGCACCTCCTGATGCAATCCGTTCACATTGTATGTGATTCTGATATCATAGATTTCCTCTACCAAATCCACTGAAACTAGTCTTTCTGTCTCAGCTATTTTTGACACAAAATGGGCAGGCGTCCTACTAAGCACAACCTCATATTCCTTATTATACTTCCTGTAATTTCAGGGGTTCAGGATAGAATAGCTTTCCCACTGATCCTTCACCTGCTTGTTGAGGCCTAAAATTCCAATTACAGCTTCATTATTTTGTTACCTATTTAATAGGAGATTATTCTTTCAAGTTTTTTCTCTATGAATTCATTCAGATAGGAATGAGAAGATAGGGAGAGAGAAGCAAGGAAATAGGTACCTAAGGTATGTGGGTAGGAGGAGATTGTGGAAAAGATATCCTTGGAGGCTTCATGTCCCCATTGTTTGGGATTGCTAAAGTCCATTGAGTTATAATTTTGTATAGGGAGAGGCCTTTATCACTGGGTTCAAAAAGTGTTCCTTCCCTAAAGGTAGAGAAGATGCTTTTTCAAAATTTCATTCCAGTTCTATGACACTATGACTTTGAAAGGAAAATGATGAAGAAATGTCTTATTTTGCTCTACTTACAAATAGTCACTGGAATGAACAAATCACTGATGTGGAAATAGAATAAATCCTCCCTTTTTATAGAACTGACAATATTAAAAGATAATACTTTTGGTGGTTTAAAAAGCCTTTTCCAGAGTTCTTGGAAGGGCCTTTGGAAAAGTAGATTATAAATCAAGGCAAAAAAAAAAAAAACCAACAAAACTCTTTCATTAAGAAGTTGAGTAAAATTATTAACTGAAGTTGAATAAAATAGACCTCTGATCTTTATCTACGAAGGTCAAGACCACCCAAAGAAAATGGCCTTTATTACATTCAAAGAGAAGGACCCTCTTTTAGTTTGCAGAAGATACTCTTCATATGGAGATCTGGGAAGAGGCTCAATGAACTCTTGAGTAGTGCAGAAAGGAATGAGATAATGATTTTATTACCCATCTATTTTGGAATATTAGCCTCAAACTATATTTTTTATTGTGATTATCTTCATTAAGATTCCTACCAATGTTTACCTAAAATAATCTTGGGGTGAGACTTGTCAGAGGGCATGGGGAAACTATGCTCTTGGGTCATTTCTTACTCTAAGCTATTTTACTTAACGATAAATTAAATAAAATTGGTTTTGGTAAACTCGTGTCTAAAATACATAGTACAAATCTTAGAAAAACATGAATAAACTTGCATAAAATAATGAAGAGTGAGATTAGAAGAATCAAGAGAATGTTGTACACAATAACAACAATAGTTTTAAGAACAATTTTGAGTGAATAAGTCATTGTGACAATAAGTACCACATTAATTACAAAGAACATATGAATGAAGAATTATCTGCATCCAGAGAAAGAACTGATAAAAAGAAGGAAATATAGAATGATTTTACATATATCTCTCTCTATATATTTATGTCTAATGGGTATCATCTTAAGGGAATTAAAAAAAGGAAGAAAAGAAAAATTTACATGATAAGAAGTTGTATATAATAAATTTGCAGCTTCATTTGCAATTATCTTTTAAAAAATCATGCTATATTGGGGGCAGCTGGGTGGCACAGTGGATAGAGCACCAGCCTTGAATTCAGGAGGACCTGAGTTCAAATCTGGTCTCAGACACTTAATACTTCCTAGCTGTGTGACCCAGCCTGGGGGGGGGGGGAAATCATGCTATTATGAAAATGCTTGCTTTATTTAATAAATGAAAAATAAAGAAAATTTAAAAATAAAGTACATAGTAAATATTAATATTTTTTCTGCACTGATGTTGCTACTAGGTATTTACCATACCCATATTATGTTCCTTTTTTTCCTCAATAGTATTTTATTTTTCCAAATGCATGTAAAGATAGTTTTCAACATTGTCATAAAACTTTGTGCTCTAATTTTTTTCTCCTTTACACCTTCACCTCTCCCCTCCCCAAGACAGCAAGCAATCTGATATAGGTTAAATATGTACTATCCTTTTAAACATTTCCATATTTGTCATGTTGTACAAGAAAAATCAGGCCAAATTGGAAAAAAAAGTGAAAAGAAACAAACAAACAGAAAAGTGAAGATACTATATTTCAATCCATGTTCAGTCTCTGTAGTTCTTTCTTTGGCTGCAAAGGGTATTTTCTATCTCAGTTCTATTAGAATTATCTTGAATCATTGCATTGCTAAGAAGAGTCAAGTTCATCACAGTTGATCATCACATAGTCTTATTGTTACTGTGTACAGAGTTTTCCTAGTTTTTGCTCACTTCACTCAACATCAGTTCATGTAAGTCTTTCAGGCTTTTCTGAAATCAGCCTGCTCATCATTTCTTATAGAACAATAATATGTTAATAATTTATTCAGCCATTCCCCAACCAATGGGCATACACTCAATTTCCATTTACTTGACACTACAAAAAGGGTTGCTATATTTTTGCACATGGGGGTGTTTTTCCCTTTTTTAATTACCTCTTTGAGATACAGATCGAGTGGTGAGACTGTTGATCAAATGGTATGCACAGCTTTATAGACTTTGGGGCATAATTCCAATTTGCTTTTCAGAATGGTTGGATCATTTCACAATTCTACCATAATGGCATTAGTATTCCAGTTTTCCCACATCCCCTCCATCATGTTATGTTTGTAGAGCTCAAGACCCCAGTCCTTTCTCTTAACCTCATTCAATATATTCTGGCTCCCTCAATGCTAAAAGGCTAACTTGTAGTTCTGCTTTATGGTAAAAGTATTCATTTTCTCAGTCCAGGTAAAATAGTTAAATAAATGTTCATTTCATTTGAGCACCTGTCAGATAACAATCTCAGAAGTCATGGCCCAGGACAACATGGTAGAACTGTAGAATTAGCAATTTGGCAGGGAATTTCAGTTGCCAAGTTGTGATTCACTCCCTCCTGAGTTAACCCATTTCATTTTTTTATTAGTTCTAATTATTAACTTCAGCAAAGATTTATGAATTCCATAAAACCATCTTCACTCTCAAGGGTATTACATCCTACCATAGATATAGAATATGTATACTACTGAGTAGTACAAGATAATTAGAGGAAGAGGTGGATCTTAGCAATTGAAAGAATCCAGAAAGCCTTCAAAGGAGGAGCTGGTACTTGAGTTGGGTCTTGAAGAAAAAGGTTTTTGATAGAAGGGGATCAGGAGAGACTGAATTCTAGGTATAACAGGTAGGTTTATGAGATAACGTGGAAACAGGGTGGAATGTCAAGTTTGGGGAACAGTTTGTAGTTTTAGTTTGACTAGAATGTAGAATTCTTTAGGAGAGATAAGGTAAGGCATTAAGGATATGAAACAAGCCTGGGAAGACAGCATGAAATTTTGTGGATCATCTTAAATGCTAGATTGAAGAATATATATATTTTGTCCCGGAGGCAATAAAGAGATGGAGAAGGCTTTTGAACTTTAAAATAATGATATTGGCAGCTGTAATACCAGGAAAGAGACCAGCTTGGGTCTATATGCACAGGAGAAAATAGGCAGAAGCCAGGACTGAAGATGGGATAAACTGGGCTAAGGTATCCATATTGTAAAAGGAACATGACAAAACAAGGCCTATAAAACTCATCTAAGATTTCCAGAGGGGACTGACTCAAACACAAAATCCCAATGTAAAAAGAAGCCTGAAGAAATGTGTGAACAGAAGATATCAAACACAATTAAGAAATACTATGAATTAAGAAAATCCAAGAGATAAGCAACAAAGAGAGGAACCCTCCATAATGCTACAATCTATACTAATCAAACTGTCAAAGGAATATTAGATAAAATAATAATAAAATTAATTTGGAGATAGAAAAAAATCTGTATTTCAGGGGAAATAATTGAAAAATATAAGAATGAAAAGTGTAAATTACATTTGCAGAATGCAAACCATATTAAAAAGTAGCAATCATCAAGACCATTTGGTACAGTTAAAAATTAGAAAAGATCAATGAAACAGATCAGATAAGGGAGAATCAGAAATAACCCACTAAGCCAGAATTCTATAAACCTTTAAACATAAATTACCTAGGAAGGAGATCCCTTTTTGCCAAGACCTTTTGAGAAAATTGGAAAGCAGTGTGGCAGAAGAAATTTAGACCAATATTTTCTGCCATATTCCACAATGAATTCAAAAGAGATATGTGACTAGAATATTAAAGATCATATCATAAATAAAATTTGAAAAGAATAAATGTCATTTACAGCTGTGGTTAGAGAGGGAATTTTTAACCAAAAGAGGGAAAAAATTACAAAAAAAGACAATCTTGATTACATGAAATTGAAAACCTTTATTTGGATGACTTGAAATCTTTATCTCCAGACCAATTCTCTTTTACTGAGTTACAGGCTTAGATTTTAAATTACCAATTGGATATTTTCAAATGGGTTCACTAGCAACACCTTAAACTCAACATTTCTAAACTGGATTTATTACTTATTCATTCTGCCACCAGTTCCAACAGATTTCTCTGCTCTTTGAACTACCACCCTTTTAGTCACTTATGCTCAAAACATTAGTCGTTATCAGAATATTACCATAAAGAACCTTGAGAAGAGCAGGTCCCTGCAGAATACTAGTTCTTTCTCTTACCTAGTTTCTGAAGCCAAAGTCCAGAGGAGTAACCTTTGAGGGGCCACTTATAGTGACTACTGGTTCTACAAATCTTGCAGCCTCCAAGACACAATCACTGAAGACCCAGAAAAGAAAGTCCAGGCCACCAAACTCTTTGGCCCAGTCAGATGGTTCAGCATCAGAAGGATATAGTTTCCTCAATGGAAAGGATATTCATGAAGATGCATTAACCTATCCTAAATACCCCTAGGCCTTTGCATTTGCTCTGTGGCTGAAATCTCTTATATGTGCCTTCTTCCCTATTAGAAAATAAACTTCCCAAGAAGTCTTACTTTAAAAATTTCTATCCTCAGTACTTGGAAAAGTTTTTTGCACATTTTGAATTCTTATTAAATGCTTTTCATCCTTTCATCCATTCATCTATCCATTCATCTAACCATCTATCCATTCATGTTTTACTTTTTCTTCTTATCAGTCACCAAATTTTGTTTCTAATTTCATAGGATCTCATTTCTCATCTCCTTCCACCATCTTAGTTCAGATCCTAGGTAACTGTCATTTATTTGAACATCTTCATTTACATTGTTATTTGAGGAGTGGAATACAAAAATAAAAAGCATTGCCTCTGCCTTCAAGGAGTTTTCAATTCAGCAGAGACAATAGGACACATACCCTTTTAAAGGACTCATTACTTCACTTTGAGATTCTTTCTCTACCCTCCTATTTCCCCTGCCTCCAGTTCCTTCCCACTTTAGTCCATCCTACACACCAATGCCAAATTAATCTTTTTAAGACAGAGCTCTAGTTATGTTGTTTCTTTGCTTAAAAACCCCAATAACTTCCTACTATCTTTTGATTCTTGCTCATTCTCTTTAGACTTCTTAGCCTGATGTTCAAGCTTTTTCATGATTTACTTACCAACTTAACTTTCTAGTTTTAGCTTAAATGGATCCCTCAAAGCTCTTGTCCCTTGAATTACTCTCTATTCCTCAAAACACCTTGTCTTCTACTACTCCTGTGCTCTGCTATATTTTCCTTCTGTCTTGAATTACTCTTTATGCTATTTGAAACTTCTTATAGTTATCTTTAAAATCAGTTTCAAGAAGTCTATCCTGTGCTTTACATCTTCCATGGTGATCTCTCATCCTGCTCCAAAGTCCTGTAGCACTCATCTGCACCAATCATGTAGCTTTTGTCTTTTATCTCTTCCTATTTTAATAATAAAGATAAAAGCAATTCATATAGATTTAATAGATCTTAAAAGTCATGTCTTGTTTTCCTCAGAAGATTATTTCCTTCAGAGTAGGATTGGTACCCTATAAAGCTTTATAAACTTAGAGTCCCTAGCACAGTGGAGTGAGTTGCCCACAGTAGCTGCTAAATAAATATTTACTGAATAAATGAATCAAGGAAATTGTTTCCTTTCTTCTCCATTGCCATTTTTGACCTTCAGTATTTCATTAACTAGATAGACTTGAACCCCTCTCCTTCTTTAAAGCATCTACTCCTGTCTACTTAAATTACTTATTTAGCCATTTGATGTGAAGACCTTCTCTTTCTTTGAGTCTCCAACTTTCATTTCCTACTTCCACAGAACACGTTTAATTCATTCTTTTCATATATCACTTTTATTTCTCAGCTGACAGAATCAAACCCACTCTGTAGAAACTGCAGTAATAGTTAATTCAATTTAATGAAAACGTTTTTCTAAGGACCAAACCATTCCTTTTCACATCCTTGTGAATTGTATTTATTCGCTTTAAATGAAAGGGCTGTTCTCTGTAACTATCCCTATTTAATATCAATTAACATTACACTTAACTTAATATCAGTGGAAAGTACAGGCTTCCTTGTCCAAAGGCAAGTGTACTAACCATAGGGTGGCAGGTGGAGCCTCCGTTTTTAAAGCAAATGAGATTATAATGATTGGCCTGGCCAACAACTACCCTAAGCTGAATGGGAGGAGGAGAACTTTTTTTTTTTTTTTTTTTTTTTTTCCTATTAAATTAGAGAGCAGAGGCAAAGAAATTTCTGTAAGCAGTTTAGTGGCCTATAGTCAGGCAAGGACAGTCATAGCTTTAAGAAAAATCAAATGGCAGCACAGAAGCAAGGTGGCTGGTCCTTTAAAACTCCTTCTTCTGTTACTCGTTTTCTTTTCAAAGCATAAAGGGGGGAAAATTCATCACCATCACCATCAACCACAGGAATTCACAGAGGATAGAAGGGTCAACCTGTTCAATCTTAAGCATCCTGCCAGCCTGAGGCTAGACAAAGGGAGAGCAACAGACTGGAAAATTCGCATGGAGTAAAGATACAGTAATTTTAAGGATGCTACCAGATCCTTCCCTGGTTTCTACCTCTGTCATTGACCAATTTCCACCACATTAGGACAAGCTCAAGTAGCAACCCAAATCCTCCCATGCACAAATAGCTTATTACTTTCTATTTGGTAAAGATCATACAAGCCCAGTTAAGTCGCCGATGGTTAAGGCTCTGCCTATGGAACTGTATTGCCCCCTCATTTCATATAGAATGTAGGCTAAACAGCTTCTCTGTTATTGTTCTGCAGTTACTAAGCAACTGCAAAGTCTCTGCCAGGCAATAAAAAAAATAATCTCCTTGCATAATATCCAGTGATGCAATCAGCAGACTGGTCCCCCTCTCTCTTCTTCCTCATGTCCATTCCACCTTCTCCCTCTCAGTCCCCTCCTCCCTTTTCCCTTCCATCAGCTTCTCGAGTCTCTGTTCCCACACTCATCCTTCCCTTTTTCTCACTCTTGTATCTCACCTCCTCTGCACGCCGCCTACTGTTTTTATTTTTCCTTAATGGCCCTTCCCCTTTAAATTGTGAACATAGTTGAACCTTGGCATAAATTGCAAAGGAAAAACAACAGTAAAAAATTGATCATTCCAACTGAAACAGCTGGTGTGTACTTTCAGTTGGAAATGAATGTGAGATGAAAAGCACTGATAGCTGATGAATCAAAGGGAAGGGAAGAGTTAACACAGAGGCTTCCCAACCCTCTCTTGTCTAGTCCTAACTTTATATTCACAGAATCATAGAGATGGAAGAGATTTCAGGAGCCATTTCAGTTCAGCTCTTTCCTGTTCAAACATTCCCTTTATAACCTACCCAAGAAGTGGGAATCCAATCTTTGCTTGATGATCTCTAATGAGGGCATTTATAACATGCTCCAGGTATGAGCTGACTGGTTCAGAATACAGTGTCAAGACTATCATAATCTTTCTAGCCTTGGACACTCTCTTAACTCAGCCTAAGGTTATGTTCAAAAATTGTTTTGGCTGCTATTTCATATTCTTGAAACATAATGATTTTGCTGAAAACAGCTTGATGGTATAATAATAGTGTCCGTGGAGTCAGGAAGATGCGAGTTCAAATCCAGTGTCAGATACTTGCTAGCTATGTAATCCTGGATAAATCACTTTACACCTGTCTACTTCAGTTTTCTCATTTGTAAAATGGAGATAATAATAACACCTACCTTATAGGTTCATTTTAAGGATCAAATGAAACAATATTTGTAAAGCACTTAGCATGTAGTAGGCATTTTATAAATGCTTCTTCCCTTCTTGTATTTGTGAGTACCTCAAGATTAAAATTTTACATTTTATTCCCATGTAGTGTCTATTTGGGGTTGGGAGAGAGAAGACTTGGTCAGAATATTCCTGATCAGTTATCTCTTCAGTCCAGTTAATGAAATCATAGAAAATAAAAAGATTTATCACATCCTTTTTTTTTTTTCTTTTTTTCTGAGGAAATTGGGGCTAAGTGACTTGTCCAGGGTCACACAAGTTGAGTGTCTGAGGTCAGATTTTGAACCCAGGTCCTCCTGACTTTAGGCTCTATCCACTGCACCGCCTAGCTGCTCCTATTTGGTAGTTTTTAGAAGCATTTTTCTCAGATCAGGAGCTAGTGGAATCAGATCTTATTGACCTACCCTGGAGGCAGAGAAGAAAGTCATTTATGAGTTACTAAAGAATAACCCGCTTCTTGTATGCACCCAGATTCTCTAGTGGGAAGCCAAAGAGGGGATTTCTCTCTCTTCCCCACCTTCATTATCTCCGTCTTCTTCCCTCAATAAAAAGTACTGAGCCCAGCGAGGAGCAAACCAAGAAGAGCAAATTAAAGCAGCTCTAAGGCAACTGAGTTGTGGTAGTGGAGAAAAGAGTCAGCTATGGATTTAAGAAAGAATCAGCTTTGGCTCAGGAATCCCAGCTGAGCAGTCTGTCTGGCAGGGAAGCTGTGATCAAAGGAGACCAATATGAGGTCACCATAAGAAGAAAAAAAGACCCTAGGATGCTTCAGCCCTGGAAGTGTGTATTATTGTATGTCCCTTTTACTGTGTACTCTGCACCTGCTGGCGAGTTGGAGTGTTTCTATCCCAAGCATGGGAAGACTTCTTCTAGTGGAATGGATGGATGAGAACAGTTTGTTCCAATAACTAAGAAGGCAGCTGATGCAGGCTTTGTGGAGTGCTTAGAGCTTGGGTAGACATGTAAGATGCTAAGGTCTAACATTGTATCCTGGGCCATAGCCGATCATCTTGATTTTTGTCTGGACATTGGACTTTGAAAACTCTGGAAGAGACCATGACGTTGATGACTTTGCACAACTCTGCTTCACTTCAATCCAATTCATTTATAAGCCTAGACATCAATTGTGAAATCTCTACACCTCTTGGAAAAAGAAGAATGAACAACAATTAAGTGTCTCTCCTTCTTCTCTTTGACATTGTGGATAGCTTGGGGAGAATGTTTCCTAGGTTTATTCAGGGAAAGTTTTGTTACTATTGTTCTTATGATGCTATCTCAATAAAAATCTTTTCTTTGAGTTAATTGTACCCTTAGGCTAACCATTAAAGGTAGAAGAAAGAGTCTTTTGGGAATATAAATGCAGAATAGCTAAACCTGAATGGGTAGCTAAGTAATGCAGTGCCTGGAGTCAAGAAGACTCACTTTTCTACATTCAAATCTGACTTCAGACACTTAACTACTTATTAGCTCTGTGATCTTAGGCAAGTCACTTAACTCTGCCGGCAGCTGTAAAAAGAGTTAGAAAAGGAAAATCCACACAAGGCCATCAAGAGTCATACATGACTGAAATGACCAAACAACAACTAAACCCAAATGGTAGTCAGCCTCAGACTACTAGTGGGAGGAGAGGTGTAATGTCACTTAATAGTATTTTTAAAAGTACATGTAAAGATAGTTTTTAACATTTACTTTTGTAAAATTTTTAGTTCTAATTATTTTCTTCTCTCCTTCCTTCCCTTCCCCTCTCCAAGACATCCATGGAAAATGAAATCTCCAGGGGCATTTTACCAATTAAATTTAATGCTAAATCCATCCCAGCATTCTTGAATCCTGACTCAATCATCCAGCAGCCTAGCTATTCCTTTCAGATTTGTGTCATTTGTAAAGGTGATAAACAATTCATCTATTAAAAAAAATCTCCATCATTGATTAAAAATGTTAGCTAGTATAGGATGAAGTTGAACGTATATTGAATTTTGAGTCATAGGACTTCAGTTCAAAAAGTATCTCTGCTAGTGACTGTCACTATGACCTTGGGCAAGTAATACAACTTATTTGGTCTTCAGTTTCTACATCTGTTAAATGAAGGGGTTGGATTAAATTACTTTTAATGTCACTTCCAGTGATAGATTTATGGTCTCTTGCAGCTTTGAATTTACCATATGGTCCTTTGATCCTAGGGGCTCTTTTCCTATCTCACTGTTACTGTTAATAGAAAAAAAATTCTAGGAGGTGGTGTAAATTCATTATGTAATGAAAAACGTTTCATTGAATATTGGAATAAGTGATTTTTTATTCATTCATAATGTACTTTGGGTGAATATGAATTGATCAATATGATCTCAGATAATTCAATTGGTTTTAGCAAGTAATAAAAAACAAGGAAAACAGAGAAGGAGGCCTGTTTCCAGGTATCTGGGCATATCTAATTCTCCTAATGTGGAGATACCCATGAAAAGTATGCCCAATTTGTCCAATATGGAACCTGTTGGATTCCCTAGTAGGTGGGTGGGATAGCATCCTTTGATTGGCTACTTTTTTTTTAATAATTAATGAGACTGAGCCATTCCCTATTTTTGGGAAACTTTTATCTGCTACACCCAGAAGCTGAAGATCCCAGTTTACCAAGGATGCTATGAATTGAAGAACTGAACCAGTAAGAGAGGAAGGAAATCCTTTCCCCTGATTGTTGTCTTTTAGTGCAGCTTCTAGAAATGGACCTTTGTCCTCCTCAATTTTAGGTACCAGATACTACTGGTTTGTGAGTAATAGGATTGCAGGTGGGATGCTATAATCAACCAACATAGTATGGAAAACCTGATAAGCCAGGATGTCTGAGATTTGAAGCCATGGAGGGTTTTGGATTTAAAACTAGAACTGTGTTCTATAGGAACAGAATTAAATTATGGACTTTCCTCTCCAGAGATTGAAATGGTCGAAATTGGGAAGGGGAATATATCTCCCATGTGCTGGGAGCAAGTTTATCATTATACCTTTTGGAGTAAAAATTTCTGTATTAAAGCTAATCTGACTGCAAATGCCTAAAGGGAACTGGAATGCAGGGGACCCATCCTCTATAATCAAGGAAATACCATTGGTAGTGGCAAAGAGAGCTTAGGTACCCACAATCTCCTTAAGGTTAGTGCCAGAAAACCTTGGGAGAAAAATGAAAACAAAACAAACCCAAATTCAACTTATCTGGTTTTCAGTAGTATAGTCAGAGTAGTTAGTATTACAAAAAGATCAAATCTTATCCCCTTTTCATTTTTTCATCTGTTATGAAAGTAAGATGGGGATCCCCTCATCTGCTAAACTGGGCCTTATGATTGGGATAGTGCAGGCAAAAGTAAAAATGAAGGTCTGTGCAGCATTCTCACAAAGGGTCTTTGCCTTTCAGGGAGAGCATAATGACAACAATAGCATTGTTTAATGTTTTAAGTTTTATTTGAGTACATATCCATATTTTAGAACAATAGATGAATGTTAAAATCTTCTTATATGCCCGATACTGTGCTAAGTACTGGGAATAAAAACACATGAAAACAAAATGTTCCTTATGCTTACATTCTAATAGAGTTAGACATTTGATCCTTAAAATGACCCTATATGCTAGGTGCTATTATTGTCCCCATTTTATAGTTGAGGAAACTGAGACAGACAGAAGTGAGATGACTTGCTTAAGGTCATACAGAAAGTAAGAATCTGAGCCTGATTTGAACTTAGGTTTTATGCATCATACAGTTTTTATGACATATTAAATACTTTTTCTAGAAGGGACAGTGTTAATTACATTTTTTGGAGTATCCTACACAGATAATGTAGTTTCCCTGGTGTTCTATTGTGGGAAGGGAACAAAACAAGCCAACGAGTTTGAGAGAAGGTCTGGCTGAATATGAATTCTGCATGATTCTACCAGGGCTCCCTGGTCCACTACGAGTAACTCCTCCCCTCCAACCTAGTGTAACAAAATATTTAGACATATTCAGATTAATTTCTTTAGGGAAGGAAAATAGTTTAAATACTCACCAAGGAGCCTGGGACTTGAAGCCTTTTCCTAATCTGGGAAGAAATGGACCACCACATCATTTGGACTAGTAGGAGCAGGATTATGTCAGCCCAAAAGTTTGGTTTTTTGAAAGAGAAACAAAGGGAATACCAATAGCAACAGCAGCAACAGCAGTTGTAAATGAAGCACACTTTACATGAGAACTGACCCTTAGTACTTAATGATGATGATGATGAGGTCCATGGGTTTGATTTTAGAATTGAGGAAATAAATCTAGGTATAATGACCTGCCCAAGGTCCTACAGCTAATGTCTGTGATTTGTACTCAGAGCCTCTTAACTCCTGTCTGGCACTCTTTCCATCGCACCACCTAGTTGTCCATGCAATGGTGGAGGGAGTCTTAAATCATTGATGTACTGTTATGCGAGTGAAGAATTAAATTTGTTTTGATTGTATCCAGAGGGAAGAACTTGGACCAATGGGTGGGATTTTCAAAGAGGGAAATTTTGACTTTGTGTAAGGAAAAATATCCTGATAGAGTTATTCGAAATTGGAATAAGTTTTCTTTAGAGGTAAAAGATTCCTTTCACTGGAGGTGTTCAGACAAAGCCTGGATGATTAATTATCTGAGGTGGCAGATGTGGATTGGATTAGATGACCATGAAGTTCTTTGTTTAATTCTGAAAGTCTTCAATTAAATGGTTTTGATACCGTGAATCTTAGTATTTACAATGCTTGCTAGAACTGAACAGGAATATCATGCTTTACCAAAAGGAATTGTCATGTAACACTCATAATATCCTCTAACCGGAGAAATGCTTAAATTTGGAGCTTCTGCCTTGTTAATTCTATAAGTTCAGCATTTATCATAGTGTGTAGTATCCAGTCCCCACCTTATACCTGAGGCTCAGCATCCTTTCAAAACCATAGCTCACAAATCCCAATCTTTGTATTGTATTTGGTCCTTTATGGCACCAACTAGAACTGAATGCATCAATTAGCATGGTAATTAAAAATTATTATTGATATCTTTTGTTTCAACATCCCTTCATTTCCCAAAATACCTCCCTCCCCAGACTTATCCTTTATAACAAAAAATTGAGGGAAAAGAGTCATCCAAACTAACCAATATCTAAATCAAGTCCAAAATTGATAGTTCCTTCCATCTGCAAAGAAGGGACAAGCTGGGGAACCATCAAAAAAGACTATATCTCGTTTAAGGGGACAAGTTTAATCATTATAATTATATGACATTCAGTTTATATTATTTTCATTGTTGTGTATATTATTTTTGCAGTTATGATTACTTTACTATGCATTAGTTTGTGAGTCTTTTTATGCTTCCTTGTATTTTTCATAAATGAGATGAATATTTGGAAAGTACTTAGCACATTGACTGGCACACAGTAGGTATTTAAGTGCCTATCTCCTCACCTCCCCGGTTGATTTTTTATGGGGTAGTTCTATTCCATCATATCCATGTACCACAATTTGTTTAGCTGTTCAGAATAGTGAATTAAATGACAAAGATTATCTTCCATGCACAGGAAGGGAAAAGGTAGCCTATGGATTGCACTGATACTGTATATGATTAGGGAATATGAGGAGAGGCACAAATGCACAGTGTTAAGGGACATATATGGCCAAAGTTACTTATGCTTCCAATGTCACTGAACTGCCATGATGTCATAAGGGATCAGCTGAGCTGGGGATGGGGGAAGGGGCTTTCCCTGTTGCACTGTTCTCTGAGAGGTATCTCCCCTCATGTGTCTTCACTGAGTTAATCTTCCCTGTTTTCTGCTTGTAGGTTGATTGATTCTTTGCTACAGTTTGTCTTTTTCAGCTGCCTTGCAGTTGTTCAGATATTTTGGTACTTTCTTTGCTACTACCTATTCTAAAATTTTTAGTTACCTTTTCTCTCCAGGGACAGTCAAGCTCTAAAAGTCATAGTCCTGGGACTGTTAAACTTCTTTCAGTATCTTCAGCTAGTAAAAAAGGGAGACAATAGCTCTTAAACTTAGACTGGCCATCTTTTAAATTCCTTTTCTCCTGAGAGGTCTCTCAATTAAAACACTTAACATCATATTACATATAATATAATATTATAATTGAGTTATTATATCTGAAATTCCTGTTGGCTCCTAGGTCCAGGGGGCTGAGTCACCATATTATTCTGGGGACTCTGCTTAAGCAAACTGTAAAGCGATTGGTTAGAACTGGGGGTGAGGAGATTCCTTTCACCTCCATCTCTCCCTCTCCTTCTATGCCTCTGGTTGCCATACAAATAATATCACTGAAAAGCAGTAGGTTCTTTGCCCTCTTTCTGACCAGTATCCCCAATTCATGCCCTCTCTGCAGCTAAGTTTACTTCAAATAAGGGCTACCTATACATACAAAAATTAACTGTACCTTAGAGAGGATACTCCATGAATACTCTTTAAGCTATGAAAGGCAAAATCAGGAACAATTGAAGTTACATATGCCAGATGTTTTTTAAAATAGTAAAAATTTCCTGGCTGTGTGACCCTGGGTAAGTCACTTAACCCCAATTGCCTCAGGGAAAAAAAAAGCAAAAATAAAATAAAATATTTTTCTTTCATCACTTAAAAAAATGCTTCCTAGCAACCAATTGAGTAGCTTCCAGTGAGGTAGGTCCCCAAATGGTTTGAAATATACTTCACTAAGTAAGATAATTGCATAAATATGTTTACATATATTGGATTTAACATATATTTTAACTCATATAACATATATTGGATTACTTGTCATTTGAAGAAGGAGTTGGGAGGAAGAAGGGGAAAATATTGGAATACAGGGTTTTTCAAGGGTCATTGTTGAAACATTATCCATCCATATATTTTAAAAATAAAAAGCTTTAATAAAAAAATAAAAAGAAGTATACTGCACTAGACCACATTGCATTTCATGATAATCTAAAGTGGAATGCAGGGTATTCAGGACCTGAAATTAACTTTCCTTTACATATGGACTATAAGTTTAATGTGAGTCAGCAGAGAGGATGTGGCCGCCAAAAAAGTGAATGCTATCCTTGGGCTGCATTAAGGGAGGCAGAGCTTCCAGGAATAGGGAGGTGCCATCCTCCTGTACTCTGCCCTTGTCAGACCTCATCTGGAACTCTGAGTATTGTGTTTGGTTCTGGGGATCATGGCTTCAGAAAGACATTGATAAGCTGGAATGTGTCCAAAGGAAGGCAACCAGAATTGTGTGGGGCTTTGAGTCCATGTCATATGGGGATTGGTTGAAGGAACTGGGCATTTTTAGCCTGGAGAAAAGAAGACTCGGGGGGGATATGATAGCTGTCTTCCAGTATTTGTCATGTGGAAATAAGCTTAGAATTTTTCTGTCTGTCCTTAGAGGGTAGAACTAGGACCAAATGGTGGAAGTTACAAAAAGGAAAAATTCAGCTTGATGTGAGGAAAAACTTTCTGATAGCTAGGATTATTCAACAGTGGAACAGGTTGATTTGAGATGTGGTGATTTATGCCTCCTACGAAGTCTTCAGACAGAGGCTGGATACTGTAAAGCATGTTACATTATTGTGGACCTTAGATGGCTGCTGAGATTCCTTCTGGCTTTTAATTTCTGTGATTCTGTGATTTTTCATGCAGATTGTTCTTTAAATATAAATCTGAACAGGCAGCTGACATTTAAGATGGTTCCTTTTCAATATTATTTGCTCTCAGAGTGCTTTTAAATCTTACTTATTCTTAACTTACAAAAACCAAGAGACAGGATGGCATAATCACTGGCAACATGTTACTGGCATAATTCTGTTTAGTTTTAAGTTCTGCCTCAGCCACTTACTGACTGTGGAGCTTTGGCAGTTACTTAAATAGCTTTATGCCTCAGTTTCCTTAGCTGTAAAAGCCATGTACTCCAATGGTGTACATGACTTTTATGGTTCCTTTCAGCTTTCAGTCTATGATCCTCTGAGTTGATAGCAACCAATAGATAGCTATACATACGTTAGTTGGCTTGGACAATTAGATGAATTGTACCGTTAGATAAATTTAAGCAGCAATGTATTTCTTGCTCCCTTTGGGCAGAGACCGTTTTTTCCTCTTTTTGTATCTGTAACATTTAGCACAGTGCTTAATAAATATTGACTGATTTTTATGGCTAAGGAAAAGAAGATAAGAAATGCTTAATCACTCTCTTATTCTTTTACCCCCTTTAAAACTAAGTAAATGTCATATATGCTGTAGCAATCGTTGAAAGACAAGCTTTGGTATGGAAACAAGAAAGAATCAAGGTGAAATCTTCACTTTGCCAATTTTGGAATTTTTTCAAAATAGTGAAACAGCAATTTACTCTTCAGGTTTTTTTCTTGTTCCCTTTTCACTGCTTAGTTGTGCTTTTTGCGCATACGCAAATTTCATGCTAGGGAAGGAGGAGGCTAGATTGACAGTTCCCAGCATTCAACGCCCCCTCTTCCTTGTCTCTCACCCAAAACTTGGCAGCCACCAATGGGAACAACTTGAGTACTGTTTGTCTGTGGTCTTTAGGTTTATTAGCTTCTGAGGAGTTGACCAGTCTGGAGGACTGATGGCTCCTTATGTTAGAGGTGTTTTTAGTTTGAGGTTTTTTGCTCCTAAAGTCCTTTTGCTTTACCAAGCAAGGTTTAACTTAAAGATAAAACAGTAGTTACTCAGGGATAACTTACCATGCTAATGACTCAGGGTAGAAGTGATTCTTGTTAATAATTCTGGAACTTTTTCTCATGACCCATCTCCCTCCCCCATCCCACTTTCCTGTGTCTATTTGAAAAAAAATCCACCCATTTAACCATGAGGACAAAAATACAACAACAGACTGTCTGGGGAAAGTGCTCTGTAATTTCTGAGCCCAGTATTTTGGCCAGCAATCAGCCTTTTATAAAGCAAAGAGATTTGTAGTCAGGGCTGTAACTAAAGCAGCATCTCCAACAAGCTGAAAAAAAAAAGTGAGGAGGAGGGAAAGGGAAGGGGTGTGTGTGGATGGATAGGGAAAAAAGAATCAGAACAGAACTGGAAGCAAAAAATCAAAAGCAAGGGAAAAAAGCAACCATTTTATGCTTCAATTCATTCAGATGGACTAAAACAATGAACAGAGACTGTTTTCCAGAAGTTCCAAACACATTTTTAATAGATATTTCCTAGAAAAAGAGAGGTCTGGAATTACCTTGTGACCTGATATTCTCACAGAATTCACTATTGTCACAATTTTGTGAGAGAATAAGAATTTTATCCTGGATGAAAACCTGTGAGAAACGTCTTCCTTCTGTATCATTTTTCTGCCTCAAACATAAAAACCTGATCTCAATATCAAGAAATAGAATGCCTATCAGCAGTAGCCATTCCTTTCCCATTCCCTCCATTCTTACCTCCTTATAAGGAAGAAGGAGAGAGTTCAAGATTAAGGTGAAAGATAAAGTGGAGAGAGCAATGGTGGTTCAGCTCCTTGAAGATTATTGATCATTGAACATCTATTTATTAGGCATTGTGCTAAGCACTGAGGCTAGAAAGGCAAAAAATACTCTGTGAGATCACAAGGTAATAAGGGAGGCAACATGCAGATAACCGTATGTACAGATATATACAAGATAAATTGGAGATAATCTCAGAGGGAAGACACTAGCTTAAAGGGAAACCAGGAAAGGTTTCTTCTAGAAGTTGGAATTTTATCTGGGATTTGAAGGAAGTCAAAAGATGGAGATGAGGAGGAAATAGAGTTCCAGGTATGATGGCAAACCTGTGAAAATTGTCAGAGTCAAGAGGTGGAATCCTAGGTGAAAGTAGACAGTATCACTTGATTGAAGAATATGTAGGTGAGGAAGGTATAAGAGGATTGAAAGGTGGTGATGATGATGTTGGGGGGGGGACCTAAATTTTATCCATTTTCTTAACTGTGACATTGTCAGTTTGAATTTAGGAAAATTACTTTGATAGATGACTACAAGATGGACGATGGAGGGGGAAAGACTCGTGGCAGAAAGACAAAGGTTATGAAGGGCTTTGAATTCCAAGCTGAGGATTTTATATTTGATTCTGGGGGTGTTTAGGAGCTATTGGAGTTTATTGAGTATTCAGAGAGAAAAAAAAATTTAAAACAAGGATCAGGAATTTATTAGAGAAAAAATATAGAGTTAGTAATTATTATTCTCAAAGTCAAACTCAAAAGAATCAGTCAAGAGAGAAATCTATGTCAGCCATATGAATAGTGTTTTAGATGCATGTCTATGTGTGTCTATATGTTTATATGTCTGCATGTAGCAGTATATACATATGTATGTAATCAATTAATTAATTAATTTTAAACTCACATTGCTTTATGAATCATGTTGGGAGGGAAAAATCAAACAAAAGGGAAAAACCGTGGGAGAGGGGGGAAAAACAGAAAAAAGAAGTGAACATAGCATCTGTTGATTTACATTTAATCTTCATAGTTCTTTTCCTGGATGCAGATGGCATTTTCTATCCAGTCTATTGTGATTGCCTTGGATCCCTGAACCATTGAGAAGAACCAAGATGATCATGGCACAATCTTGCTGTTACTGTACAGGTACTATATATTCCTGTTTCTGCTTATTTTGCTCAGTATCAGTTCATGTAAATCTTTCCAGGCCTTTCTAAAATTAACTTGTTTATCATTTTTTATAGGACAATAATATTATTCCATTTATTTTCATGTGCCACAACTTATTCAGCTATTTCCCAATTGATAAGGATCCTACTCATTTTCCAATTCTTTGCTACCACAAAAGAGCTGCTACAAACATTATTGCACATGTGGGACCTTTTTCCTCCTTTATGATTTCTTTACGATACAGACCTGTATCGTACAGAAACACTGCTGGATCAAAGGGTATGCACAGTTTTATAGTCCTTTGGGCATAATTCCAAATTGTTCTCCAGGATGGTTGGATCATTCACAACTCTGAGAATTTCTCAACTGACAGGTTCTAAGGTTTTCCTGGAGAATGATTCCTTCTTTATTGGTTTGTTTCATTGTAGATTAAGAAAATAAGAATCAAGGATAGAAGATTAAAAAAAAGTTTAATATATATCAGCTGGACACTTGTCTAGTGGTCAGCAATTGAAAACAAAAGGAGATACACCTTTATAGGTTTTTATACAACCTTAAGGAGCCTAAGACGAGGCTTTTCAATCACTTTACTTATTTGGGAAGTTGAAAAAGAGATAATGTCTTGATCCTGAGGTTTTAATTTGTATAGTTAATCTCATCAAAAAGTCTAGGTGGGACCAGTGTTCTAAGGTAGTGGAGACCTGACTTTGATGTTTACTAAGAATTAGTAAACAGAGAAAGATACCTATGATAGAAAAATAATGCCCCAGTGAATTCAAGGCCGGTGCTCTATCCACTGCACCACCTAGCTGCCCCCTCAATGAGATTTAAATAAAGAATAAAATCAATATAGAATATATAGTCTAGTCTGACAGTTCTGAAGGTTCCTCTCTTTTGACCTTAAAGATTACTTTTAAATGTTGGAAGAAGATGTTCCCTCCAAATTTACAGCACCTACATTTTATCCATTTTCTTAACGGTGACATTGTCAGTTTGAATTTAGGAAAATTAGTTTGATAGATGACTACAAGATAGACTATGGGGTGGGGGGGGGGAGACTTGGGGCAGAAAGACAAACCAGCAGTCCATTGTGATAGGCTGGTGTAAGTGTCAATAATGAAAAGGGAGGTATATACAAGAGATATTATGAAGGTAGAATTGGTAGGACTTGGTCACAGATTGGTTATGATGAATGAGAGAGGGAAAAGAGTGGAGGGTAAAATGTAGGTTGTGAACTGAGGAAAGCTTAGAGGAAGGGAAGATTTGGGAGAAAAGATTAGAGTTCAGTTTTGAACATGTTGAGTTTGAGATACTCACAGGATATTTTATTTGAGATGTTGATACATATTAGGGATGTAAGTCAAGAGGTCAGCAGAGAGATTAGGATTTGGGGATCATTAAGATATAGACGATATTGAATCCCTGTCATGATGAGATAACCAAGTGAAGCAGTATAGAGAAAGAAGAAAAGGAGGTCCAGAGCAGACACTGGGGAATATCCAGGGTTAAGCTGACATGAAGATCCCACTAAGGAGGGTGAAGAACAGTCATATAGGTAGGGAGAAAATCAAAACAATATGGATTTCCAAAAAAACCTTTCTAGAAGAAAGTATCAAGGGGAAGAGGGGGATAGACAGTGTCAAAGGCTACAGAAAAGTTAAAGAAGTAAGAGGTTTTCCTAGCTGTGTGACCCTGGGCAAGTCACTTAACCCCAGCCTCAGGGGAAAAAAAAAGAAAATAGAGGCAATGGATATATTTACAGAGGTAATATGGAACCAGTTACATATGTTGGAGCTTCTCTTCTCTACAGGGGAACTGAACAATGAGGATATACAACAACCAGTCAATTAAAAGGATTTCTGAAGCTCAGGCCTGCTTGACATACCAGTGAGCCTTTGTGAGTGAACGCTAGGTGAATTTGGAGAGGCTTGTAGCTGCAAGAAACCATTGAACCAGCCTTAACCAGCTCAAGAGCAACTTTCACCAGAAATTACAGATTCAAGACCTTATTCATGACTTTCTAAACATCTTGCTTATTGTGTCTACAGATGTCCTTCCTTTTAATTCCCACTATTTGGAAATCTCTAGATTTCCAATTATTTCACCCTTTTCCACATCTTTTTTTGAGCAACTGAGAGTTCTCACTCCGTCTCTGCTACCTTTCAAGCTTCTTCTTTTGCAAATTCTCAGACAATAAAAGCTTTTATAATCTGAGAGTGTACTGTTTCTTTTAGGGTCTCTCTCTTTTTGGACTTCGGGTCTTCTTTTAATAATAGAGTGTTATCATATAAGTAGTAATGGGGATTAAGGAGTATTCCAAATCCCTTACTTCAAGAATGAATCAAGAGGAATAAAAGAAAATGCAACCAAATTGTGGAAAGGGGTTGCTAGGTTTTGCCATTAGTCTCAATAAGAGCTAGAAGATGAAAGGATTAGGAAAGGAAAAGACTGAAGATGAAAGTACATTTGTTACTTATGGAGTAAGTATTTTTTTTACTATGCAATTTTTTAAAAATTAATTTTATAATTATAACATTTTTTTGACACTACATATGCATAGGTAATTTTTTTTACAACATTATCTCTCGTACTCCCTTCTGTTCCGAATTTTTCCCCTCTTTCCCTCCACCCCCTCCCCTAGATGGCAGGCATTCCCATACATATTAAATATTTTATAGTATATCCTAGATACAATATATATGCACAGAACTGAATTTTGTTGTTGTTATTGAAAAGGAAGAATTGTATTCGGAAGGTAAAAATAATCTGGGAAGAAAAACAAAAAATGCTCACAGTTTACACTCATTTCTCAGTGTTCCTTCTCTGGGTGTAGCTGATTCTGTCCATCATTGATCAATTGGAATTGGATTAGCTCTTCTCTGTGTTGAAGATATCCACTTCCATCACAATACATCCTCATACAGTATTGTTATTGAAGTGTGTAATGATCTCCTGGTTCTGCTCATTTCACTCAGTATCAGTTCATGTAAGTCTCTGCAAGCCTCTCTGTATTCATCCTGCTGGTCATTTCTTACAGAACAATAACATTACATAATATTCACATACCATAATTTACCCAGCCATTCTCCAATTGATGGGCATTAGTTCATTTATGGAGTAAGTATTCCAGAAAAAAACAATTGGGATTGGGACAAGTTGGGCTGAGGAGAATAAAGCAACAAGCAGTGGGGGATGGAGAATAGGGTTTGAATAATGAAAGTCAAAGGTTCAAAATCATAGGGTTGAAGAAGGTATGATCTGCTGAAAATTAATTAATCCTTGACAAATGAGTTCAGGTGGACTAACATTACCAGAGCTATATAACTTTAAGGTACAGTTTAGGGTGTTAGTCAAATCAGGCAAGGGAACCAGTGGAGGCAAAAATAGAAATGTAGGAGGAAGAAGGGGAGCTGAAAGAATGGTCTTTCTCTCTTTTCTCTGTAGGTAGGCCAGGAGACATCCCCCTAGATCCAGTAAGTATGTCCTGCAAGTGAGAAGAGTCTAGTCTTGGAGATGGACATGTGGTAGAATGGAATCTCTCCAATTGATTGAGAGCAGATAAATCTGATTTTTTTTATCCCTCTTTAGGCAGAAAGAAAGCAGTCTGGGAGAATGGAACGTGATGGTCTTTTGAGCCACTATGAACAGGAAGAAGCCAGCCTAGGAGACCAGCATGTGATGGAATGGCATCTTTCTGATCTCCTCTGAGCAGGAAGAGGTAAATCTAGGAGACTAGCTTGTTCTCTGGGCTCAATGCCAAATCAACCCCAATTCCCCATCCATGATGGGGTAGTCAAGGCATGGAGCATTTAGAGGTCCTTGAGATCCATTATACAGCTGATGATTTAGGAAAGCCTTGGGCTCACAGCCACTCCACACAAATTTATTTTATTATACTTTGTGTTCTAGTTATAATGTATTATCTATTTGGCTATCAACCCTATGCTTAAAGTAAGAGTTTCAAATACTGGCAAAAATAGAAGTGTAGGAGGAAGTAGTATAATCCAGATTTCTCCCCACAACTCCTCTTAGGGATTAATGAAGAGCATCAGGATAAGTAATGATCAGGAAATCCATGGAGAAACCATGGTGGGTCATTTTTCTAGCTCAGCTCTTTAGAGAGGCAACCAGAGACCTGTGGCCCCTAGGGAGGAGGTTCAGCTAAGAAGACCCATGGAAAGCCTTCTTGGATGGGCTCTAGATTGGAGCCTATTGTTGTTTACCAGGACAAAAGAGTGATGATTTCAGATATAGCTTGAACAGGTCATCCAGAGCTGGATATACAACATGCAACAAGCCTGGGTAGTTCTCATTTCAAGGAAGGCCTGTGGATTCATTTTATAGACATGGCCTGGGGTCTATATCTAAGTAAACATTATCCAGAAAAACCCAATGAACTCAGAAAAGGGAATATTCAATTTTATTGCTCTGTAGGACCTATAAGCTAGCTGATATGTTCTGGGATTGGTATCAGTGAATTGGAGCTCCAACAAGGAACAAACCTATAGTTGTAATTCCCAGACACAAACTAGATTGGAATTTGCAACACTCATTCCAGTAGACCGAAAAAAATATTCTGCCTTAGATCAGAGAACTTAAAGAGTGTTGAAAGGAGGTTTACAGCCCCCCTCTCAACTCCTGAGATCATTAAAAATATTCAGAAAAACAATAAAGGAACCTCAGATAATACAGATCTGGACCAAACAAGGTCACCATTCCCTTCAGAAATACATAAACTCATCCCTAATACAAAATGCAAAGTTTGGAAATAAGACAGAAAGGCTTGTTAAATAAAGAAAGACACCCATGGTATAAAAGGAATGCCCAGTGAAAGTTCAGCAAAAGGAAAAGCCTTTCAGAAGCTAAAGGACAAAGATACTGAGAAATAAGGGTGACAGAAAATGGATTAAAAAGTAGTAGATATAAATACATTGTCACATGGGAAGAAGACAGAAACACATGAATTATGCCTCCAGGTTGGAGAATGCATTCATACTTTTGTCCCAGTGTCCCTACTGACTTCCCTGGCTTCCTTTAAATTCCAACTAAAAATTCTATCTTCTACAGAAAGACTTCCTCAGCCCTCTTAATTCCATTGTATTCCCTCCATTAATTATCTCCTATTTATCCTATGTATAGCTTGCCTTATGTATACTTGTTTGCATATTGTCTTCCCCAGTAGAGTGTAAGCTCTGTAAGGGTAGAGATTATTTTTTTGCCTTTTTTTTGGTATCTCCAGAGCCCAGCATAGCAGCACACAGTAGGTAGGTGAGTGATTGATTACCTAAGATTCCTTAAAGAGCAGGGAGGTGAAAAATAACTGAAATGGAAACCCATCACTCTGAGGCAGCATGGAAATACTTATCAAGGAATTTCTGAGTGAGGAAGAATTTGTAAAAGGGGAGGCAAGTCTTCTCTCTCTTGCTAACAACTTTGAACCTGAGGTTCTGAGGGAATCAGAAAGATGTCTTTGTTGATTTTAAGCTAAGGGGCATTTCTCTACCTTAACCCAATGTCACTCTAGCTCAGCCAATAACTGAAGGTTAAAAAAAAAAAAGACTGCAGAATCAAAGAATAAATCTAGGATTCCAGTAGATCAACCTACATTGTAAGAGACAACATTTCGAGAAGAGCCAAACGGTTAAGCAATCTTCCTGACGCAGCATGACAATAGTGGTCCCTCACTATCCTATAGCAGTGCATCCTGGTAAGGAGCCAACAAAACTGTTTCAAGTTTGATTCGGCATACTAGGAGACTGTCTCTTCTAAGTGAAAGACTATTTAGGAAGAGCAGCTGAACTGAGCTGAGCTACTGGTCCAGTGGAAATACCATGTCCTGAAAAATGCTATTTCTATCAAGAAATAGCCCACTTGAACAGTGGAGCAATTCATAGTGAACTTTGTGAATCCCTTCCTAGAGAGAAAAAAAATTCCAAGGACCTGTCATTCTAGAGATGTGAATAGCCTTAGTCACTTGTATTCACTACATGTGTGCCTTACTACCATTGTATTTTATAATTCTGTCCATCTTTCCTTCCTTATGGCGTCTGCTTGTATTTGAAGAAGATTGTGCTTCTGATGTTAGGAAGGGGGAAATGTCTCCAAAACACTCTTAGTATTATGTTATCTGAGTATCTTTATTAAGGTAATGAGTCTATTGGCTGATTATTAAGTAAAGGCATATTATTGCTGCTCATATAAAAATGAAAGGGGTGAACTCGCCACCAGTAAATGGGAAATTAAGAATTGTTAGGGCTATTTTGCCTAATTATATGTCCATAAATTTGACAATCTAAATGAAATACAAAAATATGTTATCCAAATTAACAGAAGAAATAAAATACTTAACTCAATCTTAAAAAAAGAAATTGAATAAGCCATCCAGGATGTGATGGATTTATAAATAAGCTATATCAAATATTTAAAGAACAATTAATTCCAGTATTATATGAACTATTTGGAAAAACATATATGAAGAAGTCCTATGAAATGACACAAAAGTAGTGTTAATACCCAAACTAGGAAGAACTAAAACAGAAAAAGAAAATTATAGGTCAACTTACCTGATGAATAATGGTTCAAAATTTTTAAATAAAATACTAGAAAAGGGATTACAGCAATATATAAAAAGGGTCATACACTATGACCAGTTGAGATTTACACCAGAAATATAGGACTGGTTCAATATTAGGAACACTATTAGCATAATTGATCATATCAATAACAAAACCACAGAAATTATATGATTATTTCAATAGCTGCAGAAAAAGCCCTTGACAATACAACCCCCATTCCTATTAAAAACTCTAGAGAGCATATGAATAAATGGAGTTTACCTTAAAATGATAGGCAATATTTAACTAAAACCATCAATAAGCATTATCTGTAATGGGGATAAGCTAGAAGCCTCCCTAATACTATCAGGGGTGAATCAATAATTCTCATCACATCTATTCTTTAATATTCTAGTAGAAATGTTATCAATAGCAATAAGAGAAGAAAAAGAAATTAGAATAGGAAGCAAGGAAACAAAACTCTCACTCTTTACAGATATTATGATTTTATACTCAGAAAATTCTGGAGACAACTAAAAAAGTTCTTAAAAAAGCTAACAACTTTAGCAAAACTGCAGGAGACAAAATAAAGCCACATAAGTCATCAGAATTCCTATATACTATCAACAAAGCACAGCAGCTGGAAAAAAAAACACCTTATTTTTAATTCTGCTCATGAACTAGTATTTAGGATGATAGCCACCCACAGAACTTTCCCCAAGAACTATTAGAAGAATAATACCCACCCCTCTGGGGAACCCAATGTGCCAGTGTTGGCACAAGTTGAATGAATGAACTCTGAAGGGGCATTATTACAATGGTAAAGAGATATTATGAAGTCCAAGACATAAAGTTAGAAGACAAAGGTAATTCATCATCTACAAGCAAAAACTCAAAGAAAAAAATCAGTTTGGCCACAAGATTCACTAGAATTCCTGGTAGAAATGAAGAAAGAGTTAAAAATTCATGTTATAAATGAAAAGAACTGGAAAATAAATGAAGGCATTAGAGGTGAAACTTGAAAGGAGAATTATTAACTAGTTTAAAAGGTACAAAACTTAACCCATAGATCATACTTCTTGAAAATTAGAATGAACCAACCAGCTGTTAATTAGTCACTTGTACAACAAGGAGTATTAAACAAAAACAAACCCCCTCCCTGCAACAACATGGAAAGAGATATCTAATATAAAAAAATGACCTGGAAAATATGTCAAGGAATAAATATCAAAGAATCATTGAATTATCTGAAAGCCATGTTTTTTCTTCCCTACCCAAAAAAACATCTGAAATCCTCACATCATGAATGCTTTTCATTTCTATTAGAAACAACGGTCAAACTGAAAATAGAAAGATTTCTCAAGGCACTTCTTTTTTTTTTTAATAATTTTTATTATATATTTTTTATAATATTATCCCTTGTATTCATTTTTCCAAATTATCCCCCCCTCCCTCTACTCCCTCCCCCCGATGACAGGCAATCTCAAGGCACTTCTTGATGGAAACCCCATAATGTTTATTAACACTCCAAGGAATAACAGCCAAAATCCAGATTAGACGTAAAAGAAAAAATATCATTGTAAACAACTAGAAAACAATAGTTCTAGTACTTAATCTTGTAATATCATGCAAGAATGCAAGACTTGCAAGTTACTACTATAATAGAATAGAAAATTTGGACTATTATAATTCAAAATGCAAAAGTTATAAGCATATAATCAATTCAATAGACTAAATATTTCTGGTTCTGTTTTTAGACATCACAATTGTTTAAGCTCATAAAACTTCTTTTCTACCTGCTCCTGACATCACTACCTACTGTTTTAAGACTATATTTTATTTTTATATAGTTTTTTGTTTTTTTTATATTTTAATGTTTTAAATTTTTATATAATCTCCTACTCCCAGTGTTAAGCTTTTTTTTTTTTTAATTTTTAAATTTTTTTTTAGATTGCTTTAGTGGTGGAATTTGCCTTATAGAACTTTTGGGTTCTTGCCATGAAAAGATGGGATGTGGCAGGAGGTTGATCTTAATGAAGGAGTAGGCCCCTTTGAAAAGAGAGTATGAAAACATGCTCCTGTGTCGTGATGATTGCACCTAGACCTTTTGCACAACCTTGAATACCACTTAATATACTTGTTGGCATTAAGAATAAGAATTTAGCCTGGAGGCGGGAAAATGATGTCAGAAGAATATTACTGGGCTGCTAGACGGTGCAATGGATGGAGCACAAGTCCTGGAATCAGGAGGACCTGAGTTTAAATCTGGTCTCAGACACTTGACTCTTCCTGTCTGTGTGATCCTGGGCAAATCACTTAACCCCAAATGCCTCAGCAGAAAACAAAAAAAAGAGATTTAAAGAATACTTCTGAGGTCTTATTACTTGTTGAGTGGCTTTTTCTAGTCTGGAAATTTTGGCAGTGGAGAGAAATAACTTTTATTATTTTTTCCATTTGAAATTTATCCTTTGCAATAGTGTTTTGTTTTTAAATTCCTAATTATGAAAGTTGTTTTAGGGTTCAAGAGAGAATATTCCATTTTTAAAATTAATTTTTTCTCAATTGCCAAAAGTTCACTTTTAGTCTCTTCAACTTTACTCCTCTTCTAACAAAGAAAGAAAAATAAGAACCTTGTTACAAACATGTATTATTAAGCAAAACACATTTCTGCATTAACCTTATGAAAAAAAAATCTCATTTTGAGTTCTGAGTCATCTCTCTATCTGGGATTGTGTAGCATATTGCATTTTCCTCTGGAATTGTGGTTGGTTATTATACACTGAAAAGACTTACCAATTCTTTCACAGTTTTTTGCCTTTACAATATTATTAAGATATAAATTTGTTCTCCTGGTTCTGCACTTTCTCTGCATCAATTCATACAAGCCTTCTTTCTTCCTGGAAATTTGCAGTGTTTTTCTTTGATCTGAAAGCTCTGTATTTTGGTTATAATGATCTTAAGATTTTTTATTTTGAGATTTCTTTTAGGAGATGACCAATGGATTATATCTCCTTTTGCTTTACTCTCTGGATCTATGAGATTTGGACAGTTTTCTTTTAATATTTCTTGAAATATGATGTCTGGGTTCTTTTTTGGGTCATGGCTGTCATTTAGTCTAATGGTTCTCAAATTCTCTCCCCTTGATTTCTTTTCCAGGTCAGTTGTTTTTGCAATAAGATACTTTTCGTTTTTCTCCTCTTCTTTTCAGACTTTTGACTCAGCTTAGCCTGAGGACTTGCAAGTTTTCAATGAACCCAAATGGTATGATTCAGGACAAAGTCTGATTCCTCTGCCTCTTTCTCCAAACACTGGTCTGAATTTAGCAAAATTCTTAACCTAGGTTGGTTGTAATACTATTTTTTTTTTGTTGGACTAAACTACTATTAGCCAGTAAAAAAGTTCTGCTGGTTCAGTGACAGAACTTTAGGGTTTCCTTTGGTCTGGGGTTCCTGCCATAGCCATTACTCTGTGTACTTCACACATTTATTTTCTTTTGAATTTGTTCCTTGCTTGCAACTGATCCTTGCCCTGAAAGATCATTCCTTGGTGCAGGCTCTCTCTCAGTCAGTCCTGGATCTTAAGACCCAGAAATTGGTAGAGTAACAGAGCTGGTAGTTGACACCTGTTCACTTACCATACACAAATTTAGACCCTCCCTTTTGGGGGATATGGAACATTTTGTCTTAGTGTGCAGCTGCTTCCTGGGCTAGAATGCTCGATGCAGTGTGCTCCTGAGCAGACTCTTTTCCCAGTGTCCACCTATCTCTCTAACTCCTTACATTGATCTACATTTGAAAAATGACTATGATTTTTTTTTCTTAGAATTCTTGCTAGAAATTCAATCTGGTCTATTTTCTAGATCTGTTTGGGGGAGTTGTAAATATTGAGTTAGCTTGCTATGCTTCTTCTGGCTCCTCTACTATCTTATTTCTGCCCTTGTTTTATTTTGTTTTAAATGTCAAACCTGAGGGGTTGGACAAAGCCTGATTTAGGTTAATTTAATACTTTAATTCTTTGTATTCATCCCACCTGAATTTTTTATTTTTCTCTTGTTTGACTTTCAAAATTTCTATTTTGAAAATTTAGTTGGGGGATTTTCTAGTGTTTTAAATTTACATGATTAATTGATCTTTTTCTCTTTTGCTGTTGAAAGTGACATATAGAGAGGCATACAATTTCCCCTCATTTTTAACTTGGCAGCATCCTAAATGTTTTGTCTTACTGTCTCATTGTTATAATCTTCTTTGATAAAATTTTCTATTGTGTCTATGTTTGGGTCTTTGATCCACAAATTTTATAATATTATATATTATTTAGTTTCAATTCAATTCAATTCAATAAACACTTATTAAACACCTACTTTGTATCAAGTCCTGTGGTAAATACTAGGAATACAAATAAGAAAAAAGATAATCTTGCCTTCAAAGAGTTTGCAATCTAATAGATGAAGATAACACACACACACACACACACACACACACACACACACACACACACACACAAGCAGAAGGGGGGGGCAATGCCAGGACTTGATAGAATCAAAAATTAGCAGAGCTGCTGATGAAAGAAGAATCAATGAGAAAGTTCTGAGCTTTCTATAAAGGAAGGCTTTGGAAAGAGTTTGTGAATCCAACCTCCAGCCTTCCCTTCGAGGTGAGAGACAATCAAGGAAGCTGAGAATGTATTGATTAGCAGGAGTGAATCAATCTGCATGTTGATGAGATTTCAGGTGATGAATTTATCGTAAAGGAAAGGCATACTGTTTGGAGAATTGAGAAGGCAAGCAGAGGCACTGATGTATATTAAAAAATGGAATAGGGGGCAGCTAGGTGGCGCAGTGAATAGAACACCCACCCTGAAGTCAGGAGGACCTGAGTTCAAATCTGACCTCATTAAACTTAGCACTTTCTAGCTGTGTGACCCTGAGCAAGTCACTGAACCCCAATTGCCTCAGCCAAAAAAAAAAAAAAAGAATTTCCATTTTTGTTTGAATCTTTCTTTAAATGCCCTTAATTACTAATTTGTATTTTGCATTTTCATCAATAAAGTTTGTATACTCCTTTTGAATATCTTCTTCATCAATCTCCAGAAATCTATCATATTTAACTCTTTTAGAATTCCTCTTTTCATTATGTTTATTTACATTTAAAAGTTCCCCATTAAGGTGCCTTATGTTATCCTTGACTGCAATTCAATAAGCTATTCCTCTAGTTACTTAGATACTATACTATTTGGTGCATGTATATATATATATATATATATATATATATATATATATATATATATATATATATGTATAGTATTAATATAATTTTAACAGCTCTGCTTCTTTTAAGAATAGTTTTTTAAGGCAGTATTAAAAAATCTTAATTTTTTTTCTCCCCAACTTGTTTTCCCTATCAATTGCCTTTGATAACTTCACATATTCTAATTTTTAATCTTTTGATTTTTTATTTTAATATTTATTATCTCATTGAATCATTGAGCTCTATTTACTCCATTCTATTTTTTTATAGTATCCACAACTTGGATCATGTTTTCTCACTTCTCAGATGCCTATTATTTTTTTCTTTTTGATCAAGAGCTATGCTTTCATTTAAAAATATTATTTGCACTCATTATTACTTGGGTTCCTTGCAATTGTGCCATTCTTTTTTTTAATGAGGTTTCACTTGATGAATTTGAAGTTTCTTTTAGTTTGACCAGATTTTCTAGTTTTCCCTTTTTTGATTAGGGCTTGGTACCATTGGTAAGCACTACTCCACCCCTATTCTTGGATAGGGGTAAGAAAGCCCTGTCAGATCACATACCCTCTGTAGTGTGGATACTGCTATTGCTACTCCATCACAGTTGTGGATTCTCCTCCCTATCTTTTTCCTTAATTGATCCCTAACATTGAGTTCAGGGCATTGAATTGAAGTCTCAACTGAGCCATTTAATACATATACCACTTTGGCAAACCAGCTCACCTTTCTGGGGCTCTGGCTATAAAATAATCAGGTTGGATACAATGATTTCTAAGGTTCTTTCATGGTATAGTATTTTATTACTTAAGTTAAAATTATAGGAGCCTGACAGTAGGGTTGGAAAGGAAGGAATGGGATATAGGACTTTTGTATTGGATACAATGATCAAAAGAATAGAAGAAATAACATATAAATCTCAGGCTGGATGGTTGAAAAAAAATTCTAATTGTAGTGCCACTGATGGAATTACCCCTTGCTTAAATAGGTTCTTTTGATAATTTACACAAGCTTTTTCAACAACAGGTCATGCAATCAGAAACCTATATGTGTGGGAGTCCCATCTCTTTTTTTAAAAATTACAATCCGAACTTATAAGCATAAACACCTTTTAGGGAGTAGTGGTAGTGATTGTAATAGTAGTAATGATAGTGGTAAGTAGCAGCAATTTCCTTTTTCAGTAGTGGCAATTAGATGGGTAAGCCATACTGGCTTCTAACATAAGCTAATTTGAAAAAAAGATTGAATTGCTAGAGATTTCTTCTGAGTTTTATGGTAGGATCAGGACTTTTTGCTCACATCTTGGAAAGCTGGGGTTCTGTAAGGATTATGGTCCTGTGCAAGTTTCTTTTTGATTTCCTCTAACAGAATTTTTTGCAATCTTCCTCATTCATAAAGATTAACAATTTATTTCAATTAAAAATGTGTAGTGTCCTATGTTCAGAGAACTGTGCTGCTGGTCTTGGGGGGGGGTGATGCTTTGATAAAAATGGGCTTTGGTTTTGCAGAATTTATAATCCCATTCCACTTCTACTATTCCGTGATTTTTCTCTCTTTTTGTAAAATACAGCTTTGAACTTTACATCCCATTCTCCACAAATTTAGTATTATATAAATTTTTATTTTGAAATTCATTGATACTTTTTGATACAGTTTACATTGCCAAGAAAATATTCAAATCTTTTACAAAGTACAGAACTGCCTAATAATGGAATTGTAACATAGCACATGTCACTTTCCACTTATCTAGTTTATTAAATGTCAACAGAAAGGAACAATATGGTCTTTAATTCTTTTTAAAAAGTTTATGTTATTTTTATTTTTGCTGAGGCAATTGGGTTAAGTGACCTGCCCAGCGTCACAAAGCTAGAACGTGTTAAGTGTCTGAAGTTAGATTTGAACTCAGGTTCTCCTGACTTTAAGGCTGGTGCTCTATCCTCTGTGCCACCCAGCTGCCCTTGGTCTTTAATTCTGACAGTGCCATACTAACACTGATCATTTTAATTGACCAGAGTATTGTTATTTCTCCATGTGAACTTTATGTGTTTTATTATAGCCACTGTATTTTTCCTTTGTTTCTGCTTCCTTCATTCTATCACTGCATGTCTTCTCATGTTTCTCTGAAATTTTTGTTATTTGTCATTTTATGATATATTAATATATCAATATGTGTACTATGGTTTTTTTCAGACATTCTTCAGGCAATATTATATTTCCATATACAAAGGAAGACCTAAATAGTTAGAGATAGTTACTCTTAGCTGGGATGTGCCAGTATAATCACCTAAATTACCTCCAGATTTAAGACTATACTTCATATACTGTTAAGGGAAGATATTTGCTGTTGATTGCTCAAGATGCAATGTTCATTTTCTGCCTTTGCATTGGCTATGCCTGAGATCTTCTCTCTTCTTTTCTCAGCTTTTTGAAATCTTTTTCCTTCAAGACTTTGCTAAAGTCCTACCTTTTATGTTCCTTCTTGAACCCTCCACTTGCTACTGCTGCCCTCCTCCAAACTTCCATTTACTCATTTTACATGTATTTTATCTATATAACATTTTACATTATCTTCTATATATAAAATATTATATTATATCTACATAATGTATTTCCCATTAGAATACTTGTGCTTAAGTGATTGAAGAGAAGCAGGAGCAGAAGGACACAAAGGGCCAATTTGTCTGAAAAATATGGCCTTTGAAGATTGATAGATGGACAGAAACAAGTTTTCAAAGACTTGGCCAACTGCCTCAAACATGCACTACTATTGACTTATGCAAATACAAACAAGACATTTTGTCCTATATACAAATGCCAGCTTGGAGGTCTTGTAAATAGTCCTGAGCCATGACAATCATGGTCACAAGAAAGCAATTGCAGTAAAAGTCTTCACTCCATATTTAAATTAGAGTTCCTGGCTTTGTAGTGGGTGATCAGTGAGTTCAAAGACATTTGGAGAAAAGTTGAAAGTATGTACTGATAATAACCCACTGACATTGTTTTTTATTAAAGCCTTTTATTTTCAAAACATACACATGGATAATTTTTCAATATTAATCCTTGAAAAACATTGTGTTCCAATTCCCTCCCCTCCCCCCAACCCCTCTCCTAAATGGCAATTAATCCATTATATGTTAAACATGGTAAAATATATACTAAATCCAATATATGCATACATATTTATACCGTTATCTTGCTGCACAAGAAAAATCAGATCAGAGAAAGCAAACAACAACAAAAAGAGTGAAACTGCTATGTTGTGGTCCACTCAGTTTCCACAGTCTTCTCTCTGGGTTTGGATGGCTCTCATCATCACAAGATCATTGGAACTTACATTAGTCATCTCATTGTTGAAGAGAGCCATGCCCATCAGAAATGATCATCATATAGTATTGTTGTTAAAGTGTATAATGATCTGGTTCTGCTCATTTCACTTAGCATCACTTCATGTATGTCTTTCCAGGATTCTTTGAAATCATCCTCCATAGCATCCTCCATGAATCCATAGCATTCATATACCATAACTATTCATCCATTCTCCAATTGATGAGCATCCACTCAGTTTCCAGTTCCTTACCACTACAAAAAGGACTGCCACAAACATTTTTGACCATGTGGGTCCTTTTCCTTTCTTTATGAACTCTTTGGGATACGGACCCAATAGAGACAGTGCTACATCAAAGAGTACACACAGTTTGATAGCCTTTTGGTCATAATTCCAAATTGCTCTCCAGAATGGTTGGCTCTGTTCACAATTCCACCAATAATGTATCAGTGTCCCAGTTTTCCTACATCCCCTCCAACATTCATCATTATCTTTTCCTGTTATCCTAGCCAGTCTGACAGGTGTGTAGAGGTACCTCAGAGTTGTCTTAATTTGCATTTTTCTGATCAATAGTGATTTAGAGCACCTTTTCATATGACTAGAAATGGTTTTTAATAAGTAGATTAATTTAAGTAGTATTGTCATTTTTATTATATTTGCACTTGATATTTTTCCAATTGATTAGATCTGACTTTATTTATGTGGAAAGTGTTTTGTAGTTGTGTTCATATAGTTACTGGCTTTCGCTTGGCAGGTAGACTCCCAAATATTTTATGTTATTGACAGTTCCTCTAAATAGAATTTCTCTTTGTATCTCTTGCTGGTGGACTTCGTTGGTAATATATAAAAATGCTGGTGATTTATGTGGATCTCTTTTGTATCCTGCTACTTTGCTAAAGTTGTGAATTGTTTCTAGTAGTTTTTTGGTTGATTTTCTAGAGTTCTCTAAGAATACCATTATATCATTTGCAAAGAGTGATAATTTTGGTTTTCTCATTACTTACTCTAATTTCTTCAATGTCTTTTTCTTCTCTTATTGCCAGAACTAACATTTCAAATATAATATTGAATATTAATGGTAATAGTGGAAAACCTTGTTTCGCCCCTGATCATATTGGGAATGGCTCTCCACGGACATATTCTAACCAGTATCAGATTGATGTTGTTTCTCAGAGATGGATAGCAGCATTTGCTAGCTAGAAATTCAGCATGGAATACTGGCCAGAGAAGACTAAAGGAGAGAAAGATTCTCTTCCAAAGACCATGTGCTACCCAAGATCTGACAATACCCCAAGAAAGAGTAAAGATCCTATGTGACAGAGGAATGAATATAAATTTATGAAGCATAGCCATTTCTCAATAGATAGGTGATCAAAGGCTATGAACAAATAGTTTTCAAAAGAAGAATTGCAAACTTTCAATAATTATTGAAAAATCAATGTTTTAAAATCATTAATGGGAGAAATGCAAAAACAGTCTCAAAGTATTATCTCCTACCTATTACACTGGCAAAGACAGTAAAAGATAGATTTAGTGTTGGAGAGCATCTAAGAATATGCTTATATACTAATGCTAATTAATTACTAATATTAATACTAATATACTTTTTTAGAGGTGATTTTTGTTTGAACTTTTTCTTATGAGTATTGCTTTCTTCTTTCCTTTTTGTGTGTTGGTTGCTTTTTTTTTAAAACTTTATCTCTTCTTCCCCACCCCTCCCCTTGTATTTCTTTCTTTATTGAGGTAAGAAAAAGGAACTGGGCTTAAACTCTTCTCATGCAGTCATTTTACTCCAAATCTCTGACTATAGAGCTAGACTAGACTTCAGAAGTCATCTGGTAAGAAATGAGGTAACCAAGGAGTGCAAGTCTCTTATGACACCTAATTCACTGTTCTTTTTTTATCATATAACATTGTCTTGAATGAATTCATCTGGGCTCTCTATCATCCCTTGCAGCAAAATTCAAGGTTTTTGTAACAGAAGAAGAAAATATTTGGTATTGTCCAAAGAAAAACTTCTCAGTCAATGATTCAAACTCTCCCAGTCTGCATTTCTTCAATTTTTTAAATTCATTTTCATAGTAAACTGGCTATGATGGCTTATAGCCTTTGGATATTACTATAACCTTTTCTCTTAGATTTATTTTTGGCAATATTACATCAGACTACTTGTGTAACTGCCATTTGCTGAACATTATTCAGATTATTTTATCTTTCCAGTCACAAGACTGAGAATCAATGTTCTCATTTGTCCTGAAATTGGTGGAAGTTAGCCATGTGACTTGTGTGAGTGATTTCTTATTGAAAACAAAATTCTTCTTGAGATATATGATAATGACTTTTTAATAAACCTTTTTCCTTTTTGTCCTGAATTATGCCATGATTCAACCTCTGTCCTCCCCTAAGATTTCTTACATGTGATTAGACTATTAGTCATTTGTGAGTATTACATATTGTTTGATGTCACAGGAGAGTCAGGTTACAAAGTGGCCAAGCTCCCTTAGGCTTTTTCTGTTCATGTTTGGGGAATGTACTTTCTTTTTCATACGGGTATAACTTTTCTAACAACTCATTCCCTTAAGGGTATGGCTTTGCCCCGAAAATCCTTTAAAAGAGAGAAGGTACCTGAGCTTATCAGTCTAAGAGCAGCTGTTCAATTCCAGCCTATGGTTTGCTTCTGGCTAAAATAAAGAAAAAGGTTTTAAAATTGTATTTCAGGTTCAAATTTGAATTTTTTTCTCTAGGCTTGTGACAATCTAATATTGTCTCTTTTCTACTTCAACTTTGCACTGCTGGCTCTATCCTCCCTTTATTTAAACCAATCTTTCTTTCCTAAATTTGGAGAATTGACATTCTATAACTGGTTCTAGTCTGCTAACTATACCATGGACAGCAACTTCTGTGATTGGCTATGATTGCAAAGCTGGAGTTTAGGGCACTTTCCAAAGGCATTGAGTTTGCCTTGTTTCCCTGAGCTCCCTCCCAGTAGAACTGATATTTAGCCCCATGGAAGCAGGCCTTGCCATTTTGCTCTTTTGTTTTAAGTGGAGGAAATGGAGACTACAACTTTGTGAATTTCCAAAGGTTAGAAGGGACAAGCTGTCCCAGTACTTAGGTGTTCAGGGAGCTGAGAGAATCTAGGAGTCATTTAGGCTGGGTTTTGTGGCTAGTCTGGGACTGATGCCCTAAGAAACGAAGGGAAACCTTAAGACTAAGAAAGAATAGCTGATAAGAGCATTAGTCCAGTAGTGCTCTTTGACTATTTTGGTGGGAGCAATAATGTATGTGTATGTTGTTCAGTTTTTAGTAGAGTCCAATTCTGTGATCCAATGGACCATATTGTCCTTTGGGTTTTCTTGGCAAAGTTTCTGGAGTGGTTTGCCATTTTTTCCTCCTTCAGTATATGATATTTAGAAATTCTATTAAGTCTGAATCCACTCTCCCCAGAAACATTTTCTAGTTACTTTAAAAAAATACATCACTCAATAACTAGGAAATGGAGAGAAAAATGAGAAAAAAATTTCAATGTTTTTGAGGGAAATGAAAAACTTATCCTATGGATTCTGATCCTATTGATTTAACTCTAGGGAGTTGAAATGGATATATGTAACCTTGGTAGCTGCTGAGAGATAAGATTAAAGATACCTTTGCCAATTTTTTGATTTTGGATTGGATATCAGTCAAATGCCTCATTCCTAAATTTGATGAAAAACATGTTACCTAGTTACTTTCAGATTCAGTAAATATAGCTAGTCAAATCAGTCGATTATATATAATTAGAACCTTGAAGTAGCCATGTCTTCTTCAGAAATAATTTAAATGTTTTATTGATACTTTTAAAAAATTATTACTACTTCCTAGTATCTCTCTCCCCATAAGAGAACCCTTCTTTGTAATAAAGAAATATTTTTAAACAAAACAACCAATTCATTGATTGTACCTAACAACGTTTGTCTTGTACAGCATCTCTAGTCCATAACCTCTCTATTTTCTAAGAAGGATGTAATGCTTCATCAGCTGTTTTCTGCAATCAAGCTTGCTTATTGCATTGATAATTTTCCTTTTATATGATTAAGGTCATTGCATATATTCCCACCCCCACTTCCAATTCACAGTCACCTGGGCTCACAACCTAGGTGTCCTTACCTCCTTCCTCTCAACTCCCTTATTACCTAATCAGTTATCAAGTCCCATCACTTCTATCTTTGTAACATTTCTCCTCCCCATCTCTCCTCTGCCACAGCAGCTGTTTTGATGCATGTCCTCATTATCCCTGCCTCAGATTTCTTCCCAATCTAGTTTATTCTCCACTCATCTAACAAACTGATCTTCATTAAGATCAGATCTGACCATGTCACTCCTCTATTCTGTAAAGTCCAGAAGTTCTCTATCATCTAGATCACATGTAAAACGCTTTCTTCAGCATTCAAAATCTTTCATAAACTAGTCCCCAGAAACCTTTACAATTTTAGTCCTAATCAGTACTCTGTGATCCACTGACTGACCTTCAGGTGCTTCTTACACAGACATTCTATTTCTGGTCTGTGGGCATTTTTACTGGTTATCCCCCATATCTGGATCTGTCTGTCTGTCTGTCTCTCCCTCTCTCTGTCCCTATTTCTGTCTCTATCCCTCCCTCTCTCTTTCTCCCTCCCTCTTTCTCTTCCTCTCTCCCTCTCTCGCTCTCTTCCTCTTCCCCTCTCTCACCTTCTCTGTCTCTGTCTGTCTGTCTCTGTCTCTCCTGACTTCCCTGGCTTCCTTTAAGTCCCAACCAAAATCCTATTTTCTGCAGGAAGCCTTTCCTGAGCCTCTTTAACCCCAATGTCTTCCTTTTCTTGTATCTTCATTTGATCCGGTATACATCTTGTTACAAAGATTTCCCCTTTATTTGAAAACTTTCCTTCTTATCCCTAGATGCATTAATATCTGTGCAGATAGTCAGTTTTTTATTTTATCTCTTATAATTGCCTCTATTTCTCATTTGTTTCAGAAAATCCTTTCTATATCTTGCTTGTTTTCATGTGGTTTTCCCTATTAGAGTATGAACTTTTTTTTTTTTTGCCTATTAAGCACCTGTAGGTGCTTCATAAATATTGACTTGGCAGATGAGTAATAAAATAAATTCATCAGGGATAAATGTAAAATTCTAAATCTTAAGTTTGAGCAAATTAACTATGTGGGTACAGGATGGGGGAGACATGACTAGACAACATTTTATATGAAAGAGATGTGGAAGTTTTATTGGATGACAAGCTCATTCATAACTAAGTTGTACAATCCTGGCACCCACCCCACCCTACCCAAAAAAGAAGAATAAAGGAAATATTATCTTAATGTGTAATATTATCTTAATATGTATGAAAGAGGAAGATGGGAGTTCTCAGATTATTTGTCAAGATCAGACTTTAGCTGGGCAGGGCATTTGAGGAAAGACATTGATAAACCAGAGTGGGAGTGATCAGAAGATTCAGATGCCCTCTGAGGATGAATGGAAGGAATCTGGGAATGTTTAACCTAAAAAGAGAAGTTTTGGTTTTGATGGTTAGAAGGAAGTGTTAGCTAGGTTCAAGTATTAGAAGGGCTATCATTTGCAAGGATTGTATTGAGTCTGCTTCATCTCAGAGGGTAGGATTAGGAGCAGTGGGTGCAAGTGCAAAGAGTCCAGCCTCAGTTTGATGTAAGAAAAAAAATAAACTGCCTATTAGAGGTCCCCCAAAGTATGATGGATTCAATTGGAAAGTAATAAAGAAGGTCTGAAAGCAAAGGCTAGCTGACTAAATGGTAGAGAGGGAAGGCTGAAGTAGTTCCCCTCTGAAGTCCTTTCTAATTCTAAGATTCTGTGCTTCTGTGCTATTGTTATAGGGGTCACCTTATAGGTAAAACTGCCTTATAAGGAAGTACTTCCCTAATCATCCTCTCTTCCAGTAACCCTATCTCATATAGGATTTCATATCATAGTAAATATTATGGTAAGATTCTAGCATGGAACATTTTTATAACCTTATAACCTTTTAAAACCTTTATAATTTCTGACTACTACTAAGTAAATATTCTGTCGCCTCCGTTTCTGTTCCCTAAACATCATGGATTTGAAATCAGGAATGATTAAGGACCCTCATTCAGCAGCTATTTTACTGTTTACTTTGCCAGGCATTTTGCCTTGGGCCACCAACCTGTTTTATTATACTGTGAGCTTTTTTTTTTTTTTTTTTTTTTTTTTTTTTTTTCAAGAAGGAAGGATATGGAGGATGAGGACTGAAAAAACTGGCCATCCTTTTAAACAAAGAATGAGGAGGAGGGAATCCGTTTCCAAGGAGATAAAGCTCTCCTTTATTTAAAGTAAAATTTTCTTCAGTGAAAGATTTTTGGACTGAAGTCTTCTAAAGGCCCCAAAGGATCTTTGGTATTATTCATAAAGAAGCTAAAGCAACAATCTCCCCCAGTCTGTGCATGTCACCCTGAAGAGATCCATCTGTCACTGCAACAACCTAGGCTTTATTGAGCTCTTGGCTTTGATTCTAGAGCTGCTAATAAAGGTAGCATTTTGTAATAACTGCAATAGAAATGTTTAAGGCCATAGACATTCTTAATGACAACAAAGATTCCCAAAAGAATTGGCCTAAGAGCAAAGCTTGTAATCTTGCTTGGTAAATCTAGTAACTACAACTCTTCTCTTTCATGGCCTCCTCTCTTGGGTTTGTTTGCAGATCAATCCTTTGGGAATCCCTGTTTTCTTGGGGGAGGAGGGGGACTGCAGTTTCCTTTCTCAATTCCTTATGGAACGGTAACACTCTCCCTTCTTCTATTCCAGTTATCTCAAGACTTTAGGGAAATTTCAGTAATAATAAGGATAATAATAGCATTTATATAAGGCTTTAAGTTTTGCAAAGTAATTTATAGATATTACCTCATTTGACTCTCACAGCTACCCTGGGAAGTAGATTCTATGATTACTCTCATTTTAAAGATTAGGAAACTGAGGTTCACACAGCTATTAAAAATCTGGGGCTGACTCTAAGTCTGACAGACTTCTAATCATTGATCTTTCTACTCTGTCACCTAGCTACCTCACTGAAATATAGAATCAAAATGTGTTTATGTAAAAGAATTAGATTTTATAATACTTCTTTTTAGATCTTAATTCTGCCTCTTATAACCTGGTGATTTTAAGTCATAGTTTTCTCATTTGTAAAAATAGGAAGGCAATACTAGTACTATTTATATGTAACCCTTAGCCCACTCAACTCAGATGATATATTACTTGGGGTATATATAAGTATTTTGTTGTTTAGTCATTTTCAATTCTGTTCAATTCTTTGTGATGCCATTTGGAATTTTCTTGGCAAAGATATTGTATTGGTTTGCCATTTCTTTCCCCAGTTCATTTTTACAGATGAGGAAACTGAAGTAAACAAGGTTAAACGACCTGTTCAGTGTCATACAACTATTAAATGTCTGAAGCCAAATTTGATCTGATCTGATTCCAATTTTGGCACTATACCCACTGTACCATTTAGCTGCTCTTTTGGTATTTTAGATAAACATTTTTATATCTAAGTGCTTTTAATTTCCATCCCAAGAAAAACTGGAAATCTTTAAAATCAAGCTTAAGTTTAAATATCCAAAGCTATTCTATTAACAGAATTGATAGAAACTAGAAATCAAATAGTAAAGCATTTAATCAAGAAAGATTAACAAAATAAATGACAGGGGGAAGTGAAACAATTACAGGATCCTTAGTCCTGCCACAAATCAAACACAATCTACAGTACTACAGATGCACATGCCAGTGGGAAAGGGTTTAGGTATCAATGCAATCTGCCTTGTGTTATAGCTGGAAAAATTCTCCAATCTGAGTCTTCATGGCTCTTTCTTTCTCTCACAGCTTGAAGCTAATATGAGAGTCTGCTTAAGCCTCTCTGATGCAGTAATTCCTTTTTAAAAAATGTAATCATAATAAATTAATTTTTTCTCAGTAATTCATCTCAGCTTATTCTGTGAGGTCTTCAGGTTTTTTTCAGCATTTCTGGGTTTGGGAAGTCCATGACAATCTTTCTTGCCCCCTCAGTTGCTTATTTGTGCCAGCTGAAGCTGGCACCCAGTTATCACCCATTCTAATGCCAACTCATAAGACTTTCTTACCGTCCTAGCATGCTGATTTCTATGATTTTTTAAAGTTCCCAACTCTTAGAAGACTTTCACACCAATCAAAGTCCTTTTCTGGTGATAGAATCACATTGTATGCAGATACATAGTCTCTTGGAAGATGGAGTACTAGGAATTTCTCCACTTGGGTATGTGTAATATATATTTCACAGGATTACTGTAAAGCACTTGGCAACCATAAAGCTAAACCATCATGCAATCCTAAATGGAAGCAATTATTCTTCCCCATAAAAGAGACCTGTTGTTCCAAAGAATTTGCACACATGTGTGCATGTGCATGTACATGTTTGAATGTATGTAGTGCACCACTGAGGGCAAAACTATCTCTGCACTCTGCTTTTATTTATTTTGATCCAATTGAAGATAAACAGGTCCGTCTTAGGCAGTAGTCTTTGTTACTACACTCAGGTTCCCCATTCTTTACCCATCTTCCCTTTCATGTGGGTGCATGCAGTGATCCTTTTCCTTTCCCTCTCTCCCCCCAAAAGATGTATGCTGATATGGATTGGATTTTGATTCCCAGAACCCCTGAGACTTGCTTTTTCAGATAGGGAACAAGAAGCAGAAATCATATGAATATACTGCCTAATGATTTCTAAGGCATGTGGGAGTAGCAGATAGATAGGATAGAACACTGTGTGAAATGAACATGGGAATTTCATCCTTGAATTGTAAGATGGAAGAGTGGCAGGGGCACCAGGAACTGTCACTGGTGGGGAGTTGGGTCCAAGACCTTTCTCTTTTAATGAGTGTGATCACCAGTGTGTATAGTGAGGATTAAACTGTAAATGATAATAGAAGAAACTGTCTACATTGATACTATATATAGATATTGGAAAACTAACATCAAAAAGGAACAAAACTAAAAAACGTGATTTGGCTGTGTAAAAGTAACACTAATTACAGTTATTTATGAGAACTGCTTACCATTTGTGGTTAATTACCACATGCACAATAGTTATTATGCATATCATTAATATATGCCAGATTAATTTAGTTGCATGTTTTATTCTGCAGTAACCACTTAGATAGAAGGAACTTATTTGACATTTCTGTTTTCAGCCAGAGCAGGAAATCAGGACATCTGAGAGATGGGAGGAAGTGCCTAAAACCAAGAGATGATGGAATGTCATCATTGGTCACAATAAGAATAGAACTCTGAAAAGGCAGTCTAGTCGTTGATGAGGGTCTATCTGGAAAAGTTGGAACTATTTGAGGGTAGACCCAGTGAAATCACTGAGAGACAACCATACACACCTGACTACCATGAGCACACCTTGCAGGGAATCACCTTGCCTTGCACTAATGCAGACTCTAGTGTCTAGGCTGCTTGTTGGAGGCTCAGAGTACATGGAGGGCTGATGAGAGAGACCATCTAGAGCAGAAAGGAGAGGTGGAGGGCCTGCAGTAGGAGTCTGTGTATAAATCCTGACTCAGATGTTAGTGAGGCAATTTCTTCCTTTTACTTTCTGAGACATTGACTATGGAGTATGGCCAAGTATGGGTCCAATGAAGCATATAGATTCACCAGATTGTAGATATTAAAGATAGTGGGACAGGAAGGAAAGGTGTCCTGGTGATTTTCTCGGGAAGAGTGGATGTGTGAGCTTTCTCCATTCAAGAGCTGGTAGAGCAGGGACTGTTGAGGATACAGTTGATTCTCTTACCTGATGGTGGAGCTGCTATTTGGAGAGCCACATATTGTAGTTTTTCAATTTCCTATTCCTTTCAGTTAATATACCTAAAACAAAAATGTGAATGTATTTTTCTTGTGGTTTATGCAAAACTGGGGTAGAAATGAGAATTGTAATAGAACATGAGAGACTAACTATACCTGAACTCTATTTGGAACCTTTCCCATTTGAACTCTAGGGTAGAGGTAAGATATAAGATGGGAGGCAGTTAAGTGGTGCAGTGGATAGAGCACCAGCCCTGAAGTCAGGAGAACCTGAGTTCAAATGTGATCTCAGACACTAATACTTCCTAGCTGTGTGATCCTGGGGAAGTCACTTAACCCCAATTGCCTCAGCAAAAAAGCTTAAAAAAGTTATAAGCTGATATTATCATAAAATAGTTCATTATAATGTGCAAATTATTTTTTTCATCTCACAAGGAAGTCTTTAACTCTACATGTGGGATATCTATTATCGTACCTATAATTTGATTGCAATCCATTAATTTCTTGATTACAACTCTAAACCCTATAAAACTATATATGCTCAGCCATCTATCCACTTATCATGGACACCTGCTCACAACATTAAAACAGGAGGAAGTATGCTACTATGGATCCCTGGGAGGCAGGACTGCACTTGCTAAAATTAAGGAAAGAGGACAGAACAAAGCTTGTATTTCTTGTCTGAAAATGAGACTTAGGATTCACTACTTGTTTGGATGAGAATGATTGAAAAGGGCCAGGAAGTGGTTCTTCCTTCCTTTACATAGTAAGTATACGTGTTCATTGTGTGATGAATCCTCTAATGATTGGTGAGATTGTTGTCTATTGATCATGTGGGGGAAAGTTCAGCTAGATTCTGGGGATGAGGAAAATTAAAATGGCCCTGACTTCAAGGAGCTTATACTTTACTTAGGGGAGATATATGTACATATAGGTGTATCCAGAATATATTTTCAGATTCCAATATGGTTATTCACCATGCTGGTTTCTGGAAGCATCAAAGTTAAAGCAATGCTTTTTGCTTCTTTTGCAAATGCTGATATGGATTAATGCCTGCCTCTTCTATTCAAATCAGTGTCAGCCTCACTGTGTATCATTGGCAATAGATTTTGAAGCAGCAGCACTGAAAGATGGTTTTTAGCTCTGATGAGTATGAGGTTTTTAAGAGCTCTCTTGATACCCGTTAGCATCTTGTCTTGACTTGTTTTTAGAATGTGTGTAGTGCTGGACCCACCCTCAAAGTGGCACAAGACAGTTGCTTTCATTTTCTCCTCTTTGTTTTCTCAGGATTTTATAGGCAAAGAACAGTTTTGAAAGACTGTTCCAAAGACATTTGTGCAAGTCATTATTCACAAGGAAGGTGTTGTAGGCTGGGCCTGACTTAGGCTGGTCTGGTAGTTTAGGTTAAAAGCAAAAGGAGATCTTTGTAGATCATTTAACAGTTACAGCTTCACAGTTGCTTACTTATAGAATTGGTTAAGTGGCTTAGTGTATGAGCCTTTAGTAAGGAAGATCTGAGTTCAAATCCAACTTTAGCTATTACTAGGCATCTGACTCCTTCTCTCCCTCCCTTTCTTTCTTTCCTCCTTTCCTCCATTCTTTTCCTCCATTTCTCCCTTTCTCCATTCCTTCCTTTTCTCTTTCCTTCCTTCCTTCCTTCCTTCCTTCCTTCCTTCCTTCCTTCCTTCCTTCCTTCCTTCCTTCCTTCCTTCCTTCCTTCCTTCCTTCCTTCCTTCCTTCCTTCCTTCCTTCCTTCCTTCCTTCCTTCCTTCCTTCCTTCCTTCCATAAACTTTGCTTAGCTCTGCCAGGGAAAGAATATTGACCAAAAATTACTCAATTGTATATGCCTTAATCCTGCTTCTGTGTTGGTCATAGGTAACACTGTGTGTTGATTAAGGATCAGACAGAGTTAATTTGGGAGAAGTTCATGACTAAAATCTACTAGGAGGTGAATATTTAGGAGTGCAACAATTAAAGAAGAAAAATTACTGGATCTTAAGGAATTTCCACTACTAGAAGGAGTACTCAAATTCATGAAATTACAGATCTTCAAAAATCTTCATATAATATAGTTAAGAAACAATGGCTCTTCCCTGGGAAGGTTGAAAGAATTGTTTAATTTAAATACATTGAGATTTCAGAATAGAATAACATTCATATGGACCTGCAAATATTTCTTGTTCAATCACTTAGTCATGTTCAATTTGTCATGATCCCATGGAATATAATAGTATTCTATTTTTTAATATCTTATGTATTCTGTTCAAGTTCATGGTCCTTGACACTATCCATTTCATCTTCTCCCATTTTCTTCTCTTTTTGCCTTCACTCATTCCCAACATCAGGGTCTTTTCCAGTCTTCTCAATCCTATTTTCTCATGTTTCTAAAGTATTTAAACTTCAGCTTTAGTATTTAACCTTCCAGTGAATACCCTGAATTAATTTCTTTAAGTATTGACTGATTTGATCTCCTTGCTGACTCTTTTTCCCCCCAGAATCAATTCTGCTATACTCTGCTTTCTTTATACCAACTCTCATAGCCATACATTAGTACCAGAAAAACTATAGCTTTGATTAATATGACCCTTTGTTAGCAAGGTGATATTTCTACTTTTAATTTGTTGAATAGATTTGTTATAGTTTTCCTTCCAAGAAACATGCTTTAATTTCATGGCTACAATCATCATCTATAGTGACTTTTAAGCTTAAGAATAAAGATTCTGACATTGCTTTTATTCTCACTCTCTTCACCAGGAAGTGATGGGACCAGCTGCCATGATCTTGTTTTTCCCCTCTAATGTTAAGCATCAAGTTAGCTTTTACCCTTATCAAGAGGATTTTTAATTCTTCTTCACTTTGTGCCATCAGAATGTTATCATTTGTAACATGTTATTTCTTTTAGCAAACTTAATTCTAGATTTTGATTCATCTAATGTGACATATCACATGATATAATAATCAAATAAGTTAAATAATAAAGTGACAATATACAGGCTTGTCCCAATCAATTGTTCTATGTTTGGTTCTAAATGTTACTTCTTGACCTCCATACAGCTACCTCAGGAGACAAGTAAGATGATCTAGTATGCCCATCTCTTTGAGGACTTGCCACATTGTGTTGTGATCCACACATTCAAAATATAGTGTGGTCAATAAAAGAGAAGTAGGTGGTTTTCTGAAACTTTCTTACTTTTCTAAAATCCAACAAATGCTGGATATGTGGTCTCTAGTTATTCTGTCTCTTCAAAAATTAGCCTGCACTTCTGGTAATTCTTGGTTTGCAAATATATGAAGGGCAGCTTGCAGAATTTTAAGCATAACATTGCTGGTTTATAAATTGGACATTCTTTGGCATTGCCCTTCCTTAGGATAGAAATATAAACTTATCTTTTCTAATCTGGCAACCACTGTTAAGTTTTCCAAATTTACTGGCATATTTATTGAGTAAAATACTTTAACAGCAAATATTAGTCACATATTAAGAATCACAATGGCTAAATGGATTGTTCAGGGTTGGAATCAAAGGCACATATTTCATGATCTGCTGCTTATCACAATTTTGTTTCATAGTCTCATATCATTGAAATTGCCTAATCTAGCTTATGGAAGTAGCTGAAACTTTGAACTAGTCAACATATATGACAGGTATACTCAGAAGTTCTATTATGCTTTCTGTATCCTTTTGCAATTTGTTTCATTTTTCCAGCAATGAAATAAGGACTAATAGTATTGGTCTATTAAGTGCTTGCTTCTAAGAGATTGTATAGCAGTCCTCCAGGGCTTAAAAACAAAAAATTCAGAATCATGATTAATCACCTGTTCACCATGAATAAACAATGTCTTAATTATCTTTTTTAAAAAAAAGTGACATAAATTTAGTAAACAAAATCTTAACATCTAAAGGTTGTATCATCCTCCCATCATATTTATCTTCAAACATATCCTATCTATAGCACTGTTTTATGATATATTCCAAATTGCACAAGTCAAAAACATGGAGAACCTGGAAAACTCTCAACTTGAGAGTTGAAGGAGAGCTCATAGGCTATCTAATCCCAAGCCAAGGAAGTATCAATTATCTCTGCAGAAGGGGGAATTGAGTCTTCTGACTCTAAATCTAATAAAAATTTTACTATGATGCTGAGGAATATAATCATAATAACTAAAAAGTAATTGAAAAAGTAGATTCACAAAGAAATATGGAAGGGATGGCATTTTTTAGTCCAAGAAGAACTTTGATTTCTTATCGTAACTATATGTAATCCTCTACAAAAACTTTGTTTCTCTAGTTCACTAGAGCAAAGAGATGACCCCAAGTTTTTTTAAAGGGTTGATAATGAAGTCCAAGCTGGAAAGGTTTTGAGGTTGTTTGGGCAACAATGTGTTTATTACCTAGAGATCATTCTAGAGAGACTCATAAAAAACAGGTGACAAATTCTCTTAAAATACAAAATGGTCTTCACTCATATTCAGCTCTTCTACTGCTCCCAAATAGGCTTCTGACTTTCTAGACTTAGCCACCATAGCTCAGTTGCTTTCTTAACCTACAATATCACTCCTCAATGATGAACCCGTCTACTTTGGTAAATACTTTCCAGGCATTCCATTTTAGACAGTCTCTGGCCAGCCATATGTCTTTTCTTTCACAGTTGTGCTTCTGACTTTCTGTATTTTTTTCTACCATCCCTCTGCATGGGTACTTTTTCCCCCTCAACCTTTGTCCAACAACCACCAACTCCATAAATATTGACATTTTCCTGACAAATGAAAAGAGAAATCGCAAGGAATTTGAAGTTAAATGGAAGACAAATTACCCTTGGAGAAGTAAATGAAGGAATTAGTAGGATTGTTTTTATTGTGTGGGCAAGTGCAAAAGCCAAAGTCAAAAGGTATTTTGGATAATTATCACTCCTAGTATTTGAGAGGAACCCAACTAAAAAGACAATCATACCAAAAATGACAACTTAATAAACTACATCTTTTGCATTGGATGAAGGAGAAAAATTATGTTGAGAACTTGACAATGTACTCTAAACCAAGCCCATTTATATCTTGTTAGGAGATTGTGTCACTGAAAAGGTAGTTAAGGAAAGAATTAAATTATGTTGGAAAACATGGTTTGACACAAAAAAATGGTTGTGGATTGCTCATAAGCCTGAAACCTATTTTTCATGAATATTTTCTTCAAGAAAAAACTCAGAAGAATTAGATATAATAGCAATCAAATGGCAACAAAAAGAATTAAAATAGTTATTTTGAAAACCACAATGACTCAGAAAAGAAGTTTTCTAATAAGTGAGAAGAATGTGGGTATGGAGAAAATACTCAGATGGATAGGATCATAGATCTTAGAAATATTGATGTTTAAAGTAATAATCAGGCCAACAAAGCCAAAGGGATTTGATTGGCACAGGGTTGGAAAGAAATTCAATCTCTGCTTCCCTCAAGGTCTGGTGGCTTCAGACTGTGTTGACAAGGCTTCCTGATTACCTAAGGGGCATAAAATGTCCTCTTCCCATGGAGTCATTACCCTTGAAACTTGGTGGAGGTCCCAAGGTAATATGAATCATCATACTCTGGACTATTGTATTAGATATATTTCTATATAGAGATGAGTAGAATTGAATTTACCAGATTTACTGAATATCCTTTCTATATTAGGGCTAAGTGAACCATCTTTCATTAATTATTTTGTGGCCTGTGAGTGACATTTCATTCCAACTTTAAATCTGAATTAAAATGGTGCTGGTATAAGGTACTTGCACCAACAATACTGATATAATTCAGTTTTTTTAGTAGCATATACACTCATTTGTTGGACAAACAATTCAGATGATCATCAATTATAGTTGTGCATATAGATGGAAGGGCACCTAGATGGTACAATGGATAGAGTGCTGGGACAAAACTCAGATGACTCATTTTTGTGAATTCAAATTTGTCCTCAGATACTAGCTATCTGTGTGTGACATTGGGAAAGCCACTTCCCTCTGCTGCTTCCCTCAGTTTCCTCATCTATAAAATAAGCTAGAGAAAGAAATGGCAAATTAATCTCTTTTCCAAGAAAACCCCAAATGGAATCACAAAGTATAGAACACAACTGAAATGACTGAACAACAAGCCTAGGTAGTTTAAAATTACAGTTATTATTATTAAGTTATTATTAAGTTCTTATTTTTTTATTCTACTATATTATCACCAGTGTGGAAATAGATAGGGTCTAAATAATACTGGGGGCCATTTAGTATTTTTACTTGTTTCATCTCTTCTTAGATTACTATCTTGTTGTGGTGGAGGGACTTGTGTAGCTCAGTGAAATTATGAGTTATGTCATGCAAGTTTATTCAAGACAGAAAGTTTATGATAGAGAGTTCTTACAAAAGGTGATCTGCTAGAGAAGGAAATGGGCAAGCCATTTAACACCATTTGCTTCAGTTTTCTCATTTATAAAATAAGCTAGAGAAGGAAATGGAAAATTATTCCAATATCTTTGCCAAGAAAATCCCACAGACAGTGTTAAAGGGATAAAAGATATGACACCAATAGATAGTCAAAAGGTGTCCAACATACTATTAGGGAAAAGTACAATTACAAGTAGCTCCAGAAAGAATTAAATAATACCATGACCATATCATATTAATTATAGAAGATTGAAAAGATAACAGGAAATCAAAAGATAATTGGGAAAGAGCAGAGCCAAGATGGCAGAAAAAGCAGGAATTTTTCTGAGCTCTCCCCATTTTCCCTTGAAAAAACTTTTTAATCATGCCTCAGAACTAGTCCCAGAGCAACAGAAGCCAAAAACAGGTGGGTTGAAACAATTTCCAATCCAAGATTGCAGGAAAGTCCTATCTAATTAGGTGAAAGGGGAGCACAGCTTAGTGCAGGTGGTTTCTAGTCAAGTGGGAGGTATGATATTCCATAACATCATAGTAAAATTTTTATTAGATTTAGAGTCATAAGCCTTATATTTGAATTTTGACTCTGCTGTAACACAGATCAGCAGCTTAAACCCTGTAGTCGTCGCTCAATGGGTCAACAACATAGCAGGCCAGTTGTAAGGCCTTCAACACAATCTGCTAGGTTACACAGGTGAGCCCAGCACATCAGGCAACCTGCTAGTTTGAGAGACTCTGGTATAGAAAGTCACTTAACATGTCACTGGGTCCCAGCACAAAATTTTTGGGACAATTCCCCTGTATCCCAGGTGCAGAGCTCAGCTTTAGAAGTCATGAAATAGGATGGAAAATGAACAAAAAACAAAAAAGCCTGACTATAAAAAGGTACTATAGCAACAGGAAAGATCAAAATATAGATTCAGAAGGAAACAACAGGTCAAAACACATGCAAAATCTCAAAGAGAAGGATAAATTAGTCTCAGGTCCCAAAAGTCTTCTGGAAGAGCTCAAAAAAGGTTAAAAAAATCAAATAAAAGAGGAGAAAGAAAGAAAATGGCAAACCACTCCAATATCAAAATTGGAAAAATAAATGAGAGATATGAAAAAGAATCATGAAAGAAGAGTCAATAGCTTGGTAAAGAAAACAAAAAATTGGAAAGAGAAAACAACTGCTTAATATGTAGAATCAGCCACATGGAAAAGAAGTTACAAAAACTAACTGAAGAAAATAATTCCTTAAAAATTAGAATTGTGTAAGTGGAAGCTAATAACTCTATGAGACTCAACAATCAATCAATCAAAATCAAAAGAATGAGAAAAAATAGAAGAGCATTTAAAATACCTTATTGGAAAAACAACTGACCTCTAAAATAGAAACAGGACAATACATCTTTCAAGAAACTATCAAGGAAAACCTCCCATATATTTTAGAACCAGAGGGTAAAATAGTCATTGAAAAAATCCACTAATCACCTCCTGAAAGAGATCTCCAAATGAAAACTCCTAAGAATATTATAGCCAAATTCCAGAACTCTTAAATCAAGGAGTAAATACTTCAAGTGGCCAGAAAGAAATAATTCAAGTATCTAGTAGTATACACAGACAAAGGATGTAGATATAGGTTGACTTTGACGGAATGATTAAAAAACATTAAGGAGTGATAAAAAGGATTACACTGAGACTGATTGGTTGGTTGGTTGTCCTTTGTACTTGAAAAGAATCAAAATGACATCAATCATTGTTAAAATTGAGTTACAGTGAGTTCGATTGTGGCTGATCAGACCACTATTATATTGGAATGTTCTGCCACAGCTTGGACATAAATAGTCCCCGTGAACATTTGGGATAACTTTTCTAATTTTGTGCATCTCACATTTCTTTTAGGTCAATTCAATTCTGCTTTGCTCATAGAGCACAGTATTCTCTCTGATGAGAACATGCCATGCTGGGTGGTTTTGTTCCAAGTTCTCCCATGTCATACAATCAATTCTAAAGTTCTTAAGAGATACCTTGAAAGTATTATTGTGTCACTTTTTCTGACAACATTGTGAGTGCTTGCCTTGTGTGAGTTCTCCCTAAAATATATATTTTTTTGGCATTCAAACAATATGGAGTTGTGCTCCCTATAGCAGAGTTGGAATGCTTGGCAGTTATCTTCAACTATATTGTCAAATTCCTTCAATGAGGACAAACATGGAATCAAAGTCAGCTACTGCACTGATGGTAAATTCTTTAAGTTGAAAAGGCAACAAGCCAAAACTAGAGTGAAAGGAGTGTAGGTGCTTCATTTTTTGTTTGTGCATGATTGTGCACTCAGTGCAGCCTCTGAAGCTGAGGTGCAGCAAAGTATGGATCAATTCTCTGCTGCTTGTGCTAATTTTGGCTTAACAACTAACCCCAAGAAAGCACAAGTCCTTCATCATCTAGCACCACACCATCCATATGTGGAAACATCAGTTACAACAAATAGAGAATTTTTGAAAGCTGTGGATAACTTCTCTTACTTAGGCAGTATACTTTCCAGGGATGTCCACATTGATAATGAGATTGACACATGCATTGTCAGAGCTAGCTCAGTGTTTGGGAGGCTCCAAACACTGTTGTGCTGATCTCACTGTTGTTTGCCTTTGAAGCCTGGATGTATACTGGCACCATGACAGGAAACTGAATTAATTTGAATTGTTTTAGGAAGATTCTGAAGTTCACTTAGCAAGATAAGATAAGAAGAGAGGAGGAAGAGACAGAATGGAATAAAATATATCACAGGAAGAGATGCTAGAAATCTAATAAAATGGAAGGAAAGAAGGAGGTCTGCTGAGCATTGCTTGAATATTATGCTCATCAAATTTGGCTCAGAGGGGACAAACATAACACACTTAATTGGGTTTAGAAATATGTCTTACATGTAAGGAAGTAAGAGATCAAGAAAAAGCAAGAGGACTGACAGAAAGAAGGGCAATCTGAGGGGGGTGGTCAAAAACAAAATAGTAGTGAGAAGGGATAGGGCAAAAGAATAGGAGGAGAAAGGTACAAACAGAAGATAAACGGGATGAAGGGAACTACATAGTTAGTAAACAAAGCTGTGAATGTGAATGGAATGGACTCACCCATAAAAGCAAAATCCTATAATATGATCTTTACAAGAAAAATATTTGAAACAAAGGGACATACCCAGAGTAAAGGTAAAAGGCTAGAGTGCAATATATTATGGTTCAGATGAAGTTTTAAAAAAAAGGCAGGGATAGTAACAATCATAAAGTCAAAGAAAACCAAAGCAAAGATTGATCTAATTAAAAAAGAAAAAAAACTATATCTTGCTAAAAGATACCATGGATAACGAAGTAATATCAATACTAAATATATATGCATCAAATGTTTTCTCTCTATGGGAGAAATTAAATGAGTTACAAGAGAAAATAGACAGAAACACTATACTGGAAGGGGAAAACAACTTTTCTCTCTTAGAACTAGATAAATAACCATAAAATAAACAACAAAGAAATTAAGGAAGTGAATAAAATTTTAGAAAAGTTATATGAAAGAGATCTCTAGAGAAAATTGTATGGGTTTAAAAAGGAATAAATAAATAAATAATTGGCTAATTTGGTTTAAAAAGAAAGAAAGAAAGAAGGAAACCAAATTGCCAGTTCAAAGAACTCATGATGAAAAATACTATGTGATTTCATGTGTATAATCTATATACTTTAAAAACCACTTTAGCAAAGGGGGATGGCAGAGTGGGAGGGAGATTTGGAGCTCAAAATTTAAAAAAAATGAATATTATAATTTTTACATGTAATTGGGAAAAATACTATTAAAATAAAATTAAAATTGAAATAGCAGGCAAGTTTGCCACTGGAGTACAAAATGAAGCATGGCAGAGACAAATAGGATTTTGTTAAGATAAGTCATTCTTCATAGCAAACCTTTTTTTAACAATTCAAAAGCTAATTATACATGTGGACATCACCAGATGGTCAACATCAAAATCAGATTGATTATATAATTATTAGCCTGTTAAATCAAGAACTGGAGATGACTGTAATGGATCATGAGCTTCTGATTGCAGAATTCAGACTTATATTGAAGAAAGGAGAGTAAAACATCAGACCATATAGATACAACTTTTTTTTTTTAAGAGTGAAAATGTTATGTTGTGGTCTACACTCAGTTCCCACAATCCTCTTTATGGATGAAGATGGTTCTCTTCATCACAAGATCATTGGAACTCTCAAATATCTTAATGCTGGAAAGAGTCATGCCCATCAGAATTGATCATTGTATAATCTTGTTATTGCCGTGTATAATGATCTTTTGGTTCTGCTCATTTCACTTAGCCTCAGTTTATATAAGTCTCTCCAATTGGTAAATGATCAAAGGAAATGAAGTGACAATTTTCTCAATCATCCTGTTGAGCTTTTCTTAGAGAACAATAATATTCCATGACATTCATATACCATAATGTATTCAGCCAGTCTCTAACTGATGGGCAATCACTTAGTTTCTTATCACTACAAAAATAGCTTCCACAAACATTTTTGCACATGTGGATCCTTTTCCCTCCTTTAAAATCTCTTTGGGATATAAACCCAGCAGAAACAATGCTGGGTCAAAGGGTATGCACAGTTTGATATCTTTTTGAGCGTAGTTCCAAATTGCTCTTCAGAATGACTGGATCCATTCATAATTCCAACAATGTGTTAGTGTCCCAGTTTTCCCACATCCTCCTCACCCCCACATTCATTATTATCTTTTTCTGTCATTTTAGCCAATCTGAGAGGTGTGTAGTTGTATCTCAGAGTTGTCTTAATTGTCTTAATTTGCATTCCATTTATCATATGGAGAATGGCTTGAATTCTTATAAATATTCAAGTCAATTCTCTCTATACTTTAGAAATGAAGTCTTTATCAAAATCCTTAAATGTAAAAATGTTTTCCCAATTTATTGCTTCCCTCCTAATCTCATCTGCATTAGTTTTGTTTGTACAAAAACTTTTCAACTTAATATAATCAAAATTATCTATTTTGTGTTTAGTAATGGGCTCTAGTTCTTCTTTGGTCACAAATTCCTTCCTTCATAGATCTGAGAGATAAACTATTCTATGTTCTTCTAATTTGCTTATAATATCACTCTTTATGTCTAAGTCATGAACTTATCAACCTTATCTTGGTATATGTTGTTAGGTGTGGATCAATGTCTAGTTTCTGCCATACTAGTTTCCAATTTTCCCAGCAGTTTTTGTCAAATAGTGAGTTCTTATCCCCCAAACTGGGATCTTTGGGTTTGTGAAACACTAGATTGCTATAGTAATTGACTATTTTGTCCTGGGAACCTAACTTATTTCATTGATCTATTACTCTATTTCTTAAGCCAGTACCAAATGGTTTTGATGACTGCTGCTTTATAATATAGTTTTAGGTCTGGCACAGGTAGACTACCTTCACTATTATTTTTTTTTTTTTCATTAATTCCCTTGAAATTCTTTATCTTTTGTTCTTCCAGATGAACTTTGTTATTATTTTTTCTAGTTCTGTAAAATAATTTTGTGGGATTTGATTGGTATGGAACTAAATAAGTAGATTAATTTAGGCAGAATTGACATTTTTATTATATTCATTAGGCCTACCCATGAATACTTGATATTTTCCCAACTGATTAGATCTGACTTTGTGTGAAAAATGTTTCGTAGTTGTGTTCATATAGTTCCTGACTTTCCCATGGCAGATAAATTCCCAAATGTTTTTTACTGTCAAAAGTTATTCTGGGGGGCAGCTAGGTGGTGCAGTGGATAGAGCATTAACCTTGAATTCAGGAGGACTCGAGTTCAAATCTGGTCTTAGACACTTAACACTTCCTAGCTGTGTGACCTTGGGCAAGTCACTTAACCCCAGCCTCGGGGGGGGGGGGAGTTATTCTGAGTGGAATTTCTTTTTGTATCTCTTGCTACTGGACTTTGTTGGTAATATGTAAAAATGCTAATGATTTTATGGACTTAATTTGTATCTTGCAACTTTGCTAAAGTTGTTTCTATTATTTCTAGTAGCTTTTTTAGTTGATTCTCTAGGGATCTCTAAGAATACCATCATATCATCTGCAAAGAGTGATAATTTGGTTTCCTCATAACGTACTCTAATTCCTTTAATTTCTTTCCCCCCCTTTTATTGCCAAATATTTCTAATATATTATGGAATAGTAATGGTGATAGTGGGCAACCTTATTTCATCCCTGATTTTATTGGGAATGATTCTAGTTTGTCCCCATTACATATGATGCTTGCTGATGGTTTTAAATAGATGATACTGATCATTTTAAGGAAAAGTCTGCAGAGGCCCAAATGTATTTGAAACAAGTAATCTCATGACAAGGTGTTAACTCAGTGGAATTAAGATAATGATTTTCTAGTTTACATGTATTTAGTATAGTTCTACAAGTTGACACCTATTCTACAAGATTGACTCCCAAGATAATGTACTTATAATAGAGTATATAAGAGCTAAGGTATGTGAGTAAGAGATGGATTGGGAGATAGACAGAGAAGACAGAGGACTGAGAGTTCAAGCTCTCAGACTCAGAAATAGACAAAGACTCTAGAATAGACTTGAAGACAAAGATCCTTGTGGTGGCTGTCCTGTCTCCTTCACTTCTCCACTAAGACCAAGGCTTATCTGAAGGTCACCCAGAAAGCTAGTCTGGCCCCAGTTGAAGAAGACAGACTGTGAAGCAGGTAATAAAGACTTTTGACTTTATTCCTCACTATTCTTGTGGTGATTATTCTGCTGAAACCAAGGCCCATTTGGAGGACCTCCAGAGAGCTAATCAGAACAAAAGTTCATTTATTCCTATAATCTCTAGTGTTTTTTTTTTTTTTTTAAATAAGAATGGGTGTTGTATTTTATCAAATTCTCTTTCTGCATCTATTGAGATAATCAGATGATTTTTGTTTGTCAATTATATTAATAGTTTTCCTAATATTGAACCAGCTCTTCATTCTTGGTATAAATCTTACTTTGTCATGGTGTATTATCCTGGGGATTACTTTCTGTAATCTCTTTGCTAATATTTTATTTAAAATTTTTGCATCAATATTCATTAGGGAAATTGGTCTACAACTTTCTTTTTCTGTTTTTACCCTACCTGGCTTAGATATCAGTACCATATCTGTGTCATAAAAGAAATTTGGTAGGAGTCCTTCTTTCCCTATTTTTTCCAAATAGTTTATTAGAATTAATTGTTCTATAATTGTTTAGTAGAATTCACATGTAAATCCATTTGGTCCTGGAGATTTTTTTCTTAGGGAATGGATTATTAGCTTATTCTATTTCTTTTTCTAAAATGGGACTATTTAAGTAATTTATTTCCTTTTCTCTTAACCTGGGGGATCTATATTTTTGTAGATATTCCTCAATTTCATTTAGATTATCAAATTTATTGACAGATAGTTGGGTAAAATAACATCAAATTATTAATCTAATTTTCTCTTTATTGGTGGAAAGTTCTCCCTTTTCATTTTTGAGACTAACAATTTGATTTTCTTTCCTTTTTGTAATCAAATTAACTAAAGGTTTGTCTAATTTGTTGTTTTTTTATAAAACCAACTCAGTTTTATTTATTAATTCAATAGTTTCTTATTTTCAATTTTGTTAATCTCCCCTTTTATTTTCAGAATTTTAAACTTGGTATTTGAGGGTTTTTAATTTGTTCTTTTCCTAGCTTTTTTAGTTATAACCAATTCATTGATCTTATCTTTCTTTATTTTATGCAAGCAAGCATCTAGAGATATAAAATTTCTCCTAATAACTGTTTTGGCTACATCCCACAGATTTTGGTATGTTGTCTCATTATTGTCATTCTCTTGAATGAAGTTACTGATTGTATCTATGATTTGTTGTTTCACCCATTTATTTTTTAGGATTAGATTATTTAATTTCCAATTAATTTTTGGTCATGTAGATATAATTTAAAAAACATCTTTAATAAACAGGAAGCGAAAGTGATGAAGAGATTTAAAGGATTAGATTTGGGAGAATGTCTTAAGAACTATGATAGTGGTTCACAATATTGTGTAAGAGGCAGCAACAAAAAAATATTACAAAGAAGAAGAACCAAAAAGCAAAATGACTGATGAGGCTTTACAAATAGCTGAGGAAAAAATTAAAGGAGAAGGGAAAAGATATATCCAAATGAATGCAGAATTCCAGAGAATAGCAATGAGAGAAAAAGTTTTCTTAAATGAGCAATGCAAAGAAATAGAAGAAAACAATAGAATGGATAAGACAAGATCTTTTCAAGAAAATTAGAGATATCAAAAGAAAGTTTCATGCAAAAATGGGAATGATAAAAGACAAAAATGGTAGGGATTTAATAGAAATAGAAGAGGCTAAGAAGAAATAATAAGATTATACCAAAGAACTTAGTATCAATGATCTTAACATCACCAATAACCACAATGATGATTATCTAGAGCCAGACATTCTGGAGAATGAAATAGTGGGCTTATGAAGCATTGCTAACAATAAAACTGGCAATGAAGTGACAGAATTCTAGATGAACTATTTAAAATCCTAAAAGATGCTGCTGCTAAAAGTGTTGCACTCTATATGCTAGCATTTGGAAAACTCAATAGTCTTCATTGGATTGGAAAAGATCAGTTTATGACTCAATCCTAAAGAAGATAATGTCAAAGAATTTTCATATTATTGAATAATTGCACATCACATGCCAGCAATGTTATACTTAAAGTTCTGCAAGCAAGTTTCAGCATTATGTGAACTAAAAATTATCAGAAGTACAGTATGGTTTTTGGAGAGGCAAAGGAATTATAGAACATATTGCCAACTTTTGCTGTATTATGGAGAAAGCAAGGAAGTTCCAGAAACACCCCCTCCCATCTATTTCTGCTTCATTGACTATACTAAAGCCTTTGTGTGGATCACAAGAAAATGTGGCAAATTCTTAAAGAGATAAGAATACCAGATCATCTTACTTGTCTCTTGAGAAACCTGTATATGAGTAAGAAGCAAGAATTAGAATGAAACATGGAATATTAGGTTCTTACTAAGTGCTAAGTCGGTATTTGACAATTCTCTAGTTCCGGCCTTTCCTAGGGAAGAGCTTGCATGCTTAGGAAGAGCAAATTCATTGGTTGAAGTAATTCTTCCCAGAAACCCTTGCATTATCCCACTACCCATTCTCTGGGAGGATAAAGAGGGCAGCTCTGGAGGAAAAAGGGAGTCTCTGCTCTAGATCAGACTTGAGGCAGCTCTCTGCAGGAAGGGAAATCACTTCTCTGGACCAGAGCTAACGCTAACTGTCTGGAGACAACGGCTCTCTACAGGATGAAGAATCTGTCAGAGAGATTTGAGTTGACACAGGAGATCTCCTCCCAGAGAGCAATTGGCAGCTTCTGGAGACAACAGCACGTCACATATTGGCGTCCACAACGTGGGGCAAGGACTCTTGCTTATTCTGACAAGGACTTATTCTGAGCCCTTCAGAGGAGCTAGATCGTTGGAATGGAATAATTGATTGATTTAAGATTGGGAAAGAACTATGACAAGGCTGCATTTTTTTCACCTTATTTCTTTAACTTATATCCAGATTACATCATGCAAAATGCCAAACTGGACCCATAATTAAGGCCCCAGTTGCTGGGAGAACTATCAATAACCTCAGATACACAGATTATATGATGGCAGAAAGTGAAGACGCATTATGAAATCTTTTGATGAGAGTTGAAAGAAGGTAGAAAGAGGAAGACTTAAGAAGCCTCCTGATAAGGATGAAAGAGAAGAGTGTGAAAGCTGGCTTGAAGTTTAACATCCAAAAAACTAAGATCTTGACAATTGGTCCCACCACTTGCTGGCCAAATGGGGGAGAAGAAATGAAAGCACTGTCATATTTGTTATTCATGGGCTCTAAGATAGTGACTGATACCATGATATTACACAAAATGCTTGCTTCTTGGAAGGAAAATGATGGCAAATCTAAACAGCATACTACAAAGCAGAGACATTATCTTGCTGACATAAGGCCAGATTAGTTAAAGCTATGGTTTTTCCAGTAGCAGTTTTGAATGTTGGAGTAGAAGGAAAGCTGAGTGCAGCAGAATCAAACCTTTCAAATTGTAGGGCTGGAGAAGACTTTCGAGAGTCCTTTGGACTGCAAAGAGATCAAAATAAGTTTATATTTAAAGAAATTAATTCAGTATGTTCACTGGAAGGCTAAATACTGAAACTAAAGCTTAAATACTTTGACCACAAAATAAGAAGATAGGATTCATTAAAAAAGACCTTTGGGAAGACTGAAAGCAAAAGGAGAAAGGAACAACAGAGAATGAAATGGATAGATAGTGTTATAGAAGCAATGACCATGCTCTTGGACAGATTTCAGAAGAGAGTGGAGGACTGAAAAGCTTGATGTGATATGGTACATGAGTTCACAAAGAGTCAGATAAGGCTGAACAACTGAACAACAACTTCAAGAATTTGTTTCATGGTTTGTCAGTTGAAAAAATTCATCTGGGAACTACCAAGTCATTTTAAGTGACAGGAAATAATGGACCTTTTCAGTGATAATCAATAGGGCAATTTTGTCAAGTTTAGCTGCCTCCTTTTCCCACCCTGAAAAAAAATAAAAGGGAAAGATAAGAAATGCTAACTAATAAATGGATAATAAGCAGGAGTGTGCTGATAAATATTTAACACTTGGTTCTCCCCATTCTCCCCAAAAGTATTCAGCACCCACTTTTAAATTTAATAAATCTTGTCAACCTTTTCTCTCTCACCTTCTTAAGTCTAGGAAATCAACAAAGGAACAAATCAAGTTCTGATTTATGACACCCGTCATTTTATGAGGTATAAATGCTTATAATAAAAATTTGACAATCAGCTATCTTGATCTGTTCCTGCTGGCTCCAGTAAACATTTGATTTTTTAGTTCATAAACCTATAATACCAACATAAGTTGAGAATATCACTCTTAACAGTAATGTTAGAAATATGCTAGTAAAAGTCTTTATATAAATCCTTCATAAAACACACTGATTTTTGCTCAGGTTTATTGTTATTATTAAATTTTTATTATTTAAAGTTTTATGGATGCTTTTGCTTTTTTATGCTGCAGTCATTTCTCATTATCTTCTCCAATCTCCAGTCCCTCACCCCACACCATAAAACCCTTTCTTGTCATGAAGAAAAAGTTAAACAAAGGTAACCAATATAGAAAACTTGTTTACCAGTGCCTGCATTTGGTACTTGTGGTTCTCTATGTGTTTAGCATGAGGAGGGAGAGCTGCTTCATTTGTCTTTAAAAACAAATGTCATAGATATTCAATAAAAATTCACTTAGCATCTATTAAGCACCTAAATTGTACCAGACCTAGTTAGGTGTGGTAGGTAGAATATTGGGACAGGGGTCATATTTATGAGTTCAAATCTGGCCTCAGACACTTACTAGTTATGTGACACTGTGCAAGTTACCAACCATACCTAGTTTGCCTTGGTTTATTTATCTGTAAAATGAAGTGGAGAAAGAAATGGCAAATCACTCCAATATTTTTCCAATAAGATCCCAATTGGAGTTATGAAAAGTTGAACATGATTGAAATGTACAACAACAACATGCCCTAAGCACTATACTAAGCCCTAGGAATATAAATGAGGAAAAGATATACAGTCCCAGCCTTCACAGAACTTACAGTTTAATGGGGAAAGACAACAACAACAGGAGACAGAAAACAGGGGAAGGAGGAGACCCACTGGGAGGTTACAGCTTTTTCCATGGAATTGCATCCAGGGAGAATAACAGATGTATAGCTTTTAATCTGATTTTAGGTGTCTTGTTAATGTTTGCATGGGTGTTATGGAAGTCATTGTGCATAATGTTCTAGTTCTACTTTCTTCTCCCTGAATATGACTCTGCAATGTTTCTCTGAGCTTCTAATATTTATTGTTTCTTGCATTGCAATAAAATTCCACAGCATTCATATGCTTATTCAGCTGTTTCCTCCAAAATGGACACTATCTTTGTTTTCCTACCCCCAAAAGTACTTCTATGAATATATATATATATATATATATATATATATATATATATATATATATACACACACATATACACATATATATATGTCTTTGTGTTTGAATTTGTTTTTTGTTTGTTTGTTTGTTTGTTCCCCCCCCAACCTTCTTAAAGTATATGCACAATAAGATTCTAGGTGGAAGAAACTATATATTTTAAACTCAAAATAGTAGCTCCTAAACTCCCCTATCAGTGTGCTTCCCATGTACACATAAGTCAATTAAAAAGATAAACAAACTTTTGAATATAAAACATTTATTGAGAGGAAGTCATAATATCATAATACAAAACTACTAAACAATAGACAAAATTACAAATGATCAAAGCATAACAATACACTCATAAACCTAGATTATACATTCTTAATGTGCACAGAATTCATGAGGAAGAGTGAGTCCACACTTGTAGAATATAAGTAGGTTTCTTCACAAATCAAGAATGAATGAGGAAATGAGGAAACCCATTGTAATTAATTATTCTGAATGTCAGGCCTTGATATCCTTTGTCCCTTTAGGAAAAATCTACATTACACAAAGCCATTTTTTCTCCAGCTGCTCCCTTTTAGTCTACAATACTCTCCTGGGCAAAGCTGTTTCTCTTCTACTATACAAGATGATGAAGCAATGACAGGCTCTTTTCACTCATGCCCACTTTTAACAGAGTGCTAAGAAAAATGTTACATCCTTTCATTGACAATCAGCTCCCTTTAGTAGAACTTCCAAGTACCTCACATAAATAAACAGCAGGGAAATTCTGATTTGTTCAATCAGCCACAAGCCTCTTTTAACAGAAAAGTCCAACTTACAGAATGACAGGTACTGTCTGACTTTCCTCCTCTCAAACATGAGAGTGGGTAGTACAGGCAATACTTTGAACAAAAAATCAAAGTGAACCAATGCACCATGCCAAAGGTTAAAGAGGGCCTGACTTGTCTATTAGGCAGTCAGTGGTTTTCCGTGTTGTATTTGCATAGTGACTGTGAATAATTTCTTATAGCAGAGGAAAATGAAGACTGCTTTCATCTATATAGCTGGAGTTTTACATGTGCCCAGGGTAAATTAGGACACCCCCACCTTTCAAAGATGGACAAAGTAATGGAGAATGTAACTGATGATATGAATTACCTGCAAATGTGGATGTATCTGGATGACATCACTGTCTTTGAGAAGACCCTGGAAGAACATAAGGAGAGACTGATGAAAGTGTTAGATAAGCTAGAGGAAAATATTCTGAATCTTTCACCTGATGATGAAACTTTGAATTGAGAATGTCAGTTTTGTAGAACTTCTATAAACACTGTAGGTTACATTGTATCTCAACAGTGTGATCACTGAGTTCTGAGAAGACAGTAGCACTGACTTGGTTTTAGTCAACAACTCTTTAAAATCAGAGGATTAAAAAACAGGTAATGGTTAGTATTGAAAATTTGTTAAAAACTGTGATGTCACTGAATGATTTTGCTTGAACAGATATGATAGAAGAAGAGCAGAAGCAGAAAGACAAGAAGCACAAAGATGTTTTGAACAAGAAAGATCTTTGGGGATTGGGACAGATGTGTGAACAAGCACTTAATAATCCTTACACAAGCATCAGTACTGGAAGGAAGAAAACAAGATCTTTAAAAGTGTTTTCTATGTGCCAGGCCCAGTGCTAAGAAATGATTAACCGATATTTTTTCATTTGACCCTCACAACAACTTTGGGAAGCAGGTGCTACTACTATCTCCTTTTTACAGTTGAGGAAATTGAGACAGAGGTTGTGAGTTGCTTAGTATCACACAGCTAGTAATTACATTGACCTGCTTATAGATTGATATGCAGGAGATATTGCAAGTTGGAGAGCTTGAGAGCAATCTCCTAGGGAGGGAGTCAAATTCATTGCATGTCATGGCATCACCTCCCTTATGTCAGGTCCTTTTCCAGAACAAAGGAGAAACAACAACCTCTGTCAGTAAAGTTATTATGGAATTGGCCTTCCCTCCCTCCCTCCCTCCTTCCCTCCCTCCTTCTCTCTTTCCCTCCCTCTTTCCCTTCTTCCCTCCCTCCCCTTCCTTCCTTCCTTCCTTCCTTCCTTCCTTCCTTCCTTCCTTCCTTCCTTCCTTCCTTCCTTCCTTCCTTCCTTCCTTCCTTCCTTCCTTCCTTCCTTCCTTCCTTCCTTCCTTCCATGTATGTTTAAGGTGTTTAAGGTCCTGGCTTCATTCAACTTTCTTACTCCATCTTCTTGGATCAGTCTCCTTCAAATTTCATCTTGAAATGGCACCTTTCACTGTGTGGCACTCCTCTCTGTAGAGTGAGAAGTCTCAGTTTTTTCCCGTTCCAGGAATGTATACCATTGGCAAATTGTCCTGGTGGCATGCCTGTTTCACAAAATCCACATTCTGTGAACCTACCTAATCTTCACCCTCCCATCCCCAGAACTGACCACCTAGATAGTGGAGAAAATATCAGGTTAAAAATATCAGTTTGTGCTTCCAGTGATGAAAACAAAATGGAACTTTTTTTCTTTAAGTTATCATCCCAGAAGATAAATTGGATTGTATTGACTGATTTTGCACATCCTGAGCTCTTAAACACAAATCAGGAATTACCAAACAATCTTCCCTTGAATTTGTATATTTTCTACCATAACAACATCAAATTTAGGGTTATCAGACATGAGTGCTGCTGCCAGTTCCCTTGTTCTGTAACCCCGGGGAACATAATTTTCACTTTCTGGGCCTTTTGACTTATATGATCTCTAAACCTCCTTTTAGTTTTAATATTTTGATCATAAGTCCCTAAGATTCAATGATGGTATTTGATTAAAGCTGTGTCTGTGGATAATGAAGGAAGTATGGAATAAGGAAGGATGGAAGGAAGTATAGAGAATGGACCTCTGAGTCAGAAAAGCTGAGTTTAAATTCTGTCTCGACACATATTGGCTTTTTGAATCACCTAACCTTTCAGGCAACACTCTCTAAGACTATGTGCTTGTAAAACAATTACTGATCTGCATTGGTAGAGTTGGGCAGCTAGGTGGTGCTGTGGATAGAGTACCAGTCCTAGAGTTAGACTCATCTACTTGAGTACAAATCTGGCTTCAGATACTTACTAGCTGGGCAAGATACTTAACCTTTTTTGCCTGTTTCTTCATCTGTAAAATGAGCTGGAAATGGAAATGGCAAACCACTCCAGTATCTTTGCCAAGAAAATCCAAAATGGGGTCACAAAGAAATGGACATAATCAAAATGATTAGGCAGCAACAACAAATTGGGAGAAGTAATTTTCTCACCAAAAGTTCCATACACTGATGAAATTGCAGGAATAGAAAAAAAATGTATCTATAGATACAATATAGTGAGAAGATTCATTCATTCATTTTAACAGTTGGACTTATTCATAAGAATGATCATATGGACTGTACTGCAAATATGATAATTCTAATCACAAAAACTTACATTTAAATAGCTCTTTACAGTTTCTGTCCAATTAACTTGTGAGGCAGGTAGCAGAAATAGCATTTTTCCTATCTTAAATATGAGGAAACTGAAGCTCTGACAGGCTTAGGGGCTTGTACATGGTCACATAGGAACTACCTGAGGCAGACTTTGAATTTAGATGCTTTGAGTGTGAATCTAATTTCAAGTATACTAGATATGGTTTACAATAGGTGAGCTCTACTTTAGTGGACTCTGTAGCCATATTTAATAAGCACAAACGATTTTTAATAGTCTATTTGCAAGAGCAGGTAAGTTCATAATGGATAGATGCTATGTCTAGAGTTAGAAAGATTCACTTTCCTGAGTTCAAATCTGGCCTTAGACACTTACTAGCTGTGTGATCCTGGACTAGTCACTTAACCCTGTTTGTCTCAGTTGCTATTCTATAAAATAGCTGGAGAAAGAGAATGTAAACTGTTCCACTATCTATGCCAAGAAAACCTCAAAGTGGAATCATGAAAAGTTTGAAATAACTGAATAACCACAATATTTCATAAGAACATTGTTTAAAAGGAGAAATGTTTCAGAAAAGTGGAGGTGAAGTGAATTAGCATCCATTACAAATAACTGTAAAAACCTAAAGGCATTTACTCATCCCTTTCATAAGGAATTACAAAAAGGAATTGGTAAAAAAAATGATATTACTTTCCAAATTAGCAGTTGTGCCATCACAATTCTACAAAATTAATTTAATTCTCCTGTTCTGAATGCTCTATTGATTATTCCTCAATTGAGAGTAATAATTAAAGCATATGTAGGATCATTAACAAAGTTATGGGGGCTATCCTGTCATTCTTTGAAATGGAAAATTAAAAGAAAAATGATCTTTTCCTACACTATCATTTTTACATATCCATTCTAATGATCAGAATTCATGTAACTACCCACTTATTGCTGCTTTCCCCCTCTCTATGAACATTCACTTAACAATCCTACCATACATTTCTTGGAATGAGTTGTGTCCTCCACTTCTTCCATACCCATAATCAGAGCAGAGCTTTTTAAACCCATGATAGGAAATAATTCAGTGATATTCCCTTAAAAAATTCAATTGACAATTATTTTTTCATGGAATCTTCATTTGTTGACAAGAATTTTATTAAGTATTGGATTTTAAAGTTCTTATATAACTCATATACTAAGAACAACAAATAATTCCACAGACTTTGCTAATTTATTCCATTTTGTTCATTCTTTTGTTTTCCCTAAATAAAATGTGATTTGACTGATACAGCTCATTCAAGCAAGACATAAAGAAACAAATCAGGAGAGAAAAATCTAGCCTATTTTATAGCTTTTAGGATTAAATTCATAAATATAAAACCACTCCTCTGACTAAAGGAAGCTTAGTATATTAGGAAAATATGCTGGAGGAGATAAAATTTAATTTTATGTCTATTTAATCTGAAAGTTCTATGGTAAGTAATTATTAATACCAATTCCCCAAAGAACTGGGGAGGGGAGTAATTATGCATATCTCTAAATAGGAAGGTTGCTCTAAAGGTTTAGAATTAAAGTAGGAGAGCAAGAATACCTTTCAACTTTTTATCTAGAACTGACAAATTCTAAATACAGTCAGCTCCATCTATTGGAGGACCCCAATTTGTCACGACTATTACTGAGACACTTGACTCCTAAAACTTTCCCTCATTTAGCAGGATTATGAAGCTCTCATTTCATTTAATGCTGGTAGATTGATAATTCTTTTCATACTGCCCTTAAATATTGTGTATACTTACATTTGATAAAGATATAAATGCACAATATTTTTTTAAACTTGTGTGAGCACTTCTTCCACATATACAGATTCATATATACTTTTATGCATATATAGATGATCTTCATGATTAACCAAAATTTTTTCCTGAGTAACCATTCTGCTAATGAACCTCTCCACACTTAAGTCCAAGTGACAGACATGATATGTTCTTGGGTCCTACTCAGAACCACTCAAATTTAATAACACCCACCAGAACTTATACTTTTCTATCTTAGCTAATGAGATTTCAGGATCACCTCCATGCAGTGATGAAGTATAATAGGGTAGTTGGGAGTAATTTCTGTGGGCTAAAGAAAACTTTCAAAACCAAAGACTATTTCAATTTTAAAATAGGAGGAAAACCTCTCACAGGAAAGAAGTTTGGTGGTAAATGCTTGGAATTATAGCTACTAGGGAAGCTGAGGGTCCAGGAATTTGAAGGTGCAGTGGAGCCAAAGCTGATCTGATGCCTACTCTATCTGGCACCAATATGATATGCTTTCAGGAGGAAGGCACCTTGAAGTTGCCTGGTGTGTGTGTGTGTGTGTGTGTGTGTGTGTGTGTGTGTGTGTGTGTATGCATGGATGTAGGGAGTATGAAAATTGTCCCAGATCAGAAATGAATCAGATTAAAGTTTCCCTGCTGATCAGCATATGTGCCTAGTGGAGACTTGGTTGAGAGAGGTTAAGGAGATGCAGCGAGGGGTGGGGAGGAAGAGACAGAGAGAGAGGGACTGAGGGAGAGGGACAACTGCAGGGAGGGTAAGAAAAGAAGAACAACAACAATAAAAAGAGGTGGAAGAGGAGCAGGAGGAAGAAGGGAGAGAAGGAGAAGATAAGGGAGGGGAAAGAGGTTAATATGTAGTTATGGGCACAAAGTTGGGAGGATACTGAACTTGATTCCATTTGATTGGGAGTTGTATAAGTTTCAGAAGTGTTTTGAGACTTTAAGAGTGGGAGAGATGGAAGTGGGGACACAGAAATCTGTGGTTGGAGATGAACTATTCCATCCGTCTCAGCAACTTAAACTCACTGGGATCAGATTGGACATACTTGTGGCTGAGTTGACAGGCAGATCTTATTATCACTGAACTTTATTTACCCTTGGAGAGGACGGATTCAGAGAAAGGTAATGATATATCCTTCCCTTGTCCATTTTCTCCATGAGAGAGAGTAGATGTTAAGTTCAAAGTTTTCTTGTTCTTTTACATTTTAAAATGTCTACATTTAAATTTTTCTGCTTAATCAAATGTTTTAAAGATTTAAATGCCAAATAATATGGGCATTTCCACATGCATAGTGGGATGTGATCACAGATCTTTGTTAGGTACAATTTTCTTTTCAATTATATAATAAATTCAACTGGTAGCTTTCAGAGCTGTCTTGATTGTTCTTTCTTGGCTACCTTCTGTTCTTGTAAGGATCAAATGAGATAATATTTGTAAAGCACTTAGCACAGTGCTAGATGCAGTATGTTCTACATAAATGTCAGTTAATATTGTTATTTTTTCTTCATTAAAATGCCAATGAGATTTTTTTCTTTTCTTTTTCTAGCCTATTCTTATCCTATACTTTACCACCCACCTTCTTAAACAACAAAAATAAAAACAAAACAAAACTTACCTCATGGTAAGGCAAAACAAATTCTTACAGTGTGCAATATATATTTTTATTCTTTATCTTTATGATTATCTTCACCATTATATCTTTGTCAAGGGCTGGGTAACAATCTTTATTATCAATGATTTGGGATTGTGGCTGAAATTGTATTGATTAGAATTCTCAATTTTTTCAAAGTTGCTTTTCTATGCAATATTGTTATTGTATAAATTGTTTTCCTATTTTTTTTCACTTTACTCTGCATCAGCTCAATCAAGTCTTCTCAGGTTTTTCTGAAGCTATTCATTTTGTCATTTCTTATGGCACAATAGTCTTTTAGTACATTTACATATGATAATTTATTTTAACCATTCCCCAACTGATAGGTATTCCCTTAGCTTCTTATTTCTTATCTTCCCTTAGCTGTGATAAATATTTTTGTACAAACAGGTCCTTTTCCTCTTGTTGCTTTGGATTATATGATTATATGATTGATACTGAGTCACAAAGTATGCAGACTTTAGTAGGCTTTTGAGCAGAGTTCCAAAATGCTTTCTAGAATGGCTGGATCAATTCACAAGGCTACCTACAGTACATCTTTGTGCCTATTTTGTGGCAGTAGTTCCTTCTTCTGTCATTTTTCTTTTCTTTTCTTTTCTTTCTTCTTCTTCTTCTTCTTCTTCTTCTTCTTCTTCTTCTTCTTCTTCTTCTTCTTCTTCTTCTTCTTCTTCTTCTTCTTCTTTCTTCTTGTAAATTTTGTCATTCTCATTCATGTGAAGTAGAAACTTTTAATTTGAATTTTTCTAATCATTAGTGGTTTGGAGAACTTTGTCATATAGTTATTGATTACTCAAGTTTTTTTCCTTAGAAAATTGTTAACTTACGTTCTTTGACCATTTATCTTTTGGTAAATAGTTCTTATTCTTATAAATTTTACTTTGTTCTTTATAGGTACTTTAAAAATAAGAACTTTATCAAAGAAACTTGCTGAAAATATTTTTTTTAAACTAGTTGTCTGATTTCATATTTTAGCTGCATTAGCTTTGTTTGTTCATAGTCTATTTTATATAATCAAAATTGTAAATTCATTTTCTGTGATCAGAACTCTATCCCTTATTTGGTCATAAACTCTTTCCCTATCTTTAGGTTTGAATGGTAATTTCTTCTTTCTCCTCTAGTTTATTTAAGGTGTCACCCATTAAATCATGTATTTATTAAGAGCTTATCTTGGTATACTGTGTGGGATATTGGTTTACATCACATTTCTGAAAACTGCATTCCAGTTTTTCCAGCAGTTTTTGCCAGCTGGAGAGGTCTTATTACCCTAGCTATGAAAACTAGGTTCATTTGTTTCTATATGATGGATGCTTAATCTGTTCCTTAGATTACCAAATTATTTTGATGATTATTGCTTTGAAGTAGTTTGAAATCTGGTACTGCTAGATCTTCTTTTCCTCTTTCATTAATTATTTTCTTTGAGATTCCTGACCCTTTGTTCCTTCAAATGAATTTTATAATTATTTTTCTTATCATGTACAATATTCATTAGGTATTTTGACTGGTATTGCATCAAATGAGCAAATTAATTAAGGTAACAATGTCATTTTCACCTGGCAGCAGGGGATATCTTTAATATAAGAATGGCCTAAATAAATTTTAAAATGATAAGGCCTTTCTTTCAACATATTAACAATGCTTTTTTGCATTTGGTTTTTTGGGGGGAGTCTATCAAATCTTTAAAAATTTTTAATTGTCCTTTTTTTTTGGTTAATTTTTTTTCTGAGGTAAATGGGGGGGGGGAGAAAGAAAATGGTAAAGAACCCAGGAATGTATAGAAATGAAACTAAGATATAATGGAAGAGATACTTTAACAGAAGAATGACCAAATCCTCTTATTCTATTTGATTTTTCTTTCCTATAATTCTGGAGGTGACCTGGGATTCTAAGGTTAAGTTCAGAGGACTGGAGATATCATCAATCTGGAACTTTAAGTACCAGTCCAATTTGAGCCAGGTTTTGCCTACTACAAGTGACCTGTGATTTCATCAATCTAGTTATTCTCAATGAGGAAGCTCTCTCTAGGAACGTGTAGGAAGGAGTTGTACTTGACCATTTTATTTCTTTCTCCTTCCCATTTGGTTGATGGGAGGTAGATAGCAAAAGTAATGTGGTTAACAATATGTGTTAAGATGCTGACATCCTGTTGCCCCTTGTAGGTATGAACACCTTTTTCTGATAGAATTAAAGGGATCTTGGCCAGTGCCAAGTAAAAACTTGGCCACAGCTTTTAGAGACTTTAAATATCTAAACCTGCCAAGAGTTGATGCTATGAGAATTCAGCAGTTTGGGTTGATTAAAGAGAAAGCAAATAGTCAGGACATAGGATAGAGATATAGACCACAGTAAATTTATATAAAAGTTTAATATAAATAAATTTCTATAATAATGAGCCCCAAAGAGTCTCCAAAGTCTTTTAGTCAGCACTTTGCCATCGAGATAGATGTGGCAGTCAAAGGCAATATCAGTTTAGAATATTAACTCATTTGTAAAATCATGTGAAGAAAGGTAATAGGAAATGCTTTTGGGCGTAGGAAGAAAGGGATTTCTCCCTTTACTGGCATATTAGCCAAAGCCTCTCATGCTTGAGCTACTCCTCCTGAAGAATATACCTCATCCAACATTTGAAGAGCCATTGAGAGGTAGAGACTCAGTTGAAGGACATATACACATCAGATAGATATGAAGAGGGAGAGGCAATCATTTTTTTTTTTTATTTTATAATTATAACATTTTTTGACAGTACATATGCATGGGTAATTTTTTACAACATTATCCCTTGCACTTACTTCTATTCAGATTTTTTCCCTTCCTCCCCCAACCACCTCCCCCAGATGGCAAGCAGTCTTATATATGTTAAATATATTACAGTATATTCTAGATACAATATATGTGTGTAGAACCGAATTTTTTGTTGCACAGGAAGAATTGGATTCAGAAGGTAAAAATAACAGTTTACATTCATTTCCCAGTGTTCCTTTTCTGGATGTAGCTGGTTCTGTCCATCATTAATCAATTGGAATTGGATTAGTTCTTCTCTATGTTGAAGAAATCCACTTCCATCAGCATACATCCTCGTACAGTATCATTGTTGAAGTGTATAATGATCTTCTGGTTCTGCTCGTTTCACTCAGCATCAGTTGATGTAAGTCTCTCCAAGCCTCTCTGTATTTCTCCTGTTGGCCATTTCTTATAGAACAATAATATTCCATAACATTCATATACCATAGTTTACCCAACCATTCTCCAATTGATGGACATCCATTCATCTTCCAGCTTCTAGCCACTATGAAAAGGGCTGCCACAAACATTTTGGCACATACAGGACCCTTTCCCTTCTCTAGTAGTTCCTTGGGGTATAAGCCCAGTAGTAGTATGGCTGGGTCAAAGGGTATGCACATTTTGATAACTTTTTGGGCATAATTCCAGATTGCTCTCCAGAATGGTTGGATTCTTTCACAACTCCACCAACAATGCATCAGTGTCCCAGTTTTCCCACAGCCCCTCCAACATTCATCGTTATTTGTTCCTGTCATCTTAGCCAATCTGACAGGTGTGTAATGATACCTCAGAGTTGTCTTAATTTGCATTTCTCTGATCAATAGTGATTTGGAACACTCTTTCATATGAGTGGAAATAGTTTTAATTTCATCATCTGAAAATTGTCTGTTCATATCCTTTGACCATTTATCAATTGGAGAATGGCTTGATTTCTTATAAATTAAAGTCAATTCTCTGTATATTTTGGAGATGAGGCCTTTATCAGAACCTTTAACTGTAAAATTTTTTTCCCAATTTGTTACTTCCCTTCTAATCTTGTTTGCATTAGTTTTGTTTGTGCAGAAACTTTTTAATTTGGTGTAATCAAAATGTTCTATTTTGTGATCAATAATGGTCTCTAGTTCTCCCTTGGACACAAACTCCTTCCTCCTCCACAAGTCTGAGAGGTAAACCATCCCATGTTCCTCCAATTTATTTATGATTTCGTTCTTTATGCCTAATTCTTGGACCCATTTTGATCTAATCTTAGTATGTGGTGTTAAATGTGGGTCCATGCCTAGTTTCTGCCATACTAATTTCCAGTTTTCCCAGCAGTTTTTGTCAAATAATGAATTCTTATCCCAAAATTTGGGATCTTTGGGTTTGTCAAAGATTAGATTGCTATTTTTATTCACTATCTTGCCCTGTGAACCTAACCTATGCCACTGATCAACTAGTCTATTTCTTAGCCAATACCAAATGGTTTTGGTGACTGTTGCTTTATAATATAGCTTTAAATCAGGTACACTTAGACCACCTTCCTCTGACTTTTTTTTCATTAGTTCCCTTGCAATTCTCGACCTTTTATTCTTCCATATGAATTTTGTTGTTATTTTTTCTAAGTCATTAAAATAGTTTCTTGGGAGTCTGATTGGTATAGCACTAAATAAATAGATTAGTTTGGGGAGTATTGTCATCTTTATTATATTCGCTCGGCCTATCCAAGAACATTGAATGTCTTTCCAATTATTTAAATCTGATTTTATTTTTGTGGCAAGTGTTTTGTAATTTTGCTCATATAATTCCTGACTCTCCTTTGGTAGATATATTCCCAAATATTTGATACTATCAACTGTTATTTTGAATGGAATTTCTCTTTGTATCTCTTGCTGTTGGATTGTGTTGGTAATGTATAAAAATCCTGAGGATTTATGTGGATTTATTTTGTATCCTGCGACTTTGCTAAAATTCTGAATTATTTCTAATAGCTTTTTAGCAGAGTCTTTGGGGTTCTCTAAGTATACCATCATGTCATCTGCGAAAAGTGACAATTTGATTTCTTCATTTCCTACTCTAATTCCTTGGATCTCTTTCTCGGCTCTTATTGCCAAGGCTAGAGTTTCTAGTACTATATTGAATAGTAATGGTGATAGTGGGCAACCTTGTTTCACTCCTGATCTTACAGGGAAAGGTTCTAGTTTATCACCATTACATATGATGTTTACTGAAGGTTTTAAATATATGCTCCTTATTATTTTAAGGAATAGTCCATTTATTCCTATACTCTCAAGCGCTTTTAGTAGGAATGGATGTTGGATTTTATCAAATGCCTTTTCTGCATCTATTGAGATGATCATATGGTTTTTATTAATTTGATTATTAATATGGTCAATTATACTAATAGTTTTCCTAATATTAAACCATCCCTGCATTCCTGGTATAAATCCCACTTGGTCATAGTGTATTATCCTGGGGATGATTTTCTGAAGTCTATTTGCTAATATCTCATTTAAGATTTTAGCATCAATATTCATTAAGGAAATTGGTCTATAGTTTTCTTTCTCAGTTTTCGATCTACCTGGTTTAGGTATCAGTACCATGTCTGTGTCATAGAAGGAATTTGGTAGGACTCCTTCAATCCCTATTTTTTCAAATAGTTTACATAGCATTGGAGTTAGTTGTTCTTTAAATGTTTGGTAGAATTCACCTGTAAATCCATCTGGTCCTGGGGACTTTTTCTTAGGAAGTTGGTTAATAGCTTGGTCTATTTCTTTTTCTGAGATGGGACTATTTAGACTACTTACTTCTTCCTCTGTTAATCTGGGCAAGCTATATTTTTGAAGGTATTCTTCCATTTCATTTAAGTTATCGAATTTATCGGCATAAAGCTGAGCAAAGTAGCTCCTAACTATTGTTCTAATTTCCTCTTCATTAGTGGTGAGTTCACCCTTTTCATTTTCAAGACTATCAATTTGCTTTTTCTCTTTCCTTTTTTTAATCAGGTTTACTAAGGGTTTGTCTATTTTGTTGGTTTTTTCATAAAACCAACTCTTAGTTTTATTAATTAATTCAATAGTTTTTTTACTTTCAATTTTATTAATCTCACCTTTTATTTTTTGAATTTCAAGTTTTGTGTTTGTCTGGGGGTTTTTAATTTGTTCCTTTTCTAGCAATTTTAGTTGTAAACCCAATTCGTTGGCCCTCTCTTTCTCTATTTTATGCAGGTAGGCCTGTAGAGATATAAAACTTCCCCTAATTACTGGTTTGGCTGTATCCCACACATTTTGGTATGATGTCTCATTATTGTCATTTTCTTGGGTGAAGTTATTAATTATGTCTATGATTTGCTGTTTTACCCAATCATTCTTTAGTATAAGATTATTTAGTTTCCAATTATTTTTTGGTCTATTTTCCCCTGGCTTTTTATTAAATGTTATTTTGATTGCATTATGGTCTGAAAAGGATGCATTTACTATTTCTGCCTTACTGCATTTGATTTTGAGGTTTTTATGCCCTAGTATATGATCAATTTTTGTATAGGTTCCATGAACTGCTGAGAAGAAAGTATATTCCTTTCTGTCTCCATTTAGCTTTCGCCAAAGATCTATCATATCAAACTTTTCTAGTATTCTATTTACCTCTTTGACTTCTTTCTTATTTATTTTGTGGTTTGATTTATCTAATTCTGAGAGTGCAAGGTTGAGATCTCCCGCTATTATAGTTTTGCTATCTATTTCCTCTTGCAGCTCTCTTAATTTCTCTTTTAAGAATTTAGATGCTGCACCACTTGGTGCATACATGTTTAATATTGATACTGCTTCACTATTGATGCTTCCCTTTAGCAGGATATAATGCCCTTCCTTATCTCTTTTAATTAGATCAATTTTTGTTTTTGCTTGATCTGAGATGAGGATGGCTACTCCTGCTTTTTTGGTTTTGCCTGAAGCATAATAGATTCTGCTCCACCCTTTTACTTTTAGTTTGAATGTCTCATCCTGTTTCAGGTGTGTTTCCTGTAAACAACATAGAGTAGGATTCTGACTTTTAATCCAGTCTGCTAACTGCTTCCTCTTTATGAGGCAGTTTGCCCCATTCACATTTATGGTTAGAAGGACTAATTCTATATTGCTTGCCATCCTATTAACCCCTGCTTATGCTTTTCCCCTTTCCTTCCCTTTTACCCTCCTATCCAGTATTAAACTGGTAAACACCACTTGCTTTTCACAGCCCTCCCTTTTTAGGATCCCTCCCCCACCTTAAAGATCCTCCCCTTATTTTACCCCTTTTCCTCGAAATTACTGTATTCCCTTCCCCTTAGCTTACTCCTTCCCTTTCACTTTTCAATGAAGTGGAAGAAGTTTCACCATAAATTGAATATGTCTATTGATACACGCTATGTTCATCTCCCTCCTTTCTTTCTCTCAGATATAATAGGTTACCTTTGCCTCTTCATGAGATGTAGTACCACCACTTTATACTTTTTTATGATATAATCTCCTTTCCACCTCTAGTTTCTAAGACAAATTGTACATATGTTCTTTACATATTTTTTTGACAGAAGTATAGTTCTCAAGATTTCTTTTTACCTTTTTTAGAAGTCTCTTGAGTTCTGTATTTGAAGATCAAACCTCTTATGTAGGTCTGGTTTTTTCATCAAAAAGAGATGGAATTCATTTATTTCGTTAAATGTCCATCTTCTTCCCTGGAAAACGATGCTCATTCTTGCTGGGTAAGTTATTCTTGGCTGCATACCAAGTTCCTTAGCCTTTCAGAATATCATGTTCCAGGCCCTGCGTTCTTTTAATGTGGATGCTGCTAGATCCTGTGTTATCCTTATTGTGGATCCTCCATATCTGAATTGTTTTTTTCTAGCAGCTTCCAATATCTTTTCCTTTGTCTGATGGTTCTTGAACTTGGCCACTATATTTCTTGGCGTTTTGATTTTAGGGTCCCTTTCAGCAGGTGATCGATGAATTTTCTCAATGTCTATTTTACCCTCTGTTTCCAAAACGTCTGGGCAGTTCTCTTTGATAATTTCCTCGAAAATGGTGTCCAAGCTCTTTTTTTCCTCCCATTTTTCAGGGAGTCCGATTATTCTCAAATTGTCTCTCCTGGATCTGTTTTCCAGGTCTGTTGTCTTTCTGGTAAGGTACTTGACAGTCTTTTCAATTGTTTCATTTCTCTGGTTTTGCTTGACTCCCTCTTGGTTTCTCCTTGAGTCATTCATTTCTACTTGTTCCAGTCTAATTTTCAATGATGTATTTTCTTCACTCACTTTTTTTATATCTCTTTGTAATTGTCCAATTGAGTTTTTATCTTCTATGGAATTTTTTTCCATTTTATCCATTTTATTTTTTAGAGAGCTGATTTCTTTTTCCAGCTCTCTAATCCTGTTTTCCTTGGAGTTGTTTACCTTTTCCAGCTCACTAATCCTGTTTTCCTTGGAGTTGTTTACCTTTTCCAGCTCACTAATCTTGTTTCTCAATGATTTGATTTCTTTATCCATTCTGTCTTTGAATGCATGGGATGACTTCTCCAGGCTCTCTTGCCAAGCTTCCCTTTCCTTTTCCCATTTCTCTTCCAGCTCTCTTGTGAGAGCCTTTTTGATTTCCTCTATGAGGTTCTTTTGTATTGAGGAGCAGCTTATATCCCTCCCAGGGGATACGTCTGGGGACAGTCTGTTCCTAGTCTCCTCAGCATTTGAAGTCTGCTCCCTCTCCACACAGAAGCTGTCAATGGTTAGAGCCCTTTTGAATTTTTTGTTCATTTTGTCAGAGCAGGAATCAAAGAAAACAAACTGACAAGAGAAACAATTGGTCTGTTTTGCGGGGGATAGGGCTGGATGTTATTAATGGGCTTCCTCTACAGACTGGGGGTAGGGCAGCAGAGAGCCACTAACAGAACAGCAATGACTGTACTGAGTCTGTGCTCTGAGGCTCTGAGAACGCACTGAGTCAGTCCAGGTGGGGGTTGGGGGTGGCCGGGCTCTGAGAGATGCTGGCTTTCTGGGGTTTTAATCTTCACCTCCGGTGTTTACACCCTCTCCACTGCTCCTGGCTTGCTGCCAAGACGGAGCTTCCACACTGGGGCAAAAGCCCTTTCACTGAAACGGCAGAGATCACACCCCTCCCCCTCCGGTCTGAGCTGTGTGAGCTGCCTGTCTTGCTCTGGCTGCCTGCCCTCAGTCTGCGCCCAGTCTGATTAACCCTCCCCCGAACAAACACAGACCTTTTCTGGCGACTTTCAAGGATGTCTTCTCTTGGTGATAATTTGTGGATTTCTTTCTGGGTCAAGCATTAAGTCAGAGGCTTGTCATGAAGTAAGTTCTGAGAGAAAACGAGGAGCTCAAGCAGCTGTCTGCCTCCATGCCGCCATCTTGGCCGGAAGTCCGTATATCGAGAGGCAATCATTTGAGTCTAAAAGCAGCTTAAAGAAGCAAGATCCCTAGCAACATTGAAAAGAGCTTGCTTTGGACCCCAGAGAACAAACCTGGCAATCAAAAGTTGGCCTATGATGGTCTTTAATGTTAGGTGTGGTTAGATCCCTGATTCAAGAAGGGAGAAAGCTTTGATAGAGATCATGGTCCCATTTTTTGTCCAGTATGAAATCCAAGTTATGTCAACCCCCTGAGACCTACCTTCTGTGGAGGTCTCCAGCAGCCTTACCTTGTCATGTCCTGTCAGAAATTCCAGTTATGTTCCTGTGATTAAATTTTCCCTATAAAATCTACTTATGAGCCATCTCATGGCTGCTGTCCTCCTTTAGGTCAGTTTGCCATAGCTCTCTGCCTTATGGTGTCTTACCCCTTCCCCTTTACCCATATCATGTGCTATCTCTCCTAACTCTACTCTCCTACTCACAGCTAGCTAACTCTTTTGGGGTGCTATGTCTGTTTCAGGAACTTGTCTTTTATAAGCTCTTCCAACTCTATTTCATATTAACCATTCCTGGTGTCTATTTTATCCCATCATTTTGTCTGTAACCTATTTCCCTAAATAAATCTATCTTTTGTCGAATAGAATGTCCAATGTGAATTCTTCACATGAGCAAACTCCAATTTTTGGTGCCTACCATCATCTGGTGTCTACACCATCTATGTCATTTTGGTTCTCAAACAACACTTTTGGTACCAAACTCCACATCATAGATCACATAACTGGGAACCCAGGCAACAATCCCCTCAGCAGACATGTTGCACCAAGCAGGGAGCTTGGAAGGAGTCCACAAGGGAGAAAGACCCTTGAGACACAGCAGTATCTGAAAAGTGAGTAGTCTAACTACCACTGAATTAAAAGTTTGTTTCCACATTTTCCATTGATTTCACACACACACATACACAAACACACACACACACAAATGAGAAAGTATACTTCAGGTTTATGTGGAAAATATTTTGTAGTGAATGTTTTTATTATGACATCATAGTAAACTGCTCTTCTTGGAGCTAATGATGTCTTCTGGTTGACAAAACATAAAAGGTGGGGACTTAGAGGTATAGGAGTAGGATCTTGGGTGGGTTAGGTTACCGCTGGAATCTGGGAATAGTAGTTATCCCTTGGTATCCAATGTGTAAGTATGAATAAAAGTTAGAAGACTATTCCAGAGCTTAAACTACAATTGCAAATTAGCAAATGCTCTATAACCTACTTTTAGGGAATTGGCTGTGCATTACTAGGTTAAGGGTCTCACTCGAGTTTAAGACAGAGGTGGAGCTTCATTCTATTTACCATGGGTCTATTTACCATGATATGCAGCAGCAAATTTACTACAGAAAAATGACTCTTTAACCCTCTTTTCATCCTTTCCCCTTTCCCTTTTCTCTTTGTAAACACTACCTCAGGTTGCTTCTTGTAACTGCAAAGAATTCCAAATCTGTCAATTATTTGCTGTCTGAGCAGTAACCAAGATAAGTTCAAATTGCAAAGAAATCTTGACTGCTTTAGTTTTTGTGATAACTCCCTATTAAATAGCAGAGTGGGCAGGAATAGCATAATAATTCTTTTGAAAACCTTTTATATATTGCAATTGAATAGAATAGTTTCCATGGCCTCATTAACCAAAACTATATTTCCAGAGCTAGTTACCTGTTTAAGGAGCATTTGGTTTTTAAACAATGTTTATAAAATTCATACAGGAAAGTTTAATTGGTGTGGTCTAAACTGATGTAACATAAATGACACTCACGAGTTATTTTGTTTTGTACAAACAACTCAATTCCCAATTGATTTTTAGAAATCAAACCAGTATTTACTGCTTCATATAGGGATAGATAAAAAGATAAAAACCTAAGATTTGTAGCTACACTTTTTTCTTCTCCAAAAAAGAACATCTATTATTTGGTTAAATACTATCTCCTTACTTCTTTGACCCTTAGGTCAGAGGCCTGAAAAAGGAAATATAACTGCAAATCTTATAAAACTATATATAATATAAATGCAATATGAGCTTTTTGAATAAAGAGGCTGTTTTCATTTTTATCCTTTTATTCCTGATATCTAGTATCAAGCTTATTAAGTGTGCTCATTACCAACTGGCAGATTACTTGATCATGAATTGTTTGGTCAAGGGTATCCTTGAAACAAAGACATATATAGAGGAATTGTCAATCCTATACATCCCCTTTTGACTTCTGTATCAATGGTGGAAGAGTGGAGGTAAAGGGCAAAAGGGTGTTGTTTATACATTTGATAGTCTATAAATTTTAACATAGTTGTTGGCTCCCTAAATAGCCAAATACTTGTCCAAAACCAATAAATAGACACATTATAGGAAAAGCTAAATTGTGCCCATCCTAAATTAGAAACAGGATAAAATTTGTAGCTAAGTGGAAGGATAACTTTTGAATTCTCCTAAAAGGGGCAAATAAAGGAAGTAAACTGGATTGTTTTTTATCATATACTCAAAGGCAACAAAGAAACATCATTTCACTTTAACAGCCACCTTAATGACTATTAGGAAGCTTTCTCAAGGACAAAGTAGGGGGAAGAAGAAACCTGAGACCCATTCATTGAGACATAGATCTCATCATTTCCCAGTGCCTCACAATTTTATTTCCTGCTGTGGGAACTTCCAAGGATTCTTTGCTCTCCACAGAGATTAAACATGCTACAGAAATATCAGCTACAATTTTGGAAACCAAATGTAGGACTTTATATAAATCCTTATCACATTTTATCTCGAGAAGCACTGCAGCAGAACAGACAGCTTGATTTGGAATCAGAAAGACCTGGATTTATGATGTATGCTATCTGTGTGACCCTGGATGAGTCACTTAATTTTTTAGTGGCTAAGACTATAAGTTACAGACAAGTTGTCAGTCTTTACTAGTGAAGGGGTTTTCCACACCAGGAAATTCCCTACTCTAGCCACTCCTCCAAAGTTTATTTTTTCATTTTATTTGATATAGCCTATAGTCCCAAAATGTTGAAGTACTTTTAGATGCTATCATAGATTGATGCAAGCCTTTTGTGAATTGTTTATTTTGATTTCCTCAGGAGTAGTGGTGGTAATAGTAATAACAGTTGTTACGTTATTGTAGGTGGATGTTTTTGATGAGATGAGAACATCTAATAAATTGATCCTTCCACCAATTCCCCGATGTTAAATTGATGAAATCATAGAATGTAAAGGGTAGTAACAAAGAAAATGATGCATATACATACATACATATGTTGTGTTTGTGCATTTCTTATATGTGAAATCCTACAAAATATATTTCCATATTAGTCATGTTGTAAAAGAAAAAAATAAAAAGCAAGAAACATAAAGTGAATAAAGTATGCTTTAGTCTTTAGTCAGACTTCATCCAATCTCTCTTTGGAGATGGATAGAATTTTACATCACGAATCCTTTAAGATTGTCTTAGATCATCGATTGATCAGGGTAAGTCTTTCATAGCTGATCATTATTATATGCAGTTTCTGTGTACAATGCTGCTTTACTTCTGTTCACTTCATTTTGCTTCAGTTCCGGTACGTCTTCTCATATTTTTCTGAAACCATCCTGTCTCATCACTTTTTATAGTACAATAGTATTTTCACAAATTCAAATACCTCAATTTATTCAACCATTTCCCAATTGATGGGTATTTCCTCAGTGTCAAATTCTTTTGACTACAAAAAGGGCTGCTAGAAATATTTTTGTGTATATAGGTCATTTTTCTTTTTCTTTGGGATACAGATCAAATAGTGGTATTGCTAGGTCAAAGGATATGCACAGTTTGAAAATATGTTGCATATTTCTTTAAATTATTCTTCAGAATGGTTGGACAGTTTACAACTATTCATTATTTGTGGTTATCATTACTCAATTGTTTAGTCATGTCTAACTCTTTGTGACCCTATGGACATGCATTCTAGACTCTTCTAACTTCCATTATCTTTCAAAGTCTCTCCAAGGTTGTGTTCATTGTTTTCATGATACTATTTATCCATCTTATCCTCTGACATTCTCTTTTCATATTATTTTTAATCTTTCCCAACATCAAGGTCTTTTCCAATAAGTGTTGTCTTTTTGGGATTAATTTTTGGGCCAAAGTACTTAAGCTTAAATTTCATTTTTGACCTTCCAGTGAATAGTCTGAATTAATTTTTTAAAAAATATTGACTGATTTGCCCTTCTTGTTGTCCAAGTAACTTTGAAAAGTCTTCTCCAGTGCCATAATTCAAAAGTGTCAATTTTGTCACACTCAGCTTTCCTTATAGTCCAACTCTTACAGCCACAAATTGCTACTAAAAAGCCATAAGTTTGTACAGACTTTGTTGGCATGGTGATATTTCTGCTTTTTAGCATGCTATCCATGTTTGTCATAACTTTGCTTCCAAAGAGCAAGCATTTTAAAAATTTCATTCATGGCTGCAGCCACCATTCTGCAGTGATCTTTGAGCCCAAGAACATAAAATCTGACCCTGCTTCCATTCCTCTTTCTATTTGCCAGAAAGTGAAGGGACAAATTATCAAGATCTTAAATTTTTGGATGTTAAGCTTCAAGCTAGCTTTTATACTCTCCTCTTTCACCTTCATCAAGAGGTTTCTTAATTTCTCTTTAACTTCAGACATTAGAGCAATATTATTTGTATATTGTTGATATTTCTCCTGTCAACCTTAATTCTGTCTTTTGATTCATTCAGCCTGGCATTTCATATGATGTAATCATGACATAAGTTAAATAAATAAAGTGACAATATATAGCTTTGTCATATTCCCTTTTCCAATCTTAAATGATTCAGTTATTCCATTTTTGGTTCTAACTGTTGCTTATTGGCCTGCATATAGATTCCTCAGGACAAAAGGAAAATATTCTGGTATTTTCATCTTTTTGAGAACTTACCACATTTTGCTGTGATTCACAAAGTCAAGTCTTTTGCTTTCTCTAATCCAGCAAATGTTGGCAATTTGGTCTCTATGTCCTCTGACTCTTCAAAAACCAGCCTATTCTTTTGGTAATTATCAGTTCACACAGGGATAGATTGTGAAATCTTAAGCATAACTTTGCTAGCATATGAAATGAGCACAATTGTTTGGTAATTTGAACTTTCCTTGGCATTGCCCTTCTTTAGAATTGGGATAAAAATCTGTGATCTGATTTTGATATCGATCATCTGATAATGTTCATCTGTAGACTTGCCTTTTGGAATGTTGAAGAAGAATGTTTTTAATGACCAGCAAGTTATCTTCATAAAACTCTATTAGTTTCTTCTCTGCTTCATTTTGTACTTCAAGGCTAAAATTGCCCATTATTCCAATTACATTTTGATGTCCTACTTTAACATTCTAATTCTCTATGATGAATGTGACATCTTTTGGGGATGTTATTTCTAGATGATGTTGTAAATTTTCATAAGACAAATTAATTTTGTTCTTTTCATAATCAGTGGCAGAAACTTTGATATTGAATGGTGTGCTTTGGATTAGAACAGATATAATTTAGTCACTTTTGAAATTACATCTCAGTACTGTTTTTCTCAATTTTTTATTGACCATGAGGGCTACCCCATTTCTTCTCAGAGATTTTTGCCTGTAATAATATGTGTAATAATCATCTGAACTTTTAAGTTTACTGATATTCAAGATGTTGTTATTTAATCTTTCTGTCCTTGTTTGACCACATCCAGTTTATCTTGCTTCATAGATCTTACATTCTAGGTTCCTATACAATATTAATTTTACAGCATTGAATTTTCCTTTTTTCATCAGATACAAACACAACTGAGGATTTTTTGACTTTGGCCCAACCACTTCATTCTTTCTGAAATTACTTGTAGTTGTTCTCCACTTTTCCCCATTGGTATGTTGGACACTTTCTGTCCTAACGGGCATCATATCTTTTATCATTTTAATCCTGTTCATGGGAATTTTTTTTTTTGGCAAAGATTCTAGAGCACTTTATCATTTCCTTTTCCAATGGATCACCTTTTGTCAGAACTCTCTACTCTGATTTGTTCATCTTGGGTAATCTTGAAAAGCATAGCTCATAATTTTGTTGAGCTATTCAGGTCCCTCCACAATGAGAAGAAAGGTGATACAGGGGGAACAATATGTTAATGTATTTGTTTTTCCTACATCTTCTTCAGAATTTATCATTTTCCTTTCTTTGGTCACATTAGCCAATCTAATAGATATGCAATGGTACTTCCAAGTTGTTTTAATTTGCATTTCTCTAATTAGTGGTAATTTAGCACCTTTTTTCATGATACTATTGATAGCTTTGATTTCTTCTGAAAACTGCCTATTAGTTTCCTTTGACCATTTATCAATTGGGAAATGACTTATTTTTCTAGATTTGTCTTAGTTCTAAATTCTACAAAGACTCAGAAATGAGGTTTTTGTTTTTAATCCAAGAAGTGATGTAAACGATTTCTTTCTAAGCTTCTTGCTTTTCTTCTAATCTTGGTTACATTGGTTTTATTTGTACAAACCAATTTTAATTAATGTAATAAAAATTATCCATTTTACATACTATAAGATCACTGTCTCTTGTTTGGTCATAAATTCTTCCATTATCCATAGCTCTGATAAGTAAGATTTTTCCATGCTCTTTTAATTTGTTTCTAGTATCACCTCACCACCTTATATTTGTGGAATTACAACTTTCTTTTGAGTTTATTCCCTAAAATATCCTCTTTATTCTAGGCATTTTCTTCTATACACTCATATTCAGATCCTAGATTAGGACTTCATTCCAGGGTGAGGTTCCTTTTCTCTTTTGGATGGGGAAGGCAGGTCCAGGTTGGTCTTATAATTTCCAAGCTTTACCATAAATATTTTAGAAAATATCTAAAGGGGCATTAGAGGGAATAAAATTCAAGAAGACAGAAGGGCAACATCATAAAGTAAACAAGACTATGAATGAGAAAATGAAAAATGTTAGAACTAAGATATGCTATCAGAAATAACTGACCTAGAAAACAGATCAGAGAAAGATAATTTAAGAATTCAACTTCTTTAAAATGACAAACAAAAACCAATTCACTGGGATATCATATTTCAGTAGGCAGCTAGGTGATTCAGTAGATGGAGTGCTGGGTCTGGAGTCAGAAAAATCTGAGTTCAATTCTGGCCTCAGACACTAATAGACATGTGAAACTCTGCAAGTCATTTAACCTCTGTTTGCCTTAATCCATTGGAGAAAGAAACCATTCAATATCTTTGCCAAAACAACCACATAGACAATATGGGGTCAAAAATAGGGGTCAAAATAAGTTCCAAAATAAATTACTGAACAACCTATCAGAAAATAAGGAAGAGTTCCCTGCAACTGCTCCCCCACCCTACTGATCCTCTCACTTTTTGGCAAATAGTGGAAGAAGAAATGGAAGCCAGGTTAGATTTTATATTTTTGGGCTCAAAGATCACTACAGTTGGTAACTACAGCTATGAAATTAAAAGATATTTGTTCTTTGGAAGGAAAGCTATGGCAAATCTGGACAGCTTACTAAAGGTAGAGACAGCACCTTACTAATAAAGGGCCATATTAGTCTGATTATTGTTTTTCCAGTAGCAATTTATGGCTCTGAGAGTTAGACTATAAAAAAAAGCTGGTGGTGTTAGAAATTAGAAAAATTGTGGTGTTAGAGAAGACTTTTGAGAATCCCTTGGACAGCAAAAAGAAAAAATCAGTCAATATATAAAGAAATTAATTCTGACTATTGATTAGAAAGCTAAACATTGAAGCTGAAGCTTAAATACTTTGGTCACATAATGAAAAGTTGGAACTCACTTGAAAAGTCCCTGGTATTTGGAAAGATTGAAGGTCAAAGGAGAAGGGTTCAGCAGAGGAGGTGATGGATAGATAATGTCATGAAAGCAATGGATATGAGCTTGGACAGACTTCATGAGATAGTAGAGGGCTACAGGACCACAGGGTCACAAAAAGTCTGACAGGTCTGAAAAACTCAATTACAACAATCACATTTTGCCCTCTGGATTCTAATAACTGTAAAGTTTTTTACAGTTATTAGAACCCAGAGGACAAAATGAAAATAGAAAGTATATACTGGTCACCTCCTGAGAGAAATCTCAAAGTGAAAACATCTTGAGATTCTATAATCAATATCCAGAACTTCTAGATCAAGAAAAAATATTGGTAGCAGAAATACAGAATTTAAGTACGAGTAATCAGTCAAGATCATAGGAGTATGATGTTCTATTAGACAAAATTTAAAAAAAATCGTATAACCAAGAATAGCTTATCCCTTATAATAGAATAATCCCCCAGGTGAAAAATAAACTTTTAATGGCACAGAAGACTTTCAATCATTCCTAATAAAAGACCAAATCAGGGTAGAGTCTTTGAAAGAATACACAGAAGACAAGAGAAACTTCAAAAAAGTCAATAAATTTGAGTAACCAAAAGGGGCTAAATTATAATCAAATGTTTATATTCTAGGAGGAGAATAGAGAAATGTGCCTTCAGAATTCTAATGTTTTCAAAGGTAAAGAGGGAGTGATGAAAGAAAAGCATAGGGATTGATATTAGTTTAATTTGTTTTGCTAGTTTAAAGGGAAACAAAAGGAAAATAATACGTTAAGAAAGGAATGAGGAAGATATGGAGAGGGAAACATATGGTTCCTCATAATTTGGGTGTGTCAGATTCACTTTACAAATGTGCAAAGAGGATGGAGTGTGGGGCATCTCATGAACTTCACTCATTTGAACTAGGAAAAGGAGCGTTGAAAACACACATACAGGCATCCCATGTGGTAGAAATACACTGAATTCAATAGAGAAATAGGTGGGGACAGGAGGTGGAGAAAGGTTAAAATTAGAAATAGAATAGTTTTGGAGAAGGAACAGTTACAATCAAAATAAATTTCAATTTGAGAGGGGAGATCATGGAGGAATTAAAAGGAAAAAAAAGTAAGATACAAGGATCATAGTCTAGGCTGAGTGAAAAAAGGAGGGACAGAGGAGTAAGATAAGACAACTTCAATTACATATTACTAGTGTTGATCACATTTCTTTTCTTTTCCAATTCTTTTTTTCTTTGCAAAGATAGCAGCAGTGGGAGGGAAGGAGTAGGGGGATAGGAGGAGAAGAGAGAAAATTAGAGGATATGATGGTGGGGAAAAAACTGTGAATGTGAATAAAAAATAAGAAGATGGCAATATGGATTAGGAAGCAAATTCTAACAGTATTTTGTTAATAAGAAACATATTTGAAACAAAGAGTTTCATGAAATTCAAATGAGGGGTTGAAGCAGAATTTATTATGCCTGAGGTGAATTTTAAAAAAAGAGTAGAATCATGTTTCCAGAAAAGGCAGCAACAAAAATAGACATAGTTAAAAGGGAGAAACTACTAAAGACATCATAGATAATGAAACTAATATCAATACTTAATATATTTGCTCTGAATGATACATCATCTAAGTACTTAAAGGAAAAATTGATTGAACTATAGGGAGAAATAGAGGATAGAACTCAAATTATGAGGAACATAATGGGAGCATAATTGTGACCTGAAAGCTCTCTGTCAATTACTGAATGTGAATTAAAAAGAGTCTGTCTTTTTCCATCTATCAATTTATTAGCTAGGTGGTATAGTAGATCATTGGACCTAGAGGCAAGATATTTTGGCATCATGTTAACTGGGTTTGATCCTAGGGAAGGCTGGCCTCTAAAGAAAAGAGACAAGTTCTTTTTCATATTCCTTGGCTCTTGCTACATCGATCCCAGAACCCTAAAGAAAATCACTTAGGCTAAATTTTGTTTCATGTCAAATGTCTCCCTTAAAGAGAATAGAAAAGTAATGAATTACAGTGTAAATCAGATATAGTAGTTATTTCTTCCCTATCTAAAAAAGCTTAGACACAAAAATTCATGAATATACAATAAGAAATACTTAAAATATTATAGAGGAAGTCATATAATAAAATATGAGACTGTGGAACAGTCATTTCATCTTCACCTTGACTCTTTTTATGGTCCAAATTATTTCTTTAGGCCCACAGTCTTTGGCAAAACAGGCTAGTATTTATTCTTATCCTCCTGTCTCTACTCATCTCCCTTGAGAAGCACTGCAATGGTAACAGGAAGCATTGCCATGAGTGCAGCTGGCACCAACTGAAAAACCCAGAAATTTCAAAAACCCCCAACTCACACGATTGACTCCTAGGCTGAAAATATTTGTATTAGATCATTTTAGTCACTCATGGTCAAAGATAAATATAGATAGATTCTGATTCTGATTTACCTCAGTGAAGTTTCACTCTAGTTCCCATGTGGGAACAGTTGGGATAAGTTAGAGAAGGTGGAAGAGAATGGTGTATCCTAGAGAGAGAATTCCATGTTGGAATATATTCCAGAGAGGAAAAACAGAAGGAGAACAAAATTTTTCTCTCCATTAAAAATCTGAGAGGGTGCTTTTTCATTGTTCTCTCCTCTTCCGAGATAGCATCTTTCCCTTGCTTATATTCATGGACCCTACTTGATTTCCTCTTCATAAGTATGAGTCCTTCACTGTACCTTGTATATCCCTAGAGATATTTCAGGATAGCTCAGCCAATTTATAGATTTAGTGCTATACTGAAAGGTTATTTTATAGAACTAGGTAAAATAATAGCAAAATTAATCTAATAAAAATAAATCTAATAAAAAGAACACAAGATCAATAGCTAATGAAAGGAAAATAAGGTGCAATGGGGAATCCAAAGATCATACATTTTCTTTAATGTCATTTCTATAAATAAAGATACAGAAAAAATCAATATAAATATGTAAGAACAAGTACCATTCCCCGATAGATACATGGTCAAAGATATAAACAGGTAGTTCTTTTTGAAGAATTTTTAAAAAATGAACTTCAGAGCTATCAACAAATATGAATATTTCAATTTGCAAATAATAAAAAAGATTGTATATGAAAGTGTAAATTTCTATTATATGTAGTTTGTTTTGAACATTAATATTGTATATTAAAGTTGTATATATTAAATTTAACACGATAGTGTCATAACTTTCTTGCTTTTCTTTGTCAAAAGAGACACTTTCTCCAGAATCCAAGATTCTTTCATGATAATCCCCCCCCATCTTATTGTTAGGTAACAATATTAATATTACTTCCATGTTCAATGGATCTGTGATCTCACTGATGTGGCCATAGCCTTCATTTGTGTAGGTTTCAAGTTCTCCATGATTTCTTGTCAGTATGATTCCAAACTATATCTTTTCATATATCCAACCCAGAGGGTCAAGTCAATGTATTTCTGGTGACTCACAGAGCAAAGGAAAGATGTGCAGTGGGTCTAAATTGACTTTAACATATTAACAGTGATGACTATCAAGGATGAGAAATGGTATAAGTTATCATCAAATCATCAAGTTACATTTATTGATCAGCATGATGTACCAGATGTGGTACTAAGCTCTGGGAATATAGAATTTTAAAAAAGGAGTTCTTGCCCTCTAGGAACTCAGAATTTAATGGGGAAACATTATGCTAACAACAATGTGCAAGCAAAATGATAATCAGAGGAGGTAGGCATTATGATTAAAGAGGACTGAGAAAGACATCTTATAGAAGGTAAGACTTTATATGAGAATTGAAGAAAGTCAAGGAAATCAGGAGACAGAAATGAGGAAGGAGAGTTTCTGGTATATACAGCCAATAAAAACACTTGGAATTGAAACTATAATCAAAGAAATGTATGAATAAATGAATTGAACTGGTCAAGTAGAAGGACAACATAAGGACTGCATATGTATCCCAGAGATATTTATCCGGGAGACTGATGTCAACAGTTGTGACAAGTCTTCAAAAATTAACCAAATGGCCTCTTGGGAAAGGAAATGTAGTGCCAAAGGAATGATCATGTGACTGGGGTGCTAGACTATACTAGCTTCTGTAAACTGACAGTGTGATGAGCAGCAAGAAGAAGGATGGCAGAGAACTGGATAAGAGGAGAGAGAGCTATGGAGGAGACCTTCCTATGCATTGCTACAAATTTTTATTACTGATAGAATTGTTCTGAGGAAAAATTTAATGCAAATTATTATATAGGTACAAGTTAGTATTATTATTACTGGTGTTTTCTGTTTTCTTTTTCTTTTTCTTTTTTTTTTTAAAGCAAGCATCTGGGATAATCATCTATAAAGTGGGAGTCCTAGGCATCTGGGGGTTGTGACAATACCTCAAGGGGTGTATGATCAACCAACTGGAATTTGAGAACATGGGTTGTATCACATCATCCCTCAGACAAACTAATTTTGAGGTCTGTCTCCAATACAACCATTCTATCTCACCCCATGGGTCTCCCTGGTGATGTCTGCTCTATGTCCACCCCCACTAGCTTCCCTGGCTTTACCAGTTTCTAATTCCTTTCCTTTTCACTGTATATATCCTTATCCCAGTTTCAGTATGTCCAATCTTTGAACCCAGATTATCTGATGTTTATGGCAGGCATTCAACCGACCATTCTTGAAAGAAGAAATAAAATGATCAACAATCACATGATAAAAATCCCCCAAATCACTAATAATAAGGGGAATTCAAATGACAAAACTTTGAGATTTTGCACCATGCCCATCAAATTGGCAAAGAGGACAAAAATGGAAAATGGAAATTTTTGAAGGGGTTGTGGTAGGAGACAAGACGTTAATTCACCATTGATGGATCTGTGAAGTGAGCCTATAATTCTGCAAAGCAATTTGGAACTTTACCCAAAAAAGCACTAAAATGTGTACATCCTTTGACCCAGGAATACTACTTCTGGGCATACTCAAAGAGCTTAAAGACAGAGAGAAAAGATTCATAAGTACAAAAATATTTATAACAGCACGATTTGTTTTATCAAAGAAATGGAAACAAAGTTGGTGACCATAAATTGGGGAATGGATGAACAAATTATGGTATATGAATACAATGGAATAGTATTATGTTGTACTGTGTCAATTTGTATGAATTTATGCAGAGTGAAATGAGGAGAACTGGGGAACAAATTATACAATGACTACAACATTGTAACAGTTTTTAAAGACTTAAGAATTCAGATTAATGCAGCAACTAATTTCAACCCCAGAAGATTGATGATGAAGCATTCTTTCTTCTTGGCAGAGAGGTGGTAAACTGTAAGTGCAGAATGATACATACATATTCAGAAGCCAATATGGGAATTTGTTTTGCTTGACTATACTTATGTAATGGGGATTAGGTCATGCCTAGATTGCCTAACATGGAGGGACCCTGTATCTTCTGTTCTTCTAGGGTATGAGAGGAAGCTAGAAAAAATTCTTTAAAAGTTGTCAGACTGGAACATCTTATTTCCTTTGCCCTCTTGCTTGTTGATTCCAAAGGTTAAAGATTATTCATAGTTCATCCATAGATTAGAAGCCATGAAATGAACTGGGAAAGGAGGAAACTTTATTTCCCCCTTCTTTCTTTTATCTTGTGGCTCCAAGAAATGGTCCCAGCGATGTTTATTTCTTTGTTTTATTTATTCTTGTTGAGCTGGGAGCCAGAGTTTTACAAAGCATATTTTATCACTGACAGGGAAGCCCTGAGAACCCAGGGCTCCCAGAACATGGGCCCAAGGCAGATTTTAGAGCTGCAATTTGGGATTGTATTATATAGGAACTGAACTAAGCTGTTTGTGTATTTGTTATTACACCTTTAATTTAAATATTACTTTGTTGAAAACTAATTTGACTGTTAAGTCATTAAATGGGGGTATTAGGGACCCAGTCACACGTAGGATAACATTATTTTGAGAAAAATAGAGTCATTTGCAGAGCCTAGATACTTCCCCTCTTAATGATACCAGAGAACCTTGAGGGAGGGATGAAATGTAACAAGTTTGACATTCAGGCAGTAGGTAGCTAGGAAAGTTAGTGTTGCACTTATGATACAAGGAAGTGATTTTTTTTTTTTTGGTGGGAGAGAGTTGTGGCAAATAAGAGGGTTGGGTGAAGTCCAGAATAGTGAGAATGAAGAAGAAAAAAAAGAAGGAGGAGGAGGAGGAGGAGGAGGAGAAGGAGGAGGAAAAGGAAGAGGAGGAGGAGGAGGAGGAGGAGGAGGAGGAGGAGGAGGAGGAGGAGGAGGAGGAGGAGGAGGAAGAGGAGGAGGAGTAGGAGGAGGAAGAGGAGGAGGAGGAGGAGGAGGAAGAGGAGGAGGAGGAGGAGGAGAAGGAAAAGAAAAGAAGAAAAAGAAGATGATAATGGAAGATGAGAAGATATTAGAAAGATGAAGAACAGGAAGAGGAAGATGAATAAGAGGAAAAAAGGAAGAGGAGAAATAGAAAATGTCAGTTAAATATTTTCAAAAAATACACGAAGGCAATCAGAAGGGGATACAAACAAGGAGGGTAGTATTAGTATCTATCTAAAATTTAATATATACTTTAAAAATTATACACAATAGAGATTTACAGTTTTATACACAAGCATCTTTTCCTGTTCTTTGTATATGGATAGGTGTATTTTGTTTGGAAACCTCATAATAAAAAAAAGGAAACTAATAAAAAATCAAAGCTCCCTCCCTATGAAAGTGGGCTGAGGCAGGACATAGTGTGACCTTTGGGAATGAGAAAAAGACAAATTTAGAAAACAACCTAGCTCTTCAGAGATAATAGTTCCTAGATGGCTCCCATTGAGTGAGAGGCATATAAGAATGTATATCTCCTTTATCAATCATCCTTTCTCACAGCAGAGCTACTTCTCCTATATGGGACACCAAAATTCAGTGAAGAACAGGTCCAGAAGCCCAACTACTATGCCTAGGGGGAGCAGCATAAGGTTACAAGGAGAAAAGAAGGGACCCTAAGGCCTTGGAGTTCCTGAGATCTGAGCTAGCTGCTCTTCTAATTCAAGTTTGATTGAACCACACCTCTAAAAGAGATACAAAAGTATACATTTTTCTGTTTATTTGTTCAGGACCTTGTTTTTCATTGCTTCTTTTACCTTATTTTCTGTGATTTCATCACTAGGAAAAGGGGAAATCACTTGGTCAGGGACAATCTGATGAACTTCCTCCCATTACATTAAAAGCAGTTAAGGAATGTTAAAGAGATATGACTGTGTAATACTCTGGGAGAATTAAAGGGAAGGTCAGAAATATTCCTAAGATGTCTAAAGTAAAGCCTCTCTTCTAGCTTCCATAAATATCTTCTTCTCTGCCTTTGTCTCCCTTACTTTAGATTATAAAGAAGAGGGATGGTGGTTGTTAGAGAGATGGAAGGAACAAAAAGGACCCTGTAAATGCCTTTTTCCTCCCTAGGACTCTTACCCAGGATGGGACACTTCCATTGAAAATGGCCCCTCCTCAGAAAAACAAAAGACTTTTGAAGAACAAGTGAAATAAAAGATGTCTTTGGGTAACAGGGAGATGGAATTTATTTTAAGCATGAGAATTCCTATGATGTAGGATCAAACAACTCTTTAGGTGTTGAAACACTTTCCTTTTTTTCATTTTTTAAAGGAAGAACTAAATGGAAAACTTCATGAAGCTTGGGAAAGAAAAGTTTAGGTCATAGTATCTAGAACTCAAAAAGACCTTGGAGACCATTTAGTTCCTTCCCTCTCATTTTTATGAATTTTAAATTTTTATTGGGATCTTTTTTAACATCACCTTTATTTCTGAATACATACTTCTTTCTTTCTAAGTGAGTTATACCTTGTAACAAAGAAGAAAAAAGAAAGAAGCAAAAAATGTTTCAGCAAAACTAACTAATCCATCAATTGAGTTTGACAATATATTCAGTGTTGCATATCCATAGTCCTCAACCTCTATTGAGAGAGGAGGGTACATTTTAATAATCTCTCTTCTGCAATATTGAGCTCAATCATTATAATGATACAGCACTGAGTTTCTTTTTGTTGTTGCTGTTATTTTGTTATTATTGGAATAGGAACATTTACATTGCTGTAGTTACAGGGAATATTGCTTTCTTAGTTCTCTTTATTCACTCGGTATTACTTTAGTACATTTTCCCATGCTTCATATTCTTGTCACTCTTCATGTTCATTGTTTCTTATGACACAATAACATTCTATTACATTAATGAAGGAAAATTTGTTTGGCCATCCCCTAGTTGAAGGACATCTTGCTACTACACACACACAAAATGCTACATTGAATAATTTGGGTATATAGGAAACCCTTTTGTTTCTGCCCTCTGCATCTGTTTTTTCCCCCATCTGCTTCTTGGATCAGGAACTCTTTAAACCTCTACCACGTGTTCCCACCTACTATATTTTCAGGATGAGGGAAAGATGGTTTCTTCCCAACCCATCACAGAAAGAGATAGAAAGAGTCCTACTAAGAATGAAAGGAACAGACAGAGACAACACATGCAGAGGAGAGAGACACACACACACACAGAGCCAGAAAGACACACAGGGAGAGAGTCACACAGAGAGATACAGAGACAAGAAAGAAACCAATCTTTTCCCTTTAAGACATGGAAAAGAACCATTCACATTTTGCTGATTATGGGCCTAAAAGCTGAGCCAGATGTTGGTGCTGGAGGTGGTTCTAACAGCAGCACTCTCTTAGTTCAGGTTTTATGTTAGGATGAAATGAGGCACTTAAAAGTCATTGAGCAATTAGTAAAGGGAGATTTACTTTGCCCTAACAGAGAAAGGATGTGCAACAATGATATAATGGTACCTAGTATCTTTGGATTTGATCAGGAAACTACATCATGAAACGCCAAAACAATCAGATCTCAAGGGCAGCTTTGTCTTTTTTTTTTTAAGAAAAGCTAAGAAGAGTAGACCTAATTCAGATTGCACTGGTAGACATTAGTTTCATTGCATTTGGTCAGAAGCATGTCAATTACATGGTACAATGAGTAAAGCACTGACTCTGAAGTCAGAAGACTTATTTTCTTGGGTTCAAATCTGGCCTCAGACATATATTCCCTGTGTGACCCTGGACAAATGACTTAAATCTGTTTACCTAGTTTCCTCACCTATACAATGAGCCAAAAAAGGAAACGGCAAGCCATTCCAGTATCCTTGCCAAGAAAACCCCAAAAAGGATCATGAAGAGTTGGACATAACTGAAATTACTGAACAATAGCACCAACAAAAGTCAGAAGGACTCAGCTCATGCTCTGTGGGATGTATTCTATCTCATTTCAAAGATAACAGGTTTTGCAGCTAGAAGGAATTTTATAGTATCTATTACTCATTTTACTGATGAGGAAATTAAGGTTTCACAAATATTAAGTATAAGTAACCCAGATCACCTGATTTAAGAAGTCACTACTCATATGGTTTAGAAATAATAATATTACTTATTACAGTTTTAAATTTTAATAGAAAGGCATTTAATCTTTTTGACCCTCAGTTCCCTTATCTCATGAAATGGGGATGATGCACTTAGTTACCTTGCAGGATTATAAAGAAGACTAAATGAGATAAGCATAGCACTTTGCAAATCATAAAATACTCTATGAAGTGATCCAAGTTTTAGTGTTCTTTTAATGAGGAAACCCCCAAACTCTTAAAACCTCCTTGGATTCTGCCTCAGGGAAGGGGCTCTACCCCAAGCACAAACAGTTTCATCCTTATCTGGCTCAATCCCAAAACCCATTGAATTCTAAAACCTCCTTGGACTCTGCCTCAGGGAAGGGATCCCACCCACAAACCCCTTCAGCTTATCTAAAGCCCCTTGTTATAAAAGAGCCAAACTGGAATCCTCTCTTTGCAGAGGTCCCAAACATGGCATCCTTACACCTGCCATGTCAAAGGATTTCTGACCACTGGAACTCTGGTTCCGGTGCCCTTTATCTCTACCCTCAACTTTACTAACTAGACTTTACTTCCAAACCCCATAATAAACCTGTTTTATCAATCTAGGTTTTGGGGTCTGTAAATTCCTTTACAGGATAGTCTGTGCCACTACTAGACCTCATTTAACTCTGTATCCTTGCGCTGAATCCAAAGGGATTGCAGGGGAGCTCCATTTGACTCCCTGTACCCCGAACCTGCCACTAGACCTCAATTAAACCTAATTTCATTTAGGTACCCCTTATCTAGTTCTCATCACTTTCAAGTTTTAATAATATAGCTCTGAACTTGAGAGGCTAAATAACTTGTCTAGAGTCATATGGCTAATGCATTTTTGAAATAGCATTTGAAGGGAACTCTGACTTCCTAGTACTTTGTTCCTGAATGTTACTTTCTGTATTGTTTTTGTTGGAAAGGGGAAGTGAGAAGGGTATCTGTTAAGATAAAAATAATTTTTAAAAGGAGATTTTTATCTAGATAACTATAATCTTTTTTTAGATTGTGCTTTTTCTACTATGTCCTGCAAACCTTTTCCACCTTAAAGCTTCTTCCACCTCTGCCCCAAGAACCATTGTTTAAGGTTGCATAGTTGAGTGCTCTCTGCATTTTTCTCTAGTCTGCTTCGCTGGGTTGTACTTTCTGTAGCCAGTTCTCCCATTTTCTCCCCCAAGTTCCTCTTTTGTGAGTTAACTTCTTCTATTAGAATATAATAAGCTCCTAGAGCTGTCTGTTAAGTACTTAATAAACATATGTTAACATGCTATCTTATGCATTTAATTTATTATATAAGTAGAAAGATTTTAAAGTAGGCTTCACTATTAATAACTGCTTCTAAGTTGTGTTTGGTGTGCTTTGGGGAGAGTAAGTTGTACTTAAAAAAAACAAAAACAAAAAACTTGTACAGTAAAGGTGGCAAATGTGTATGGTTGGTAGGCTACCATACTCCCAGAAGCAGCCAGAATCCTATTAACAAAATTAAGAAAAATAAAGAAAAACACAGATTAAAATAACATTTAAAAACTAAGTTAATATGTGGCCTGCTGGGATCCTTATGTAGTGGTTAGTGGCCCCTATTTCTATTTGAGTTTTACAACACTGTTGTACAGTAATTTAAAGACCCATTGTATTCCCTTTCTCAAACTGATCAGTTGAATGTTTGTACTTTTAAAGTTATCATACAAGGAAAAGAAATGATAAAGAAAACAAAAAGCAAGCAAACAACAAAAAATTGAAAAGACTATATTGCGATCCATATTTATTCCCCACAGTCCTCTTTCTGGATGCAGATAACTCTCTCCATCACAAGTGTATTGGAATTGGCCTGAATCACTTCAGGCTTGAAAAAGTCACATCCATCAGAGTTGATCATCACATAATCTTGTTATTGCTGTATACAATGTTTTCTTGGTTTTATTCACTTCACTTAGCATTAGTCTATGTAAGTCTCTCCAGGCCTTTCTGAAATCATCCTAGTGGTTGTTTCTTATAGAACAATAATATTCCATAATATTCATATACCATAACTTATTCATCCATTCCCCAACAGATGGACATCCACTAAGTTTTCAGTTTCTGGCCCCCACAAAGAGGGCTGCCACAAACATTCTTGCACATAAAGGTCCCTTTCCCTTCTTTAAGATCTTTTTGGGATATAAGCCCAGTAGTAATACTGCTGGATCAAAGGGTATGCATAGTTTGATAACTTTTTGAGCATAATTCCAAAATGCTCTCTAGAATGTTTTCACAATTCCACCAACAATGTCTCAGTGTCCCAATTTTCCCACTTCTCCTCCAACATTCTGCATTATCCTTCCCTGTTATTTTAGCTAATCTGACAAATGTGTAGTGGTATCTCAGAGTTGTCTTAATTTGCATTTCTCTGATTAATAATGACTTGGAGTATCTTTTCATATGGCTAGAAATAGTTTCAATTTCTTTGTCTGAAAATTGTCTATTCATATCCTTTGACCATTTATCAGTTGGAGAATGGCCTGATTTCTTATAAATTAGAGTCAATTCTCTATATATTGCTACTGAAAAAAGTGCTGCTATCAACATTTTTGCACATGTGGGTCCTTTTCCCTTTTTAAAATGATCTTTTTGGAATATAGACCTTGTAGAGATACTGCTGGATCAAAGAATATGCACAGTTTGATAGCCCTTTGGGCATAGCTCCAAATTGCTTTCCAGAATGGTTGGATCAGTTCATGACTCCACCAACAATGTATTAGTATCCCAGTTTTCCCACATCCCCTCCAATATTTATATATATTTTAGAAATGAGTCCTTTATCAGAATCCTTGGGCATAATTTTTTTCCCCTAGTTTTCTGCTTCCCTTCTAATTTTGGCTACCCTGATTTTATTTATACAAAAACTTGTAGAGGGCTGCAGATAGTGGGGGAACTCTGGGTAAGGTATAAGACTCTTCAGCCCAGAGGAAACCTGCTAACAATACCTAATTTCCCCATTTCCCTTTGGTGCCCACCTCTCTTCCTGAGAAGTCAGGGAGGGTGTGACCACCTCCCTTTGGTGTTCTCATCTCCCTTCTTGAGAAGTCAGGGAGGGTATGACCACCTGTGTTCTACTTGAAGCAAGGGATACTTACAGCTGGGTACTTATAGTTAGCACTTAGTGTGATCGATGAAATAATGGTTCTCTAGCACATACTTAGTGTGCTGTAATGATGTAATCATACTGAGATATTTAAGGTCTTAGAGGACTGGAAATGAGACACAGACACCATCTTTGACCATCCTGGTGGCTCTCCTGTCTCTTTCACTCCACTAAGACCAAGGCTGGTCCTGAGATCCTCTAGAGAGCTAGTTTGGACATTATATTTTGGCACCTGAACAAGAGCATCCAGAAGGACACTACAAAAACTTTTTAATGTAATATAATAAAAAAATTATCCATTTTGCATTTCATAATGTTCTCTAGTTCTTCTTTGGCCATAAATTCTTTCCTTCTCCACAGATCTAAGAGATAGACTTTTCCTTGTTCTCCTGATTTTTTTTTTTTTTTTAATAGTATCACCCTTTAGGTCTAAATCATGAACCCATTTTGATCTTATCTTCGTATAATATGTTAGGTGTTGATCAATGCATAGTTTCTGCTATTTCATTTTCCAATTTTCCCAGGAATTTTTAGTAAGTATTGATTCTTAACTCAGAAGCTGAGGTCTTTGGGCTTATCAAATACTAGATTACTATAGTCTTTGACTATTGTGTCTTGTGAACTTAACCTATTCCACTGATCAATGGCTCTTCTATTTCTTAGCCAGGACCAAATGGTTTTAGTGACTGCTGTTTTATAATATAATTTTAGGTCTGGTTTCCTTAATTTGCATTTTTGTTAATTTTTATTATTTTATTAATTATTATTACTAATTTTTTTATTAATTCCCTTGAAATTCTTGAACATTTGTTCTTCCAGATGAACTTTGTCATTACTTTTTTTGTAAAGTAATTTCTTGGGTTTTTAATTGATATGACTCTGAATAAATAGATTAATTTAGGTAGAATTGTAATTTTTATTATATTTGATCAGCCTACCTTCCAGTTGTTTAGATCTGACTTTATTTGTATGGAAAGTGTTTTGTAATTGTATTCATATAGTTCTTGACTTTCTCTTGGCAGGTAAGTTCCCAAATGTGTTATATCATATATAGTTATTTTGAATGGAATTTCTGTCTCTCTTGCTGCTGGACTTTGTTGGTAACATAAAGAAATGCTGAGGATTTATGTAAATTTATTTTGTATCCTATAACTTCGCTAAATTTCATTGCATCTTTTAAATTTCTTTAAAAATATTTCTTTTACTTTGTCTTTAAGGGGGAATAGAAACTTGAGAGAGAGAAACAGATTAACCTTCATCAGGAGAATTAATTCAGTATGAGAGAGAATGTGTGAAGTAACATGAGAAAGGGAAAGAAATGAGTCAACTGTTAAGAAGAGTCTGAATATTTCTTGTGGAGAAAATAACCTAAAGTGAATTCTTGCGAGATTTTAATAACCATTCTGAAGCAACTGAATAGCTGGATTGTGGAATTAGTTGTTGCAGTTGATAGATATGACATTAGCTAATATATTATTGAAATAATTTAAGTGCATTGTTTGTAGTTAATAACATTGATGTTTATTTAAACCTGAGATTATGGGGTATGTGTAGAGATAAACATATAAAACAGATACAGAGACACAGAGATGCACAGCAAGAGGAAGAGGGGGAGGAAGAGAAGAGAGAGGGATACACAAAGAGAAAGTGAGAGAGACAGAAACAAAAAGAGAAAGGAAAGAAAGGGTTAAGAGAGAGACAGACAGAGTGACAGAGATTCAGAGATAGAAACACACAGAAACAGAGACACACACATAGAAACACAAAGAGAAACAGAGAGATGAGAGCCACATAGAAAAAATAATCAAATAGAGACAGAGGGAGGAGAGAGAGGGAAAGAGAGACAGAGAAAGGGAAAGAGAGAGAGAGAGAAAGAGAGAGAGGAAGGGAGGGATGGAGGGAGGGAGGGAGAGAGAAAGGGAGGGAGGGAGAGAGAGAGAGGGAGGGAGGGAGGGAGAGAGAGAGAGAGAGAGAGAGAGAGAGAGAGAGAGAGAGAGAGAGAGAGAGAGAGAGAGAGAGAGAGAGAGGAAAGGGAGGGATGGAGGGAGGGAGGGAGAGAGAAAGGGAGGGAGGGAGGGAGAGAGAAAGGGAGAGGGAGGGAGGAAGAGAGAGAGGGAGGGAGGGAGGGAGAGAGAGAGAGAGAGAGAGAGAGAGAGAGAGAGAGAGAGGAGGGAGGAAGGGATGGATGGATGGATGGAGGGGAGGGAGAGAGGGGAGAGAGACAGGGAGGGAGGGAGGGAGAGAGAGAGGGAGGGAGGGGAGAGAGAGAGAGAGAGAGAGAGAGAGAGAGAGAGAGAGAGAGAGAGAGAGAGAGGAGAGAGAGGAAGGGAGGGATGGAGGGAGGGTAGGGAGAGAGAAGAGGGAAGGGAGGGAGGGAGAGAGGAAAGGGAGGGAGGGAGGAAGAAGAGAGAGGGAGGGAGAGAGAGAGAGAGAGAGAGGAGAGAGAGAGAGAGAGAGAGAGAGAGAGAGAGAAGAGAGGGGAGGAGGGATGGAGGGAGGGAGGAGAGAGACAGGGAGGGAGGAGGGAGAGAGGACAGGGAGGGAGGGAGGAGAGAGGAGAGGGAGGGAGGGAGGGAGAGAGAGGGAGGGAGGGAGAGAGAGAGAGAGAGAGAGAGAGAGAGAGAGAGAGAGAGGAGAGGAGAGATGAGAGAGAGAGAGAAGTAAAAACTTATGAGATGAAGCATAAATAAATCAATTTAGGATAGAAATTGTGCATTTGTATTAATCTTATGAAAATACCCAATTGCCTAAGAACATTGGAAATGAGCCAGCAGTTAAGAGAAGTGTGACCATATTTCTCCCTAGTATCCCTCTCCTCCAGTGTGTAAATTAGCATGTCTAAAGCCTGTTAAAAGTATATGCCTCTATGATCAATGACTTTTGCATTAAAAAACACCAACCCTTCTCATTAGCATAGCATCAGTGAGCACCTCATTCAAAAATTGCATAATAAATGGAAGAAGCATAGGAGCTAACTGTTCTTGATGAAGGGATACAGACAATGACGGGTTCTCACCATATCTCTTTAATAAGATATTTTATAGTGCATACTCTTATAAATAATAGAGATTTTGGACAAATATCACAATGAAACTTATCATCATTACAGGATAAGCAACTCAGGTATAAAGTTAATAATGAAGGAATTTTAGTGGGGAATAGGGAATTTGAAGTGGAGAAGCTTGTCAGGAGATTCAATAGTGAAAGAATGACACATAGAAGTGAAAGAAAAATGCAACTGTAGCCTTGAAGTTAAAATATAAGGCTATTCTTAAAAATGAGAGAGGAGAGTGCTCAGAGGAAAAGATATTTATATTTCAAAAATGACAATGACAGAAAATATCAGATGAGATCAGCCAATAGGAAGCCAGAGAAAGAAGATAAGAGGAGTAGTGGTTTGTGATACTCTACTTAGAAATTTGTTAATTTAATAAGACATAACAGAGAACTTACTAAGACTTACTCAAATGTGTGATTACTACCACAAAGCATTGCCAAAGATTCAGAAGTCTTCGGATAAGGAATGGAGATAAGGGATAAGACACTGATTTGGGAAATGAATGGCTGACTAAAAAGGTGGTAGCTCAAGGTAGCGCACACACACACACACGTATTGATCAGGTTTAGGTGACATACCCATGGTCACACAGTTAGTAAATGTTTGAGCCTGGATTTGAACTTAGGTCCTTCTGATTTTAGGGTCAGTGCTTTATCCACTATACTACCTAGATATCCCCAAAACATCATATATTAAATAAGATATACTCATGTGAGAAGTGAGAAAATCTAAGAACCAGAGAGGTGGAAAATATTGAAGATCATGTGGATAAGGATCAATGGTAGAAATATTAGTAGACGTTTTCTCAATAAAGTATATTATAAACAACTTAGAGAGAATAAAGAAATAGATGATGAATTTAGTTTGGGAAAGTGGTTTGTAGACCCGGCACAAAGGTATGCATAGTAGTAACAGGAGATTTGATTTTTTCAGACATCTGCTGGAATACTCTTTCTGCCAAAAGTAATGAAAAACTTCTTGACTTGATTTAGCAATAATTTAATCCCTAAAATGGTGTATAAACCAACAAAGAAAAATTGTATTCTGGATCTGATGTACACTAACTTAAGCTGAGAGGCACAATTGATGGGGAATTTGAGCCAATGATAAACACTAGATGCCTCTTAAAGTCCTTGAGGGTATTGGAGAACTCTAGAGAGGAGCAGAAGAGGGGTGAAATGTAAAACACCTGGTCCTCAGGAAGTCAGGGTCAGAGTAATTACTGTTACATGCTCTGTTGGAGTAGAAATGGTGGTAATCTTAATGAGGAGTACTCCTCCCTACTGTTTTTGATAATGGAGAAAAATCTGAGCATAGCCTGACATGCATCTTACAGTACTGTAGACCAGATTTCAAAGAATTTAGAGAAAGTACAGATAAGATCAGATGGGCTGAAATTCTATAGGGGAAATTACCTGTGGAAAATAGGACATTTTCAAGAAGAAAATTATTAAGGCACAAAGGGAAACTTCCAAAGAAGAGGAAAGGAATTATCTGAAGAGATTAATGTGGCTGTACAGGCAACTCACCAATATAGGTTTTAAAAAGACATATCAGAAAATGGAAGCAAGGACATTTAAATGAGAATGAATAGTGGACTTTGCCCCAGTCATATAAGAATATTTTCAGTAATAATAAAGCTTAAATGAGCTGAGGCTGGAAGGAAAAGCTAAGGACCTATGAAGGGAAATAGGAAGATCAAAGAAAAGATGACTGCTTGCTAGTATGGGTGGGAATAGGAAACTCACCAAAAAGAGACAGAACTATTTAATTCTTAAGTTTCTTTTGTCTTTTCTGTCAAAGAGAATGGAAATAGTAGAGCAGAAGTGACTAACAGGGAGTTAATACCGAAGGTAAGTAAAGAGATAATAAGAAAGCACTTAGATAAATTCAAGCTAAAGGAATGACTTGCTTGGGTAATGAAAAAATAACTGGAAAATATTACTGAGCCATTTGTTAGTGACTGTTGAAAGATTGTGGAGAAAGTATACCAGAAGAAGGGAAGGAAATGTCCCAATTTGAGGAAAAAAGAAAAAAGATAACAGTAGCTTCAGACCGTTAGACTACAATCAATTAAGTGAAAGGAAAGACAAACATTTGAGGTTGTATCTTGGAGGGAATAAGGAGTAGCTGAAGACTTTTGAGAAGGGGTGATGTGGTTCGACTTTGGCTTTAGGATAGTGATTTCATTAGCTGTGTGGATGATAGCTTTGAACAGAAAGAAAAATTGAGCCAGGGACATCAAAGAGGTGCTATTGCAGTTATTCAGGCAAGAAATTTTGTTCTTCTTGGACTATGGATTTGTGACTGCTTGAATTGGAAAGGAAGGTATATATAAGAGATGTTGTGAAGGTTTAACTTAAAAAAATCTGAACACTGAGTAAATGTAGTGAATGAGAGTGAGGAAGTGAAGATGACAAAGAAATTATAAACTTGGGCATTGTAATCATGGTGTTGTTCTTGATAGAAATAGGGATTTCAGTAGAGTGATGAGTTGTTTTTTTTTTTCCTTGGGTGTGTGTGTGTGTGTGTGTGGAGATAACTAGTTCCATTTTGGACAAATTGAGATGTCAACAAGACACCCAGTTTGGAATGTCCAATAAGAAGTTAATGATATGGTAATGGACCTTAGAAAAAAAGAGTAAGACTAAGTAGATCTGGGAATCATCTGCATAGAGATGATAATTAAAGGCACAGGAATTGAGAATGCAGAGAGAAAAAGAAGAGAGCCCAGGACCTAGCTCCAGGGCTTAACCAGTTACAGAATATGATATTGTTGGTGATCCAGCAAAAAAAAAAATCAGAGAAGAAAAGGTCAGATAAGGAGAAGGAGAACAAAGAGAGCACAGTGTAGTAAAAGGCCAGAGAAGGAAGAATACCCAGCAAGAGAAGGTAGGAAAGAATATCTTATCCTACAAGGTCAAGAAAGATAAATATCGGGGAAGGGCTGTTAAATTTGGCAAATAATGATTTTTGAAAAGATCACAGAATGAAAGCTGGAAGGAACTTTAGAGGAAATCTAGTTATAGTATCTTATAATATAGCTGATTAACAGACTAGTGGTCACTTAGGCTCGGCTTAGGGAAGTCTAAGGGGGGGAACCCCATCATCTCCAACAGCCCACCAGGCATCCATTTCTACTTTTGGATGGCTTAGATTGTTAGGACATCAAGACTAAGTTTGCCTCATTGCAACTTTCCATGCATTGTTCTTGTGTCTGACATAGAGGCAGTTTAATTTCTTCTCCAACTGTCAACCTTTCAAATACTTGAAGACAATTTTCATGTCCTTCCTGATTCATTTCTTCTTATATCTTCTTTTATTTCCTTTTCATATGACTTCTCAGCCAAGGACAATGTAAATATCAGTAACATGGGATTAGAGCACTTAGACGCATATTCAACCTCTGTCACTTATTAATTGTTTCTGTAGGAACGGTGACTGAATGTGTGATTTATTGGTATAGGAAATTACTTCTATCATTGAAGAGCAGTACCTTCTCTATAACTCATTGTCTTGGAGTTTTCCCCAGATCTCTAGGAGATAGAATGAGTTGTGCTCAGCTACACAGTTGATAGGTTAAGAGGTAGCACTAAAATTCAGTTCTTGGCTTCAAGGTTTTCTATTCACTCAAGGTTTTCTATCAAAATCAAAGGGTTGAACTAGATTATCTCCTAGGAGCCATCATGATTAGATTATAGGGCTTTTACATTTTTTTCTTAATTTATTATTTTATTAATTTGGACCTCTCTCTTACTTATCCATTTTATTAATTTAAAATAAATTACATCCTATTTCTTTGTTTTTAATTCTATACCTTATTTTCCAAAATTTATATTTATATTTTTGTGTTTTGTATTTAACTTTGAATCCTTTCTTTCAGTATCCTTTACTGATTATAAAGTTTATTCCATTATATTCAGTAAAGGGTTTTTTGTTACTTCTGATTTTCTGAATTTTTTTTTACCCCACATGGTCAATTTTTTGTAAAGATACCATGGAATAAGAAATGCCTTTTTAGTGGTGCAGTGGATAGAACACTAGCCTAGAAGTCAGGAGAACCTGAGTTCAAATCCAGACTCAGACACTTGACACTTCCTAGTTGTGTGACTCTGGTTAAGTCACTTAATCCCAATTGAATCAGAAAAAAAAAGAAGAAGAAAAAGAAATACCTTTTTATTAAGAAGCAGAAATATGCCTTATTATCTCCTTTCAGTATTTACAATTGTTATATCTATCACCTATCTAAGTTTGATTAAAATTGACTCCTTTCCAAGATTTTCCAGCTTTTCTTACATATTACTCCCCTTTTCCTACTCTATAATTAAGTGACATTAATCTCTTTGCTGTACCTCACGCAGGGTATTCTATCTCTTGACTCCAGGCATTTTCACTGGCTGTCTGCTTTACCTGTACCTTTCTCTCTTCATCTCTATCCTTCTAACTTCCTTGACAATTTTTAAGTGTCAACAAAAGTTCTATCTTCTGCAAGAAATCTTTCTAGATATTTCTTAATCTTATTGCCTTCCTTCTAAAATTATTTTCAATTTATAATCTTGCTTGTGCACAGTAATTTACATATTGCTTTCTTCATTAAACTGTGAACTCCTTGAAAGCAGGAAGCAGATATCAATATCAATATCTATATCTATATCTATCCTTTCTTTGTATCACTAGAATCAAGCATAGAGTCTGGTAGATAAGACACTTAAATGCTTCTTGATTTTACTTGACTTGATTATCCTTTTGTTTAAGTACTTAGCTATGTATCATTCTGTTAATTTATTTTAAGTATTGATGTATCAGGCATATGGTAAACAATAAATAATAGATTAATATTATTTCATTGTTTTTTTTTATGCCTGTAAGCATAATGTTGTTCTCTTGCTTAGCTCTTTCAAGCAACATTTATTTTCATTGTTACTTTGCCTGAGATGATTGCCATCTTATTTTAATTTATTTTAATTTTTTTATTTTATTCTTATCTAGTTCCTTACTTGGACTCTGTGTGAAAATTTATGTTTCAAATATACTTTTTATAGAGTTTTGCTTTCTATTCCAATCTAATTCTCCCTTTGATTTTATGAGTAAGTCCATCCCTTTGATATTTATGATGATGAGTGCTAATTGCATTTCCCTCTTCATTATATAATTTTATATTTTTCAAAAGAATTTGAATGGGTATTTATGGACAGAGAAAAAATAAAATCATTGCTTTTTGCAAATGACATGATAGTTTACTTAGAGAAATCGTGAGAGTCAAGTAAAAATGAAATAGCTTGGCAAAACAGTAGATAAAAAACATTCTTCATAAATCACCAGTTTTCCTGTATATTACCAAGGAAACACAGCAGAAAAAGTGAGAAAGTTTAAAATAACTACCAAATGTATAAAAATACATGGAAGTGTAGCTAGCAAAATACACATAGGAACTATAAGAATAAAACTATAAAAATTTTTTTGCAGGCATACAAACTGAAGTAAATTGAGATATGGGTAGACCATGACAATATGATAAAATAATAATACTACTAAAACTTGATTTACTTATTTAGTATAATATAAATTAAACTGAAGGATTACTTTTTAGAAATAAAAAAAAGATAATGAAATTAAATTGGAGGAAGGAAAGATAAATTAGCTCAAAGCAAATAATGAAAACAAATGAGAGGAATGGAGCCTAACAATATCAGATCTTGAATTATGCTACAAAGTAATAATCACTGAAATTATTTGGGACAGTTTAAATAATAAAGCAATCATTGAAAAAGATTAGGGACATAACATATAGAAGCAAAACAAAACAGTAGCATAATGTTTAATAAACCCAAAGACCTCAGCCATTGGTGCAACACTTCATAATTTGCCAAAAATGTTGCTGGGAAAAGTAGAAAGCAGTCTGGCAAAATTTAGGAATGGTTCAACATTTTGCACTGGCTATGTCACTATTCAAGGAGGACTAGCACCTCTTGTATAACAGCTTGCCAAATTTTTTTCAGGGTTGCTACTCCACCTTTGGTACCTCTGGCACTCACCTCTCACCTATAGTCCAATAAGCTATGGCATTTGCAGTGACCACACGCAATAAAATGTTTTGGCAGACAGATTAAAGCAGGTTGAGGGCTCAAATCTGTTAGTGAGTTAGGGAGGTGTCTACCTCAAGCATATGAAGACTTCCTTTAGTGGAATAGGCAGATGAGACCATTTTATTCCAATGGCTATGAAAGTAGCTGAAATAGGCTGTGGAGCTCTTAGAGCTTGGTCAAACATCAAAGATTTCCGAGTTGTTCAATATATTACAGATTATAACCAATCTTCTTGACTTTTGTCTTGCCACTGGGTTTTGATGACTTTGGAAGAGAGATTGAGGCTAATGACTTCATGCAACTCTGCTTCATTTAAATCTAGTTCACATGAGTCAAGTCAAGATATCACTGTGTGAGATCATTGGTCCTTTTCAAAAATTTAGGAAAAACAAACAAAAAAACTAGGAAAAGTTTTAAATGGATATCTGACTTAAATATTAAAAAGGGACATCAAAAACAAATTAAAGGAGCAAGGCAAAATAACCTTTTAAAACTAAAGAGAGAGAAAGTTTGATCCTGTATGATCAAACTTGAAGTAGAAAGGATCCTGGAAAAAAATGGACAGTTTTGATTATATAAGATTTTAGAAAAACATAAAAATAAAATCAATTGACTTCAAATTATAAGCTAAACCATTAATTGGGAAAAACATTTGCAACAAATTTCTTATTTTCAAGATATATAAGGAACCCATTCAAATTTATAGTCTTTAATTGACAAAGGATCAAAGAATAGGATAGTTTTCTAGGAAAAAATCCAAGTTATCAATAGTTATAATGCTTCAAATAATTAATAATTAAAGAAACACAACTTAAAAGACTTGAGGTTCTACCTCACATCCAAAAGGTTAGCAAAATCTACAAAAAAGAAACCTATTAAATGTTGGGGAGGTCACAGGAAAATAAACATGAGTGCTCTGTTGGTGGAACTGTGAATTATAGTCTAGACCTTCTTGGAAAGCAATTTGAAACTTTGCCTTAAAAGTTATTAAACTCTCCCTCTTTATAAAACCTTTGACCCATTGATGTCAGTATTTGATCTAAAACTCAAAGAGATCAAAGAAAAAGGAAAAGATCCTCAAGTTAAAAATATTTGTAAGAGTTCTTTTTGAAGTGTAAAAGATCTGAAAACTCCCCATCAATCGCAGAATGGGTGAACAAATTATAATACATAAACCAAATGTAATAAATGTTTTTGTGCTTTGAAAAGTGATGAAAATAGACTTCAAATAGACTTGTATGAAGAGATGCAGAGTGAAGTGAGCAGAATGAGAACCATTACAAATTAATAAAACATTGTAACAACTTTGAAAGACTTAAGAATTCTTATCCATATAATTATCAACTACAATTCCAGAAGATGATATATGCTACCTCTGTCTTTACAAAGAGGTGAAGGACTCTGGATGTAAAATGAGTCATAAATCTTTGGATATGGCCATTTGAGAGCCTTTGCTTTGTTTGACTATGTGTATTTATTTTTAGAGAAATTAAAAAAAATAATCCTTGATTGAGGTTAGAGATTGAAAAAAAATGAATGTCTATTATTTGGAAAAACTTTTAAAAAATAATAATGAATTCTTTGAAATGATTTTGGAAACTATAAAAGGTTGTACAAGTAGATAATATTTCCTTATTCTTTTCATCTAGATTTCCACAAAAATCTACATCATGTCACATACAAACATTCTGTAACAAAGAACTTTAGAAATCCTATGAATTTTATCACAATGGAATTTTACCAGCATAATTAAGGGTTTTGGGAAGTAATAGCTGCAGAAAAGACAACAATCACCAGATATTTGGTAGCTCTTCTTTTAGGGTGAAACAGTAGATCAAGGCTTACCTAAAGGAGGTTCCCCATTCCAATCCAGTTAATTAAGTCTATAATAAAGCTAAACATCAAAAAAAAATTGACTTCGTGGCAACAAATAAATGGTTGTGTAAATGTAAGCTAAAATTAATAATAAACTAATGTCTAGTATAAAAAATTAGATTAATATTGATTTATATTAAAATAAATTAGTTTTAAGACCAAAATGCCTTCATCACTCCCCATTAGGAGTTTTTTTTTTACTCCTTTTTATTAATTTTAATTTTCAATTGGTCAGAGTTCTGATTTTGCTTTGTATTTTCCTTTCCAATTTTCATGATTTCATAGAGATATATAAATATCTTTATACAGATATATCTTTTTAAAAATTTACTTATTTTTTTATTGAAGCTTTTTATTTTCAAAACATATGCAAAGATAATTTTTCAACATTGGCTCTTGCAAAAGTTTGTATTCCAATTTTTCCCCTCCTCCACCCACCCTCTCCCATAAATGGCAAATAACCCAATATATGTTAAACATGGTAAAATATATATGTAAATTCAATATAGGCATACATATTTATACAATTATCTTGCTGCACAAGAAAAATTGGATCAAAAAGAAAGAAAAATGAGAAAGAAAATAAAATTCAAGCACACAATAACAAAAGAAAATGCTATCTTGTGATCCACATTTAGTTCCCACAATTCTCTTTCTGCATGTAGATGAATCTCATCATCACAAGATCATTGGAACTGGCTGATTCATCTCATTGTTGAAAAGAGCCATGTCCCTCAGAATTGATCATTGCACAATCTTGCTGTTGCCATGTACAATGATCTCCTGGTTCTGCTCATTTCACTTAGCATTAGTTCATGTAACTCTCTCCAGATCTCTCTGAAATAATCCTGCAGATCATTTCTTAGAGAACAATAACATCCCATAACATTCATATATCATAACTCATTCAGGTATTCTTCTTTCTGATGCTGATGATTTATGTGGATTTATTTTGTATCCTGCAACTTTGCTCAAATTATGAATTAATTCTCATAGTTTTTTAGTTGATTTTCTAGGGTTCTCTAAATATGCTATCATATAATCTATAAAGAGTAATAATTTGGTTTTCTCATTACCTACCCTAATTCTTTTAAACTCTTTTTCTTCTCTTATTGCCATAGCTAAAATTTCTAATACAATATTGAATAGTAATGATGATAGTGGTCAACCTTGTTTCACCTCTGATCTTATTGGGAATGGTTCCAGTTTGTCCTCATTACATATGATGCTTGCTGATGGTTTCTGACAAATGCTACTGATTATTTTGAAGAAAACTATTTATTCCTATATTCTTTAGTGTTTTTATTAGGAATGGGGGTTGGATTTTATCAAATGCTTTTTCTGCATCTATTGAGATAATCATATGACTTTTGTTAATTTGGTTATTGATATAGTCAATTATACTAATAGTTTTCCTAATATTGAACCAGCTCTGCATTCCTGGTATAAATCCTATTTGGTTATAGTGTATTATCCTGGAGATGACTTGTGTAATCTCTTTGCTAATATTTTATTTAAGATTTTTATGTCAATATTCATTAGGGAAATTAATCTAATTTCCTTTCTCTGTTTTCACCCTATTTGGTTTAGATATCAACATCATATCTGGGTCATAAAAGGAATTTTTAGTAGGACTCCTTCTTTCTCCTATTTTTTCAAATAGTTTTCATAGTATTTGAATTAATTGTTCTTTAAATGTTTGGTAGAAATCACATGTAAATCCATCTGGCCCTGGAGATTGTTTTCTTAGGGAGTTGATTAATAGCTTGTTCTATTTCTTTTTCTAAAATGGGATTATTTAAGTAATTTATTTCCTCTTTTGTTAACCTGGGCAATCTATATTTTTATAGATATTCCTCCATTTCACTTAGATTATCAGATTCATTGACATATAGTTGGGCAAAATAACTCCTAATTATTGCTCTAATTTCCTCTTCATTGATGGAAAGTTATCCCTTTTCATTTTTGAGACTAACAATTTGATTTCTAGTCAAATTAACAAAAGGTTAATCTATTTTGTTGTTTTTTTCATAAAACCAACTCAATTTTATTTGTTAATTTGATTGTTTTCTTATTTTAATTTTATTAACCTTCCCTTTTATTTTCAGAATTTCAAATTTGGTATTTAATTGAGAGATTTTAATTTGTTCTTTTTCTAGCTTTTTTAGTTGCAAGCCCCATTCATTGATCTTCTCTTTCTCTATTTTATGCAAGTAGGCATCTAGATATATAAAATTTCCCCTAATAACTGCTTTGACTGCATCCCACAAATTTGGTATGTTGTCTCATTATTGTCATCCTCTTGGATGAAATTACTGATTGTATTTATGATTTGTTGTTTCACCCATTCATTCTTTAGGATTAGATTATTTAGTTTTCAATTAATTTTTGCTCTATTTTCCCCTGGCCTTTTATTGCATGTAATTTTTATTGCATCATAATCTGAAAAAAAGCATTTACTATTTCTGCCTTTCTGCATTTGATTTTGAGGTCTTTATGCCCTAATATATAGTCAATTTTTGTATCAGTTCCATGAACCACCAAGAAAAAAGTGTACTACTTTCTATCTCCATTCAATTTTCTCCAAAGATCTATCATACCTACATTTCTAATATTTTATTTACCTCCTTAACTTCTTTCTTATTTATTTTGTGGTTTGATTTATCTAGTTCTGAGAGAATAAGATTGAGATCCCCCACTAATATAGTTTTGCTGTGTATTTCTTCTTGCAGCTCTCTTAACTTCTTTTTTTTAGGAATCTGGATGCTACACCACTTGGTGTATATATGTTTAATATTGATACTACTTCACTATCTATGGTATCCTTTAGCAAGATATCATTTCCTTCCTTTTTAAATTAGATGTTTTTGCTTTTGCTTAATCTGAGATTAGGACCACTCCTCCTCCCTCTTTTTTTTTTTTTTTAAATTCATCTGAATTCTGCTCTAGCCTTTTACCTTTATTCTGTATCACTCTGCTTTAAATATGTTTTTTGTAAACAACATATTATAGGATTCTGGCTTTTAATTCATTCTGTTATCTGTTTCCATTTTGTGGGAAAATTCATCCCATTCATATTCACAGTTAAAATGACTAATTCTGAACTTCCTATCATCTTATTTATCCTAATTTATGCTTTTCTCTTTCCTTTCCCCCTTTCTCTCCTCCCCAGTATTTTGCTTCTGACCTTAACATTCCTCAAACAGCCTTCTCTCTTTATAGCCCCTTCCCCTTTCTTATGCCTTTCCCCATCTACTGTTTTCCTTTCTATAAGTCTCTCCTTTTACTTCCCCTTTCCCTTCCTACTTCTCTTGAGACAAGTTTCTCTGAGAAGGCAAATATGTCTAATATTCTCTTTTTGAGACAAATCTGATGATAGTAAGATTCACACAATGTTCACCCCCACTCCCTTCTTTCCCTCAATTATAACAGATCTTCTTTGTTCATGAGATGTAATTTCCCTTACTTTACTTCCATTTTCCTCTTTTTTTTCCAGTACAATCTCCTTTTCACCTCTAGTTTCTTTTTTATATTATCACAGTAAAATCAAATTATACCTGTGCTCTCTAAGTATACACACAACAGAGATATAGTTCTTAAGAGTTCTTTCCTTTTTACTTTTTTATGTTTCTTTTGAGTTCTATATTTGGAAATCAAATTTTTTTTGTCCATCTCTGGTCTTTTCATCAGAAACAAATGAAATTCACCTGTATTATTGAATGCCCATCTTCTTCCCTGAAAAATAATGCTTAATTTAGTTGGATAGTTGATTCTTGGCTGCAATCCAAGTTCCTTTGCCTTTCAGAATATTAGATTCTAAGCCCTTGGATCCTTTAAGGTGGAATAAACTAGGTCCTGAGTAATTGTGGCTCTTCAATATTTGAATTGTTTATTTCCGGGTGCTTGCAATATTTTTGCCTTGGTCTGATAATTCTGAAATTTAGCTACAATATTCTTTGGAGTTTTCATTTTGGGGTCCTTTTCAGGAGGTGATCAGTGAATTCTTTCCATGGCTATTTTGCTTTCTGATTCTAGAACATCAATTTCCTTGATTATTTCTTGAAATATAATGTGTAGGCTCCTTTTTTTTCATGGTTTTTCATAAGTCCAATAATCCTTAGATTGTCTCTGCTAGATCTATTTTTTCAGGTCAATCATTTTTCCTGACTGATTTCACATTTCACATTTTCTTCTATTTTTTCATTTTTTTTTTGGTTTTGTTTGACTGATTTTTAAATATAAAATATTTATTTTTAATTTTTTGTTTGACTGATTTTTGATCTGTCATTGAGTCATGCATTTCCATTTGTTCAATTCTAATTTTTAGTGAATTATTTTCTTCAGCTACCCTTTTTTTAAGCTCCTTTCATATTTGGCCAATTTAATTTTTAAATGAGTTGTTTTGTTCTATGGATTTTTTTCCCCATTTCACAAATTTTGTTTTTCAAGAAGTTGTTTTCTTTTTTCATTTTGTCAAATCTATTTTGTAAAGAATTATACTTCCTTTTACAAAATCTATTTTATAAGGAGTTTTCTTCAGATAATTTCTGTGTTTCTTTTTCCAAACCCTATTGCAAAGTTCTCATTTCTTTTCCCTATTTTTCTTCTAACTCTCTTTTTGGCTCTTTTTGAATTCTTCCAAGAGAGCCTTGGGGACCAATTTATATCACCTTTTGGGGCTTCATCTGGATATGATCTGCTTTTAGTATCCTCAGGGTTTGAAATTTGTTCTTTTCTTTTTCCATAAAAACTATCTATGGTCAGAATTTTTTTGCTTTTTTGCTCATTTTTTAAAAAAAGGTCTACTTTTAGGACAAAAGGGAGATTGTCCAAGCTATCTCTACAAGTGACAGTGGCTGTGCTGGCTCACTGCTGACTAACTTCTAGTACTAGGTGAGTGTGGCATGGTCTCATGATATTCTAGCATGTAGGGGCTCATTATTGCCTTTTGTATTTGTGTTGCATATCTTAAAGCTAATCTGCTGATCTACTGGCTTGCAGTCAGGACAGAATAGCCAACACTACTATAGGTTCCTTGTTGTAGATTTCTCCCAGTAAATTCCACAGCACATGGGATGCCACACTATCATAGGTCTCTGCACTGCCTGTGCTCAGCTACCTATGCTCTATCTGCCTCCCTCCATGCCCAATTAAAGCAGACATTTTTTAAAGAGCTTCCAAATTGTCTTCTGCTGGAAATGTGTAACACTCCAAATATTTGTGGGTTCTGTCACTTCAAAATGAGTTCAGAGGCTTGATTTGCAATTAATTTGAGGAGGGAGAGCTCAAAAAAAGACGTGTCTCCTCTTTGTTCTCTTGGCTCCACCCCCATGTTTCTTTATAATCATATCTAAAATCTATGTATTGTTTTAATGGTTACATAACAATTTGTAAATACTTATGGAACACAAGAACCCTATGAAGTAGATACTATAGATATTAATTGCATTTTACAAGTGAGAAAATAGAAATTCTGAGTGATTGTAATGTGCATGGTTAAACAGCAAATAAAGTGTGTGAGATGAGATTTAAACCTATGCCATTTCTTCAAAGCTGGCATACTTTGGATGGATACATCAGGCCATGTTTCTTTACATGCCTCTCATTTATATTCCTCATATTTGCCAATGTAGTTGCAATTTCAATTCAATTTGTGATATTCCATTACATTAATGTACCACAAGTAATTTAACCATCCCCCTGTTGTTGGACATTTGCTTCTAGATTTTTTTCCAATTGCAAAAAATGCGGCTATTAAAATATTATTACCCAGATATCTCTTGCTTTGTTCTTGACAACAGTTTCAGTGTGTTTTACATTCTATTTTAGAATCACTGAGTTAAAGAATATTACTTTTGTTACTTTTCTTTTGAATTGCCATATTAACCCGCAAAATTCTATACATTTGCAGTCCTACTATATATATATATATATATATATATATATATATATATATATATATATATATATATATATATATATGTGTATGTATGTAAAAATTTCCCCAGATATATGTGTATGTATGTATATGTATGTGTATACTTATGTATGTATGTGTATATATATTTTATGATTGAAATTCTACCTCAAACTGCCATAATTTGGCTTCATTGCTTTTAATTATGTGTCAATTTGAATGGCATGAAGTGTGAATTGCTAATTAATTTATGTAATTATTAATTGAATAAGGGAATGGAACCACACTGGGGAACCTCTGAATCAAATGGGGGTAGACATATTCAGTTCTTTGGATATTCTCTGTGAAAAACCATGATGGCAATGGGGAATAATGCTTCAATTACACTTTAATAAGGCACAGAGGGAACAGGTGCAAATGGCACAGAAAATATAGAGAAAAAAGACATGGTATGAAAATTATGTATGTAGGGAAATATAGATGGCATGGAGGCAGAGATAGGGTAGTAAAGGAAGGCAGGTAGTGTGAGGAAGATAATGGGGAGGATAAGAATCACTTATACAACTTTGGATTGGAGTTGGGATCACTTAAGCAGCATGTACCCATGGAACAGCATTTGGTGGAGCAGAAATTTGGGGCTTTTATTTTTATAGGACTTTTGTGATTGACAGACTAATTCTTATTCATGTCATCTTGAGGTTAGTACTTTAATATATCCATCTCAACATTATCAGTAACATTTGATGTTTTGCTGGTCTTACTGTAGATGTCTATCTGAGGTTTATAGACCATGGACAGTTAGCAGAACCAAAGGATGTGACTATAAGCTGGCTTCATTTGATTTGGCATGAGTAATTTTAGGTTGTGACTTTTAGTTAATTTGTGATGCAATTTTTTGGGGATATTTAATATTATTTAGTTTTTCTCAATTACAAGCTAATATAGTTTTTAACATTTATTTTTGTATGATTTTGCATTTCATATTTTTCTTCCTCCATCCTTTCCCTTTCTTCCCTCTCTCTCCTTTTCTCTTTCCTAAAAGAGCAAGCAATCTGACATATTATATATGTACGATCATATTAAACATATTTCATTAGTCACGTAATGAAAGAAGAATCAGAAGAAAAGGGAGAAAAAGGAAGAAAGAAAGAAAGAAAAAGAAACCAAAAAAAGTAAAAAACAGTATGTTTTGATCTGCATTCAGATTCCATAGTTCTTTCTCTTATATGTGAATTAAATTTTCTATCTTGACTCTTTTACAATTGTCTTGGATCATTGCATTGCTGAAAAGAGCTAAGCCTATCATAATTGATCATTGCACAATGTTACTGTTTCAGTTTACAATGTTCTCCTTGTTTGGCTCATTTCACTCAGAATCAGTTCATGTAAGGCTTTCCAGGTTTTTTGAAAAATGATTTAATTTTCCAATAACCACTATGCTCCTTTCATCTATGAGACAATCTATAAGCAATATCTAGGTTGTCTTTTGCAATTTTCCTATTATTAATGTTGCTCTATATTGACCACTTAGAAAATGATATTAACTAGAAGTGAGGGTGGTGTTCAGGTAGACCAGGATAAGATATAATTTTAACATAAGCTGGTACCTTAAAATTGTTTTATTTTTTATTTCTTTTGTTTATAGTAAAGTTCAGAATCTTTATAACTAATTTTTGAAGCTTTCAATTGCTCTTTTGAAAATTATCTGGAATGTAATTCAGGAGGACCCAAGTTCAAATCTGGTCTCAGACACTTAACACTTCCTAACTGTGTGACCCTGGGCAAGTCACTTAACCCCAGCCTCAGGAAAAAAAGAAAAAAAAAGAAAAGAAAATTATCTAGAATGAAACCACTCTCCACCTGAAAATAGATTGGAAGGACTTCAAGAAAGATTAGTCTTATGGGGGTGAAAGGAGTGTTCAGCCCAACTCAGGTGGTATTCAGAAAAGTCAGTGAGAGGGTCTTAAACATAGCAGATCAGCAACTAAAATTCATGGTCCTGGCTGAATAATGGAGTAGACCAGTGGGGCAGCCCCCAGTACCAACTCAAAAGGCAAGTTCTGGGAAAACAGGTTGTTTATTGGAAAGAACAGTTAAACTACCCCCTGCTGTGAGCAAAATCTTAAACACAAGGAGCCCTTATGCTCAAAGCTGCACAGAAAGCTTGGGAGAGTGCCCTCATTACTTCTGGAGTAGAGCTTAACTATAAAAATAAAAATAGAGGAAATATAAAAAGAAAAAGAAAGAAAATGAATAAGAAACAGAAAAGAACCTTGACCATAGAAAGCTACTATAGTGACAAGAAAGACCAAAACATCACCTCAGTTGAGGACAAAATGTTCACAACGGAAATCTCAAAAGAGTGATACAAATTGCTCTCAAGCCCAAAGAAGCTTCTTGAAAGTGCTCATAAAAGATTTTAGAAAAACAATGAGAAAAGAAATGAGAAGTATGCAAGAGAGAGTCAACAACTTGGAAAAGGAAGGCAATTACTTAAAAAATACAATTGGCAAAACACAGAAAAAAAATTCACTGAAGAAAACAACAGCTTGAAAAGTACAATTAATCAAATGGAAAAAGAGTTACAAAAACTAACTGAAGAAAATCACACATTAAAAACTAAAATGGAGCAAATGGAAGCTAATGACTATATGAGACATCAACAATCAGTCAAACAAACTAAAAAGAATGAAAACATGGAAGAAAATGTAAAATACCTCATTGGAAAAATAGCTGACCTGGAAAAATGACAGATCCAAGAGAGACAATTTAAAAATTATTGGCCTATCTGAAGACGATGACAAAAAAAGAGCCTAAATGGCATTTTTAAAGAACTCATTAAGGAAAATTTCCCTGATATAATAGAAACAGAGGGGAAAATTGTCACTGAAAAAATTCATCAATCACCTCTAGAAAGAGATTTCATAAAGAAAACACCAGAGAACATTGTCACAAAATTCCAGAACTATAATCTCAAGGAAAAATACTGCAAGCTGCCAGACAAAAACAATTCAAGTATCAAGGAGCAACAGTCAGGATTACCCAGGATTTGGCAGCATTTACAATAAAGAATCAGAGGGTCTGGAATACCATATTTCTGAAGGCAAAGAACCTGGGATTACAATCAAGAATTAACTTCCCAGCTAGACTGAGTATCATCTTTCAGGAAGGAGATGGATCTTCAATGAAGTAAGAGACTTTCAATCATTTCCATTGAAAAAACCAAAACTAAACAGAAAATTTGATCTTCAAACGCAAGACTCAAGAGAATCATAGAAAGGTAAACAATTATTTAAAGGTTAAACTGTTTACATCCCTAGATGGGAAAATGATATCTGTAGCTCTTGAGAACTGTATATTGTAGTGGGCTGGAACTCTGAAAAGGTATACTTGAATCAAGGGCAGTAGGGTGCTTATCCTTAAGCACCTATTCAGTGTGAGATAATGGTTCTCTAAACATATACTTAATGTGATGGTGATGTAATGGGCAGTTGGCACATGCTCAGTTATTATAGTGATACAATGGTATTGAGCTATTTAAAGGCTTTGAAGACTGGGAATTAAGAGTCTCTCAGACACAGACACAGAAGGAATCTCACAGACACTGACTGACACAGAAGAGTCTCTCAGCCACAGACACTCCATCTTTGACAGGCCTCATGGTGGCCCTCCTGCGTTCATCACTTTTCTACCTAAAGGCCAAGACAATAGAAAAAGGGCTATACTGAGAGAAGAAGAAAGGGGAGATATTATGGGACAAATTACACCATATGAAGAGGCACAAAAGACCTATTACAATATAAGAAGGGAAGAAGGGAGGGGGATGAGCATTGTCTGAAGCTTAAGCTCATCAGTTTTGGCTCAAAGAAGGAATAATTTAATCATTTAGTTGGATATAAAAATTTTCTTACCCTATTAATAAGAGAAATGGGGAAGAAAAAGCAGGGGTTAGATAGAAGGATGAACAGAAGTAATAGGAGAAAGGGATAAAGAGTAGGGGTGATAGAAAAATAAAAAAAGGTAAGCACTACTAAGTAGGGACAGGGTGGAAAGAGAAAACAAAAGTATATATAGGGGGAAAAATAGAATGGAGAGAAATGCAGAGCTGGTAATCATAACTGTAACTATGAATGGAATGAACTAATCCATAAAATGGAAGTGAATGGCAGAATATTTTTAAAAACAGAATCCTACAATATGTTGTTTACAAGAAACACATTTAAAACCAAGAAATATATATATATATATATATATATATATATATATATATATATATATATATATATATATATATATATATATAGAGAGAGAGAGAGAGAGAGAGAGAGAGAGAGAGAGAGAGAGAGAGAGAGAGAAAGAGAGAGAGAGAGAGGGAGAGTGTAAAGGTAAAAGCCTGGAGCAAAATTTATTATGCTTGACCTATAGCAAAAATAGATCAAAGGTAACAATTTTGATCTCAGATAAAGCAAAAGTAAAAGTAGATCTAATTAAAAGAGATAAAAGATAAGGAAGAATCTACTTCTTTGTTAAAGAGTACCATAAACAATGGAAGTAGTAATGATACTAAATGTATATGCACCAAGTGTTAGAGCAACCAAATTCTTAGAGAATATATTAAAGCAGTTAAAGGAAGAAATAGAAAAATTATATTAGTAAAGGATCTCAATCTTCCCCTCTAAGAATTAGACAAATCTAACCACAAAATAAACAAGAAAGAAATTAGGGAGGTTAATAAAATCCTAGAAAACTTAGATATGATAGATCTCTGGAAAAAAATTGAATAGGGATAGAAAGGAAAACACTCTTTTCTCGGCAGTATATAGCACTTACAGAAAAATTGATCATGTATTAGGACATAAAAACCCTCACAATAAAATGCAGAAAGGCAGAAATAGTAAAATACTTGCTTTTCAGACTATGATGCAATAGAAATCATATTCAATAAAAAGCCAGGGAAAGACTAAAAATCAATTCAAAAATTGTCTGTTTATATTATTTGACCATTTATATTTTGTGGACAAAGAGTTAGTTTTTTTTCTTTTTTGATTTCTAAAAATCTTCATATACTTGTCAAGTTTTTAGATGTAAATTTTTGTTCTAAATATTTTCCTAATATTTTAAAAAATTTGATAATTTTGTTTTTATTGAAAAATTTTATTTTCATGCAAACTCATCTGTCTTTCTTCTGTTTGTTGAATTAAAAATAATTTACTTTTCTCACTTGACATATATTTTATTTTAATTACACATCTTTTAAAAAAATCTTTTGTTAACATTTATATATATTTTCAAGCAATGATATATGGTATGAGATGTGGTTTTGAATTCATTTCTCACCAAATTGCTGAGCAATTTTCTGAATTATGGATTTTTAAATTTCACATAAAGGATAATCAGAAATGATGGAATTCAATAGCCTCATATTTGATAAAGTAGAAAATGTAATGTAGGAAAAATTCCTTATTTAATAAGAAAAAAACTGCTGCTAAAACAATCTGGAAAGTAGTCCATCAGAAATTAGGCTTACACTATCACTTTATATCATGCTTCTCAATGCCTTTTAAATGGATATGCAAACTTAACAAAATTATAAGGATCAAGTATATTAAGGATGAAAAAATATGAGAAGATGTACCCTAAACTATCCTTTTGGAGAGGTGGAAGACCCTTAACCTTTATACATAGCACATATTTTTGGACTTTTCAATGTATTTAACAGTTTCACTGAGGGTTTTTTTTTTTTTTTTTGCCTTTTAAAAATACTATTTGTTATATTTAACATGTATGGGACTGCCTGCCTTCTAGGGGGAGGGGGTGGAGGGAAGGAGGGGAAAATTCGGAACAGAAGTGAGTGCAAGAGATAATGTTGTAAAAAATTACCCATGCATATGTACTGTCAAAAAAGTTATAATTATAAAATTAATAAAAATTTAAAAATACTAATTATTAAATGGGATGATTCTCTGGAAGGGGGAAGGGGAAGGATCCTGGGAATAGCTATGATAATACATTAAACAGAATGCATCCAGAAAAACTTATTTTAAAAATAGGGATAGTGATGATGATGATAATGATGACTATGATATGTATATCAATCTAATTAAGCATTGCTGAACTTATTATTTTGAATTCATTAATAAATTTTTTGGTTGATATCATTGAATTGATATCATGTCCATTCATGAATGATGATATTTTGACCTCTTTGTTTCCAGTGTTATTATATTTTCCCTTTTATATTTTTCTCATACTGCTGAAGTTGCTAGAATGTTCATTATTATGTCAAATAAAAGTGGCAAAAGTTGGCATTTGTATGTATGGTACGCATTTTTAGTCGAAATGCTTGTTTCTTCTTTGAATTTTTCCCTCACTGAACTGACAGCAAATGCTTGATCTTTTGGCTTAGTAATTGAGAGTGATTATTTTCAATATCATCACCTTCCAATTCAAATGACTGAGATACATCTAACAGTTTCATCATTCTGTAGTATGACTCTCAGGGCAATAGAGGGGGGAATAAGCAAACATCTGCTTGCCCAAACATTTTTCTGTTAAAATTAGCTTGGCCAACATAAGTTTTTAAAAATTAAATTCAAATTTAGAAGGAAGTTAACTAGCCTGACAATCTTCTCAATCTTTTTTTTTTTAATCAAAATATGTGAAATGTTTTTTTGCATGGGGGTAAACTATAGGGAGTTGCTACTAAATAGAAACTAAAGATTTCCCTGCAGAGTCAATAAATCATATATGAATCAATGCTCTCAGCATCCATCAATGGACTCATTCTAAGAGATGAAGGAAAAATGTGAATCTTGTGAACAGGTGTAGCTGAAGAAATTCCATAGAAAAAATCTTAATAAGCACTGGGTTGTGATGGAAAATAAATCATGAAGGATTTTAAAAAGGCATAGAATTTCCATATGGTGAGAGCAAGTGCTCAAAATGTATCAATGCATACTTTCAAAGGATCATCACTGAAAGTAGTTGTGTGCAGCAATGTTGTGCCAGGTGCTGTGCAAAGAGAGTCCCATAGAGTTGGTCTGGTAGAATGTAAGCTCCCTTAGGGGAGGAATTTCATTTTTGTTTTTCAAGTCCCAGTGCATAACACAATTCCCTGCATGCAAGTAGGCATTTAGATCCTAATTGAACAGAAATGAAAAGATTACAATCCAAGGCAGATATACTTGTACTGACAAACATATACAGGCATAGATACAACAAATTTTAAAAATTAACTATTTCATTAATATTTTATAATGTAGTTACACTTTTATGTTTCTAATACCTGGCACAATGCCTTGTACAATATATTGTCACCTTCAGCAAACATTTATTAATGATTATGATCATATTGAGAACAAAATTAAGGCAGTTAATTATGATCATCCTAAGGGAGGAGGTCTTTTTACTTTTCTTGTGCTTGTCTTCCAGTTAGCTTTTTTACTCTTTAATTTAGCAGTCTAATTCACTACCATAGGGGAGAAGAATGGAAGATGGCTTTTTTAATTTAAATGAGAGTCCTTTGATCTACACAGTAGCCCATCAAAGACTTGACCTTCCATCAGTAAGACAGAGTGGGGGTGAAGTGTGAGTTCCCATGTGAGCTCTTTAATGTTCCTAGTTCATTCTGGCATTTTACAAAATTTGTTTTATAGTACTTGATAGATTGTGACATAATTACCCATTTAGACAACATCATAATCTATTTGAGATCACAAATAACACATCCAATTAGTCTACACAAATATGGTGAAATGGGGAACATAACTTCTCAGAGACTGCTATGTTGAAATTCAAAATTGGGGAGTGAATCTAGAGGACAAATTACATAACCAAACTATATAATGCTTCAACAAAAAAAGAGTCATTTTCACTGTTGATGCAGAAAAATACAATCAATTAGATACTACAGGTGTTATCTACATTTTACAGTTGAGGAAACTAAATTTCAGAGACATTAAGTGGCTAGCCGATAGTTTTATATCTAGTATATACCAAAGGTAGAATTTGAACTTGAGTCTTCCTGATTTCCAGTTCAATACTTTATCCACTATGACATGCTGTTTCTAGATAATTGGGAGGGTATGAATGACAGTAAATTTAACAGGGCAGGAGACTGATGGGTGAAGGATTATGTATAGGTGAGCTATCAATTTTGGGTTTAAGGTTATGAAGAAGGAAAAGAATCCAGAGTAATGCGGATGTTCGGGAAGAAGGGAAGGAAGGCAAGAATGGAGGACATGGTGAAGAGAAATTATTAAATATTTAATTAAATATTTCTATGAGAAATAAATGGGGTAGAAATGTAAGAACAGAGAATTGTGATCAGAAAGGAAAATGTCAAAATCCAAAATCATAAAGGTGGCACAGTTATGTTAAGGTCTAAGGTATGTTGATCCTCAAGAGTGGTTGTAGTACATGGAAACATGGAATTAAAGAGGTTGATTAAGTGAGAGGACAGTATGTCCAAAGGGAAAGTAACACATATTTTGATGTTCTCATGTTCAGTGGTCATGAGTCAAGAATTGAGTCCCACAAGAAAGGACAATGACTTGGAATGTGGTAGATGACAGAAATAGGCTTTAGGTAGGGTGATTTAAACAGGTGGGGTGAAAAGTAAAGGAAAAGGAGAGTGATGATGCTAGAGACAGGATCTAAAAAGTAATAATGGAGAGCAATAATAAATTGATTCTTCCTCCTAACCGAGGATAGGGGGACACAAGAAATGGAGCAACTCATACTTAGTTGTGGTACTCTAATATACCCCTCTGAGTCTCATTTCTTCATATGTAAGGTAGGCAAAGTGATAACAATAGTACCCATCTCACAAATGTGTTGTGAAGATGAAATTTGATAATGTCTATTATGTAATATATAAATGTAAACTATTGTTTTATAAATTAACACCAGTATCCTCATTTTCATCCTCACCCTCATCATTGAGGATATTGATGATAAAGATTGTTCTAGTTGAGGAAAGCATACAAGAGAGCAAAGGGATTGAAGTGGAATAAGAAAAAAGTTCATTTTTTAAAAAAACACCAGTGTTTTTCTGTTGATAGAAAATTATTGAGAATTATGGAATAACACATCTCCAAGGAATCTAATTTGTATAGCATCCTGTTGCTATTTTTAGATTTGGCTTACACACATATATTATGTGTGTATATACATTATGTGTGTACACATACATACACACACATACATACATATGTACACACAGTCACAGAATGTCAGATTTGGAAGGGTCCATAGTAAACATCTAATTCATCTAAAGAATCTCCAGTATAGAGAAGATTCTGGGAAGAAGGCAGAGTAGGTCAGAAAATTATAATCTCTCCAGATTCCCCCCACAAACAAAAGAAAATTGTTTCTCAGGGTGAATATGGACCTGTGAAAAACAACTAAGATTTGGGGCAGAACAGGCAGAACAGGGCTATTTCTGGGATAATCTGGGAAGTATAAATACCTCCAAGCAAGTTTCTCAGAAACTGCAAGTGGGAAGCCCTGGGGCTAGCTGGGTTCAGAAGCACCCTCAGCCTTAATCTTGGGAATTTTCATCTCCCAAACAGCATAGGGTGCTGGGCATCTGAGTCCAGGAAGAGTGAGGGACTCTGACAAGTAACTCCTGACAAGTAATATCAAGCTCAGCTGTGCTATAGAGATGTGAGCCTGGGCAAGAAGGAACCAACATACTCACCAAGTGCAGAAACAGGGGAGCAGGGATGCTTCTGGCTGTGGACACTTCCAGGAGAGTGAAATTTTTGGTTTGTGGTTCCAGGTCAGAAGCGAGAACTGATGTCATGAAGCCAGAGGCACCATTTCCCCACCTCCTCAGGACTAGAGGTGCTTACACTAATAATTCTCATTTAAAAAATGAACAGACAAAGAAGAAAGAACCCAACCAAAGAAACTTCTTATGGGAATTGGGAAGACTAGGGCTCATTTCCACAGGAAGACAGGGAAAAATGCCTCTTCTACCCCAAACTGAACATTAAATGGCAATCAGCCCAGAAACAATTTATAGAAGAACTCAAAAAAAAAGACTTTAAAAACCAAATGAGAGAAATTGAAGAAAAACTAACAAAAATACCCCCCCCCCAAAATCCAAGAAAAACAAGATTTTGAAAAAAGTTAACCAACTAGAAAAGGAGATGCAACATCTTTCCATCTCTCCTTCCTTCCTTCCTTCCTTCCTTCCTTCCTTCCTTCCTTCCTTCCTTCCTTCCTTCCTTCCTTCCTTCCTTCCTTCCTTCCTTCCTTCCTTCCTTCCTTCCTTCCTTCCTTCCTTCCCTCCCTCCTTCCTTCCTTCCTTCCTTCTCTCTCTCTTTCTTTCCCTCCCCATTTTGTGACTTTTTAAAAGTCAAGCTCTACTCTTGGGACATAGGAGTCTCTGTTCCAAGTTTCTCATGCAGCTTTGAGCTTTAACTCTGAGCACAGGGGCCCCTTATGCTGGTGTCTTGCTCACAAGGCTGAAGGTAGCCCAACCTAGACCCACTTGTTGCTACCCGGTTTTCCTTCTGTGCTGGAACTGGAGGCTGCTCCAATGGTCTAGTGTGCTACTATTCTTTTGAACTAGGACTGAGGGTTTTGTTTGGTGATCCACGTTAACTTTCTCCAGCATTGTCTGACCTGAACTGTGCAGCCCATTCACCCCAGTGTGACTGACTTTTCTTGAAATCCTTCCAATCTATCTTGAGCTGAAAATGTGAATTGTTCCATCTCTTTGTACACTCTGTCATTCCAGAATCTATTTAGAGGCTTGGTTTCATGTTGCTTTTGAGTGAAATTGTGAGAGCTCAAGCAGTTTCCTGGCTTCACTCCACCATCTTGGCTAAACCCCCAAAAGTTAGAGTAAAATTTTATGAAAAAAAGATGAAGCACTAGAAATAACAAAAAAGTGAATAAAATGTACTTTATTGTATTTATTTTTTTGTATTTATTTGTATATATTTGTATTTATTGTATACCTATACAAACGATCTCCCAGGAAGTTATAATGACCCTATAATTCCTTTGCAGCATAGTAGAAGAGAACATCATTTTGGTCCCAACAAAAGATGTTTAGAATAAAGTACCATCTACCTCTTGGAGTGCCTTTACTGGGAGTTCCTCAGGCAGCCCAGAAAATGGCTAATATCATTTGGCTGTAAAGTCATCATGACTAAAGTCATACAGCTTTGGGATTCTGTGGCCATATTGTTCTTAATATAATTCTTTTTTTGTTTATTATAAACAGAGATTTTATGCAGTAGTGAAAAATATAGCCCTAGGACTTAGTTTATGCACACATAATCTTTTGATAAAAGTAACTGCAGATGTTCAATGAATGACCTTTATCACTTTTTCTTTTAAATTCCTTTTTAAATTATAAACTTAACAATCATCTATAAATATAAACTTTTCAATATATAAAGAAAAAAAAGCTTATATGTGGAACCAGATTTTTTCTAATAATAATAATAATAATAATAATAATAATAAACTAGTATCTATACAATACATTTAAGATTTATAAAACATTTTCCAAATATTATCTCATTCCAAATATCTCAAAGCAATCCTTTGAGACAGATTCTATTTTTAGCTTTATTTTACAGATTAGAAAACTGAGGTGATTCATGTTTAAGTGACTTGCCTGGGGTCCCCCAGCTAATTAGTTTCTGAGACAGGATGTGAACTCAGGTCTTCCTGATTCCACTTGATGTGACTGCTTCATAAATTTGAAAACAATTGAGGCATACATAAATGTCAAGCAGCTCACTTTTGTACAGACAGATAAAATTCATAACTTTTGAGTTTCCTATAAACTTACAGTTTACTGAGAATTTTATAGTGCATATTGTTAATGGAAAACTAGAAAATTTTATAATTGAATCCAAACTAAAACATGGGAGATAAATATATGCTTAGTATTTCTGAGGGAAACAATTCTAGCCATAGTAAAAGAAAAATCAACTAATTATTTTTTTTTAATTAAAGTTTTTTATTTTCAAAATAAATACATGGATAATTTTCAACATTCACCCTTAGAAAACCTTCTAAATTCCCCCCACTCTCTCACCTAGATGGTAAATAACCCAATATATGTTAAATATGTGCAACATGACTGCTGCACAAGGAAAATGAGATCAAAAAGGGAACAAATAAAAAATAAAACAAAATGCAAGCAAACAACAACAAAAAAGAGTGAAAATGCTGTGTTGTGATGTACACTCAGTTCCCTCTCTCTTGGTGTAGATGGCTCTCTTCTTCATCACAAGATCATTGGAACTGATTGGAATTATCTCATTATTGAAGAGAGCCAAGTCAATCAGAATTGATCATCGTTGTTGCCGTTTGTAATGATTTCCTGGTTCTGTTCATTTCATTCAGCATCAGTAACCCACTAATTATTAAGATCAACTTAGATTTACTTATAAACTAGGTGTTTACATTATCATGGAAGATGCCCTATGCAAGATCCAAGTGAAAGAGAATTCCTTATATATACTAAGATCTTTCACAACTTTCTGTTTGTGTATAATATTATGATTGCATGAAAGACATAGTTACTCAAAAAATGTTAATCTAAGAGTTTCCACAGAGAAAATGTAATGGGTAAAAAATATCTGTTTTTCAGAATGTGACATATATAGTTGAATGGCTGGTCCATTGATGTAGTGCATGTACTCATGCGCATGTACACACACACACACACACACACACACACACACACACACACACACACCTTCTACATCCTAGTAGTTAGGAGCACTATGCCCCCATGATCTGGAAAATCCATGTAAATTTTTTGGTCCTCCTTCCTACCAGAGAAGAAGTCTGATTTCTTTTCTTTTGTTCAGTATTTATAATACTTCATTATACAATTTGGATCAGTATTATACAATATTTTACATATATTATAATATTTTTATTATACATTATATATTTTGTGCACATATGAGTTTCTAAACTTTTTTGTGTCATCTACTGGCCATTATATGTCATTTGTGGCTTTTGCAAAACTCCTCTTCCCCAATCCCATTTAATTTCTTATAGTGTGACCTGTCATATATCAAAACCACGATGGGAGAAGTTGTAATGTTATAAGGGTAACTGCACATATGTCTGTACATACATATATTTGTATATTTACTATATATGTATACATACCTTTATGTCTGTCTGTCTATCTATATTTTTGAACTTCAGATGAGTAAGGAATTGGGCCAGAATTTAAGAGAAAGAGAGTAGATTAGAATACATTTTGGTGATTGTGGAGTATTTACAATGATTCAATATTGCTCTCTTGTACAAAAATTTGTTTTAAAAAGCCACCCTCTCTCCTCTGACAACTCCATTTGGTTATAAAATCTGTAACAAAAATTTCTAAAGAATCAATTATAGATGACCCGAAAGGCAGTGAGGGGATAGATGCTGGATATCCTTATGTTTTGTAAATTCCCATGATCAATTCCTTTCTCTGTGCTTGGTTTACTGACCATCTAGGAGTAAATGATCTTCAAACCCCAACTTCTGTTTGTTCTTTCATCTCTGCCCTTCTCAACCCTATTCTATTCATGTTCTATTTAAATTTTCCTCATTACTTCTGTCATTTCCACTGAAATTCTCATTTCATTATATATTTTCTCTCATTTTGTATTTCCTATATTAATACTTCCATTTTCTTACTCTCAATGTAAGCATGTCCACCGTTGCTGATTGAACCTTCATTTACACTTCCCTGAAATATGGGGGTAGGGAAGCTGGAATAATTCCTCACTGCCACTACTGGACTCCTTTTCTCTCTCCTACCATCATTCAGTAAGTTTTTCTCTTCTGAAGTGCCTTTGAAAAAACTTTCTATTTTATTCAAATCATGCTGGCTGCTTTGTATCAGCACTCAAGGTCATTTTCCTTCTTTTCTTAAAGAGTTCATTTCTTTTTCTATTCCTCAGCTCTGGCCCTTTTGTTAAGGAGTTTCAACATTTCATACTGATCCTTCCCCAAACCTCCTAAGGTCCCAACTACCTAGCTTCCTTAAATCCTACGACCTATTCCTACACTCTATCCCATCCATGGACAAGTTTGGATATACTCTAGATCTCACCATTATTATTATTATTATGTACTTCATTTCCTTAATAAAAAGCTCTTAGTTAGATTTTAACTAAAATCTTCATAATCACGTATCATTCCATCTTTTAACATGTATCACTCCTTTCAAATCTATTCTTTGCCTTCATTAAGACTTTTAATCTGGCCACCAGATTAGACCTGCTCTGATTTTTATTTTCTTTCCCTCATAATCACTATAATTCACCTTTATATTGTATTAAACTCTCTTCTTCCTAGCCTTCTTGTCCCATCACCATTCTTGTCTTACCAAAACTCAGATCTCAATTATTCCTACCATCTGTATCTCCTCCATTCCCATTCATGTCTCGCTGAACAGAGATAGATGTCACAACTAAATTGACTAGGTACCCTAGAAATACATTTTCCAACTTCAGTAGGATCTTTGCTGCAACAAGGTAGCCCTTTCATTATTCCTAATTGATTACCTATCTCACTCCCTACAGAAGCTATTCCAAACTTTCTTTTATCTTCTCAAACCTAGCATATGCCTCTGCTCTGCTTTCTCTCTTGGGGGAGTTTGTAAAGGGCTAGAACTGAGCAATGCACTTGGATGATGAAGCACGTGAGACTAATTGCCAATTGGACGGTTCCCTATTAACTTGTTTAAGGTTGACCCTCCCCAGCTGTTCTGTGCTGACTTGATTGGTGAGACAAAGAGAGGGAAGTCTGCACCATAGCCTGGCTATAAAAGGTATTTGTGCCCATTGCGGCACAGCGTCTTATGATCTCCTCTAAAGGAGCATCCTTACGTAGTCCTAGTATAATCCTTCTACAAACCTCATTGGCATTGTCTCTAGCAAGTTGCCTCACCAAAGTGTCTGTTACTTCATTTTCACCATTTGCCTGTATGACAGCTGTCTGCAAACGTGCCACAAAATCAGCAAAAGGTTCATTTGGTCCCTGTACAATTTTTGTGTAGGTCTCACCCTTGTAGTTTTTACTGGGGAGAGAAGCCCATGCTTTGATAGCAGCAGCAGAAATTTGCTCAAATGCTGTTATGGAGTAATTAATCTGTACCGAAGCGTCTGCATAAGAACCTATACCTATTAGTAGGTCATAGGTGATGGAAGTATTAGCTGCATTTTGACTATTTTGTTGGGCTTGAATTCTACAGAGCTCAGTAAATTCAGAAAGCCACAACAAATTTTGTCCAGGTTCTAAGCACACTTTTGCAATGACTTTCCAGTCACTAGGGGTTAAGGTTTCATAAGCCAAATTGTGTATTAACATTTTAACATAATCTGATGTAGCCCCAAAGACAGTGCAAGATTTTTTCAGGTTTTTAAGGACATCCATATTAAAAGGAGCATATCTTCTACTCTCTTGACCTGCAGAATTACGCTGTTGAATCACGGGAAAAATTTGAAGTTTGAAATCATTATCTACTTCTTTTCCATTTTCAATTGCTTCAATAAGCCCTCTTTCTAATCTAGTTACAGGAGTGGGCAGTTGTTGGGAGGGGGGGCTCTGTGTGGGAGGAGGGGGGGGCGCTGATGAGGTCACCGCCCCTCCCACTACTCCTCCTCCCTCCGTCCCTGAAGGTGGAGTGGATGTGGGCTGATCAATAATCTGCTCTCTAGGTGGGGTTGAAATTTCTTCAGGACAATCAGAGTCCACACCCTCAGATTACTCATTCAAATCCCCTTGCCCTCTGGCAATGTCCTGAGTTTGCCTATCTTCTATCTTTTGTTCCTCACGCTTCCTTCTCTGAGCCTTTTTAGAACTCTTCCTTCTTCTAAACTCTTCTTGATAGCTTAAGTCTAATAGAATCAAGTTGTATAGGTAAAATACCTCTGGGAAAATTTGACAATTCCCATTTTTTGAGTAAAATTCTTTCATTTCAAGTCCCACTAGCTTCCATTTATCTATACGTAGTTTTTCTTCATTTAAGAACCAAGGGGACGTGCAAATCAATGAGTGTAAGAGATTATTCATTTGTGGGATGGGAACAAGTAAACTTTTCTCATCAGTTATCTTAATTATATCCTCTATAGCATTGCTAGATGAGGCAGGGGCTGGGGTTGGAGCAGGGTCAGCTGAGGCCCAGGATTTACCCAACATCTGCCCCATCTCAGTTACTAGAGATTGCTGATTTAGTCCTTAACAAGGTAAGTTCCTTATTTCTATTAGAATACTCACCTAATCTCCTGGTCACAGGGGGACTTCGGTGTGGATGCGTCCCGTGCTAGGCTTGACTACCTGTCAATTGCAACCATTATATGACATTTTAAGGGGAGACAGTGCTTTAAATTCACCACGCCAGCTTACAAAAGAAGCTCAAGAGGCTTTGAGACAAGTTGAACTGGCTTTATCCAATGTGGTTGAAAGAGTCACTAAAAAACCCTTGGAAATATCAGTTTTTGCTACACAAGAGGCCCCCACAGCAGTCCTTCATCAAGGAGACAGTGTGATAGAGTGGGTGACCTCCCAGCACAACCAGAACAAAGCCTTATTCCTTACCCAGTGCTTGTGGCTAGAATTTTATTAAAGGCCATTAAACGAGCAGTACAATTATCTGGGACAAGACCTGACAAGATATATACCTTTTATACTAATGCACAAGTTAATGTGTGCTGCGAAAGCATCCCAGAGTGGCAAATTTTATTAACCATGGCTCCAAATTTTGCACACAGGTCTCCATTAAAGATAACCAGACTGCTACATAATTGGCAATGGATTCTTGAAGAAAAGGTTTCTAAAGTTCCTCTTAAAGGACCAACTATCTTTACAGATGCATCCAAACATAATATTTGCGCTGTGTATTCTCGTGACTTAACTATAAAGAGAGTAATCAGAACTCCTTTTCAGTCCACTCAGCAGAATGAATTGTATGCAATCATTCTAGCTCTTGCTTATTATCCGGGAGACATAAATATAATATCTGATTCAGCCTATTCAGTAGGTGTGGTACAAAGAATTGCCACAGCCCAAATAAAATTTGTAGCCTCCAATATATATCAGCTCTTTAAAGAGCTTCAAGAGCAAGTGAGAAAGCATCCAGGTAAGATTTATATTTTGCATGTCCATTCCCATAGTGGACTTCCAGGTCCTATTTTTGATGGTAATTCAAAGGCAGATAGCCTTCTAACCATGCTGGCCAGTACTCCTTTATTTCAAGAAGCACAAGAGTCTCATTCTAAATATCATCAGGCTGCCCGAGCTTTACGTTTGCAGTTTGGAATAACAAGAGAAGAAGCTAGGAGCATAGTAAAAGCCTGTACAGCTTGCCTTCCTTTCCATGCTCCTACACTCCCTCCAGGGAAGAACCCTCGTGGTTTGAGACCTAATGAAATTTGGCAAATGGATGTGACCCATTATAAATCTTTTGGTCGTCTATCTTTTATCCATGTCGTGGTAGACACCTTTTCAGGATTCACATTTGCAATACCAGCAGCAAAAGAGACAGCCCGAGTGGTCACTGAATTCCTTATACAAGCATTTGCAATTATGGGCGTGCCACAAGCAATAAAAACAGACAATGGACCTGCATATACATCTAAACATTTTACACACTTTTGTGCACAGTATAAGATTTTACACACCACGGGCATACCCTTTAATCCTCAAGGGCAGGCAATAGTAGAGAGAAGAAACAGAGATATTAAGACACTCCTCCAAAAACAAAAGAAAGGGGGAGCCACGGGTAACCCTAGAGAACTTCTAAATTTAGTTCTCTATACCATTAATTTTTAAATTTTTGACAAAGATGCACTGGCTCCAGCAGACAGGTTTTATAACTCACCGGAAGGGCAGTGTCCAGTGCGAGCAGCTCCACTGTCTTTAGATAATCGCCAAGTGATGTGGAGAGACCCAGAAAGTGGTGAATGGAAGGGACCAGATAGGTTAACTGCTTGGGGGAGAGGGTTTGCTTGTATCTCTACAGATGGAGAAGGAATCAGATGGGTGCCAACGAGCCGTATTCGCCTTGTCCATCGGAGAGAGACAGAGCAGACCCTTGAAACGAAGGAGAAGGCCCAAGAAACATCGGGTGGTTCCGTTGCTGACTGTGCCCACCACTGAAAGAACCTGGCAGTTATGGCGTTTGACCCATGGACATCAAAAACTGTTGGACTTGAAAATCCTCAGAAATCATTGGATTCTCTGAGACATCATAAGACTATTGTAGGACTTGAAAGTCTCAGGAATCATTGGATTCTCTGAGACATCATAAGACTATTGTAGGACTTGAAAGTCTCAGGAATCATTGGATTCTCTGAGACATCATAAGACTATTGTAGGACTGAAAGTCCTCAGGAATCATTGGATTCTCTGAGGCATCATAAGACTATTGTAGGACTGAAAGTCCTCAGGAATCATTGGATTCTCTGAGGCATCATAAGACTGTTGCTGGACTTCAAAAACTTGTGGGGATCATTGGATTCCCTAACATATAAAAAGACTGATGTGGGATTTCAAAAACTTGTGGGGATCATTGGATTCCCTAACAGTGAAGCAATGGACAATAGATTGGTTTTGGACTATTTCTTGGTTGCTGAAGAAGGGGTATGTGTGTCTGGTGTCTACATACCCTCCTTCTAGGACTTCTGGAAATCTCTTACAATACCATGTTGATTTATATTGTTTGTTATGTCACTATTTGCATGTACAATTCCTGTTTGTTACACCACATCGAGTCTGCACTGATTGTGGGGAGAGTCACCACTAATAGCCTCTGCGTTATTACTATGTGCTTGTGTAGTAACTCCCATGCTGATGGGTTTGTGCATACTTGTCTCTAATAAGGCCCTTCAATCCAGAAACCCGCTAGCAAATCCCCACTTCTCTTTGGTGCTTCTCATCTCCCTTCCTGAGATGTCAGGGAGGGCGTGATTATCTCCTTTTTAGTGCTTTCATCTCCCCTCCTGAGAAGTCAGGGGGGGCGTGATCACGTCCTTTTTGGGGTTCTCATCTCCCTGAAAGGTCAGGGATGGCGCGACCTCCTGTGGTCTAAAACAAAAGAAAGCGGGAGATGTAAAGGGCTAGAACTGAGCAATGCACTTGGATGATGAAGCACGTGAGACTAATTGCCAATTGGACGGTTCCCTATTAACTTGTTTAAGGTTGACCCTCCCCAGCTGTTCTGTGCTGACTTGATTGGTGAGACAAAGAGAGGGAAGTGACTTGTGTGGGAGGAGCAAGAGAAAACTTGGGTGGTGGAACTCACGCTCACATGCACTCGTGACCTGGCGTTGGAGGCGACGGTAAAGATCTAGAATAAAGACGTTTAGTGATCCTGACTCTTGCTGATTTCTGGAAAGATAGAGTTCCAGCAGGAGTTCATTAAACTTTAGTATTATTATTTGCTTAACAAGACTGAGGCTATTTTTCAGCTACTTCCATTTTATCTCTAGTCCCCCAAATTATCTTCTATTCTTACTTTCCCATAATCTCTGATAATAATGTGTTCCCTTTCCTTTTATTTTATTTTATTATTATTATTATTTTTTGGTTTGTTTTTGCTGAGGCAATTGGGGTTAAGTGACTTGTCCAGGGTCACACAGCTAGGACCATCTTTCTTTCTCTAATTTTTGACCTAAATCTCCTGGTTCCTTTCCTAATGCCTTCAAATATTCATTAAAATTTGAAGGGAATTTTATCTAGTCTAACCCTCACTTTAAATGTAAAAGAATGGAGACTCAGAAGTAAAGTAACTTGCCTGTTTCTGTCCTTCCTATCTTATAAGTATGCATGTTAAAGCTGCAAAAATATTTTATTTTATTACCTCTCCCCTGTCTTCATTCAATATCTCCTTATAGTATGGATTCTTGAAAATTATGCCAGTGGAATACTGATTTTTTTAGGTTTTAATAAACCAGAAAGATGAAATCTGATTATGCTTCCTAACTGGCTTAATGCAAAAATCAACTAGAAGGCTGGCCACTAGATTATAAATTATTTGGATGTATACATATCACTTACTTGTCACTGATATGCTGGCTTAATTATCTTAATTACCTGAGCAGATACCTTTTTCCCAATTGGACTAGGAGATCCTTGAGACTAGGGGACTGCAGCATGATTCTCTGTATTCCTAGTGTCTAGTACAATACCTTGTACTAACAGTGCTGAATAAATTCTTCTATTATTTCAAGCAGGTCTATGTAACAGCTGAATATAGGCTCTGTTTCACTTGTGTAGAAAAGAAGATCTCTTCCATGTTTTTCCACATGGTCCACTCTGGGGTGGAGAGAATCACTGAATATCAGACACACCATCATTTATATAGATCATTTGCTTCAGTGGACCATAAACAGAATGCCAATAAATGAAACTTAAAATGACGTTTCCCCATACCACAAATATATATTCTTTATCTCCTGGTTGGCAACATATATAGTAACTGCTTTTATGCATCTTACTATCTGCTTGGAAGAAAACAATGATGCCATGAGACAAATTGTTGGATTATTTTTCATAGTGTTGTTTATTAAAGCTCCTTTTGAAGGCCACTGACAGCACATTTAAAGGTTGTCAGCCAGCCAATTTGAACAAATGTTGAATCTTTAAAGATACTGAAACCCTTCTTCATGGCACAATCTAGAAATCTGAAGACTGTCATGTTTTTCAAAGCATAAAATAAATTCTATTTATTTAGAACAACATCTGAAAACCAAACTCTAGTACTTAGTGTGAACTAGGCAGACTTGGTTATTCATATAATAGTTTTCATTTTTTCCCTGTCTTTTAAAACCTCATTAGTTAAAGTCAACAACAGAAACACTTTTCTTTTTGCTTAATCCAATCTGGCTTCTTTTACCTATAGTTCTGCAAATTCTGGGAGCACACAGGTGATATAGACAGTGTTTTCTTATCTTTGGTAGTTAACTTTAATCCATCTTGTATTCAGGACAACAATAGCCCATACAGGGGGGAAAAACCGGCCTATTTCTCTTATGCTACTCTGGTATTCTGCTTTTAAAAGAAGCAGTTGAACAAGCACTTGCTTTCCTTGTTTGAAATCTTACCCATTCTTAGCTCAAAATAAAAAAATAACAGTCACCAACTACCATTTTATTAAACCCTGTTGTTACATTGTACACTTTAGGGCATCAATGTTCTATCTTCTTAGTAATGCTTTTTAAAATGCCTTTCTTTGTGGACCTTGCTCTTGTGAAATAAGATAGCGGGGGCAGAAGGGAAGAAGAGAGAAAAGCCGTAATGCAAGTCCTCCTTAAGCAGAAAAGAATGATTGAATTCTAGAAAGCAGAAGATGCAAATTGTGATGTGATGATATTTAGTGTTCTCTATAATAAGAGAAAGAAGAATTTGCATCGTATTATTTTGGGTGTCACTCAGCTCCTGCACGGATGCACCCTGAATGAAAATAACCCTTTATTAAACACAGTTAGAGATCACAAGTGCCTTAGTAATTGTTGTATGTGTCTTTTTCTTTTTTGTTAAAGATACCAAGGACAGCTACACAACAGAGAAACCAAACAAATCCCTGAATTTTAGAATTTCGGGGGTCTATCTAGATAAATCCATAATTTTTATCTTTATTGTACCTAAATAGTCCAGGAAAGTTGACATCAGTTCTATCATTCCTTATGTAAAGGAGATACATCTTTTCTTGGCATTTTATTGCTAGCTGTGGTGTTCTTAAGAAATTTATAATTCTTTCTTATAGATTTGATTTGACTAGAGAATCTAGGTTTGAGATATTTGCCTTATTGAATTATTAAATTTTATGTGTTATTCTCTCTCCTCCCCCTCCCACCCTAGTATATCAGCTACTTAGGTAAGGTTGTCCACTTTTTCCTCTGAATTATTTCATTCTCTTTCCAAGTGTTCTAATCTCATTTTTTAACTTCTTGTTTTGGCTCTTCATTTATTTCTTCCTTCCAATTGAAATTGAATTTGATTTTATTGAAATTATTGAAATTATGTCATGTATTTCCTTCCTCTGGGATTTTATCTTGAGATTCCTTTAACTTAGAGTATTGTAGGTTTTTTTCTGTTTACTCATGTTTACAAGCCTTTTCTTAGTCCAGTTCTCATGAAAGACATATGAGAGTGCATGAAAAAGTATCATACAAAATGAAAGTCATAGATAGGTTGAAATCTTCATTTCACACACATACACACACATGTATATGTATATATACACTTTATATATGCATATAATGATGTTATAATGAAAGACATTCAGATAATAATGCAAAAATAAAACAAGACCAAAATAAAGTCTATTCCACTTTTTTTTCACTGATTCTGTCTTATTTTCCTTTTGATGTATTACCTTGTTCCAATTCTTCCTTTTATCTTGTTTAAAAACTTTTTTCAGTGAATCTATAGAAATCAAATGTTGTGAATTGCATTGTTGAAACAGCATACATGTAGCTAGAAAAACTATTGATGCATACATATAAAAATGCAGAATTCAACCTATAACACTTTTTCATGTCTTTTCATGTGTATTTCATGAGAATTGGACCAAGAAAAGGAATTATAAACATAAGTAAACAGAAAAAGCCCTCAAACTTCTATGATACTATAGGTTAAGGAAATCTCTAAATAAAATCCCAAAGAAAGGAAATACATGTAATAATTACAAGTAGAACCTCAGAAAATGAATTTAGAAATACATTTGAATTGATGAGAAAGTAAGTGGAGATAGAGACAGGCAGGAGTTTACTAGAAAAGGGACAATTTAATGAATGGTCAGAGTGGAGGGAAGAAAAAGGAAGAAATAAATGAAAAGCCAAAACAAGAGGTTAGAAAAATAAAATTAGAACATTTGGGAAGAGAATGAAATAATTTAAAGCAAAAAGTGGACAACCTTACCCAAGTAGCTGACATACTGAAAAAATGACATATGTAAGACTTACTGATTCAATGAGGCAACAAGAAATGTTGGAACAAGGCAATAAGACAAAAAATGAAAAGAATAAGTTAGTTACTTACTATAAAATTAAGTGATCAGAAAAACAGGACTTCTTGAAAATTATGACCAAATAACAAACCTGGATATCCTATTTCAATAAATCATAAAGGGAAACTGCTCAAGTCTATTAGAGTCACAGAGTTAAGTGGAAATAGAAATAATCCACCAGACACCTCCTTCTGAAAGAAAGCTCAAATTCATCAACCAATATATACCACAGTCAAGTCTTATTTTTAGTTCAAGAAAAAAAAATACTATGACCAGCTTAAAAGAAAGAATTCAGGTACCAAGGAACTAAAATCAGAATGCAGTAAGACTTAAGAACAATTACTGTAAAGGAAAAAAAAAACTTATTATTTACCAAAAAGCATAAGAAAAAATAACAACCAAGAATAACATCTTGCAAAATTTTCAATAATTCTACAAGGGAAAGTGGATTCTTACTAGTATAGAAGGTGTCAAAGCTTTCAGATTGAGAAGACCAGAGCTGAACACAGTCTTTGAAGTACTCAGCATGATATGCAAATGAAAAAATGTGAAGTAACTAAAAGACTATCAAGTATTTATAACCTTACTGGGGGAAAAAGACCATTGTGTCTTCAAAAATCCTAATGTATTCAAGAACCATTATAGAAGTAAAAGAAAACTCAGGTCCTGGGTATACTTTAGAATTGGTTTGTTAGATTGAAGAAAATAAAGGGTAGAGAAAAGGACTATACAAGGGAACAAATGAGGGACAAGGAGAAACTATTACTCCTGATTGGAAAGAGTCAGAAGAAGAATATACAAAGATAGAGGTAGTGAAGAATGGGCAGCTCATGAAACTTATTCTAAGAGGAACTAGGAAAAAAGAAGATTCCAACATTCATACAGATTTAATTTAGAAATACATTTGAATTGATGAGAAAGTAGGTGGAGATAGAAAGAGACAGGCAGGAGTTTACAAGGAAAGGGACAATTTAAGCAGGAAGAATTATAAAATACAAGGTTCAGTAACTGAGAATGTATTATTGTTGTTCATCCTTTGCTTTGAAGAAGACCAATGACATGATTTTGGAATCAGTTTAGTGTTTTTGGTTGTGATTGATCAGTCTAATATGAGTCTGGAAGGCTTTATCATGAGTTGGGTACAAGTAGTCCATTAGAACATTTGGAAAGGAGCTAGCTCTGGATTTGTACAGCTTGCATTTCCTTTGTGCTTCTGTGCTTCTGTTTTGTTTATGGAGTATAGTAGCACTTTCTTTGATTTGGGGTCCTGTGCCAGCATCTCTCATTTCTCATGATTTAGAATAAAATTCTCCAAAGAAACTTTGGGAATGTCTTTTTTATTCCTCTCTCATACTACCATCTGAGTGTTTGCCTTCTGTGAGTTTTTTTTGCAAAATAGTCATTTAGCTAAATCTGTATTTGGCATTTGAACTTGTTGGCTATCCCATTGAAGTTGCACTCTCTACAATAGAGTTTGATGTTGGGCCATTTAGCTTGAGAGAAGAACTCAGCGTTTGACACTTAATTTAGCCAGTTTATCTTCAAAATCTACTTGAGACAATTTAAATGGAAGTGGTTCAGTTTTTTGACATGGTGCTTGATGAAGTATAGATAATCAAAAGAAGAGGGTAACCCATAGTAAGTTAGGAGTAGATGAAGAAAGAAAAGGAAAAGGAGTACCCACAGAGTGCTCAATTTTAGAAAAATAGTGTTAATACCAATCCTTTTCTTTTACAACCTCCTTTTTTCTTTGTCAATGTAGATTGGAGTAGAGGCAGGAAACGAGAAACATCATAATAGGATATGAAAAGAAGGGCAAAAACATCTTAACATTTCAAGCAAAATGTGAGTGGTGTTGTCTCATTCATAAAATAAAGAAGGGTGGTATAATTGATGAGAAAGCAGATTTTAAGAATATGTTGCTTTTAAGAAATACCTGAACAACACAATGATTCACACAAACTTAGAATGAGAGGCTACAGAAGAATCTATTATATCTCAGGTGCATAAGAAAATCAGTAAGGAAAGCAAAAAATTATCTCAGACAAGACAACAGTAAAAAAACAAAAACAAACTAAAGCCACATGACTAAGAAAGAAAAGCAAGAGCAGCTATGGTAGATGGAATAATATAAATGATATACCTATATCTATTGGCATGGCATCTAAATACCTAAAAAAAGATAACTGAAATGGGTGGTGAAGGAGAACAGACATCAAAATTATAATTGTTTTTTTCCTTATTTTAATATTTTATTTAAACAATTTAAACAATTTTTTTTAACATTCATTTAAAATTTTTCCAGCTTCAATTTTTTCCCTTCCTCTCTTCCGTTCCTTCCGTGAGACTGTGGGACAGAAAGCAACCTGATATAAATTATACATGTATAATCATTCTCTCATATCCATAATTTTGTACAAGATATTCAAACAAAAATGAAAAATAGTATGCATTAATCTGTACTCAGACTCCCTCAATTCCTTCTCTGAAGGCAGATAGCATTTTACATCACGAGTCCTTTGGTATTGTCTGGGAGCGTTGTTTTACTGAGTAAAGCTAAGTCATTCACAGTTGTTCTTCATATAGTATTGCTGTTATTCTTTATAAGATTCTCCTGGTTCTGCTCATTTTACCCTACATCAGTTTGTGCAACTTTCAGTTTTTCTGAAATCATCCTGCATATCATTTTTATAGCACAAAAGTATTCCATTACAATTATATATTACAACTTCTTTAGTCACTCCCCACTTGATGCATATCCCCTTAATTTCTAATTCTTTGCCACTACAAAAAAGCTACTCTAAATATGTTTGCACAGATTGGTTCTTTCCTTTTTTAAAAGTCTCTTTTGGATAAAGAGATATCTAGTAGTGATATTGCTAGATCAAAAGGCATGCACAATTTTATAATTCTTTGGGCATAATTCCAAACTGCTTCAGAATGGTTGGATGGGGGAGGATTTTGGGAAGATGGCAGAGTAGGTCAATAAATTTCAAACTTTCCAGATTCTCCCCATGAACAGAACAAATTTGTGCCTCAGGGCAAATACATACTAGTAAAAAAAAGACTTGGGACAAAATAGGGGCCCTTTTGGGACAAACTGAAAAAGACTCCTGGATAGGGATTAGCCTTCTGTGAAGTGCAAACACCTCCAAGTTAGCTCCATAGAAACAGCCAATGAGTTTTGGTTAGCTGGGTATGGCAGCAGACTCATTCCAAACCACAGCAACTTTCACCTCTGAGCTAGCATGGAGAGTTGGGGGTCTGAGTCCTGGGAGACTGAGGAAATCCCAGGCCCAGCTGCTGAGATATGGCCCTGGGCAAGAAAGAACAAGCATACTGGATGATTGCAGAATCAGTGGGGCAGAGATGCTGCTGGCTGTGGGTACCCTAAAGGAGAGTAGAGATTTTGCTTTGGTCAGAGGATGAAGTGAAGCTAGAAACACCATCCCCCACCCCAGGATCAGAGGTGCTTACACTAATATCTCTCATTAAAAAAAGAAAGAGTAGGGTACAGTGGAAAGAGCATCAGCCCTGAAGTCTGGAGGACCTCAGTTCAAATCTGGCCTCAGACAATTAACACTTTCTAGCTCTGTGACACTGGGCAAGTCACTTAACCCCACTTAACCCCAATTGCCTCAGAAAAAAAGAAAAAGGTGGTAAAGAAGAAAGAACCCAACCATAGAAACTTACTATGGAAATAGGGAAGACTGGGGTTCATCTTCAGAGTAGGACAGTGAAGTGAAAAAAGCTACTTCTGTTCCAAACAATAATATTAAATGGTTACTTGTCCAAAAGAATTTATAGAAGAACTCAAAAAAGACTTTAAAAACCAAATGAAAGAGATTGAGGAAAAACTAAAAAACAAACAAAAAACCCATACAAAAACCCAAGAAGATTATGAAAAAAAGTTAACCAGAATGGTTGGATCAGTTCACCACTTCACAAGAGTGCATCAGTACCAGGTTTCCCATATCCTCATCAACATTGATAATGTCCCTTTTCTTTCATATTACCAATCTGATAAAGTATGAAGTGGTTCCTCAGAGTTGCTAAACAACAACGGTTAGCAATTTTGATGTGGCCCATTAAGACTTAGACAAATCTAACAAAAATATAAATAAGTAAGAAGTTAAATGTCTGGGAGAAGAAGCCAAGATGGTAGAATAGCAGGAAATTCCTCTTTCCCCCGTGCTTTAAAACCCATCTAGAAAATGTATCAGAATTTGTCCTGATTGGAAAATATATAAAATTGCTGAAAGTAATCTTTCCAACCCAGGTCACTATAAGGAGGAAGAGAGAGAGAAAGAGAGATTTTGGCAATGGGATTTGGTTGAGGATATCATGGCAAAAATAGTAGCATAAGAAGAAACTGTACAGGGTAAAAAGTAGGCTTAGACCCTTTATAGATGTACCTAAAATTGTGGAGCATGCATGAACAGGTGCCAACTGGCAGCTCTATCACTTACCACCCATTTCTGGTTCACAAATCTAGGGCAGACTAAGGAAGGGACTTATGTCCTGGGAGAATGTTCTTGGGAGAGGTATGGTCACAGGTATAGTGTGCTGAGCAAGAAAAGCAAGCAGCAGCTTTGTCACATTCCAAGACTGGAGTGGGATCTGATTTCCACTGGAGTGGGATCCGATTTCCAGCTTCCAGCAAAGTCCAAAGACTGAAGAGAAATAACCACCGCAGGAATCACAGACTAAAGGGATCTCTATAATTCTGTCATTTTGAATTACAAGAATTTTTGAGCTGGGTGATAGTAACTAATTCCACCAGCAATCTACTGGAATTCCAACTAGGGGCAAGCCCACTGGCTTGGGGCTCACTGGTCCACAGACCTGAATCTAGGTCAGCAATTTGCAGAACTCAAACCAAAGGAGCACTGATCCGACCCTAATCAGAACACTTTGAGTTCACTGAAAGTTTGAATATTCCATCTTGAGCTTTTTCTGAGATCTGAAGTAATATAATGTGCAGTGCCCACATGCAACCAGCAGCAGCACCAACACAGACTTTCCCTTCAGAAATATATAAAGGCTGACAAAGATTAAAGTCAGGATGAAGGCCAAAAGAATGAGCAAATAAAAAAAAAATCCCACCAGGAAAAGTTATTATGGAGATCACAGAGACATTCAAGGGACAAATCTAGGAGAAGAGTGACTCCTAAAGAGATATAAGAAAAGACTTTAAGCATTCTTGATGAATAGACCAGGGATATATAGACACTTTGAAGCCTAAACATAGGAGTTAAGAGAAACATAAAGATGTGAACATGAATAAACACATATAAGGGACTAAACAAGGACAAATAATTTATATTCTGATATGGAGAGATGATACTGTTTTCCCTAAGAAATCATCATCAAGATATCAAAGAAGGAGTTTAATTAAACAGAGGGCTTGGGGGGTAGTTTTATTATATCTTAATAATTTTAAAAGAGAGGCAACTAGATGGCGAAGTGAATAGAGCACTGGCCCTGGAATCAGGAAGACCTGAGTTCATATTTGGCCTCATACATTTAATACTTCTTAGCTGTGTGACCCTGGGCAACTCATTTAACTCCAATTATCTCATTAAAAATAATATAAAAAAAGAAGAGATAAGGTGGGAGAAATAAAGATAGGAAAAACTGTCTTATGTAAACTGAATACACAAGTAGAAATCTATGCAAATAAGAAGGAAGGAAGGGTTGGGGGAACTCTACCCTCATCTTAACTGGAATGAACATATAGATGGATATAGAAATATATTCATCATAGAAAAAGGAGACAAAGAGGGAAAAGGGTGGTAATTTGAAAATATGTATAGTAGCTATTTTTGTTGGGGCAAAGAATTGGAAAATAAAAATTGGAAAATATACTGTTAATAGGGAATGGTTAAACAAATTATAGCATGTAAATCTGATGGAATATTACTGTTCTATAAGAAAGGATGAATGAAGCAGATTCAGAGAAATATGGGATTTTTAATGAAATAATATGTAGTGAAGTGAACAGACAGGTACAAATTGTATAAATTATACAATGGCAACAATATTGTGAAGAATTTGAAATATTGAGGAATTCTGATTAGCCTAATAAATAGTTATAGTTTCAGAGAACTCAAGATGAAATATGCTATATACCTTCACATAGAGAGTTGAAAGTCTTAGGTGTATAATGAAGCTTCCCCTAACCTCTTCAGTGTGGCGAGGAATGAAACTTGTTTTGCTTGTCTCTACATGTTTGTAACAAGTTTTGTTTGTTTCTAAAATTTTTTTTCTTTCTTTCTCAATTGACTAGAGAGGGAAATGGAATGGGGAGGAGAGAAGGTAATTATTTGATGATTGAAAATTTTAAAAATAAAAGAGTTAAAATATGTGAACAGAATTTTAAATGTTGTATATCAGAAATCTCTGCTGATAGTTAAATGTAAAATGTAAAATATATTTTTCTTACCTTTCATGGCACCTTTACAAAAATTAAGCATGCTTAAAAGAGCAGATTATTAAACACCTCTATTACTGACCACAACATGATAGAAATTATAAATAATAAGAAAAATTTAAAAAGATGCACATAATTGAATTTGAAATAATGTAATCCTAAAAATATCTGTGTCAAAGAACAAATTAATCAATTAGTTACCTTTATTAAGAACCTGTTCTGAGTTAGGCACTGGGATACACACTAGGGATACAAAGAAAGGCAAAACACCGTCTCTCCTTTCAAGGAACTCAAAGTCTAATGGGAATAACGTTGTAAAACAGATATATACAAATAGGTTAGATTGGAAATAAATTGGAGATAATTGTACAGGGCAGGATGCTAAAATGGCCAACTGTTACTGCAAATAACTGGGAAAAAATTATTGTAGAAGTGACACTTTAGTTGAGGCTTGAAGAAAGCCAGGAGGAGGTAGAGAGTTCCAGCTATGAGGGACAGACAGCAAAAACTGAGTGCAGCGATAGTATGATGAGGAGGAGAAGTGAGGAGGCCAGTGTCACTGTTTCAGAGTATGTGAGGTGTGTGTATAGGGTATAAGTTATAAGAGATCTGAAAAAGGGGAAGACATGGTTTATGAAGGGTTTTAAAAACCAGAGGATTTTATATTTGATTCTGGAGGCAAAATAGAACTTCTAGAGCTGACCAAGTAGAAATAGGAGGAGGGTTGACATGATCAGACTTATACTTTAGGAAGATCATTTTAATATTCGATGAAGTCGCATACAGGAATAATTTTTTTTATCAAAATGTAGTAACCTTTCCAAAATTATATCCTGAACTTCTACTCCAATTGGTAAGATTAGTTCCCAGAAAGGCAACTACTTCTCAGTGTTCTCAGGGATAACCAGAGTGGCTGGTATTTTTGATGCTATTTACCAATAAGCCTCCAGTGGGATGCTTCCCATTAACATCAATCAATCAGACTTCATTTATCTTTCTTCAGCAAGATATTTATTAATATGGGATAGTAAAAATAATTATATATAATTTCTCTTTTCCTCCTCCCTCCAAGAAGTCCATAGGAAGAGTGGACTCAAATTTAAAATATAATGGTGATGAGGTCCATATATATTATATATATGTGGATAAGTTGTGATTAATGACTGTTATTGTCAAGTTCTTTTCTCCCTTCATAGAATTTCCATGAAGTTCTTTTTAGTAATAACTTTTTATTGGGCTCTGAAAGTCTGCACTTCTCTGTGGTGTAAGGGATAATGCTGCCTGAAAATGTCTCTTTTTTTAGGTGGTTTATTTTTGTATATATTTTATTCCATGTTCACAAATATTTGTTCTCAATATGTCTCCCTCTCTTCTTTAATGGATATGTTGACTCTACTGATCCAATCTACTGGCCATTTGTGTGTCCCATTATGTTCACTCCTTTGCCTCTTGTTGCCTTGTGCTATAGACTGAAAGATCTACCTTTTCTTTTCTTTCTTTCTTTCTTTTTTTTTTTTTTTTTTCCTGAAGCTGGGGTTAAGTGACTTGCCCAGAGTCACACAGCTAGGAAGTCAGATCAGATTTGAACTCCGGTCCTCCTGAATTCAGGGCTGGTGCTCTATCCACTGCGCCACCTCGCTGCCCCAAGATCTACCTTTTCAAAGTGCTTCCAAGTATGGAATTCTTGACTAGACTGCCCCGAATGAGGAACCAGTCATTCCCTTCCTCACATTATTTTAAGCCGAAAGGGGCATGTTTCCTTCTTGGGAACTAAGGGCCATGGTTCCCATGACCAATTATACTGAGCTTTTCTTGACCCAAATAAAGGAGAGTTTGAAACTGATGATGGGATCATGTGATATAAATCCTGTTTACAGATTTTAGAAACTTAATCATATTAGTTGATTGATTTAAGTGGAGCAGTCAAATCTTTTCCCTTACAAAAGAAAATGATAACAATGAGACAGTATATCAAAATTGGTATGATTAAGACAAGGTAGTTTATAGGGAAAAAATTTTATCTCCAAACTATTTCATCCACAAAAGATCAAAGCAACAGGACAGCTGTAAACAACAGACTATATTAACAACAACAATAACAGCTGCAGCAAAAAACTACATAGTTACATATATGCTGAAAAAGCTTTTTTGACAAAATGCAACATTTACTAATATTAGACTCATGTGAATAAATGGTCCATCCTTTCTTTAATATGGTAATAGTACCTTTCAAAAACTAAGAACTAGCCTTAGCTATGATGGAGAAATTCTAGAGATTTTTCAGTAATTTTAGGGATAAGTCAAATATATCCAAGGTCACTACTATTTTTAATATAGTTCTAGAAATGCTAGCTAGATATAGTAATAAGACAAGAAAAATTAGTGTGTAAGCATAGATAAGAGGAAACATAATATCTTTATTCGCAGTTGATGTGATGATTTACTTAGAGGACCTAAAGATTCAACTAAAAATGAACTAAACCAATAACTTCAATAAAGTAGGCAAAATATAAAATAAATCTATAATGGCACTTATTATACATTACTACTCTCCAAAACAAGCAAACAAAAAACAACCAATACCCAAAATAAAAACAAAAAAGAAACCAAGTAGGAAGAGAGAGATCAACAAAAAAGTAGATAGAAAAGATAAGATCTCCATCCCCACCTCCCATGCTATGAGTTCATAGACACATTATGATCAGGTAATGCAATAGAGCTTGCTACTGTTGCTGTTTTCTCCCCTTCCCATTTGTCAGATGAGCAAACTTGGGTCCAGAGAAAGGAAAGAGTCACTGAAGATCATGCTGGTAAGAAATGACAGCTATTTCTACTGACTCCAAACTGTATCTCTCCTATATAATATTCTCTTCCATATTGCTATTTATTAGTATCTCATCCCCTCAGCAGTATTTCAATTTGCTAATCAATGGACTAAGATCTCATATTTAGAGTACTTAAACAGTTGTTAGTGTTTTGTCATTTAGTCATTTTTCAATCATACCTGAATCTTTGTGACCCCATCTAAGATTCTCTTGACAGAGATACTAAAGTGATTTGCCATTTCCTTCCCCAGCTCATTTTACAGGTGGGGAAAACTGAGACATGGGTTAAGTGACTTGCTCAAGGTTACAAAGCTAGTAAGTAGCTGAAGTCAGATTTGGAGTCAGGTGCTCTTGACTCCAGAGCCAGCACTCTATCCACTGTCTTATCCTAGCTACCTTAAGTTTATGTTTAGAGATAATCTAAAAACTGTGATTCTTAGCACTATCTGTTTCTCCTTTTGCAATTCCATCACTGTCACCCTGGAAGCTGATAGGGTCCACAGGATTGAAGTCTATCTCAAATTTTTTTTTTGTTTCTTGGGTCACCGTGGCCAAAGAATTCCTTTCCTAGTGGCCAATATAATGGCAGTGAAAGTCCCAATAGTTAGGCAGGTTGGTCCTTGGAGAGTAGTTTCAGTGTACTTTGATTAATGTACTCAAAACATTTTCCTCTATGGTTGTTAATAGAGTATACGATCAATTCATAGCCTCTGAGAAACTTTTGTGCAGCTAGTTAGTACAATGCTGGACCTGGAGTCTGAAAATCCTGAGTTCAACTCTGGCTTCAGATACTTAGGAACTTTATGACTCTGGACCAACCTCTCTCTGCCTCAGTTTCTTCAAATATGATGGAGATAAAATAATAATATCTATCACTCACAGTTGCTACAAGGATTGACTGAGTTATTTATAAATTTATTTATAAATATATAAATATAGATTTATAAATCTATAAAATCTGTAAAAAACACAGTGCCTGAGACATAGTAGGCAATTAAAAGTAGGCTAGACTTCTGATTCCTTCAGTTTGTTAATATGTAAAATAGCCATAACTATAGCACCTACTTCTTAAAGTTGTTGTGAAGATAAAATGAGATAATATTTGCAAAGCTCTTTGCAAATATTAAAATACTATATAAATGTTAGCTGTTTTTGCTCATTTCTGTTCTTTTTATGAACCCAGAGTCGTTGCCATGCCATAACGAGGTACCAAAAGGAAACTATTAGTTCATTGGTTTTTTACCTTGCTTTGATTCTTAGGTGGAACTGTGGAGACATCTGAAATTTCTTTATCTCTGGTATATAATTCCTATTTGGGAAATGTTTGAGAGGCCATGAGGATCCCAGAAAATGTATAATCCTTTATCTTGTTGGTCAAATAACCCAGAAGTCCAGAGGAAGACTTTGTAGGAAGTCAAAAGAGGATCTATCAATGCATTTATTTAATATCTCAAGTTTAATGCCTATGCAGAAGTTATCTACTGACTCGAGTTAAATTCTATGTAATTGAGAAAATAAGTCATACTGTTTTGAAAGTGATTTGAAACATTAAAAATAGTATATATTGTAATATATTTATGAATCAATATTTAGTATTTATTTTTATACCACTTTGAAGCTAGACATAGAATGAAAATATCATATTTACTTGTTCTGAAGACTAGTTTTGATATCATAGTGTTATTGAAGGCACCTTTGGGTCTTTTAAGGCTGTCTGGAAAAGCTCTAGCTCCCAGTTGTCTATATAACGTAACTTAAGTCTGAAGAGGATCATAGGGGACAGTTTTTTTTTAAGTCATAGAAATTCATGAAAATAATTTACTAAATATTTTACTAAAAAGGCATCAATTATATATCAGTCATAAGAACAGAGAATCATAAATCTCAACTTGGAAAGGACACTAGATCCATTTGGCCAAATCCTCCTCATTTAGATGAGGGAAATGAAGTGGTTGTCACTTGCCCTAAATCCCACAGAGAGTAAGTTTCACAAGACCTGATTTGAATTCTGAATCCACCAAGAATGACCCATAATGAATCACTTTGTCCATTTGAGTTTCACTCTTTTAATTTATGACAATGAGATATTGTAATGTAGTGTTGGGTTTTTAAGTCCTGAGTTCAAATTTTCATTGCCTTTTTCTACTTGCATCATTTTAATAAGTCAGTTAGCTTCTCTTGGCCCAAGTTTCCTTATGTGTAAAATGTAGGTTTTGGACTAGATGAAATCTCAGGTTTCTTCCAGCTGTAAATCTATAATCCTATGAGCCTTGTTTTGTTAGTTTCTTTACAGGGCTATTATGAGGATCAAATAAGAAGATGTGCATATTGCTCTATACAATGTAAGCTATTATTAGTGATACTAAGAATTTACTAAGAGGTTTCCATATTATCAGCGTATCAGAAAAGTGCCTCAGAAGCTATATTCCATATACTTCTTATTACTTCTTAGTACTAGTATTTCTTAGTATTTAGTACACATTACTTCTTAGTAAATTTCTAAGTGTTATAAGGTCTATTTTTTTCTTTTTTCCTAAATAGTATTTTTTTTTAAAATTCAAATAAAGATTGTTTCCAACATTCGTCATGGAAAGATTTTGTGTTCCAAAAGTTTTCCTTCCCTCCCTTCTTTCTCCCTTCTCCAAGAAAGCAGCAATCTAATATATGTCAAACATGTACAATTCTTTTTGAAATATTTCCATTGGTCATATTGTATAAAAAAAATCGGACCAAAAGGAAAAAAATCATGAGAAAGAAAAAGCAAACAAAAAAGTATGAAGATACTGTGCTCTAATCCACATTCAGTCTCTATTGTTCTCTCTGGATGCAGATGGCATTTTCCTTCCGGAGTGTATTAGAATTACCTGGAATCATTGAATTGCTAAGAGAGCCACATCCATCACATTTGACCATCACATAGTCTTTGCTGTTACTGTATCTCCTGGTACTGCTCACTTCCCTCAGCATCAGTTCATGTAAGTAAGTATCTCCAGGCTTTTCTGAAATCAACCTGCTTGCTCATCGTTTCTTACAGAACAATAACATTCCATTTCATTAATATATCATAATTTATTCAGCCATTCCCCAACTGATGAGCATCCACTCAGTTTCCACTTCCTTGCCAGTTACAAAACCGCTACTACACTCATTTTTGTAGGTACCCACGTGGTCCTTTCTGATCTCTTTGGGATGCAGACCCAATAGCGCTGGATCAAAAGATGTGCACAGTTTTATCGCCCAAAGGGCGTGATTTAATGGTAAACTAAAAAAAGGGTAAAGGGGCCGTAACATCAGTTTCAAAAATTCTTTAGTGGACAGCTCTGCTCGAGCGTTTTCTGTGAACACTTTGTTGGGTCAAAACAGCATTTATCCAAAATTAAACGTTTAAAAATCCCTGTTGAAAACAAAGCCCCTTTAAATCCAAACCAGAAATCTGAGCTTCTGAGGAAGTGTTTCCCTCTCCAGAGCCTGAGTCCTAAGATTGCTCTGAGGAGCGAACTCTGTAAACTGAGTGAAGCCGGGCGAAAGGAGACCCAGCTCCTCTCACCTACCTACTTCCTGGCTCTCCTCTTCTGAGAGTGTGTGTGCAGAATCCAGCATCCCAGGCTTGAATTTCATCTTGCTGCCAGAAGGAGGCGCCACGGGCCCGGGTTAAGCTCTGCCCCTCCTTCTCTCTCGTCCCCCCGCCCCCACCAGTCTCTTGCCTTCCCGCTTCCCTGGTACATGACGTTGGAAGCTGCCTCAGCCAGAGTCTTAGCCATAGGAGTGAAGGAGTGGAGGGGTTTGGGGGTGGGGGGTGGGGTGGGGGTGTCTCCAAGGAGGAGACACGCACAGACATACACCGAGAGAAGAGATTTCTTTTCTAGCTTCGTGGGTTCCCCGCCCCAAGAGCCTCTGTGTGTGTGAGAGGTAGGGGTGTGTATGTATGTGTATGTATGTATGTGTGCATGTGTGTATGTGTGTGTGCATGTGTGTTTTATGTTTTTGAGTATGAATCAAGCCCAAATGTATCTTCCTCCCCCACCTCCTTTTTGGCTATAACTACCCCGTCCCTCACTCTTCCTTCTTGTCTTGCTCTTCTTTTCTGTTGCTCTGCAAAGCCCCTTCCCACCCCCACCCCACCCCCACCCCTAGGATCGCCAATTGGAATCTGTCTTTTCCTCTCCTACTCCCCCCTCCTTTTTTTTTTTTTTTTAAGAGAAAGGAAGGTTTCTGGGGTTCTCCACCTCCCCCCACCCCAATCACTTCCTTTGGTTTCTTCACCTCCAGGAAATCACTGGAATTGGTATCTCCAAAGGGGCTGTCTGTGTTATTGCCATTGATCGTTATCGATTGTGATCAATAAGCGGCATCTCTTCCGAACCCCTTGGCTCTGGGATTTGCAAAGAAGAGTCTTCAACTTCCTAACGTCGGAGGTGGATTTTTTAAAAAGAATCCTGCTTTACAGGAAAGGAGAACCCTAAACGCCCCCTTCCTCCATCCCTCCATCCCTCCATCCCTCCATCCCTCCATCCCTCCATCCCTCCATCCATCCATCCATCCATCCATCCATCCATCCATCCATCCATCCATCCATCCATCCATCCACCTCCTCCTCCTCCTCTCCTCCTCCTCTTTCTTCTCCTCCTCCTCTTTCACAACCCCCCCCCCCCCCTTGCTGGCCACCCCACCCCAGGGAATTCGGAGTCGTTGCAACGCGGGCGCTCGGCGGATAGGTCAGTATTTGCCGGGAGTCCCTTGCCCAGGCTTTAACGCTGTATGTGTGGCCGGCAAGGAAGGAGGGTCAGGTGCAGGAAACTCGGGAACCAGGCGGGTATCAGAGAAAGCCTTTAAATGGGATGCAAACTTGGCTTTTTAGGTGGAGTGTGTGTGTGTGTGTGTGTGTGTGTGTGTGTGTGTGTGTGTGTGTGTGTGTTGTGTGTGGTTTTTCTTTGGGCTGGAGGTGAGGGTGGGAGATGCTTTTAAATCCCACCCCCCGGCCCCCCCCCGCCCCCGCCCGGGAGCTGAGAGGGATGTCAGCGGGTGGCAGAGGCTACAGCCACGCGCTGCGATTATTGTCTGTCCAATCGACACGTTGCAGGTGAAACACAGTGGTCCGCACATCAGCACCACTGGCTTGCGTGAGTGTGTGTGTGTGTGTGTGTGTCGTGTGCGCGCGCGCGCGCCTGTGTGTGCTTGTCTATGTGTGTGTGTCAGTGTGCCCCTTTCAAGAAATGCAAAATGTACATTCTGTGCACAGTCAAAACCGATTCCACACAGCGGGGTGGGAGGAGGCGCTGCTGTTGGAGGCACAGGGAAGAGAGAGACAGACATGTCAGCAGCAATGCAGAATGGTGAGTGGGAGCCGCACTTGCTAGCGAGTTAAAGTGTGTATTGTGTTTCTGCGTGTGTGAGTGTGTGGTGCTATGTCGGGGCTCACGCTCGCTCATTCAGATTTGGGTTTCTACCTCCCATCCATGCCTGTCCCGGGAATATAGCGTAGACCTTCCCTGAATTATTTATAGACCTGTGCCAGCTGTTTTTCAATTCTTCTCGTGTGCACTCTGTTGAGAAATGCGGGTTTTCTTTCCCCCCTTTTCTTCCTAAAACGACTTGATATCTTTTTTTGGGGGATGCAATTCTGTCATCATCCCTGGTACGCTCTCTAATAAAATACTGACCCCCTCTTTTCCCTCCTTAGGGAGGGGATGCGTTGGAAATAATCATGCTCCACAGAGGAACAGATCGGACCTGCAGCTTCTCGAAACAGAGCCTTCTCCTCTAAAGCTCCAGAAAACCCAAAGCATAATTATTAGAAGAATCTTTAATTTTTTTAAAATCCAGTCCCTAACCTCATATGGAAATGGAATAATTATTCTGGATTCTGCATTGGGAAAACCTCTTCTTTCGCTGCATTACCCTTGAATGGAATCATTTTTTTCTTTGAATTTGCATCACCTCAAGCCAGAAGATTAACCCACCCCCCCACAATTTCCCAGCTAAATTGGATTTTAAATTCTCTTTCATTTCTCCCTTATCTTTCTTATGTGGATATGCAAGCAAGAAGAGGAGACTGGATACTCCCAACATGTTCACTCCCTTAATCTGTCCGTATAGAGGTTCTACTTCTACAAACCAAGGTAGAGAAATTTCTTTCTATTTTTTCTTCATCTAGTGGAAATCACTCTTTGTTCATCTTTCTCTCTAAATTCTTCTAGTGTTTTTTTTTTTCCCAGAGAGGGCAGAACATGACTTACTTAAAAGGATATATATAAAATAGGGACAATGGAATAATGCTGGTTTTGTTAAAAAAAATAGAGAAAAAAATCATACTGCTTCCTTGTCTCATCAAACAGGTTTATTTAATTTTTGGGGGGTGGTGGTGGAAACTGAGGTGGAGAGGAGAGGAAGGAACTTGATGGCTGAAGGGTGTGTACAGACAAGGCAGAGAGACCTGTGTGATTTTTGAGGTAAATGGCATTTGATTCATTCATAGGTTAATCTGTGTTTTTAGGGGATATAGGAAATCAAACATTCTTTCCTTTTTTTTAGCTTTGTCTCCTTTGCCACCTCCATGCTTCCGTCTTTGCCTCTTCTCCATGCCCTTCTTCAAAAATAAAAAATGACTGTTAAGGATGATTTTGGTTGTTGAACTAAAATCCACCTGCTGTTTATTTAGACACTGGACTAACCCTGGGCTTGGAGATGCTGGGAAGCCTATTGCAGAGGGTCTGGTCAAGGTGGGAGAATAGATTGGTCCCAAGAACACACTTTGGAAGGTTGCTTCTTAGACAGGTGAAAATGATAATTATGGGAAGAAATGAATTCAGAAAATATTTTGTTCTTAATTTATATTTTATATGCTATTATTTTTGGCTCCTTCTGTCTACACATCTATTTATACACACACATCCCCCAAGCAAACTGTTACTTCCACACTCCTGCAAAATGGCTATGTTGCAGAGTTCTAAAATGCTGTGCATGTGTGAGGGGTGCATAATTTGACACGTGAGTCTTTGTGTTAAACAAAGGGATGTGTGATCTATGTGCCTTATGCCCTCAAAATAGAATAAAGCTTTTAATTATTATGTTCCTCTATTCAATTTTAAAAAGAAGATAGTGTTCTTCTAGTTACTGTGTATTATATTCATATATGTAAAGAAAGAAATGAGGAACACTTGCTTCATCTCTCCTTAGCTAGTCACTAATGAAATGCAAGACTGAATTCCAAAGGAAATCAGGTTGCCCATAGAGTGAAGGATCATGTTGTGATAAATAGGGTAGGTGCTTCTTTCTTGGGTCTTCAGGTCGTCCAACCCTAAACTTAAAAAATGTCAAAACTCTGAGATTCAGTATTTGATAGAGAACCTTAAATAATAATAACTGCTTAGTATTGTCCTCTCATAGCAATATGAGTTTTAATTCTTTAACATCATTGATATTTTCAAGAAGTTCCATCTAACCCTTTTCTTTGACATAATTTATACCATACTTTGGAATAGAGCAAGAAGCAGTTGAAGGCCTTGCAGATGCTTAAAACTAAATTATTGAAAATATTTTAATTATTTAAGGTGATAAATCTGTGTCTAAATAAACCAAAGGCATTTAATGATCTTATAGTTAGTTTTCCTCATTACAGGAGATGTGGAAGCAGAGGCTGGATGACCATTGTGAGAAATGGAAGGGAATTCCTTTTTAGGCATAGGTTGGACTAGATGACTTTTGAGGTCCCTTCTAACTCTGTGATTCCGTGAAGAGGAGGTAGCAATTTCTTATTTTCCACAGAGGGAGAAGTAAGAGGATGGCTATGATCCATTTTTTTCATGCTTTAATATTTTTGAATTTTTAGTACTTAGGCTATCAAGCACCCTTTTGTTTCCAGGGAGAGGTAGGATTCCACTTTGAGCCATGTTCTCACTCAATCTGTAAACAGCGAAGTTTATCCAGCAATTAGCTATTCTCTTAGGAACATCTGTATTATTTTACATCCTTCTTCTCATTTGGAGTATGAGGATTTTTTTCCCCTGCAGAAATTATGATTTGGGTGAGAATGACATATTGTGTGCCAAGACTGTATAAACAAAATGAATGGACATAGATAGCTTTCTTTGCATCTTCCTTGGTGCTTCGCTTTATATCCTACCAATAGTAGGCACTCACTTTGTTGATGATGTCATTGATGATGATAAAGATACTTTACTGCAGAGGGAATCAAGAACAGATATAGGGTTATAGAATTAGATCTGGAAGAAATATTAAAGAGTCTTTGGATTCACTTTCCTCATCTGTAAAATGAGGAGGTTGGATGAAGCGAGTGCCTCAGGTCTAGATCTAGGTCTTGTAGTCAAAAGTCTTCATTTTATGAAGAAGAAGAAATATACCAAGGGAAGGGAAGTCATTTGGCCAAAGTCATGAGTAGAAAGTGCTAGATCAGGGCTTTAATACCCAGGTCATTCAAGCTCCAAATCTTTAACTCTTTTGAGTTTCTCTATTTTTTAAAGGTGCATTGCATATCCCTCCTGCCCCAAAAGAAATAAATGCTTATAGGTATCACCAGTTGACCTAAATAATAGGCAATGGAGAAAGAAGAAAAAGGTAGGAGTTGAGGGAGGAGAGAACAAGAAAAGAGATGGTCATCTAATTCCATTTGGAGAGTGGGTTCGTGACTAAATGCTGAGAATTTGCTTCCACATTAGCTAAGTGGCCCTGGAATCAAACAGGTTGCTGATACCTTTTCTTCAGTCTAAAAACATTTTGGAGAAACTGGTGAGAAGCAGGTGTTTGGCTTCACGCCAAGAAGCTTTCTGTGAGACTGTGACTCAGTGAGGTTCTGTGATGTTTGGTGACATTGTTCTCTTCATTTCTCCTGACAGCACCAGGTGATGACTGGGCTCAGTTTTGGGCTCAGTTTCTCCTGTCAGCCCCCTTTATAATATGGGTTACATGAGGAGGAAATGGGGCTAGTGGTTAAAATTAATTTTATTTGGGAAGCCACCATGATGTGAATTTAAAACAAATTTATAGGAAATTAAGCCTTTCTTCCTTCTTGGTATGTTTCCCTATGACACAGAGCAAGGGAAGCCTTTATTTTCCTTTTACTTTGTAGTAAATGAATATCATGGTAGCTTCCAAGTTAAAATTATTTTTTACTTTTTCTTCATGAAAATCTTCCAGGGAAAGCTGGATTAGGAATTTCAAGGAAAAGGAGTAACTCCAATGACCTTCTTTGTCTCCCAGGTGTAGCACAGTGTGATGGAAGTCTGAACACCAAAGCATATACCTGATTGATTGATAGACATCGAGAGGTGAAGAGAAGGACTTAGTATATTCTTTTTTTTCACATTTCAACTTTCTTCTTGGCTCTCTTAATAGGAAATCTTCATTTGATGATTCTTTAGCATTTCATTTTGGGTAGTTATGATGGGGGTGCAACACTTGTTTCATTTGAATTACATTAAATGTGGAGGTCTCTCTCAATAATTTCTATGGTTTATACTCTTGTGCAGGTTTCCCCTGAGAATTTGGTTCATTTTTATCTGAACTGAGTTTCTCTGGAAAACATTAGAATTTAACATGTGGACCTTGAGCTTATCTGTATTCAGACATGATATATAGCATGAGTTTTACTGAAAACCCCCACCCCTAGAGATTTTTAGAAATTTCTTTCTTTTAGTAAAATAAAAATTTGGTTTCTGTCACCATTATCAAAGAACTGATAGTAGTACTAGATCTATGATAGTGTGACAGAAAGTGTAGAATAGACTCAAAAGTGAGCTCCTTGCCTGTCAGTAAAACTTTCTGCTTTTGTCTGAAGTATATTATCTCTTTCCTTAGGAGGATCCAACCAACCTTTCTTCTTATTTTATACCCATCTCATGGTGCCGTTGAAGGGACAGATTTGGGTTACTTCCCAGTGAACCTGGTTCTGTGCTGTCTTGTTGCTTCTTCCCTGTTTGGGCTCCATAGACAGGATAACCTATCCCAATATCTAAATGAGGCTGGGCATTTCTATCTCTTACCTAGCCATATTCTACCCCTCCCCCACCTCTTTTATTGAGATTCCATCTATCCTTCATTTTTGGTGCTGGACCCTGATTGCATATAATTCCCCACAGAGGCTTCCCATGAAAGTCTTTCTCCAGAATCTCTCTATCTCTCCTCAGGATCTGTCTCTGTCTCTATTTCTGTATTTCTCTTTCTGTCTACTTCTGTCTCCATCTCTTTGCCTTTCTGACTCTATCTCTGTATCTCTCTCTTTCCCTCCATATGTATCTGCTTCATGGAGAATCTCATCCCTTTTAAAAAACCAAATAAGTCTATTAATGTATTATCAACTCAGTGATCTTCACTGCTAGCTGTCAAAACAAAGGCCATAGCAATGAAGCAGGTAGAATCCAGGAGAGGGAGAATTTGCACCTTGTTCTGGAGATAGAGGGCTCACTTCCTCTGAGCATGTCTGCTATATGGATGAAGAAGAAAGAAAGTAAAGGAAAAATCAGAAAAAAAGAAGGAAGAAGAAATAAAAATGAATAAAACGAGTTCCTATTAGCATTGTTTGGTGTTGCTTGGTTTTCTTTCAGATTGGGAACGGTGACTTCTGATGGAACGATAGCAGCTTCCTTGATATTTCCTTATCCCAGGAGGATGGTTATTTGAGAGAGTCACTGACCTCCTACCTTACTCACTCTTCCATCTGTGCTTTTCCCACCACGCCCTCACCCAAATCATTTTATTGGGATCCTTCTAGGACTTTAGCTCTTAAACTCACATGCAGATAGCTATGTATAGAAAGAGAAAATCATCAGGGCAGTGATTGGAGAGAAGAATTGTCACCAAAAAGTTGATCCAGCTACTGTCTGTTAGCTTACTTGCAAAGTGTGCTTTTAACCCTTCAGCAGGGAGAAAGTCTTGGTTTTCTTATATTTTCCAACTCCATGGGATTCGATTTTGATACGTCACTGAGTATTAGAATTGATCTTAAGTTCTCAGGGGCTATTTTAGTGGTGTACACGCTTTGGAAGTTCTTACCTATGAAGCTGGAAAGGCTTTGATACAGGCTGAGTGACAGTCTACAATCTGTTGTTAAAGGAACAATCTAGCTGCATTTTAGGGGGTTCATAGCCAGAATGGCCAGAGGGTGACAAATTTTTCTGCCAAAGCATCTCATAAAGACACTCACATGCAACTTGTAAATGAGTCACAATTTGTGTCAGTTGACTGAATGCTCATGTCATCTAACCTACAGGTCTTTGAAATTTTGAAGTAAAAAAAAAAGGGCAAGAAGACAGGTGCTTTTGCTAATAAAGAATAAAGCTAGATAGATATGTAAATAGCTAGCTGGTTAGTATATTTGGTAAGGACTTACTACATGTCAGATACTGTGTACCATGCTGATTGCTGGAGATTCAATTCCAGGCATGCAAAAGAAGGAGCTGACCTTCTAATGGAAAAGACAATGTATAAAGGTCAACTAGAAGCTTCCTTTTTAAGAAAGAGGGAATTTTTATCTTAAAAAGGGGGTAATGGGAGGAAGGAAAGTAAAAAAAGGAAACATACATGATTACTGTATTATATGTATATTAAAAGAAATAGTTGTATACAATAGATTTACAGTTTCATATGCAATCATCTTCTTTATTATATTATGTTATGGAAATGCTTATTTTATTCTATAAACTAAAAATTAAATAAATAAAAAATTTAAAAAAGGTTTGGAGAGTCTTATTAATAAAGCAATATATAAAGGCCCTGGCTGAAGTATAGTTGTGTGTAATAAGATCATAAAAGAGATTGAACTTATGGAAGGAGGGAAAAAGAGGGAGGATGTGGGCTGACATACATAAATAACTGCAGTGGCTAGATGACTGAGTAAACTGGCATAGTCTTCTTATGCATGAGGGGCCAAATTGATAAAGTAATAATTATATTATGTAATATAATCTTATCAATATTGGACATTTGAGTGTAATTAATCATCTTGGTCTCTGCTACCATCATCAAAAAGCACACAGGTAAGAGAGGGATTAGATCCATGTTGTCATTGTTTTAAGGAACCCTTTACCAAGGCAGCTTAACACCTTTTGTACCATTTATAGTCTTAGTTGACTAAAGTACTGAATGTTAAGGGAGTTTACCAGGCTCACATAACTAGTAGGTGAGCTTTTACCACAAGTTTCCTTGACTTTGAGGCCATCTCTATCCCAGAAATCTCAAACATGTAGCCTGTGGACTTCATATAACATACAGCACTAACAAATGTAATCAGAATCAGATTAAAAAAGTAACTGGGAAATAGTTGACAAAGTTAACAAAAAGATAATAAAGCATAGCGACAGCTAGAAGACTAAGTGAATAGAACTTTGGGTATGCAACCAGAAGAATTTAATAGCTGTATGATTCTGGGCAAGTCATTTAACCCCATTTGCCTCAATTTTCTCATCCCTCAAATGACCTGGAGAAGGAAATGGGAAACTACTCTAGTTTTTTTTGGCCAAGAAAACTCCAAAAGGGATTACAAAAAGTCATAGTTAGTAGAAGTGCCTGAACAACAATGATGACAACAACAATGTTAATATGAGATTTTCTAAGTCAATTTGTGTTTGCAAGGATCTATATAAAAGTCTAGTGGGCTCCTGTTTCTGAGTTTGATACTGCTACACCATCTTATTGAAGGACATGTAGGTGCTATATTTGAAAGGATCTCTAAGTGTTTCTAGATGTGAACACTTTTTGGGTGGCTGTAAGTAAATATAAAAAAAAAGAATTTTTGAATGAATGTTTTACATTTTCAATGTTTTCAAAAGAAAGTCCTCAAGAAGAGAATATTCACTTGTAACTGGGAGCTTAAAGAGTAAAGAAAGTAATAATAGGATAGTTGAGCAAATATAATTAAGATGCTTATGAGTTTTATTTCTATACCCCTGATTGCTAACCATGACATGGACTGTATGCTCATTGTGCATTTAAAGTTATAAAGTAGATAACAATGTGTTGTCTATTAGTATGTTCTTTTTCTCTATCTCCATCTTTGGACAGTGATAAACTCAAAGTAAAATTACAGAGAGTTGATTTTAATTTTAGAAAATTGTTCTTGATTGGAAAGGAGTTTCAAAGTTTCATTTTGGAAGGGATCACAGACAATAAGAGCTGAAAGTCTCCTTAGACTAGAGCTAAAAGTGACACATCAGATGCCACATAGATAGTAGAAGAGCTGTAAGTACAACCAAAAAATCCTGTAACTCCTAATTCAGAAATCTTGCCACTTACTTTCATGCATAATGATTTATAGTTTTGTGGTTATGCTACTCCCTCCAAATAGAAAGATCACAGTTTCTCTGTAACTTAGTAGATGGTTTTGGAGGTGTAATTATAGATAACTAGCATTTCAAAGCTAACATCTATATGGTATTTACTATATGCCAAGTACTGTGTTAAGAGCTTTACATTTATTTATCTCATTTAATCTTTACTACAATCCTAGCAGGTAGATGCTATTATATCCCAATTTTACAGATGAAGAAACTGAAGCAAACAGAAATGACTTATGCAGGACTACACTGCTCCTAAGTGACTGAGGCTGTATTGAACTCAGATTTTCCTGATTCCTAGTTGAAGCATTTATCACTCTGTGGCCATCATGGTGATGAACACTTCCAAACTTAGCTATAATAATCCTCAGTCAACAGACTTACAGTCTGTCTCTAGGTTTAGTTTAGTTTAGTTGAATTACCTGGAGAGTAGCTGTTTATATAATATTTGTACCCCATTACTAATAAAAATAGTTATTCATGTGAAAAATACTGTACTTATAGAAAATTTAATATAATATTAAAAATCTGCCACCTTTGCTGAGAAGGTCAAGGTTTCTGAAGTTCAGTCATTCTTTGTAAATATAGATGGTAGTGCCTGGAGAGAATGGGGCTGAGGGTTTTCTAGAAAAACTTAATGAAGATTTCTTACTAAGGTAGGCCATTTATGATTTAATCTGTTCTTGTCCTGATGATTTGGAAGGTTTTATTTTATTTTTAAAATTTAAATAGGAGAATGTCCATGTTTGGGGACGACTCTGGGAAAATGTCACATCTAATTAATTAAATAACTTCTATCTTTGTTGTGGAAGAAAGTGGTATTTGAGATGGTTGTGTTTGTTTGTATTTTATTTTCTACTTCTCTTTGCTCCATTTTTTGTTGGTTCCTCCTCCTTTCTCTTTCTCTAGTTATTTGTGCATCATTTTTGTTCACCTCATTAATATCAGGATCACAGTACAAGTATATGCAAAGAATCATGGATTTCTTAGGTTTTTTACCAAATGGTTTGGGAAATCAGAGGAATGTGATGTAATATTTTTAGGGACAAGGGGAAGGAGACTGAGGTTGTGTGAGGATATCACAAGCTACAAATGGACAGAAGGCCTCTGTGGGCTAAAAATCCTTTCTAAAACGTGATTCTGTAAGAACAATAACAGATTTGAGTCTCAGAGCATGTCAGTTTAGGAAAACACACATGGCACAGATCTGAAATGAGCACAATTTGAGGTTTAGAACAATTGACTTTTTGGCATTGTGATTTGCCTTCAAAAAGGTAAATTACACTGTATATAAGCATAGCTAAAGTGCTGTACCGTATTCTCCCATGAACCAGCCCTCACATTTCTTTCTTTAGGTAAAAATGTCAAGAAGGCATACTTTGCTTTATATTCTTCCTTAATCTTTGTGTAGAAAATTTCAGGAGTTTATTCCTCTTATTTGTAAGAGGGAATTTAAATAGAAGAGTTGAAGAAATATATACTAAATTGTTAGGGGAAGGAGAATTGTAGGGGAAATTTATAGCTAAGTTATTTCTGATTCCTCACATAACTGAGTGAAGCTATTATGCCCCTTCCACTTTCTTTTGTAACTCACATTTCTAGCTAAAGCTTATATAAATGTATTTAAGTTAAGATGTCACATTAGCTGCTGCCTTCAAAACAAATTCTCGTGTCTACTCAAACACAGAGAGCCACATAGATTCACACATACACAATTTATTTTATCTATGGATAAATGTATTCAGTGATGCAATTATCAAAAAAATTGGCTGAAAAAAACATTCAATACTTCAGTGGGACTATAACCTTACCAATGTGGATATTCCTTCCATTGTATGTTATAATCCATCCATGCCATTTCTTCTTAAGTGATTCTTGTCCATATTCTTTTACAGATCCACTTATAAACATGGAGGTCTTTTTATGTTTTAAATATTTCTTGATTATTGGTGTAGTCCTTACACTTTTCTCATAAATTGCCTGCCCTCCTTTTCTGATCCTACATTTTCTCAGTGATATTCCTTAAGACACCTTACATCTTAGTCATCATTCAGTATGAGCTGCATCCTACTTGGGTTGAACATGCATCTTATTGTTGGCCTTTGATTCACACACAACTTTGATTCTTCAGAGAATGGAATATTGCCAGGAAATTTCCATTAAAAGGATGGTATTTTGTGCTGGGGTGCTACACTGGCTCTTGAAAAACACAGTGTTATTTTCCTAAATGTAAGATAGCCAACTTTCTTCTTTCTGTTCAATTCTGGGCCAAATCTTTGTGTATCTATAGTGCTTATCCCAGATCTATCTCTAATCTATTACTATCATTATGGATATATTTATATATCTGTATTTCTATATCCTTATATATCTATCAGTACATATATCTATCAATTTATTTATCTTATCCAGATATGTATATCCTAATCTCTCTCTCTCTCTCTCTCTCTCTCTCTCTCTCTCTCTCTCTCTCTCTCTCTCTCTCTCTCTCTCTCTCTCTCTCTCTGTCTCTCTGCTTATAGATGTAGTCATTCAATATCCTGGGGTATAGTGTTGTATTATCAACATTCTACACAATTTTCACAATGCAATGCAGTTCATTCCTTTCCTCTATTTTCTCTCTGTCTCTCTGTCTCTCTTTCTCTCTGTCTCTCTGTCTCTGTCTCTCTTTCTCTCTCTCTGTCTCTCTGTCTCTGTCTCTGTCTCTGTCTCTCTCTGTCTCTGTCTCCTTCCTCCTTTCTTTTCCCCTCTTCTAAATAGATTTCCATTTACACTTGTATCTTTATTTCTGTATCTATTTGTATGTCTATCTATCCATGTCCATCTATCATATACATTTTCTAAAATATTTATACATATATGTATATATATATATATATATGTATATATAAATACACACACAGGGGTATAGTGCTGGATCATTTAAAAAAACACTAATCAATTTTCCAAATGAAATGCAGTATATTTTTTCCTTCACTTTTAACTCCAGAACCAAATTATTGTCCATCTGAAATAATGCTTACAGAATTATGTGTCACTGTACTAACTTTAGGGACTGACTGCCTTACTTTATTTATCACAGTATCTTGACAATAGAGACATTTTTGATCCATTATTTTTTCCCTGCATGGTTTGCTATATGGTTGATGTAAATATGTGTCACAGTGCCATTTGGGGGCTCTGTGGGGATCAGCATAATGCAACATCTGTAGTTCCTCATGATTCATAAGGAATTTTTCATTTGGGGGCCTTGTACAGAATCTATTGAAGTAGTAAATGCTTTTGAGGAGCATTCATATTCCTCTTTTCTGCCTGACTTCATATTAATAATCAGGGTTATTTACCCTATTAATTATTAATAATAGGGTTATTAACCCTATTAATAATAGGGTTATTGCTGCTGTTTCATTTATTAAAGTAGATTGTATTAAGTAAATATGTGCTTGAGAGATTCTTTTGGGGTCAGGGAGCCTTATGGCTATGTCTCATTTCACTGACCAAAGGATCATTTGAAATAAAAAATTAATAAGTGTGTTGAGATCAAATATTCTTTGTATCTTTTAGTAAATTGTAGATACTCATTTGTGAAATCCTGCTAATTTTTCTCTTTCTCATTTTTTTGTCAAAGATATCCTTGATATGCATAAGTAAAGTATTTAACATTTTGCTTCACCCTCCCCCAAATTATGTGTAAAAACAAATATTAACATTTTAAAAAATTGAGTTGCAAATTCTCTATCTCTACTACTTTCCCTCTTTTCTCATTAAGAAGACAAGCAATTTGCTATAAACAATACAGTTTTAAGGGAGTTTAGAAAGTCATATAGTATAATACATTCATTTTGGATAAAGAAACAGATTTGGGGAGATTCCATAATTTGTGTGAGATCTAAGAGATAGTAAGTAGAAGAACTAGGATTTAATCCATGGTTCTCTGAATGCAAATCCAATGATCTTTCTATTATATCACCTTCTTTCAGGCTCCATAGAAAAGATTGTATTGTGAGGTTTTTGAGTCTTAGGTAGAAGGCAAACCAAAGGGTTGGGCAGTGATTCTACTTTGTCATAGGGTGAGTAACAGTTGTTGTATTCTTTAGACTACTCCTCTCTTTGATGTGCCTTTGTCTGAAACTGATAGTTAAGTCACAGCACCATAGTACAGTCTACCCATTTGAACCATTGTAAATAGAAGAAACCTATTAATAACCTGGGCAGGGTAAGAAGACTCTGATTGACTGATGAAGGATAGGGAATGGGACATTTATCTTAGTGGTGGTTGAAATTTGCCAGCCTTATTCACCTCCTTCTCGATGCATGAAATGGCCTGTTGAAAACTGAAAAGCAAGAGGAGGTTTGGAAGTATTAAGATGCTTTTATTCTCTGACAGGAATTTTAAAAATTGATTATTGGATGGCTTATTTATTAAACCCTTTAACCCCTTTTTGAAAAAAGGAACAACCAAACTGTAGTAGAGGGGGATACATTTTTTAAAAAATGTTTGTATAAATAACTATGCTATTCATAAAAGAAATCATTAGTTTTTTTGGGGGGCAGTTCTAGGCAGACATTGCTGAATAGAATGATTGCTCTGGATTGTCCTGAACATGGCTTTGCTCTCCAAGTGAGGTTGGTGGTGACTATTCTAGGTATAGATATACAAAGCAGACATCTGGAAGGGAACAGAACAGCTCATTCAGTCATAAATTATCCATATAGTTTTCACTATCTATAGAAAATATCTGGACAATGACCTGAATTTTTTCCCATACTCACCTCTGTTTTTATACAAAACCCTGTGAGTTCTGTAGAAATATGTTTGGCATTCTTGTGGTTAGTGACTTTTTCTTGAACTGCACCAAGAAATTCTTAGAGTTTGTTTCTGAATTAGGGATAAAAAGGGCTTAGTCCAGAACCTGCACAATTCTGAACAAGACTAGAGAGAATTCTCATCTCCCTGTTCCCTACTCGATTACCTGGGAGAAAAAGTGGCAGAAATATTTAACCTCTGTGCCAAATTGTATTAAGAGCTAAGGTTCCCAACTCTCAGGAGTCATCATTGGCTAGAAAGGAAGTGACCTTTTAGATTTGAGTAAGGAAAACTACCAATTAGGCTTCGGCTTCCTCATATTGTTCTTTATCTGTTTGTGTATAATTCTTGTTTTTCTTTGCAGGTTAAAGTCTACCTTTTTGTATTCCCAATGTTCAGCACAGTGCTATATATACAGGGGATGCTCAATAAATGTATCACAATGATTGATGATGGAAAGGAATTGGGCAGGAGGAACTTGAATAAATCTTGCATGTTTATGCTTTAATTGTTTTGCCTCTCATCTAGCTTTCCAAAACTGTAGAGAAGATTTTTTTGTTACCTGAGGAATAGATCATTATAATTTGGGTGACTTTTGAGTTAACATCAAAATGGCTATTTAAAAGCAGGCTCAGAGAAGGAGCCAGAGCAACAAAACATTAACTCATTTTTATATACTCCTTTATAGCCTATAAAGCAGGCATAGTCCTTATAATAATATGAATAAATATGATTATCCCCATTTTATAGATGAAGAAATTGAGGTACAGAGAAGATAAGTAGTTTCCCTAGTGTCAAAAAGCTAATAATTATAAGAAACAGAATTAAACCCTAGACCTCAGTATTGTGCCTGACATCTAGTAGGCACTTAATAAATGTCTATTGGTTCTTTTTAGTGTTCTTTTAACCACACCTCACTTCTAGAACATTCAATCTTTGCTCAATCCTTATATTTAATTTTGTGGTGGAAATTTTTTTTAAAGTTTTCATTGACTATTCTATTCATCTTCTTTACCTACCTCTCCATACCTATTCACAAAAATGTTGCAATATTTAATACAGATGCTCTAGCTCTAGATATAACAGTACTTTATAATTATATGGTGTTTTAAGACTTATAAAGTACTTTTCTCATAGAAAAACTATGAGGCTGGTAATTCACCTGTTATCATCCCCATTTATAAGTGAAAAAAAACCAATTTAAAACCTCGAGGCTTATAAGGACTGAATGATTTGCTCATGGTCACAGAGCAAGTAAATGCTAGATCCAGGTTGTCCCATCTCCAAGTCCAACTGTCTGTTGTTCAGTGTTGCCTCCCCAATTTAAGATCCATAGCCTTGGGAATCATGAATGGATCCCACAGTAAGCATAGCAGCGATTTCACAGCAGCTGGACACAGTTATTAAGGAAGCTGTGTGTATATAACTGAATAGCAAAGCAGTGTGTACTGACAGGTTCAAGCAAAAAGGTGCAATCTGAGTAGTCAGAGTTGATAAGAGTACTTTGAAGATGAGCAGTGGAAAAATGCATCTCTTTCACTTTTCATTCTGTTGAGATTTGCACTTAGAGGAAAAAAGGTGTTTGCTGTTGTGTGCAGGGTGAGCTATAAACAGAGTCTAATTTAGGTCTTAATCTAAAATAGCTCTTATTTGGATCCTTTCTGTTTGTAGACTAGTAGGAATGCGTTTGCTTCTGGCAAATAGTAACATTGTCTAAGCTGGAGAATTAAAACCACAAAACTATTAAAAAGCTCTGCTTAACCTTCCTATCTTAATTTGGTGCTGATAAAAGATGAGCAGCTAATTTTACCATAAATCACTGTCTTCTGTTTTTCTACATACTGGACATGGCTTATGTCTTTGCTCCCCTAATTATCCTGACAATTCTCACTCACCTGCTAAAATCTTTCATCTCTAACTTTAGACTCTCATTTTATTAGAATAAAAGGAAATTGTGTTCTCACCAAATTCTGGGGGTTTTGTTTTTCTTTTTTCCAAAGTGACTAATTCTTGTCTTTTAAAGTACTACTCTTTCAAAGTGTACAGCTGAAGCAAATGACTGAAGTTGAATTTGCAACTCTGAAGGGACCTCAGTGACCATCTAGTCCAACCTTTATGTAAACAGAATTCACATTAAGACACACCTGACAAGCAGTCATCCCTCCCGAGGTAGTGCTTTCACTTTTGGACAGTGCCCATTGTTAAAAGTGTTCCTGAGATTTTTTGGGTAATTTTTCCTCTTTACAAATTCCATCCACTGCTCCTGATTCTACTCTGCGAGACAAATACCCACACGAATCTAACCCTTTCTCCAATGATAGCCCTTAAAATACAGGAAGACAGTTACCATGTTTCCCAGAATCTTTTCTTCTCCAGGCTTAACACGACCATTTCCTTTAATTGATGCTCAAATGACATGAATTCAGGGGCTTTTTACCATTTTGATTACCCTCTGAATTCTCTCCATCTTATCACTATTCCTCTTACAGTGTAGTACCCAGATCTGAACACAATATTTTAGATGAAATCTGATGAATTCAGAGTATAATGAGATTATTATTGGAAACAAGATCTCCCTTCAGATTGTTTTAGCTTTCTTGACTGCCATGTTATGCTGCTGATTCTCATATTGAGCTTATAGGTCACTAAAAATCTTTCAGAACAACTAATGCCTATCTGTTCTTCCTCCATCTTGTATTTATGAAGATGATTTTTGTAATCATATTTAACAATCTCAAACCCCTAAAACATTTAAAAGGCATTGCTTTTAATAGTTAAAATTCAATTCCCTATTGAAGTTTTTATACAGTGTGAATATCTTTTCCATACCTTAGTTTCCTCTTTATTATTTTTTGTATTAGATAAATGAGTTTGAGAGAGACCAGGGCATAGTCCTCAATGGACCAGTCTTAGAATCAATTAGGAAGATCTGGATTCATGTTTTAGTTTTCATACTTAGTAGCTTTATGGTCTCGGGAAAAATGTTTACTCTCAGTGATCTAGACAATTCTAAAAGACTATAAATTTACACAGAAATTTCTTATCTACGATAGAGTTTCCATACTAGAATTTCTTCATATTAGTGAAGTGAAAGCATGTATACACATACAAATAAAAGCTATTGTTGTTCAGTTCAATTCTATCTGACTTTTCATGATCCCATTTGGGATTTTCTTGGCAAAAATACTGCAGATTTGGTTTTTTTTTTTTTTTTGCCATTTTCTTCACTAGCTCATTTTACAGATGAGGAAACTGAGGCAAACAGAGTTAAGCAGCTTGCCTGGAGTCAATTATAGCTATAAATATCTTGAAGCTGGTTGTGAACTCAGGAAGATGAATCTTCCTAACTCCAGGCCTGGCACTTTATCCATTGTGCCATCTAGCTGCCCCACCAATAAAAAATGTAGGTATAAAATGTATAATGACACATCTTTGGTTTGTATATGTTTTATATAGAGCTTATTGATAATCCTTATCTCCATAGGTTAATAGATTATCAATATTCTATATTTAATCATTATTTATTATGGTTGCTAATCATCTTTAGGAAAAGACACTAGAGAATGTTTGGGTGGAGAAGAGTGAGAACAACAGCAGGGAGATAGGTGTTCAGGAGACAAAGTAAAAGGCTTGCAGTTGTGGGTTATGAGTGCACATCTTCTGCATTATTGTTTCAATTTCAGCGATTTTTATCTACAAAACAAACAGTAACAAATCTTGTTTAAAAGTCTGAAAATAATTTTGAGGAAGAAGAATAAAACAAATTTCAGAGCCTTGGGCAAAACCCATCCAGGTTACTAAAATAGAATTACTTTTCCATATAGGTAACAGAGTTAAAAGAGGCTAGTTTTCATCTGTTCTTTGATTTAAGAAGAATTCAGAATAACAGTTAGCAAAGAAGAGCAGGAAAATGTGTCGTTCAGACAATTAAGGTTTGATGCTATCACATTATTAGGGAAGTAGACAGAAAAGAGCTAAAGAAAAAGTAAATGCTTGTCTGGAATAGAATCAGAATTGAGTACTTTGTACATTTATTTAAGTGGATTGTACCTCTGTATGCTAGCCACTTATGGTACGTATAATTCTTCAGGAATTATATACATACATAGATACATACATGCACATATGTATGCGAGAGTTAGATTTGGCAGAGACTTTAGCTAGTGATCTCCGGGTCTTGTAGATAATACACTTTTCAAAGTCTCATGGACAATGCTATCCATCTATTCAATCCATATCTGAACAAGGACCAATCCCATCTCCAACATTTTTGACAAGGAATCATTCACCCTATGATGGAAAGTGATTCAATGTTGTAGAATCCAATACTTCTATTCCATTTTTGGAAAGTTTTAATTATTAGAAAGTTGAAGTTTTTTTAAACATCAGTATAGAATTTGTGTCTAAACAACTTCTATTCATTGCTCCTAAGTCTGTCTCCAGAAGTCCGATTCTTTTTCCACGGGATAGCATTTCAAATAGGTGTGCCTAGACATCAATACTTAAAAAAAAGACATGAAAAACAAGATAATTAAAAGTCAAATGAGTGACATCTTCACTCATTGCCCTATAATTACTGTATTAATAGTTGGGATTTCCTCTGTGGCTTGTGACTCCTGTACCTATTATCCTGTTCATCAGAGAGGTATAGGATTATTCTTTTAAAAAAATAACATTGGGTTTGGAGTTAATGAACCTAGTTCAAATTTCAACTTAGCTACTTACTATGATATGTCTTCTCTGTTGTTAACTTTTCTGGACCTTAGTTTCCTCATGTAAAAATTGGAGGATTGTTCTTTGTGATGTCTAAGATCTTATCAATTCTAAATCTATTATACAATCTAATTCATTGTACATGTAGCCTAAAATAAGATTAGTTTTTTTGGTTGCCATGTTACTCTATTGGTTCATATAATTAGTAGGCCACCAAAAATAGTTTTATTTTTGAAATCAACTATTATCTATCTACGCCTTTCTCCTGTTGTATTTATTTCATTGTTTTTTTTAAACTCAAAGTAGAATGTTCAAATTTTCTTTCTTTCTTCTGTTCTTTTTTTATCTTCCCTTCCTTCCTTCCTTCCTTCCTTCCTTCCTTCCTTCCTTCCTTCCTTCCTTCCTTCCTTCCTTCCTTCCTTCCTTCCTTCCTTCCTTCCTTCCTTCCTTCCTTCCTTCCTTCCTTCCTTCCTTCCTTCCTTCCTTCCTTCCTTCCTTCCTTCCTTCTTTTTTTTCTTTAATGTTAATTAGATGGGTAGATCAGGAAAAGCTTGTTGGCTTAAAATATCTGTATTTTAGTTAATCAGTTAACAAAGGCTCTCATTCTGTCTTCATAAATAAGATAGAGCATGAAATGGAGGAAAAAAAGAAACATTTTGGCAAGTTTTAGAATTTACCAATTTGGCAGCTTCTTTGAGAAAATGAGGGCTGGAGAAGTGCTGGGGTTGGCACTGTTTGCTTTTGCTATGCCTGTGGTTCATGATATTCTCATCTCAGAAGTCTCTAATCTACTCCAGTCAGTCTGTTTTAGGTTTGCTCTGCAGACACCCACAGTTCTCTAGGAGCAATCCCACGTTTTGCTTCCCTTTGCCCTAGTTGGCTGCCACAGCAACACCATTGATATGGCCTTGTGCTCCAGTTGTTCAGAAGAAAAACCCAAAACAGAATGGAGATATATAGTTCTTTGCTCCCCTAGACCTAAAAACTTTTCAGCCTCTTTAAGGGCAAACAAAGAGGGAATTTCAGGGATTTGGGGAAATGTATGTCTACTCACCTTTCCTAGTTTCCCTAGTCGTGCTGATTCTTTACCTCAAGAAATCTAGAAAGACCAACTGGTTTTTGATTCTCATTCTAGGTGGTCATAAACTATTTCTTCAATATATTGCAGGAATTTTGCCTGGAAATGAAGTTAAATTCTCTGGATTCTACTCTGGTTTACATTCTTAAAATAATTTAGCCAATTTGCATGTCCCTTGTCCTGTGGTATCTCCCCATTGTCCTTCATTTTTCTAAGATCTTGATTGCAACTCAGCAATCACATCAATATTCTTTGAATATTCCAGAATATCATTCATTCCAGATTGGTGGTATGTAGTGATTGGTGATTTTATCACTTTCATCTCAAATAGGTATATGTTAATAATTATAGGAATCTTCTTATCATTTTATTACTTGTCTTGTGTTTTAGATCCCTATGATAGAGAGCTGACATTCAATACATGTATGCTTAGAAAACAAGGAACGTGTCAGAAGTTACTGTAATGGATGCAATATTTCCATAACAAATTAGGGATTTACAAACTAGAATGTGATTTTTTTTAAACAATAGCTTTTTATTTTTAAAATAGTTTTCAACATTCATCTTTGCAAAACCTTGTGTTCCAAAATTCCCCCCCCATTTCCCTCCCCTAGACAGAAAGTAATCCAATCTATTCATATTTTACATTTATTATGCTGCACAAGAAAAATCAGATCAAAAAGGGAAAAAATGAGAAAGAATAAAAGCAAGCAAACAACAACAAAAAAGTGAAAATACTATGTTGTGATCTACATTCAGTTCCCACAGTCCTTTCTCTGGATGTAGAGGGCTCTCTCCATCACAAATCTATTGGAATTAGCCTAAATCACCTCATTATTGAAGAGAGCCAATCCATAAGAGTTGATCATCATATAATCTTGTTGTTACTGTGTAAAATGTTATTTTGGTTCTACTCTCTTTGCATCAGTTCATGCAAGTCTCTCCAGGCCTTTCTGAAATCATTTGCTGATCATTTCCTATAGAACAATAATATTCCATTACATTCATAAACCATAACTTATCCAGCCATTCCCCAACTGATGGGCATCCATTCAGTTTCCAACTCCTTGCCAGTTACAAAACGGGCAGCTACAAACATTTTTGCACATATGGGTCCTTTTTCTTTTTTCATAATCTCTTTGGGATACAGACACAGTAGAGACATTGCTGGATCAAAATTTGATAGCCTTTTGGGCATAGTTCCAAATTGCTCTCCAGAATGACTGGATCAGTTCATGACTCCACCAACAATATATTAGGGTCCCAATTTTTCCATATCCCCTCCAATATTTATCAGTATCTTTTCCTGTCATCTTAGTCAATCTGAGAGATGCATAGTGATACCCCAGCGTTCTTAATTTGCATTTCCCTAATCAATAGTGATTTAGAGCATTTTTTTCATAATGGTTTTAATTTCTTGGTCTGAAAATTGTTCATATCTCTTAACCATTTATCATTCGAAGAATACCTTGAATTCTTATAAATTTGAATCAATAGAATGTGATTTCTTAGAAGGTGTTGACTTCCTCTTCATTAAAGGTTTTTAAATGAAGATTGCATTATCATTTGGTGTGGAGTTATTTATAGAGGATTTTTTTTCAGGATTGCACTGAGGTACTTTTTATATTTGTAATTTTGTGACTTCTTCAGAGACACGAAAAATAAAGGAATATAACTTAAATGCACACAGGATAAGACCTATAAAAATAATAGGCTCTTGGGGGTTTCCTTGTTCCTGCTCAGTTGGACAAGATGGGGAGGGGAACATGTATAGTAGCAGGTAGATGGTGAGATAGCTTGAATGGATGGCTAGGTGGAAGTGAGACTGAAACCTGGCCTGGTGTCTATATGGGAGATATAATAGGCTAAGTGGTTAGCTTGCACATACCTAGTTACTAATAAATGAACCATGGTCCTAGGATGGGGGCTCCAAAAATTAGTGGATTAATTTCTTGAGGGACTTGAGTGATATATTTTGCAAGTCCTGGGTGTAGAAGTACACCTATCAGGTCTGGTGGAGAGCACAGATCCGGGGGAGAGGAGCAGGACAGTGACAATAGGCAGATAATGAGATGGCCTGGTTGAATGACTTGATAGATGTCTGGAAGAAGTGTAAAAGATAATAATGAAGAAATGTGCATGGTAAAGAAAACAATTGGCTTGACTATGGATTGAGAGTGAGGTACAACGTATAGCCCAAATAACGTACGGGAACAGCACATTATTGAATGCCTTGTAGGAAAAGCTTTCAGTGAGTCAGGTAGATTTGTCTTTGGAGGATTTATGGAAAGATAGGAAATCACATTGAATAAGAAGATATGTAGGGGTTACTATCTTTACTGTTGAAGGGTGTATTTATTTATGAGTTCAAGGGTACACTGTAGCATAGAAGTTGCATGATATTCTGTTGCATGTTACACAATATCATAGAAAGATCTCAGGACACTAGGTTATTATATGGTTTGATTGTTGTCCTTCATTTCTGAAGAGAACCAAAGTGACATTACCTCTTCATCAAGAGGAGAAGGTGTATAGCTTTCTCTGAGAAGGATATAAAACCAATTAGAGGAATTCTGTATGGGCTCTTAGAGAAGATTAGGAATAATTTCTTGGAGAATTAAGAACAGGTAGAAATTAATTAAAAATTTAAAGGTAGAATAGGGTTGTATTATCTCATCTCTAAATTCATTTCCAGCACTAAACTTCTATGAGTCTGATTCAAATGTGACTTTGGATAAATCAACCACAAACCTATATAATTTAAGATTAATTTTAAAAAATGGAACTGGAAAAAAACAGAAGATAATGCAAATTTTGAGAAATAACATTTCAGCTATTTTACAAAAATAGTAAGAAAAGGTTTTATTGAAAAAAAACATAAAGGGTAAAATAGTTCAAAGAATAGCTGAATATGGATTAAGGAAGCATTACTCAGGGCACAAGAAAAATGTATTTTTTTGCATAAGAGAGACAGAAAAAGGCCTAGCAGGCTAAACAAAAAATTTTGAATAATGAGCTGAAATGTAAATGAGAGGCATAGAGTGGTCAGGTAGACTTTATTCAAAGAAAATAGCAAAAGCTGTTGATATGAAATAGAATAAATGCAATTATAATGGAACATTGAAAGAAATTTTTATTGATAAAATAATAGCTAACATTTATAGAACATATTAAAGTTTGCAAAGTCATATCAGGAACAAAAGGGAGAAAGGGAAAATATCCTGTAATATATTTAAGGAAAAGCCTAGCTTTACTTTTAATGTTTAATAAAAATATAAACTATGACTTCGACTTTAGAAAAGATAAAATGTGACTAGAAGGCATAAAAACAAATTAGATTTAGAGAGGACATGGTAAAAGTAGTATATTCCATTATAGATATTTTAGAATACAGAAAGAAATTGTGACTTCATTATGTCAGACTACCACTTTTTTAGAAATTGCAAAGACCTGAAATTTTTGGCAGCTTTTTTCCCTGTGCCCTTTGTAATCCATTTCATAGTTAACAAATTCTACTTCTTTCTGGATTTCTTTGAGGAGGTTAAAAGAATGTAAGATGCATTAGCTGTAACCTTGCTTTCCCTTGAGAACTCAACATCTTTGACAGTCATCCCTAATGCTGACTTCTTCTTTTTTCTTCTTAACCTCCCTTCCTCTTTCATCATCTTCATAGAGTCATAAGTTCTAGTGGAGAAAGCCCTCTAGTTGTATTGTCTCAGTTTACAGCTGAGGAAACTGAGGCCTAAACATTAAGGGCTTTGTCTAAATTGATGTGTGTTAGAGTGACAGAGTTGAGATTTGAGTCCAGGACTACAAATCCAATTTCCTTCCTCCTTTGCTATGGGGGAGTCTACACTTGCCTCCCCACTGCTATGTCTAGATTCAGATGCCTATCCTTTGAAATTCATAATGTCTAATCTATTATGATCTTTTTAAGATAATTGTTGATATTATTTGATGATCTTTTTTATTTCTAGTAGTTATACTGTAACCAGTGAAGATACATCATACAACATGTGGTCTTAGAGAATTTCCTAAATCAAAGAGAGATTAAATCACTTTCTGGGGATCTCATGGCAATTTCTAATGTTAGATGCATTAGATTGTTTAATGCAAGTCTTCTTGTCTTTGAATCCAATTCTCTAGTTGGCTATCTTATGTTCTAGTTGTACCCAGGTGATGCAAAAACATCTAGAATAAGTCTTGCAGCATATTGGGTAGAACTTTTATTTATATGAATTCATAGTTGTGAATATTTGCAATTTATATTATTGGGGAAAATACTTATATTGGTGAGATCACAGATCAATTAAAGTAAATGTGGTCTTAGAGAATTTCCTAAATCACAGAGAGATTAAATCACTTTCTGGGGATCTCATGGCAATTTCTAATGTGACAGCCATAGGTCTTTAATGTGAAATAAAAGAAATAGGAAAAATTATTAAAAAAGGTAGAGGGAAAACTTGAAACTTGAGTCTAGAGGTTGGAATATGAAAGAATGTCCCACAGAAGAGGAGAGGAAAAAAGGTCACCTGGAGCTAAAAACAAACTTGAGTTCCTTCTTGAATAAGAAGGAGTTAGATGCTCTAAAGGGAAATCAATTACTTGACCTCCAGGTGATGACAAAGTAGGTTCATAATGTGCTTTCAGGTTAAATACCTCCCCTCCTCCCCCAGTAAAAGTCAGAGAAAAGAAGAAATAGTAGTGTTGGCCATTCCCTGCTCATGGATACTGAGGCAGCTATTTGTTCATTTGTTAATAATAAAAAGACCTTTTGTCTCCTGGGATATGCATATAAAGCACAACAAAGAACAGGTACTTAATGTAGATACTAATATACTACCCAAAGGAAAATGTTAGAGGGTACTAACAAAGATTATAAAGTCATAGTCAAGAAATTGAAGACCATCGGGGCAAGATGCCAGTTTTTTCACTTTCTCCTATTGAAGGCTAGGGATACAGAAGAGAGAAGCTGATTGGGAGGCAAATAACTGACTAAGAAAATGGTGTTTGAGATTGAGATTATGTCTCTGAGTCATAGCTTAAAATATAGGAGCAATATGCCTCTGGATAGGGATTGGACACACTGAAGAAAGGAAAAATATATTTGACTTTTGTCTTGTGAGTCTAATCAAAGGAACTTTAAAATAAAAATAGATGGGTTTGGAGGAAATTGATTATATGTGTATTCTCCAAGCCAGATATCATAGAGAGATACTACAATGTAGGATATACAAAACTGCATTTTTTGTAAGTGCACTCAGAAGACCACCAGAGACAAAAATATAAGCAGAGAACCAAATAAGTACAGAAATGGCCTTAAGTGCCTATACAAAAATGTACAAAGTTGAAGAGAATAAGCCAGGGATACTTATGTAAGGAACAAATCTGACATAATTACCACTGAGTTTTAGTAGAATAATATTCATAACAGAAATAGGATCCTGGATGAGTTTATTCAACATTTGTTTTTTGTTTCTTTCAGTTGTTTTTGGTCACTCTTTGTGATCCCATTTGGGCTTTTCTTAGCAAAGATACTGGAATGGCTTGTCATTTCCTTCTCCAGCTCATTTTATAGATAAGAAAACTGAGACAAACAGGTTTAAATGACTTGGTCAAGGTCACACAATTAGAAAATGAATGAAGTCAGATTTGAACTCTGGAAGATGATTCTTCCTGATTCTATGTCTGGCACTCTATTTATTCTGTCACCTAGCTGCCATTCAAAAGGAAAGATAAAAGTGTATGGGGGGCGAAGTAGGTTTTTATTAAGATGGTAATACCTTAAGATATAAATCTGCTTTATATTCCCTGTCCCTCGATGCTCTTGTATGAATGAATCCAGGAACCAGAGAGGAGGAACATGGTAGAAAACATTTGTATGAAGACCAGTGGAGCAGTTCTATCATTAGAATGTACTACAGACCACTTGAACAGAAAAAAATAGATAAGTCGTTTGGGAAGCAGATCACAAGCCTGACACAGAGGCATGCTTTGGTAGTGATGGGGAAATCCAATTATTCAGAATCTTCTAAAGCATTTTCTCTGCCAAAAACAGAGCAGGTAATCATTTCTTGACTTTCCCTAATGATAATTTCATTCTTCAAAGGGTAGAGAAACCAACAAGGGAGAATTCTATTCTATATTTGATTCTCACTAATAGGGATTAACTAATTGCCAGGGTGGAAGTGATGGGAATCCTGGGAAGAAGTTAACTTTCCTCTTAAAACTTGTGAAATAAGAAAGAAAGTCTGGGTTAATGTGACATATGCCCTAGACTTTTGCTAGAGTAAATTTCAGGGGATTTGAAGGTAGTATAGGTAGAATTCCATGGACTAAAAATTCTACAAAGGTAGTCATCCCAAGAGATATGGGGAACTCTCAAGAATGAAATTCTGAAGATATAAATCAAAACAATTTGAATGAAGAGAAAAAAATGAAAATTTTTTTTGAAGAGACTGATGGTATACAGAGAAGTTACTAACAAAATCAGCTTTTCAAGTGATATAGGCAGAAAATGGAAGAAAGACCAAATAACAGCAAAGTGCCAAAATGAGGTGAACTTTATTCAGGAGAATAAAATTAGAGATAATACAAACCAAAGTTAAACCTCTATTGGGGAAAAAGAGAAAAATTAATGAAAACATAGGACTGCTTCTTGGAGTGATGGCACATGATGATGACTGCCAACATAAAGAAGTCTGAGATGTTCAAATTCTCATTTCACTTTTGTTTTCTTTGTCAAAGAGAATGACCTTTAGACAGACAATAAAAAGGAATGAAACCCAGTATGAATAAAGGAATTGTATGAGAGCACCCAAGTTCCTTTGATTGATTCAAGTTACCCAATCTGTAGAACTATATTTCTATGAACTAAAAAAAATATGGTTTTTGAGTCATTTAGTGATTTTTGAATGATTTTTAAATTCAATTTTATTTTATTTCATCCTCTGATTTTTTTCTCCCTCCATTCCCTACTTCTCTCATTGAGAAGGCAAAAAATACAATATTAGTTATAAATATGTAGTTATACACAACATTTTTGCACTACTCATTTATTTGAATGATTTTGGAGAGCAGAAACATCATAGGAATGAAACAGGAAAAATGTTCTGATTTTCAATAAAAATAACGAAATAAAATTGTTGAGCTTGCTTTTGATGAAATATATTTTTAGAGTATTGGTTAGTCAACATCTAAAAAAGGAAACACTGACCATAGAAAGGAGGCAGCATAACTGTAGAACAAACAGATCCTATGACTGAATTTAGTCAGATGGATTTGAATGCTTGAATGGCAGATTTCAAAGTAGTCAGTGGTTTGATTTCTCTTAAAAAGAAGACTCCAGTAGAGTGCTCAAGGTACCAATGTTTGATCTTGTGTTGTTTAGCATATGAAGACATATCCTAACTGAATCCAGAGAAAGAATTGACAAATAGAAGTATGCCTAGAATAATTTTAAAAAACACACATACATGTGTATATCTATATGGATATACACACCTATTTGTGTCTAATGGTAGCCATATCTAGAGTGGGGGAGAGAGGTAGGGAAGAAAAAAAGAGAAATTTATTTGACAATTTTTTATTTTTGAAAGGAATAGCAAATTGTGTAAAGTAGATTTGCAGTTTCATGTGCAATCATCTTTGCTATTGATCATCATTGAGAGTCTTCAGCACTTGGATGACCACTCTTTGGGCATTTTATCATGTAGTTTGTTTTTCAGGTTGGAATGAGACTACATAGCTCCTGAGATCTCATTCAACTCTAAAATTCTGTGATTCTTTGATTTTATGTTTTAAATCTCTTCCTTCCTCATGTGCCTTCCCCATGTATCTAAAGGATCAGGAATTTTAACAGTGAGACTCACCAATACAGTTAGCAGGTGTTTCAGCCAAGTTTCAGCAGGTGATATAGCCAAGAACATTTATCATCTAGAGATCAAGCTTCTGAGAATGGTCCTCTCCAAACTTAGCTCTCTTGGTCCTTAGATGACTGACATATATAGTCGGTTGCCAGCCCCAGATTTCAAGCTTTTCTAACTTGGTACAACCTACCAGGGCTTAGAGCATAGTGTCACTCCTTTCTCCTTCCCCTTATCATGCTGATTGAGGTACCAGAGGATTTTAATGGAGTATCTTAATCTAATTTTTAAAATGATCTCCTTTAAACCATTTTAAACTTTAAGCTAAACTTCTTTCAACTATTTATCATGTAACTCCCTTGTTTATTGTGGCTCTGGCTTGTTGTTAACAAAGCTGAATTTCCATACAGCCTTCAAAGTCCTTAACCAACTGAATTTGGTCTCCCTTCATACTCAACTCTCATTTACCTTTCCTCTTATTATTTTCTTTTTGACTTCTATTGCAGTCAAATTAAGTTATTTGCTGTCTTCTTAAACATACTTTTCAATTTTTATTCCTGCTTTTCTGTGACTTAGACTATTTATCTAACTTTCTTGGAACCTTTTCCCTTTTTTTCTCTACTAATATATTTCCCTCCTGATAATCTATTTGTCAGGAGACCTTCCATGATTAATTCCATCAAAGTTTGTTTGGAGGATTTTAGAACATGGGGAAAATTTACGGATTATCTGTTCTAACCTCCTGATTTTACAGATGAGAAAACCAAAGTGAGGAAAAGTTAAATAAGTGCCCAAGATCACACACAGTTAAATATCAGTACCTAGATTCAAACCTAAGGCTTCCGATTCCAAATCATTAACTTATATTGGCTGATATGTAGCTTTTATAAAGTATTTAAAAAGTTTTTTTGTATCTGTATTTTAGATCCCCAATGTGGTTAGTTTCCTAGGAACCAGTCCTTCTCTTGTTAAAATATGTATTTTTTCTAATATAATGCTGCTAGTATCATACATTATATCATTTTGTCTGATTTCTTTCCCAATTCCAGAAAGAGACCCCAAGGACATTTCTTTTTGTCTTAATAACCTGCTTTGTCCTTTGTGGAGGGGCATGCTTAGCTTATTATTTCATGTTTTAAACAACTATTATGTAATTGCCAGAACTTCAAGAGGGAGTTGATGGTAAAGTCATGATTCAAAAATATTCATGCTACTGCCCTATAGGTCGCAGGTTATAAATGTGAAGCTGAAAGGAACTTTAAATGTCATTTAGTATAACCCTTTATGTTAAAGAGAAGGCAGGTAGACGGCTCAGTGCATAAAATGTTGGGTCTAGAGTGAGGAAGACAGTTCGAATCTGGCCTCAGCTTTGTTCTTGGGCAAATCACTTAATCTGTTTGCCTTAATCCACTGGAGAAGGAAATGGCAAGTCACTTCAATAACTTTGGTGAAAAAACCCCATGGATGACCCTTGAGTCACAAAGAATTGGGACATTATTGAATAAACGGCAGTATAATCCTTTAATTTTATAGGTGAAAAAAAACAAAACTGAGGCCTGAGTGGGTAAGTAACTAACAAGCCTAGACTTTCACAGATATTAAATTGCAAAGTTAAGATTTGAATCCAGGTCCTTTGATTTTAAATGCAACAATTTCCCCCCTATACCTTTAACATTTCTTATTAGAGATGTTCCTTAGGATCCACATAGGAAAATTACCATTTTACAGCAGCAATCCAGGCACTGGATATTTATATGAAATTTGCATTCTTAGTTTAAAGTACCAATAGTTCTGCCACTAGGGCTCAGAAGTAACATAGAAACTCATTTTACTGAATATTTTCAAATGAGATAATATTTGAAATAGCTTAGCATAGTTCCTGGCACATAATAGGTACTATATAAATACTTATTCCCTTTCCTTCTCTCTTTTATCTTATTTCATCAGTTAATTTAAAAGAAATGAAACATGGACATCTGAGTTTCACTTTTCCTTTCCCTTCTCATGTGGACAGTTGGTGATTCTTAAAAATTAGAATGTAAAGAATGGGAAAAAGGAAGAACAGCTAGGGATCTGGATTATCAAAAGTGGATGAGCCTTCCCAGAACAATTAGGACTTGACTGTCCTCTTGAGTAGTTGGAATGGGTGGGTGGGAGAGTGGGGGGCATTAGAGAAGAAGCAATTGGCAGTTTTTCTGCCATTTCCCCTAATGAGGAATAATATGGAAGCTCAGAAATCATTCCTTCTTGGGGGTAGTATTTCCTTCTGAGATCAAATTCTGAAGAATTGTGTAGGAGGGCTGGTTTTTTTTCCAGAGGCCGGCTGAGAGAAGGTTATAAAATGGTCCTGAAAGTTGTTTGCCAATCCTCTCATTTCGGCACAGTGGCAAGTTAATTAGTAGAAGGTAAAAGGATTCCTTTGAAATGCCTCTCTCTGAACTCCACTGAGAAACACCTCCAAAATGTGCTTTGGCAGAAGCATGTCTTTCTCACATGTCTATACATATACATTGTGCTTGCCTCAACTCTCTAAATGACTCTGCACTCATTTTTTCCTCTCAGATCTCTCAATGCCTAAAAGCCTTGGTTACTGTATTCAGTGAGATCAAACCCCCAGGAGAGTCCCCAGTATCAAACTTACTGCTGCAGTCAAGCTGAAATATCTGAGGCTGACAGTTCCCATGGGAGGACCAAGTGAAAGAAAGCTACATCATGATATACACCATTCTTCCTCCTTTGCTTATTTTTCCCTTAATCTTATATTCTATTAAATCTGAATTTGCATCAATTTATAATTAATGAATATAAGAAAAATATATTGAATTCTGATTAATGGATGGGTCATTGGTAAATAAACTGGAATTTTAAACTTAGTCTGTTTATGCATGAAAATCAGAGATGTCTAAGCTCAGAGTCACAAAAGTACTTTCCTGAATAAAACAGAAAGTAATTATAGAACTGGAAGAAGTGGAGATGCTGGGCCAGAGAAATTATAGAACAAGATGGCCTTAAGATGTCTAAATTGCAGGGAAAATGGTTGCTACTTATTGTGTTTTTGTTTAGAGTTTATTTTAAAATTTCCTTCGCTTCTTTATTAGGAGGCGTGCTTACATTAAAAAAATGTCTTTTGTTATTTTTAGGGAAAAGGAAGGGAATGAGTATTTATTAATTATCTACTATGTTCTAAGTATTTTAGGAAGGAGGAATCATTTATTAAGCACTTACTATATGCCAGACACTGTGCTAAGCACTCACAAATATTATTCATCATTTAGGATCACATTATGTCACGCAATTAGGCAGCATAATTTGTATGTACCTGTTTCCTAGTGGAAACTTAGAACTTTTTGATCAAAATCACTTTGCTTGAGGTGTCTCTTGTTTGTCCTTCATTCTCAAAGAAGACCAATGACATCAGGAGGGTGATGTCTTGACTTGCACGTGAATTGGATTTAAGTCCGGCAGAGCTGTGCACAGTCATCAGCTTCACTTACTTTTCCAAAGTCAACAAAATGATGTCAAAGTTAGGACTAAAGAAAACAAATATAATACCATACAAGGCATTCATATTCCTGGGAATTAACAGTCAGAAGTAGGGATTTCGGGAAGAAGAGGATGATGATAATGATACAAAAGAAACTGAGGGGAAAATATTTCCCTAATAAATTTCTTTCTTTCTATCTATCTATCTATCTATCTATCTATCTATCTATCTATCTATCTATCTAACCATCCATCCATCCATCCATCTATCCAAATTTCTGATATATACATATTTTCTAATGGATTCAAAAATTGACTACTCATAACTATTTGCTGTTTAATATGTAAAGGTCCAGAAATTGGTGGTCCATACCCAGATATTTATCTATGAAGTTACATGAATCTTGACTAAGAGCAGGGAACTATTTCAAGATGATTTAGAGCTTTCAAGACAATGAGTTCTTACTGTATATTGATGAGTAACTAAGTAGCAGAGTAGACAGAGTGCTAGAAGTGGTGTTAATAAGATCCATGTTAAAAATCTGCTTCTACCTCCAGTATCTATGTGATCCTGGGCAAGTCACTTGTTCTCTTGCAGCCTCAGTTTACCTATCTGTAATAGGGAATGATAATAATAATACCTACTTTGCAGAGTTGCTGTGAGGTTTGATTGAGGGTTTTGCAAATCTTAATGTGCTAGTTATTGAATGTGCCCAAAATAATCCTCTTGAAAGTGGGACAGGGACGCATATCTGCAAATGGACATGTTCTCAAAAAATAATTGACATTTCAATAGCACTTTGCATAACCTAAAGTATTTTAGTCATGATCTTATTTGATCTTTCTAATAGCCTTGCTCGACAAATGTTGTTGATATTCTCTCCTTTTTACTGATAAGATAAGTGAAGCTCAGAGAGGTTGTTATTTGCCCTTAATAACACAGTGTCAGAGATAAGATTTGATCCCAGGTTTTCCTAATTTCAAGTGCAGCAATATCTACTATGCTATGCTAACTTGTTATAATACTTTTATTTATAACTTGGCAGCCCAAAGCTGCTTGGAATATGTTTTGGAATTCTGAGCTCATGGTGTGGTCCTGTTCAATATTTCCACTATTCCTTGTGCTAATTAGTCTTAGTTTGAAAGGCAGGGGGTTAATTCTCACCTATTATGGCCCTGCTGACTTGTGAACTGGTCAAAGCATTCTTCTGAATGTTCCCACATAACCCAAGCAGGAAACAGGTATTGAAGGAAATGAGTTTAGGATGAAAATCAGGAGGAATCATACTGGGACAGGATGAAGAAGGGAAAAATGCCTAAAAGGAGCTGATCACTGCATTGGATTGATCCTTGAATCTCTTAGCCTAAGCTCTCTGTCAGCATTGAAGAGGATGCCCATGGAATACGAGTGAAAGGGAATTACATCTAGGAAGAAGATTCAATAACAAAAATCCTGGGAGGTGTGAAAAGAGATGGTGTAAAAGTGGCTGAGAGAATTATTTAGAAGAGCTGAGAATAGGAGTGAGAAAGGGACCATTGGGTAAAGATTGGTTATGGAGCAACATGACTAGCCTTTGAGAAATGCTTTTCCTCTCTATTTTCCTTTCTGCGATGCAAATCATGGCTAACCTCAGATTCCAATTTTGCAGATTCCTGTGGACACACTCTTTAAAGGTTAATTGATAAGGCTGTAGCTTTACAAATTTCATTAACACATGGAAACTTGTGTGATCTGATTCTGGTGTAGAGTACTTCAGAATAACCTTTGTTAAATTAAATAATTCAATTCACTAATCTTTTTTTTTTTTTTTTTAAGATCAGATGTATCTTCTTAGTACACATCTCTACCATTAGTTATATGATACACACGTGACATGTGCATGTAATATCCATGTACATTTATACAGATATATGTACCAATACGTACATATGCTGTTGAAGTAATTATGTATGATAACAACTCACATTTTTTAGTGTTGAAAAAATTTTCTTCATAATATCTCTGGGAGGAAAGTAGTCATGAAAAAGAATCCTATTTTGCAGATGAGGAAACTAAAGTACAGACAGACTTCCCATGGTTACACAGGTTCAAAGTCCTGAAAGGAATACTGGTCTCTTGGTGTTGGGTCCAGCACTCTGTTCACATTGCCCCTTCAGCACACCTGAAACAGTGACCTTTCCTAAATTTGTGCATGTTATTGCACCTTTACTTATTGAAAAGACCTATGGTTTGATAAATGAGTGCTCTTTCTACCAATGAAGATTATAACCTCTCCAAGACATAAGGTAAATGGCTTTCATGATTTGCTGTAATCTCACACTGTTCTTGGTGTACAGTCTTCTCGTGAGAAGCCTCTTTGAATTTAGCAAAGCTATTTCTCAAATGATAGGGAGGAAGAAAGAGAACAAGCTTTTATTTAGTGCTTCCTGGGAGGCAAGTATTGTGCTAAGCACTTTACAAACATTATCCCATATGATCCTTATAATAATCCCATGAGATATTATTACCTTTCTTTTTCACTTCAGGAAACTGAGGCAGACAGAGGTTAGGTGACTAAGGTCAAATAGCTAACTAGTGTCCGAGGTCAAATTTGAACTCAGGTCTTCTGACCCCAGCTCTATGTCCACTGTTCCATCTAGCTGCCTCCACGTAGAGCTGGTTGCTGACAACCCCAACTCGAAGCTTTTTCAGATTGGCAGGACACCATTCTCCAGTGTTAGAGCCTTTGAGAATTCAGGATTCTTCTAAATTATATTTGTGTGGTATGTAAATAAACATGATGGAGTGGATTAATAACAGTGGGTTTGTTTTTCTATTCTTGTTGATTTTGTCACAAGTCAATTTTCTCTTTTATAAACTTAGAAAAGTTTTTCCTTACATTGATAGAGATGCACTGTAACATACGCTTCCCAGTAATTATATAATTGTATTTCTGTGTACAGTGTTTGGGTACATCAAACTTGCTTTTTCACCCTCCCTTCCTCCACTCATCTCTTTTCATCTTATGGATGCATTTTGTTATTATATCATAGAAGGAGCTATAGTCTTTATCTGATCTCTGGAACCATTATTGGTTTTTCAGGTACTCAAGAATTTGGTTCACTTTTAGTGTCTTTTTATTTATATTATTGTAATCATACAATGAGCTTTTGATGAACCTTAATGGAAGATGGATTATTTGAGGAAGAGGGGACATTTCTCATCCCTCTGTTTCATTTGAACTCTTGGAAAGTGACTCTCTTTCCACCCCTGAGCAAGGAGTGGAGATGGTGGTAGTAGTGTTATTGATTTCATCTGTCTGGAATTTCCATTTCTGTTCATTATAGGGAACACTAACCCTCTTTGTAGGAAAAATTCTGGCTCCCATCCATTCAGGAAGCCTCTCTTAACTGCTCCATTTTCCAAGGAGAGGGTGAAATGACCTACTGATTGAGAAAGTTCATTCTCTCCCATGCATGTTGCAGGAAACCAGAGTCCCCTTCAAGAAAGAAGGATTTGAAAGGCACTCCCAGACTGACCCTCTGCTTCCAGAAGCTAATCATACGATGACTGATCTTGACACTATATTGTATTTTGTGAGACATACATACCCTTGGAATATTGAATCTATGTGAAAACTGAATCTATTTTTATTTCAAGCATGCCTATGTGGTTAGTGAATTTGGTGCTACAATATTTGGATTTGAATCTTGGTACTTGCTAATTATGTGAAATAGGGCACATTTTTTGATCATTTAGAGTGGGAGAATCTACCTTGTTATGACACAAGCAATATTTCAGTTACACTATCAATCAATAAGTAGACGAATTACAAGGACAAAAATCCTTTGAATCTAGTCCTTCTCCATCATAGCTCATATTTTTGACTAGTTCTTTAGGGAAGCGATATGACACATTGATAGGATGTATCTTGGTGTTGGAGGACCCGAGTTTAAATCTTGCCTTTAGCCCTTATTGTATGTGTGACATTTTGCTTTGGGATCCTTAGCTGCTAAGGGAGGGGATTGGACAAGGTGACTTTTGTTGCCCTTCCAATTCTAAGCCTGTTGTTCTCTGGTCCTCCACTACTCCTTCTCTTCCCCTCATCCCCATTCAGAGCCAGGACAAGGGATAGGTATAATAGACAGTTACCTAGGACACAGTGAGCCGGGGGGCACATTGAGGGACACTAAAATAAAACTCTCCATTCACATGGCTGCCACCTTAGTTCAGGCCCTCATGACCCTCTCTCTTAGATGATTGCCAACAACCTCCTAATTGGTCTTCCTGCCTCAAGGCTCTCACCACGCCAGTCTATTCTACATATTGCTGCCAAAGTAATTTTCCTTAAGCACAGATTGACCGGGCGACTCTCCTGTTCAACCAATTCCAGTGGCTTCCTATTAAATCTAGAATAAAATAGAAATTCTTCTGTTTAACTTTTAAAGCCTTACATAACCTAGTTCTGATCTTTCTTTCCAGCTTCATAGGATGTTACTCCTTCTCCTATATTCTATGATCCAGCCACTCCAGGCTCTTTATTCCTTTATGCTCCATCACTTGTCTATATGCCTTTTCTTTCTTTCTTTCTTTTTTTCTTTTCTTTTTTTGGCAAGGCAATTGGGGTTAAATGACATGCCTTTTCACTAGTCATTCCTCCATTCTGAAGTGACATTTCTTCTTTGCCTCTGCCTCAGAGTCCTTCTCTTCATGACTGAGCTTGAGTATCCCCTTTCCTGATCCCCACAACTTCTAGGACCTTCCTTGCCAAGCTATCTTGTATGTAAATACTTTGTGTGTGTGTGTATGTTCTTTTTTCTTAATTTTATATTTAGTCTAAATGCACTTTGTTCCCCATGTATTTTGCTCCCCATTAGAATGTAAACTCATTGTGAATGATTATTGTTTCATTCTTTCTATTTTTATTTCAAGCATCTAGCATGATATTGGGCACATAGAAAGTGCGCGAATTTAATTATTTTATTTATTTTGATAATAATTTTAATTATTAATATTTATTGATTAGTTTTTAATTCCATAAAATTCAATTCTCCCCGGCATACATAGGTATCTAAGTTTTGATAAGTCAAATGTCCTTCACTTACTTAGGTTATGCTTTTTGACCACTTTGGCCTGTTTCTCTTTCTCTCTCCCTCTCCTCCCTCCCCTTCCCTTCCTCCCTCTTTCTCTCTCTGTCTCTCTCTCTGTCTGCCTCTGTCTCTGTCTCTCTGTCTCTCTGTCTCTCTCTCTGTCTCTCTGTCTTTGTCTCTCTCTCTCTCTTTCTCCCCTACTTCTCACCTACTAGCCAGCCTGAGACCTTTAATGGCACCTCTAAAGTTGCCTTATTGACTACATCAGCACAGCAAAGCTGAAGGTAATAGGCTGCATAGGAGTGCAGTTCATGGATTGGAAGACTGGGAAAATCACTCTGTCTGTTCTATGCAGTCTTTCCAAACAATTCTTTCAGACTTTTCTCTCATATACTCCCAACTAATCTCTCTATCCCATCAGAATTTCTAACCCAGAATGATTGATTTTAACTTTTGTTCTTTTTTGTACATGTGAACCATCCCATAACTTTTTTAGAGATGAGTCACCTGGGAAATAGCCAGAGAGTCTGAAGAGTACACTGAACACCAAGACCCTTCCTTGTACGTGATTGATAACTTGTTGGAGTCTATCTCCCATTTTATTGACCAATACTTTCCATAAGAAAAGGTACCTCCTATTGATCTTATTGTTTATGTAATTTTTTTCTCAAGGAAATATAAACATTAGCTTAATACTAATGTCTTAACATAAGCATTAGCTTACCATGTAACAGGATAGAAGTTTTAGCTGAAAATATTAAATTGAAACATAATGGAATGCTCTCTTCATTAAATTGCCTCAAACTCCTATACTATACATAAGGAAATCACAAATTTTTCAGAGTTGAAAGAGACCTCACTGGTCATCCAATGAAACCCATACATGAAAGAAGTATCCACTATCACAAACCTGATAACTGATCACTCAGCCTTTGTTTTAAGTATCCAAAAATAGGGGAATCCACCACATCTCAAAGCATCCCATCCTCTTCTTCTGTACAAAATAAATCGTTAGCAAGCTTTTTCCTGAAATCTTGCCTGAATATGCCTCTTTGCTACTTCTTTTTCTTGGTTCTGCTTTCTGGAACTAAATGGAGCCTATCTAGTCCTTTTTTCCTGATAGACTTGCAAATACTCAGAGACATTTATTGTTTTTTAGAGTCTTCTTTTCTCCAGGTTAAACATACCCATTTCCTTCAAACAATTCTCTTGAAACAGCCTCAATGTCCTTTGCTATCTTGGTTGTTTTCCTTTGGACTCTCATTTATCAATATTCTATAGTAGCATGAATTCAACACATTTCTCCAGAGGGGATCTGTTAGAGGCAGAATATAGTGGTTATTATTCCTTTGTTATTCCTTTATAATATATGTATTTAATTTTTTAAAAATTCATTTTATTTTTAATTTGTGGAATTAAGCATTTCTATAATACAGTATAATGAAAAAGATGATTACACATGAAAATGCAAATCTGTTTTCTATTACTTGCTATTTCTTTTAAATATATAATAAAGTTATCATGTAAATTTCTTTTTACCCTTTTTTCCTCCACTCCTCTGACTCTTGAGATGGCTATAATGATACATAAATATGAGTGGATATGTAAATATGTATGTGTGGTATGCATATGCCTATATATAATAGTATATTTTAATTATTCTTTATGTACTTCTATTTATCCATTCTTTCTTTTGTAGTTAATTTGGGGTTTTATAATGATCAAAATGACTTAGTCACCCAAAGTTGTTCTTAAAACAATATTGATATTACTGTATACAATGTTCTTTTGGTTCTGCTCATTTTGCTCTTATTTATTTCATGCAAGCCTTGTAGTCCAAGATTGCATTAGTATTTTGATTGCCATATCATAATGTTGAATCATAAGGAGCTTGTAGTCTGCTAAAACTCCCAAAATCTTTTTAAAAATGTTTACTCTCTAACCATGTCTTGTCTTGTCTATCTTGTAGTGATGAAATTAAAATTTTTGAACTTAAGTATGAGACAATTATTCCTATTGAATTTCATCAATTCTGTCTATTAAATCCAGTCTATTAAAATCATTTTTGATTCTGCCTATAATTCACCATTTTAGCTGCCTCTTCCAGCTCTTCTATCTTTATGCCAACTGCAGATTTGATGAGGGTGCCATTTATATCTTTACCCAAACCATTGATAAAAATGTTAAACAGCACAATGTCAAACACAAATTTCTTAGATACTTTGTTGAAGTCCTGTCATATTGCCACTGAACCATTAACAACTACATTCAGGTTTGGACATTCAATGAGTTCTAAATCTATCTAATGCTATTGTTGTTTAGGACAGTTATATTAATACAGTGAACAATGTTGGATCTGGAGTCAAGAAGACAAATCTTGTATTCATACTAAGCTTCAGATAATTACTAGCTGTGTCACCCTGAGCAAGTCACTTAACTCTGTTTGTCTCAGTTTCCTTATATGTAAAATGAGTGGGAGAGGGAAGTGGCAAACCATTCTAGTATGTTTGCCAAGAAAACTCCCAAAGGGATCATGAAGAGTTAGATGGGACTGAACATTATTTAGTTTACTTCTCTCTATTTTTTCCACAAGAATAGGATAAGATACTTTGAACTCAGCTGTGCCAAAATCTAGGCAAACTATGGCCACAACATCCCCTTTATTTTTTAGTTTAGTTATCTTGTCAAAAAAATTAATGAGTTTAAGTCATGGACTGTTCTTTATTATTATAATTATTTATTAAATATTTTTATTTTAAAACATATGCATAGATAATTTTTAATATTCACCTTTGCAAAACTCTGTGTTCCAAAATTTTTTCCCCTTCTTTCCCCCTCCCCCTTCCCCAAGATGGCAAGTAATCCAATCTGTGTTAAACATGTGCAGTTCTTCTATACATAGTTCCACAATTACAGTACTGCACAAGAAAAATCAATCAAAAAAGAAGAAATGATATGAACCACACTCAGTTCCCACAGTCCTGTCTGGGTGTAGATGGCTTTCCTCATCAAAAGACCATTGGAACTGACCTAAATCACCTCATTGTTGAAAAGAGCCAAATCCATCAAAATTGATCATTTGTTGTTGCTATGTACAATGATCTCCTGGTCCTATTCATTTCACTCAGCATCCGTTCATGCAAGTCTCTCCAGATCTTTCTGAAATCATCCTGCTGGTCGTTTCTTACAGAACAATAATATCCCACAACATTCATATACCACAGTTTACTCAGCCATTCTCCAACTGAGGACATCCACTCAGTTTCCAGTTTCTTGCCACTACAAAAGGGCTGTCACAAACATTTTTGCACAAACAGGTCCTTTTCCCTTTCTATGATTTCTCTGGGATACAGGCCTAGTAGAGACACTGTTGGGTCATGCGTAGACTGATAACCCTTTGGACATTGTTCCATATTGCTCTCCATGGTTGGAGACCAACTCCACAACTCCCAGGTTTCCCACATGCCTCCAGCATTCATCATTATCTTTTCCTGTCATTCTAGCCAATCTGAGAGGTGTGTAGTGGTACCTCAGAGTTGTCTTAATTTGCATTCCTCTGATCAAAAATGATTTAGAGAATTTTTATATGATTATAATGGTTTTAATTTCTTTATCTGAAAATGTTCATATCCTTTGACCATTTATCAATTGGAGAATGGCCTGAATTCTCATAAATTTGAGTTAATTTTCTATATATTTGAGAAATGAGGGCTTCATCAGAACCCTTTAATATAAAAATTTCCCCCCAGTTTATTGCTTCACTTCTAATCTTATCTGCATTGGTTTTGTTTGTAAAAACTTTAATTTAATATAATCAAAATTATCCATTTTGTATTCTATAATGTACTCTAGTTCTTCTTTGGCCAAAAATTTCTTTCTTCTTTACAGATCTGATAGGTAGACTATCCTTTGTTCTTCTAATTTGCTTATAATATCACTCTTTATGTCTAAATCATGAATCCATTTCAATGTTATCTTGGTATAAGTTGTTAGATGTGTGTCAATATCTATACTTTTTGCCATACTAATTTCCGATTTTCCTAACAATTTTTGTCAAATAGTGATGAGCTTTTATCCCAGAAGCTGGGGTCTTTAGGTTTATCAAATATTAGATTGCTATAGTCATTGACTATTATATCTTGCTAACCTAACCTATTCCACTGATTGACTACTCTATTTCTTAGTCACTACCAAATGGTTTGGACTATTCTTAATGAGACTATGGTGGCTCTTTGTAATCACTGCTTCCCTTTTTAGATGTCTGTCAACCATCTCTTTAGTGATGAAGTCTTTGGACTTTTTTTTTTTTCACTTTGAAATAATTTTTGCCCTTTTCCAATCTTGTGGCACCTCTCTTGTTTTCCATGATCTTAACACCATTTACTGTCACTCAGCAATACCACTTGTCAGTTCTTTATATATCTGAAAGTGCTATTCTTATAAGAAAGTCAAGAAACTAGGAGTAAGCATAGCAGTTTGGGGATGTCAATGGTTATTAGCCAGCTGCCATAGTTGATAGGTAGCTGGACCTGGAGTCAGAAAGACCTGGGTTCAAATTTGGCTCAGATGATGATCAAATGTTTAGCCCTGGACAGGTCATTTAATTGTTTCCTGCCTCAGTTTCCTTAAGTTTAAAATGAGGACAATAATGACATCTATCTTTCAGGGTTCTTATTGGAATCAAAATGTGATGATATTTGTAAAATGCTTTGCAAACGTTAACATGATATATGTGGTGTTGTTCTCTCTCCTCCTCCTCCTCTTCTTTCTCTTCCTCTTCCTCCTCTTCCTTTTCTTTCTCCTCCTCCTCCTCCTCCTTTTAAAATATTTTTGAATATACTACAGCCTCAATTGTAAAAAAACACAGAAAATAGATGAGGAATTTGGAAAATAGATCACAAGTGTAGGCAAGAGGCACGAAATGGTAATGGGAGACTTCCATTATCCAGACATTTGCTAGATTGAGATAAAAATTGAGATACTAATAACTTATTGTGATATTGATAGTTTCATTTTTTAAAAGGTAGGGGAACCCACAAAGGGGAATTCTAGTGTGAACATAATTTTCATTATTAGAAAGACCTGGTTTCTGGGGTTGGGTACTCCATGGTAATCAATTACTTTTTCCTAGAGAAAAAAATCTAGATAAATTCTGACTTGCATTCTAATTTATGGACAAGCAGATTTTGAAGGGTCCAGGGGAAAAAGAGATAAAATTCAATGGATTAAGTTTCTGCAGGAGAATTCAGTCCAGAAGGGATAGGAGATCCTCAGATTGAAATTCTGAAGAGAAACATTTTCACTGATGAAAAATAAGATTTGTTTCAAGAAACTGGTGTGGATGCACAAGGACCTCACCAGATAAATTATATTTAAACAAACACATCCACAGAAGATGGAAACAAGGTCAAATAACCAGGATAAATATGGGAAGATAGCATATTCTACAAAATTAGTGCCAGGAGGGCTAGAGCTCAGAATAGGTTGAGGGTGGTGATCAAAGATGAAAGGAAAAAAAGGAGTCTTTTTTTCAAAGCTCTAATGGAAGGAAAAGAAGGTCAAAGAAGTGGGTGGAGGGTATGATAACTGACAACAGAAAGGACCTTCTCAATTCTTATTTTACTTCTGTTTTCTCTGCCAAGAAGAAGGACACTTTGCATTGGAGATGACAAAACAAAAATGATTAATCATGATGCCCAAGATAAATAAGAGAGTACCTAGTTGTTCTTGATGAATTCAAGTCTCCTGGCCCATATGAACTAAATTTTCCAGTACCAAAAGGAAAAAAAAAAACCCACAAAAAACCAAATGCTGTCAATCTAAGCCTCCTGGCATCCTTTTCCCACCAAGCATAAACATTAGTTTGACAAGTGGAATATGTACTTAAGCTTCACAGCTCACATTCTCCTGCCTTAAAGAAAATCCCGTTAAACTCAGTACTAACTGTGATGCTTTAATGTTGTCTAGTGGGGACCCTGGAGTTCTCTAAGGCTATTCTAGCAGAGTGCAAACTTTGACAGGCCCTACCAAGCTGCAAAGGCTTCCACTATGGGTCAGTAATGGACAGGATATGTCTTCTGAAGAGGACCATAGCTAAAGTTGGAGGCTCATTACTTGAATGATTTTTGTGAAAAAATTTTCTGTCACAACAAATTCTAGAAGGTTATCTACTAAAATAAAGGAGGATAGCCTTCTGTGATCTGTGCTAATGGAGGAAGTATCCACAGTAGTGAAGTTATAATCTCTAGATATATTGACATCTGAATCAAGTGGTTTGTGTTGTGCTCAAGGTTTAATTGTTAAACAAGAAGAGAGAGGGACATGATTTTCAAATATAAGTTGAGGAGACTCATAATTTTCAAAAATTGCTAAGGAAGAGAATTTATTCAATAATTTTGAGGAATTTTTCCTATATTGATTCTATATTGATTGATGAAGAAAACTAGATCCAAGGTCTATGTTAAGCCTCTAGGGCAAAGCCTTCATGGAGACTTCCCTGACTTTTCTAGTATATATAGATAAATGTACAAATGACACACATCAAATTTGTAGGTGACACAAATCTGGGAAAGACAGCTAAAATGTTGGATTATAGGCAAAATCAAAAATGATCTTAATGGACTAAATTCATTGGATTAAACCTAATAAAATGAATTTCAGTAGGAATTATTGTACAGTTTCATACTTCTATGTAGGTACATCAGATCATAGATTTAAATCTGAAAGGGAACTTAAGAGTTCCTCTTTTATAGTTGAGGAAACCAAAGTCTAGTAAGATAAGGCTACTTTTTGTGGTCACACAGGTGGGTAGATAATACAGACAGGATTTGAACATAGTTTGATCCGATATCTGCTCTTTCCACTGCCTCAGTTGGAGCCAAAAAATTTAGTACTTATTTATGTCAATAAGTATTTATTAACCATTGTTATTTATCTGATGTCAATCAATATTTATTTAATGCTAATTAATTATAAATTTTATTGCTTAATTATTACTTATTCATTTTAAAATTAATTCTTCCTCCAACTGTTATGAAGGCCCTCAAGGGCAAGGATTATTTTATCTAGTATTGTTAGACAATTCCTAAGAAATGAATGTTCCAGAAATCTCCAATTTGCCTCTTTAAAAGCAAAAATTTATTTTAATCATTATTCAAGAAAGTCATTATGATGTGCATGATAATTTTTTCATTTTTCTAAAGTCTTAGAGATAATGCTGAAAGATTAGATGACTTTCCCATTATTATAACCTTGTATGTGTGAGAAGTAGGACTTAAACCTAGGGTTTCTTGATTCCCAAGTTTAGTCAATGTGCTGCTTTGACTTTGTTTACCTTCCAAAATTAGCTTAAATAGATTGATCATGTATCTTTTCTTCTTTATCTTCCTAATTTGGTGTTGATTTTGTTTTTCAGTCATTTCAATTGTGTGTTATGAAATAACTTAACTTGCCCATGATATAAGGTAGTAACCAGATTTGAACTCAGGCCTTCGTGACTTGGGGCTCATTGCTCTATCCATTTTGCCATCTTACTGCTCCCTATCATATAAATATATACCATAAATACATTTGCTTCTTAATGAACTTAATATTTAACTAAGTCAGCCAAAATTTTCATTACTGGTGGTCAGTCTTGTGATGAATTTTGAATTTGATCATTCAGGTTCTCTGATGGAAGATATATAGCTCATTGCCAAGCCTGTACTTGAGGCTTTTCCAGCATCTTAGGGCCTGCCAGGCCTTGTACTCCATAACTTGGGATGCTCTGAAATTTCTGCCAGATATGATTGCTGAGTGAAGTCTATGACATTTAAAAAATTGAGGAGAGTAGGAAAAGTGCTACAAAATTGAACATATTCATCTCTTTTGTAAAGGGAACATGCACAAGGAATCCCATTCCATGCCATCTTCTCTGGCAGATTGTCCCTTCTATTACCTCTACCCTCTCACTGATTTTCAGTCATTCCTTGTCTGCTGGCTGCTTTGCTGCTGCCAACAAACATGCTCATTACTTCTCAATCCTCCAAAAATCCTTACTTGAACCATCAACCCACACTAGCTATCATCCTCTATTTCTCCTCCTTTTGGTGACTAAACTCCTTGAGAAGGCAGTGAGTGCCTCCACTTCCTTTCCTCTCATCTTTCTTAACTCTATCCTGGCTTCTTCCCTCACCATTCAGTAACTCTCCAAAGTTACCAATAATCTCTTAATTGCACAAATCAATTGCTTTGTCTCTGCATCCTTTTTACTTCCTTTGCAGCGGTTGATACTGTTAATCCTCTTCTTTCCTTTATAATTTTTTGGTGATATTTCTCTATCCTGGTTCTTCTCCTACTCACCTGACTACTCCTTCTCAGTTTCCTTTTTTGGATCTTTATCCTAATCATGGTTCCTAACTGGAGGTGTCCCAAAGGCTCTGCCTTGGTATCTCCTCTCCGGACTCTTTCACTTTAGGGTTTCAATGCTCATTTCTGTGCTGATGACTCTCACTCAGATCTATTTTTCCAGCCTTAAATTCTTTCCTGATCTTCAGTCTTACATCTCCGAGTGTCTGTTGGACATATTAAACTTGATGTCTTGTAGATAAAACAAATCCAGCATGTCCAAAACTGAGATCATTTTATCCCCTCCTTCTTCCTAGCTTTCTTATTACTGTTGAGAGTATCCCCATACTCCCAGTCATTCTGGCTCACAACAGAGTAGACTAGGGGCAGGAGAGTCAGCAATCAAACAGAAGTTTAACTTCTAAGAGAGAGAAATGGCTTGCAAAAGAAGACTAGATATATTGCTTTAATAATATGTTCTAGAATTTTGACAGAAATAAGAGTTAAATTTACTGGCCTATAGTGTTCAATCTAATTAGACTATATCCAACTATTGTGTTCAGAGCAATTAGATACTAGTGCCCCTAGTAGGAGGACCGCTTTAGTGGGGCTAAATATTGATTTATGTATTTGTGACTATTCAAAGACTTAAAAAGTGTATTGTAGCAACAGTGTACAACAGCAAGAGTGAGCCAAGGTTCTCTAGTGACAAAAAGTCCATTCAGAGGAGGGCTTCTTGTCTGGGGCTGTTGGTGTTTGCCCGAGCTCAGGGACCATCAGTTTTGCAATTTAATTGCAGCAGAGTTTATCGAGGGTGAATACAAAGGATTGTTGTTATGTCAAACCTAGGTCTCAGCTTATTTATTGGGCCTTAGTTCTGGAAAATGGGTGTCTCCTAATATCTTTAGAAGGTCATTCTTGATTTTTCACACTCTCATCTGTATCCAATTAGTTGTCAAGTTTTATTTCTAAAGGGATAGCTAAGTGGTTCAGCAGATAGTGTCAGGCTTGGAGTCAGGAAGACTTCCTGAGTTCAAATCTGGCTCCATACACTTACTAGCTATGTGACTCTGGGTTAGTCACTTAACCCTGCTTGCCTCAGTTTCCTTATCTGTACAGTGATTTGGAGAAGGAAATAGCCAACCATTCTAGTACCTGTGTCAAGAAAACTCCAAATGTCAGACATGACTGAAAAATGACTGACCCTTTTTCTGCCTTTATAAGATCTTCTGTATATATCTTCTTCTCTCCTCTGATGTTGCCATAAGCCTGATGTAGGCATTTATCACATTTTCCCTGGATTATTGCAATAGTCTTTTGGTTGATCTCCCTTCTTCAATCTCTCTCCACTCAGCTTTCCTAAAGCATACATCTCAGTATGTCATGCCTCTATTCAATAAACTCCAGTGACTCCTTATTACCTCCAAGATTAAGTATACAATTCCATGTTTAACTTTTAAAGCTCTTCCTCATTTATTCTCTTTCTGCCTTTCCAATTTTCTGCTTTATTCCCTAATATGTACGCTGTGATCCAGTAACACTGGCCTGCTTGTTTGTCACACAAGACACTCCATCTCCCTAATCTGTGTGTTTTCACTGGCTGTGCCTCATGTCTCAAATATTCTCCCTTTTCATCTTTGCCGTCTTGGTCCTGATTTCCTTCAAGTGTCAGCTAAAATTTTCTGCAAGAAGTTTTTCCTCATCTTTAATCTTAGCAACCTTAGAAAGCTTAAGATTATTTCCAACTTATCCTGTATAGATATTGTTTATACACAATTGCTTGTGTATTGTCTCCCCATTATGTTATTAGTTCTTTGATGGAAAGGACTGTTTTTTTTTCCTTCTCTTTATGTCTTTATGTGCTGGGCACAAAATATGCATTTAATAAATGTTAATTGACTGTTTGACTGACTGAACAGAATGGACTGAACAGAATAGGCCAATGAACTTGACTCCTATTTCTGTCAAAATTCTAGAATATATTATTAGAGCAATTCTCAGTGAATATCTAGAAGATCATAAAGAAATTGCATGGATTCACCAAGAACATACGAGAACAATTTAACATCACACACACACACACACATATGAGACAATCAAGGTTAATGACTTGCCCAGGCTCACATAGTTAGCAAATGTCTGAGAATGGATTTGAACTCAGGAGCACCTGACTTCAGCGCTGGTACTCTCTACATTTAGCTACTTAGCTGCTCCTCATTTACTTTTAAAGCCTGGTAGATGAGAGGAATGAACATAGTGAACATAGTTATATATCTGGATTCCAATTAAGCATCTGAGGCGTCTTAGAATATTATCCGTGTGGACAAAATGGAGAGTTATAAGTGAGTACCAAGTACAACTGGGTAGATTCAGAACTGTTTGGGTGACAGCACCAAAGCATATCTATTAATAAATCATTATCAAATTGGGAATTCCCCAGGGATTTATAGAGTTAACTCAGATATCCATCTTTGATTTCCATTTTCCCCTCCAACACTTTCATCAATCACTTGGATTAATATTGAAGAGATTTGCAGATGACACTCAAATGAGAAGTATCTAACTCATTGAATGATAAAAGATGTAAAAATATTTAAACAGTAAAAATGCTGGAGAACAAATAATGATATGAACTTTAAAAGGGATAATATGAAGTCATAGCATCATATAGACTGAGATGTAGGAAGGACCTGAGAAGTCATTGACTTGAACCCATTCATATTACAGATGAAGAAGGTGAGACTCTAGTGATTGAATCTAGGTCCTCTCATTCATTCCCAAAGCACTGCTTTTCCTACTCTGAAAGTAAATTACACCTTCATCTCAACATGAGTGAATGGAATAGGATTTATATCTAACTTAAAAATAAAACAAACCCCAAAGGAGTTTAGTATATGGATTTATTTTTTAATTCTTTCATTTTTTCTTTTTAGTGAGGCAAATGGGGTTAAGTGACTTGCCCAGTGTTTGAGGCCAGATTTGAAGTCAGATCCTCCGAACTCCAGGGTTCTATCCACTGTACCATCTAGATGGCCCAGTATGCGGATTTAGTGACATATTTCTTTTTGCTTCTTGAGAGTACTTTTGGATGAGTGAGGCTCCTGAAAAGTGATCTTTAGGGAAATGAGAAGTTATTATATTTATATTATTAAGATACATATTTATATTTATATTACATTATATTTATATTCCCTTACAGGCTGTAAGTTAGCTTGTCATCATTACAAAAGAAATATTTGTTGATGAATTTATTGATTTCTGGAAAAGAAATTAAATTCTCTTTTGATAGTTTTTCCCATTGTTTAGCAACCATCCCTGGGATGAATATCTTCTAATATAATTCTCTGCTATAATTTTAACCTATTGCTTATCCTCCAGGAAATTTACCACACCTGATACTTATCGGTCTCATACAGTAGTATCTTTCCTATCTAGTCAATCCTATTTAACTTTTTCTCTTAGATCTTATAATTTATTAATCATGAAAGGAAAATCATTAAGTACCTATATTCTGATTCTTTAGTACTTTTGGATTATCTCTTGGAAATCTCTTTAAATGTCTTACTTTTCTCTTAAGTATGGTCACGTACAAAGAATGTTGTATACAGGAGAAAAATCATAGGACTTAATAAATATTTGTTTATTTTGCTTTGGTGTTCTATGCTGTATTAGTTCGAATTCAATGCAGACTACTAACAATACTCTTTTTTTAAATTGATGATGATATGTTGCTAACTACATTCAAGATTCATGACTTTGTTTCTTCATGCATTCATAAGACAATGAAAATATTTCTTCCTAATTTTTTACAGTCAAATACCAAAAAGATACTAATTACAGCATACATATATCTTTATATGGATATACATATGTATATATCTCTTTATTGTTTATGTTCACAACAATTCTTTGTGGTAGATTGGGTGAATATTATTATCTCCATTTGACAAATGAGTAAATTGAAGATCACAGAAGTTGTGACTTTTTTCAGGTTCATCTTGTGTTGGATTTAGGCTTTTCTGATGATACACTTTCTCTAGTGTATTTTTCACTTCCTACTCTCCCATGTGCATGATCCCACCAAGTATTGCTTGATGTGTTCTCATAAAGGTCAATGAATATATGCTGGATGCATTTTGAGTAAGGTTGGGACCACACTGCACCTCACAGCTAATGTTTCTTGTGTCAGTGACCCTAAAATGGTGACGAGATTCTCCCATCAGCCATAGAGAGATGCCGTGTTATTTGAGTATTTTTATCACCAGATAATCACTGTATGATCTCAGATACCATCATCTATCTCTAGGACCCTTTTGTCCCCTTCTTATTACAGTTTTATTTATCTTTTTATCTATTTATCTTTTATACACAATTGCTCTCTTTGTTTGTGGCAAAGTATGGTATAGTGGAAAGAACTCTAGATCTGAAGTTAGATGACGTGGGTTCAAATCTCAGCTTTGCCACTTACTATGTGACCTTTGGATGGGTCACATAATCTCTCTGGGCCATCTGCCAAAATAGAGGATGGACTTGATGGTCTCTAAGGTCCCTTTAAGCTCTAGGCTATGATCCTGAGACCGTATAATGACAACATTAAAATCACATTAAAGTCACCTTGTATCTCTTTAGCTTAAGGATGTCACGAATGAATGATGTGAATGAAGGAAAAAAGCATTTATTAAGTAATGCTTATGGCAGGCACTAGGCACTGGATCAATATCAAGTTACTTTTTGCATATTTATTCTCCATTCATATTAATAACTTTACCACCACAAATACTTTCAGAAGAAGAGCAGAAGAAACTACCCGTCCACAGTGATACTGATAGTACATGTTTCTTTTTTTCTCATTTTATCCATTATTTAAAGAAAGGAAGTGTGCTTTAAGAGCTTGATACCAATTTTCTCCATTCTATTTCCCCTGGATTTTGTTGCTTTTTAGTGTTATCTTTATTTACATTCCAATAATGGTTGTGTATATTATTCTTTTATATCTGCCTTCTTTATTTTACATCACTTCTTATAAATTTGCCTTCTAAAGGGACCTTGGTTGTGAATGGTGAGAACTGAGCACTTGAGTTTCTGACTAAGGATCTGGCATAAAATGATGGGTTAGGCAGGGTACTTGGCAGAAGTCTTAGCTGACTGCAGCAGGGTCAAGAGAATACAATGAATTATTTTCAGTATGGTACCACACTAACTTTGTATCCAAATCAACAAATAGGACTTTTCCTTCTCCATAGAGACTACATCTCTTCCTTCTACTATATCTGTCTTGTTCTCCAATGTCTAAAGTTCCTTCCTGATCTGCTGCCATGTTCCCTGTTTCTTCTGGAAATGGAGCCTTTTCCTGAATGTCAGACATTAAAATGGGGTGCCCACCACTCACTCATTAATCATTGACATTGACTACCTTTCTGCCTTTTACCATATTGTGCTAATGTTCCACCCTCTTGCCCAAATTATGTACACGTACACACACATACACGTTTTTCCATAAGACACAACCCACAGACTATTTCTCTCTCATTGTTTTGGTGAGCCATTGGGCTACAAAGCCATTAAATTTCAACGGGTTGCCGCCAGTTAACAAGAGAATTGATATTTTAAATCCAGAAGTATAAATGTTCTCAGTAAAATCAATTCCTCTTTAAGTCTGAGCACCTTTTTCCTCAGCAGGAAGACTTGTGAATCATCATCCTTTGTTGTCACAGGGGCTGGCTCTAGCACCACCAACAGTGATGAAAGCTTTGGCATCTGAGCAAGACCAGATGACTGTGGCAAAAAAGATTTGGAGAGGCTATAAAGCTTAAGAAGAGTAGATTTGGGTCTTACAGACTAATAAAATGATGACTTTTCTTTGGTGTTTACAGTGTTGTGTCTCAGAACCACATATTTCAGCTTGTCTTGTTTCCCGGAGGAATGACAAAGGTTTGTAGTCCTTTTATCACAATATTTTCGAGTGAAATTTTTTGCACATTTGGAGAATGATTTGAGTAAAACTTTTGTGTATTTTGGGACCTGGTCAACTTGATCTAGATGAAAAGAAAATCATTCCTCCCAGCCCCACTGGGGCATGGACTTTTAGAAACCAATCTTCATTGTAGTCTTCTTTTCCACTCTATCTAGTCCCAAAATATTCTTTCTAATGCTAGTTTTGGTATCCTCTCCCTATTTTCCTCTTTGATAGCATAACTTTTATTTCATTTTTTGTTTATTCATTGGAATATATTTGACTGTTGAATAAATGAGTACTATACTTTCTTCAAGGGCAGATGAAAATACAAAAGTGACTTTTGCACCAGTTCATTTGCAAAGATACCTTGAAGGCAGTGAATGAGAAGTCCCATTTAAAAATACAGTTTGCTCCAGCTCTGGGATAAAAGAAATTGTTTGGAATTAGAATTCTGATAATGGTTGAAGAATAATCATTATGCTTTCATCTTTGCACTATTCTTCAGGCATAGTTGCCACAGGGATGTTTTTCATGTTATAAGCAGAAATTTAAGGAATGATCTATAGAAACAGGTAGAGTCCTATATGTTTGAGCCCACAGCTTCATTATCTGGATAGAGAAAAGGGCAAAGGGATACTGTTTTTCTCTCCTATCCTCAGAACAAAGAAGTGAAAAATGGTGATATATGGTAGATTGGTCCCTCTCAAAAAAGACTGAAGCCTAAGAGAGTTAAGGTATGTTAGGGCAAAAAAAATTTTTTTTTAAATTTTTGCTGGCAGTCAGATAATTGGCTTCCCATTTCTGCACTGACTTCTCTGTCTTGAAATCTCCTCTCACTTCAACTTCCTTCTTGAAATTCTGCTTTCAGGTTTGATTCCTGATATCCCTTAAGTTTGTTGTTAAAGTTTGGATCCCAGTTTGGCACTTGTTTCTCTTTCTCTGGGGTAAGCATACTCCCTTGACCCCAAAAGAGAATCAGACACTTTTTGAATAAAGGTTCAGTTTTCATGTTTGTATTTCAAATTACCAAGGGAGGAGAAAGGTCAGGGCACTGGAAATGTGAGCCCCAGTGGAAGAAAATTGCTTATGAGTGCTGAATAACAGCGTATAGGTTGAGAACAGTCTGTGATATAGAATGCAGTGAGTCAATTATTAATATTTCTATTGCCTCCACTAAAGAGAACCTTCCATTCATACTGGCATTAGGTTAGAAGATAATACCTCAACTTCTGAATAGTAGCTATAGGATCATTCTTTAAGCAGAGCAGCTTCCTTTGTCCTCCATTTGCCTGGTGGAAAGACCAAATGTAAAGAAGAAAAAAGGGAAGAGTCACTGATATAATTTGTGTTCTTGTTCCTGATGATTTTCAGGAAAGAAGTATGGATTCGTTTGACTAAATCTAACAGGTCATCAGTGCGAACCAGAATTCTATATAATTAGTGATAGACATTACCAATCGTTGTCATTGTAATCAAAAGTATGCATAAGAAAATTCTGTATATATCATAATCCAGATACAGTCTTCATTATGGCAACCTTCATATCAAGATAGTACAAACAAGACATGTTCAAAAGGGCTTACAATTCAATTGTTAACAATGAACAAAAGATCCTGTCAATTTCCAGATAACAGTTATAGGACCATTCTTTTAGTAGAGCAACCTCCTTCATTTGCTTGGTGGAAAGACCAAATGTGAAGAAGAAGGTGGAGAGACACTAATATAATTTGCACTATTGTTGCTGATGGTCTTTTGGGAATAAGTGTGGATTAGTTTATCTAAATCTAACAGGTCATCAGTGTGAACCAGACTGCTCTGTAATTAGTGAGAAGCACATTACTTTAGCAATCATTGTCATTGTAATTAAAGGTATGCATATGGAAACTCTGCGTCTTATATATCATAATTCAGACACAGCCTTCACTATGGCATCCTTCATGTTAAGATATGACAAAGAAGACATGTCCAAAAAGTCATTAACAACAAACAACGTATCATGATCATAAGCTTTCTTAATATCTCTAGTTGCTTATGCCTTTTTCTCCCCCTCCTCCTATGAGCCTTAATTTATCTCTCTGTATATTTTATATCTCTCCTGAAGAATGTAAATTTCTAAAGAGCAGGAATATTTTTGTTTTTATCATTTTAATCTCAAGGTCTAGCACATTGCTTTGCACATATCCAACCTCAAATAAATGTTCAATTGAATAAGGGCCATTGCAGAACAGGGGAACAAATACATAAATAATTTTCTACAGTAGTAAAAGTTATAGTAGGTCAGAGCTTTACAGTGTGGAATGTGTGAGTTGTTCCCTAGAATTGGCTGGAGGTGGAAAAATTGTCATCTCACCTCTGTAGCATTCCGTTAGAACACTCCTCAGGGGAAACTTTAGTCACTTTGGAAGACTATATCCCTGTCTACCCTCTTCATTACTTGTCATATTCACATCAACACATTGGCTAGGAGGTAGTTGAGACATGATCCTTGTGCCTCACTGCCTCTTCTGTCACTGTCATTCAGAAGTCTTTTCTCCTTTGGGGTATATTTGTATGGAATCATCTTTTCAGCATAGATCTAGAATTGGAAGGGCCTTCCAAGTGGTTTACTTCAACCCTTTCATTATACATTTGAGGGAATGGAAGATCGGGAGAATGAAGAATTTGTCCAAGAATATATAGAGTAAGCTTAGGAGGTGAGGTTTTCACCCAGGTCCCTTAGCTCCTGAGTCTTTCCTTTGTATTAAGTCATTCTCTCTCCTTGCTTAAGTATAATACATGGCTCTCATTTCTCCTCTTTATCACAATCTTTACCCCCATAGTCAAGGTCGGTCTATCTATCTATCTATCTATCTATCTATCTATCCATCTATTCATCTACTTATCTGTCCCTCCATCTATCCATTTCTATGTCAGTCTGTCTGTCTGTCCATCTGTCTATCTCTATCTGTTTTATATCTATCCATCTGTCTATTTGTCCATCTGTCTATCCATCTATCTATTTCTCCATCTGTTAATCTGTTTATCTATTCATCCATCTATCCATCTATCTATTGATCTATCTATCTATTCTGTCTGTCTCTCCCTAATCTCTCTCATTTTTCTCTATGATAATACATAGTTATATCATACCATACCTTAATCATTTGTACTATGCTAATTCTTTTATCCAGAACTACAGAATTCATTTTTTTCTGATTATACCCTTCTATTTTTCCATCTTTTCCTTTATCTCCTTCCTTCCAAATCTTTTCATTGTCTTCATCTTGACTTCCTGTCCTCTTTATTTTCTTAGTAAATCAACCCACTCTTGCTTCCCTATAAAGTGGTAGCCCCATCCTTGGTTTCCTTCCTTGCTGGTTATTGGGGTCATGCCTTGCCAAATTCCAGCCCTGAGTTATCTTTATCATTTGCCTTCTTCACTTAAACTCAAGTACTGAGTTAACCTCACAATTGCACAAATATCTTTTTGTTCTTCCTTGATAAACCTTCTATCATTGTCTTTGTGAGGAGCCATTGCAAACCTTTCTTTCTCTTCCATCCATTTTTACTGCCGCTCCCTTTCTTTCTCTGCAGAAAACTTCGCCTCTTATTTTGCTGAGAAAATAGAGGCAATATGCTTTTATTACCTGCTTCTTCCCTATTTTATGCCTTAAAACTTTTACACTACATCTTTTTCTCTTTTGTTCTGAGGAAGAAGTGATCCTTTGTGCCAAGACTAAGTCTTCTACTTGTATCGTTGAATCCATCTCTTCCTATTGCTTTTGGAAGATTGCTTTTTTCCTATCTTCAATCTCCTTTTCTATCGGTTTTTTTCTGCTGCCTACAAACCTTATCTAATGTCCCCATGTTAAAACAAGCAAAAAAAAAAAAGCCCTACAAAAAAGCTTTCACTTGGGCCTTTCATTTCCTTAACCGATCATCTTATAACTCTTCTCCCTTTCCAAGCCAAACTCTTAGAAAAAGTTGCCTACACTCAATGCTATACTCTACACCATAACTTCTTAAACTTTTTTTGTTTGTGACCTAAGAAGTTTTAAATGACTCAAGTATATAAAATAGGTGTACAAGCAAAAAAAATACTGATAATAAATCATAATTTTGCAACCCCTACATTCAGTTATATGATCCCAAATGGGATTGCAACCCTCAGTTTAAGAAGCTTTATGCTATACATTTAGTTACTTCTCCATCTATTGGCTTCTCACCCAGTGAAACTCTTCTTTCCAAGGGTACTAACGACCTCTTAATTGCTAAATCCAATTATTTCAATCATTTCTTGGGTCAAATTCCCTGTAGGTTTTGATATTACTGACAACCTCTCTTCCAGATTAGTTCCTCTTTCTCAGGATTTAATGGCATCGCTTTTAGCAGTGCTTTTCATAATTGTTAGCCTATTTGTTTGAAATCTCCACTGCTGTGTGATTATACATTTTCTGTCCCACAAGTGTGGGCATCTCCCAAGGTTCTATTCTGGCCCTTCCGTTCTTCTCTCTCCAAAGTTGTATGAGTAGAGAGAAGAGATTGAATAGGAAAGATTGTTGGAGATAAGAGATTGGATATGAAAGATTGTTGGTGGGAGGAACAGCAAGAGTTGGTAATTGAAGCCTTGTGATGTGAGGAGTTGATGACAATGATGATGTTAGTTAAGTTTAGAGGAGGAGAGGGCTTTTGGAGAAAAGATGAGTTTTCTTTTGATTAGGTTGAGTTTGAGATTCCAGTAAGCATGTAGTGATGTGGAACTGAAGTGCAAGAGAGAGCTTGGGGCTGTGTAAATTGATTTGAGGATCATCCATGTAGAGTTGTATATTATATCCATGGGAACTGATGAATTTGCTGAGAGAAGCCATAGAGAGAGAAAAGAAAGAGAGGCCATTTGTTCAAATCAGCTACCTACTATGTTTATAATGGACCTTCTCATTTCCACATTTTAGGACCTTTCATTTTCTTTGAGGTTCAGGTGAGGAGTCAGGGTCTCCATATGGCTTTTCCTGAGCTTCCAGATAGTGTATTGTACCTCTTTTTACTAGCTAATATTTCACATTATGCACTCTGTGTCAATTCTCTAACTCACTGTTTTATAGCTATGTGTGCATAGGTTTCATTCCATCAATAGAATGTAAGCTCCATGAGGGTACAGACTCTTTGATTTTTGCATCCTTAACACTTAGCACAATGCCTTGCAACATAATAAGAGCTTTATTTAATTAAATTGATTAAAACATATTAGAATATCCTTAAATGCCTCTAAGGGGTTAGTAGGGAAGGCATTTTGTTTTGGGGGGACTGATAAAAACAGAAAGGAATGGGTTAAGTAAGTCATATTGGATAGAACATAAGACTTGCATCAGAAAGTCAGGAATTCAAATCCAGCTTTAGGTACTTAGTGACTATGTCACCATGAACAAATCACTTACCCTCTTTGTACTTCAGTTTCCTTATCAATAAAATGGGGATAATAATGGCACTCACCTTCTAGGACATCATGAGAATAAAATGAGATATTTAAAAAGTTCTTTGCCAAAGCACTATATAAATACTAGCTGTTGTTGTGATAAATATTCATTTGAGTACAGATAAGGGGGGAAAGCAGAAGAATAAAAGATTAGGTAGACAAGGGCAGTTTGAAGGAGATTCCCTATGAACGAGGAAGAAATTGATAGTGGAACGAGGAGCCATTACAAATTTCTGAGAAAAAAGGTTACCTATATTGAAGTGTGAATGGAGGAAAATCACTTTAGCAGCAACTTTTAAGATTTTTTTGATCTGTTCTTGTATGAAAATAGAGTGATGTTATCACATAATTCTATTTTTCTATCATGCTATTCCCCCTAGTATAAAGCTGCATACCTAGGAGGTACTCTAAACATTTTTTTTTTTTTTTTAGGCTGAGAAAACTTTGTGATTTTGATCTTTTATCATGAATTGTTCACTTTCAAAATACAATGTGATAAGACCTCAGGGCAGAAAGAGCCTTGGATTGGAGTCAGAAGATTTAAATAAAAATCTTGCTTTTACCACTTAATTTTTGTGTTATTTGAGTAAATTATTTAACCTCTCTAGGACTCAGTTTCTCTGTCTCTAAAACGAGAGGACTGAATTAAACTGCCTCTGGGGTGTCTTGCAGATCTTGCTCTGTGATCCTCTGATCATGTGATTTTTAAAGTTTTTTGGCTTGGCACTTGCTGATGTATTTGTTTTCGTTATTGGATTAAAAAGCAGGAAATATGTGGTCTGACATGGAGACGTTCATATTTTTGTTATATGATTATGTAAAATCATTTAGTGCTTCCGAAGAGCCTCTAATTCTATAAGTTATGGTGGAGTTGCAAATATGCTTCAGTGGAATAATTTCCTATATTAATAAAATTACAGTTCCAGAATATCTATCCCCTTTCAAAAAAAAGGGGGAAATATAGGCCTATTGTATAATTATTGCGTTAATTTGTTACCTAATGTTGCCATATATAGTTTGGCTTATATTTAAAAGTCATAAAATTACATTTTAAAAAGAATATTTTATGCTTAGAAATACCTTCCCCTTTTCCCTTTCTAAATGAATAGTGTCTTATTTTATTATTCATTTATGCAACTTAGGTTCCCTAAAATATTGCTTGGGCAGGTGGGCTGACAAGCTGCTTCTGATGGAAAGTTTTAGGGAGAGAGATTTTTCAAAGTCCACTGAGGAAACATTATTAGGCTAATGAATAGTTAAGTTGCCACTTTTTGTAAGAACAGATTAGGGAACATTTGGAACTTGGGTCCACTGTAAGTAGGGTAAGACTATTTTCTTAATTTCTTTTCTTTCTTCACAAGCTCTTTTCTCTTTTAACCTTTGTTCCCTGGCCCAAACTAAACTCCAGTCCTTTTGCCATCTCAGGTTCCTGAATCATTTTGTTCCACCAAAATATAAAATGGTCGTAATAAAGACACTGTCACCCAAGGGCATACTGTCTAGAAGTCTAGTATAGCGAGTTCGTACCCAGAGTAAGGGATGATATAATAGTGACTCCCTTTCTTGACCTAGTATACCCTATACCTCTGGGCCTGGACCACAGCCCTGTTGACTTTGAGGGAAGGTAGAATGAAGATAGATTTCATGAAATCATTAACTTCATTACATCAATCTTACTGAAAACTTTTCCCAGGGTTAAAATCAGCCACAGATTTTTTGTGGTCTCTGCTTAGGTAAGACAGATAAGGGATAGCATTTAGAAAGAGGAGTTGGAAGGAGAGAAATTTTCATGTAGAAGGTGCAATATGGTTTTTTCAAATATTAAGTTTGTATCTAAATTATATATTAGTTTGCTATGAAATAAGAAATTCTTAGCCAGTCATGACTCATGTATTTGAAGTTGATCTGACCTTCTATCCAGAAGAGGGCAGTAACAGTCTAAAATTCAAGCTATTTTAATTCAAGTTGCCCCCTTTCTTAAAATTCAGTGCCTTCTTTTGAATTTGTCATACTTAAGTATGTTTCTCTCACTTTCTTTTGCCTATCCTCTTCACTTTTCGTGATAAGTTACAAGTTTCATATTTACGTTTATAATACTTTGGTTTTGTCTAAATAGGAAGATTTTTGGCTAGCCATAAGCTAACTAGAAATGGAACACCTGATGGTTTTTGCTAAATTTGACATGATTGATGCCCTATATCTTGAACACAATTTCCCAAGCCAAGCTTGTAATACAGACTGAGAAGATTTAAACTAAAAAAGGTGTCTTCTTCCTGAATTTTAAATCATATCTGTTCAGTTAGCTTACCTGTTATAGAATAGCTAATAATATAGCTATCGAATGTAGAACATGGCTTAACAGATAATGGAGACTTTTGTGACTAGAAGTTAAATATTACAGTGCTCATTGTCAGTTTCTAAACATGCAGAACAAAATGAGGAAGGGGAATCACAATAGAAGATTATATGAGACACTATAACACTGCCTGGCATATAGTACGGACATGAAAAATGCTTATTGATTGACTCAAAGTCCCACTTTGTACCATGTACACTTCATATTTGGTTTTGAATCATTTTAGAACTATTCATGTGTGTGGATCTACTGCTTACTCATTTTTTATGAGCTCTTTTAAGGTCCACTATTTCCCATATGGAGATGTTTATAAATATATATATATATGTATATAGATATATATACATATATATATATATATAAATGTGTATATATATATATATATAATATAAATATATAATGTTCTTCAGGTAAACTCACAATGAGAAAAAATAGTGCAAAAAGAGATTGTTTGGTGGAACATTTGGGCGAGCTGTGGTGGAGTGTAGTTGTAGGGAAAAGAATGCAAGAGGGAAAGTTATGCGTGTTCAACTCCACTAACATGGGCAAAAGAGAGAATGGGTGTGAAGGAATGGGTAGGGAATGGGCTTGTTAAATTGAAGAGACAAAATGATTAGTTTTATTTTCTCCAAACCTATAGTTTGCCTCAAGATACACATCTTCAGGTATTTATGGCCAACTCTGGTGATTTTCTCCCTCCCAAACCTTCCCCACCATTTCATGGTGCTGGTGCTTATCATCTCTAGTACTTAGACATTCTTAGCAGCTATGGTGACAGTGGGAAAACTTCTGTTTTTCAAAAAGTACTTGTTGCCTAGCACAGCATCTACAAAATTTCTCAGTCATATGCAATTATCTACGGCACTTATGTTAAGAAAAGACTATGCTCAGTAATGAAAAGAGGGGGAGAGGACTTCTAGCTCCAGAACTAAGTGAATTGTTATATTTAAGTCTAGCTTTTTTCCATCATATCCCAATTAGACATATGAATATATATATATATATATATATATATATATATATATATATATATATATATACATGTGTGTGTGTGTATGTGTGTGTATAATTAAAAAAACAATAAAAATCCTTACAAGGAAAGATAGATAGAAAAACTAGATGAAAAGCTGAAGAAGCAAATAAATAAAAATAAAGCCTTTATAAGTTATTTGGGAAAGTTGAAGAGCAGTCTCAAAAAAAATTTAACCAATCATAAGTAACTCCAGAAAGAACAGATATATGTTGAGAGAATAACAGAAAGAGTTAAAAAGAAGACACCAAAAAGATAAATAGGCTCTGTAGTCTAGAGTAGATGATGGCGAATCTTAATTAATAATGTTCAGTTTAAAAAAGAGAATGACAGAGAAAATATAAAAATGTAGAAATAAAAAAAATCTGAGCAAAAAAAATACTTTCCCCAAAATCTAAGATCACAAGAGATCTTAAATCCAAAGCCATATTTTGAGAATTGTTTGTTTTCTACAAAAGTTCATGCTAAAGACAAGAGACTAAACACTATATTTCAGGTTAATTATATAAGAATTTCCTAAAAGTATTAAGAAAAATATATATCAAGGGAATACATAGACTAACATCAGTGTAAAATCACAAATGTAGCTCACCCTAAAATTTAGTAGTCTAGCTCAAATGCTTCAATTTTAAAGAAAGAACTTATAGCCACTCAAGAAGAGGCAGTTTATATTATTAAAGAATACTAATTCAAATCGTGTAGGTCTACTTGTTATGAAATACAGTGAAACAGAATTCAAATAATATATTAGTAATAAGGAAAGGAAATCAGTTTTCCCTGAAAAAACAAATATGTTGTAAAGATAAGCATACTCTTCAATGAGAAGATACAAACTTATAAAGGATGACAGATTTTCAGCTATTTATTCTGAGAATTTCTTAGGTAAGTCTAGTCATTGAAATAAAAATACAGCAAACAAAATAATCTTAATAAAGACAAACAAGTGCATAGAGCATGACAATGCTAGGAGATGATTCAGTGTTTATGAGCTTCAGGGAAACAAAATTATTATTCCTTCATCTCACAGGGTCCTTAAATGAATAAAAAGAGACAAGGTTTGGGTTAATCCAAACAAGGATGGCCAGACAAATATTCAAAATAGGTATGAGAAAGGAGAGAAAGTATTTAATGATACAAAGAGGTATAATCCTACTATATCCTGCCATGATCAAACAACATGTAGAATATTTTATTCAGTTATGGGAACAACATTTTAGAAAGGAAAACTGATAAATTAGAATGTCTTAAAATAATAAATGAAGTGGTTATATCCTTGAATTCATGCCATATAAAGACTGGTTGAAGAAAAAAAGATATGTTGAGCATGGAGAAGATTTGCTCAGGGAGAAAGGGACATAATAACTGAATTCCAATATTTGAAGGTTTGCCATGTGGAAGAAAGATTAGATTTATTCTGTTTGGCCCAAGAGGGCAGGATTAGGAACGGTGGGTAGATATTTTCAGAGTTTGATATAAGGAGGAACTTCTTAATCATTAGAGAAAAAGGACTGTCTGAGGAGTTGGATAGATTCTCCTTCATTGGAGTTCTTCAAACAGAAATTAGATAGATATTTATTGCCATGGTGTAGAGACAGTTTAAAAAAAAGTATAGTTTGGATGAGGGCTTCTTTTTTATTATTATAGCTTTTTATTTACAAGACATATGCATAGGTAATTTTTCAGCATTGACAATTGCAAAACCTTTTGTTCCAACTTTTCCCCTCCTTCCCCCCTCCCACCTGAGATGGCAGGTTGACCAATACATGTTAAATATGTTAAAGTATAAGTTAAATACAATATATGTCTACCTGTCCAAACAGTTATTTTGATGCACAAGAAGAATTGGACTTTGAAATAGTGTACAATTAGCCTGTGAAGAAATCCAAAATGCAGGCGTGCAAAAATAAAGGGATTGGGATTCATAGTCAACTTCAGGGTTCTTTCGCTGGGTGTAGCTAGCTGGTTCAGTTCATTACTGCTCTATTGGAACTGATTTGTTTCATCTCATTCACGTCCATCAGAATTGATCATCATATAGTATTGTTATTGAAGTATACAACGCTCTCCTGGTCCTGCCCATTTCACTCAGCATCAGTTCATAGAAATCTCTCCAGGCCTTTCTGAAATCTGGATGATAAACTTTTTCTACTAATAACTCTTTTCTCTAGAGAAATTTTTATGTTACCCTGTATAAATAAGCATTTGAAGCAAATATACAAACCAAATATTTACTGATAATAAATCATAAAGAAATTTATTTTAAAACAATTCTTTGATATACATAAAATTTACCATTTATTGCATACAAAAGCAAATGTTCATACCTCAGTATACTAGTTTATTTTTACATGAAGAATTAAATCTTGGCAGAATATTTGGTATTTTACTATTACCAGATTTTTCATGACCCTGCATTCAGTTATGCAACACTATATGGGATCATGGCCCACAGTTTAAGAAGGTTTGGTTTGGATAGTTGTTCCTCTCAGTTCTGTAGTTCTATAATTATATGTAATTGGGCTCGAGAAGGAAAGTACATTAAAGACAAATCAGGGCAGAGGGAATAAAAGAAGGCACCTAAATGGCTCCATGTTTACCTGGGCTGGAAAAGAGAAAAATGAAAAAAAAATTAGTAAAAGGATATAAAATTATTAGTAAAAGGATATAAAAGAGATATATCTGGGATGAGAGAGGAAGTAATGTGATTGTGTGGGGTGTGTGTGTGTGTGTGTGTGTGTGTGTGTGTGTGTGTGTGTATGTATGATAATGTCACTGTCCTTTTCAATAAACTCCAGTGGATCCCTTTAGCCTTCAGGATAAATACAAATTTCTGTTTGGCATTCAAACACAATGGGAATTTATGGTTCTTCATAATCTAGCCTCCTCTTACTTTTCTAGTCTTTTTACAACTTCTATATATACTCTTCAATGCAGTGACACTGGCTTCCTGGATCTTCTACAAATAAGAAAATTTCTGGTGTGACAGAAGAGGAAAATTATTAATGTTTGGGGCAGAGGAGCTGTGGGAAAACAGGTATTATTGTACTATTGGAGGAGCTGCGAATTATTCCAGCCATAAGGGAAAACAGTTTGGAACTACCAACTTACCGAACTGTTTATACAGTTGACCCAATTCTATCATATGTGTATACATATATATGGCATATACATATTCCAAAAGAAAAAAAGAAAGAAGAAAGGAAAGGTGCCAAGTGGAAAATGACTAAACAAATTATAGTATGTGAATGCAAAATAATATTTATTAGAAATTATGGAATGGAGAATTTCATAGGAAACTGAAAGGATCTTTGTGAATTGATACAGAGAAAAATGGGCAGAACAAGGAGAATAATAATGCATATAATACTAATATTGCACAAATAACACTTTGAAAGTCTTCAAAGTTCTGATCAATGCAATGATAAAGAACAAGTTCAGGAACATAAAATTACTTTCCTCATCTCCTGACAAAAAGGTGACAAAATTAAAATGCAGAAAGTAACATACATTTTTTTTTGGCCATGACTAATGTATGAATATGTTTTGCTGGACTATGTACACACATATTGAGGGATTAAAAATTGCTTGTGAAAAACAGGAGAAACAAATTAATAAAATAATTAAAGGAATTTAAAAAATCATTAATAAAAGAAATACATTATTTTAATAACCTGATATCAATGAAAGAAAATTAACAAGTAACAATTGAGCTCTCAAAGAAAAAAATCCAAAACAGATATATTTACATATGCATTTTATCAAATATTGAAAGGATACTTTCAATATTACATAATTTTATTTTGTGTAAAAATAATAATAAAGGACTTTACCAAGACATTAAGAGACTAACATGTTTTTGATACCTGAACTTGGGAGAGGCAAAACAGAATAACAAAAATATTAAATAAAATATTAGCTAAAATACTATGACAATATATTGAAAGATTATATACTATTATCAGTTTGAATTTATAATAAAGGGTACATCATTAGTTTAATAGAAAAAATAATGTGTATTTGCTTATGATAATAACAAAAAGAGTAAAAAACCATAAGTAGGTGCTGAAAATTCTTATGGCAAAATAGATACTTTTTTCCCCTCTAAAATCAATTAAAAATCACAGGAATAAATTGAGTTTTCCTTAATTTATAAAGTAGAATTTACATAAAATCAGCAATCAGCATGAAACATATATATATATACATATATCATATATATACACATATACATACAAAGAAAGTGTAAAATCATTTCAAATAGGATTATTAATAAAGTAAGGTCTATTATTACAATATCACTGGAAATAGTACTAGCTGTTTCAATGAAGCAAGAAAAAGAAATCGAGAGAATAACCATAGACATAGAAGAAATTGTTATTGATTTTTTACAGATTATGCAAATCTGTATCTGGAGAACTCTAAGGAGTCTACCAAAAAGCTTAATTGTTAATTGAATTAACTTCTGCAAAGTTGTAGAACGTAAAAAAAACTGACAAAAATTGTTTTCCATTCTTTATGTTACTAATAAAACCAAATAAGAGATAGAGAAATTCCATTTAAAATAATTACAGGATTCAAACAATATTTGTGCGTCTACCCACCAGGACCAACATCAAAATTCAATGAACATAACTATAAACTCTGTTTATGTAAATAAAGACAGGCCTAAGTAATTGGAGAAATATAGATTACTCATAGTTAAACTATGTCAGTATAATAAAAATGCCAATATTACCTAAATTAATTTACTTATTCATTAACATACTAATCAGATTGCCAAAGGGTTATCAATCTGGAAAAATAACATAATTCATTTAGTGAAAAAAAGGTCAAATAGCTCAAGGGAAATAAGGAAAATAAGCGGGAAAGACGTGAGCTAAGCAGTGTCAGACTACAAAGTATATGATGAAATTAATTATAAAAAAACTAGTCAGTACTTCTTTAAAAAAATAGAAAGCTAAATCAGTGGGACAGATTAGATACAACAGTAATAAAGTGTTTGGTTAACTGAATGATCCAAACTTTTGGGATAAGGAATAACAATAAAGCAGAAAAATACTGGGAGAACTGGAAGGTACTCTGTTAGAAATTAGGATTAGACAAATAAGTCACTTCTTATACTAAAATAAGCTTCAAATGGATAATGGTTTAAATATGGAATATCACATCACAAATACAGTAGAGGAACAAGAAAGGAAATACTCTGCAACTATGGAAAGAGGAAAATTTATAATGACATGAGGGATAGAAGGGATTGTAGAAGAGAAAATGAATATTTTTTTTATTAGTTACCATTAAAAACATTATTTTGCAAATGAAACTAAAGAAGTTAAAATGAGAAGGTACCCAGTTAGCTAGAGGAAAAATCCCCAATGACTTTGTAGTTTTTCCCCTGATAAAATTCTCATTTCCAAAAAAAAGGAACTTGATTTACTTGCATAAGAACAAGAACCATTTCCAAACTGATGAATAGTCAAATGATTTAAACAGGTCACTCTCAAGGGAATAAATTTAATTTATTACATGACACATACAAATACTGTAAATTACTACTAGTTAGAGAAGTGCAAATTAAAATATTAATAAGATTACTAAAATTATTAACAAAAAAGGGAAAAAGATTACTGTTGGTGTTCTGTAGTAAAACAAACATGTTAAAAGCATTGTTGGTGAGGCTATGAATTGGTTAAGATATCCCCCAAACAATTATGAATTATGTTTAAAAAGTCACTAAACTGCATATCCTTTGGCTCAGGAATACTGGATCCTACAAAGATAAAATAAAGATGAAAAGAATCATGTGTACAAAAAGATTTATTGTAGCTTTTTGTAGTGATAAAGAACAAGCAATTAAGAGGATTGCCAAGTAAGGAGCGACCAAAGGAATTATGATATGTGAATGTAAAATTGTAAAGTGTACTTGTAAAAATGATGAAAAATGGGAATAATTCCAGAGAAATGATGTCAAATGAAGTCACAGAGCACTGATGATGATTTCATTTACCTCTTAATAGATAGGTATTTCAGAATGAGACATACAATGGATGTTAAGGAATATTATTGTTCTATAAGAAACAATCAACAGGATGATTTCAGAAAGGCTTGGAGAGATTTACATGCACTGATGCTGAGTGAAATGAACAGAACCAAGAACATTGTACATAGCAACAAGATAATACGATGATAAATTGTGTTAGACTGTCCTTTTTTTAATAGCGAGTTGATTCAGGCCATTTCCGGTGGTCTTGCGCTAGAGAGGGCCATGTCCCCTCAGAGAGAGGACTGTGGGGACTAAGTATGGATCACAACATGGTATTTTCATTTTTGTTGTTGTTTGCTTGCATTTTATTTTTTCTTATTTTCCTCTTTTTGATCTGAATTTTCTTGTGCAGCATAATAATTGTGGAAATATGTATAGAAAAATTGCATATTTTAATGTATATTGCCATCTGGGGTGGAGAGAAGAGAGGGAGAAAAAAGTTTGGAATACAAGGTTTTGTAAGGGTGAATGTTTAAAACTATCTATGCATATGTTTTGAAAATAAAAAAAGCTTTAAATAAAAAAATGATAAAAGAAGAACAAAAAAAATGAGATATACATTTTGATTTTGTCCACTTTAAGGATTGGTTGTACTTCATTATATTTATTGGTCATAAGGATTTTTATTTTGTTTTATTTTATTTTATTTTATTTTAGTGAAGGAAAACTTTTAAGGGAAGGACCAAGGTTAGAAAGTTGCCAAAAAAGAAATAAGAAAAGGTCATTGATTTTAAAAATGTAGAGGATCCCAGAAAGAAATGCAAATAATCAGGACAGCTTTGAAAAATAACATTAAATTTATCATATACTTAAAAGGAAAAGGCAAGCTGCACATCATAGATATTTACAACTGTATATATAATCTTTTTCTATTTGATTTTGTATATGGAAATGATAATTTTATTTGATGTTTGCTAAACTCAGAATAAAAATAAAATAAAAACACAAGTATTTAAAATAAGGTTTCAAAATTATCTAAATTCTATGAGTATCATATTTTGTCTCCTTTTCTGCCATTTTGTGATTTTATGTATCAAAAGAAGACCACACAGAATTATTGATCCTTTTTATTTTCCTTTTTTTTAAAATTGCTATAGCTTAAAAAAAAAACCCTTAGTGTCCAGTCTATTGACTATAATGAGACTTTCCATACTTAGCTAGTACAGTCTTTGGGAAAATAAAGTCTATTTCTAGGTCATTATTGCCAGGAATTGTGGTCTGTGAGCATAGCCCACAAAACTGAGGCAATGTTGTATCCTGATAATGCATTGATTTAGAACTTTGTAGAGGTCAAGAGCTGATGGGATTTGGCATTGTAATACATTCAAAAAGCACTTATTAAAACACAATTAAATTTTAAAGCTACAAAGTGCTATGCTGGTGTTTGTAATATTAATAGAGGTTTCTCAACTTCTTTTTTTCAAAGACCAGAATTTTGTGACCCTGAAAACTTAGGGAAATAAGTCAGACAGGTTCTTTGTAGCTAAATACTGAGGGGCTGTGTTACTAGTTAACTTATATGAATTATTTGTCTTTAAAGAGTCATTGGTCAATGAATGTTTTTACAGGTTTATGGGGGTATCTGTGTTTATTTTATATCCTTTTGCATGGCAAGAAAGTTTTCATTTGCTAGCTTTTGGCAATATAAACAGCAAGCAGTGAATTAAAACATGGAGTTCCAAAATCTTAAATTTTACCATTGTAGATCCATTAAAATGAGCTTATGAAACAGAATAATCTTAGAACAGAAATCATTCAGGGCTTCAGATTTTTGAGGTTCAAAGTAGAACAATGTGGCAGTTTTTTTGGAAGAATTTCTTCAGTTTCATTCCAATATTCTTTTCATATTTATTTCATTGGAAAAATGTCATTGTGTTAGTCTTGCCATCAGACATTGTGGTGCCAGAACCTCTTGATTTGATTTTTAGTACTTTTCCCTCAGTTATGTATTCTTGAACCCTCTAGACTTGAACCGCTTATGATTGCTCCTTGATTTGCTCCCAATACTAAGTTACTTCTAGTTATTGGCTGCCATTGTCTTTGTCTTAGGTTTTTATTTGGATAGAAAATGGAAACAGGCAGCCCCAATAGGGTAAGTTATTTTGTTGAAGGCAGCGTGAAGAAATCAATCAACAAATTGCTACTCATGACTGGAAATTTCGGTCTCATACAAAACTGGACAATGACCAAGTATTTTTTTCCTGAATGCCATTCAACCAACGTCAGCAAAATATCACTGATGCTATCAAAGGATATGCATAGAGATAAACAATATAAGTGAGCAGCAAAAAATGGAAATCATGTTCAAACAGAAAATGTATAGGATTGTTAGTAGCCTGGAAAGATCAGGACTGGGAGTCTGTGAGAACATTTGACAAGTAAATGGGGGGGGAATCAATGCTTCAAACCAAGTTTTTGTTGAATGTCGATTATGTGTTCAGAACCATTATGAGAATTCGAAAAGAGTAAAACCACATGGTCTTTGCCTTCAAGGAATTTGAGGGAAAATTTCAGAGAGCCAGAAAATTAAAAAAAAAAAACCCAAAAACTATGTTGTTGTTCAGTTGTGTCTGATTCTTTATGACACATTTGGGGTTCTCTTGGCAAAGTGCTGGAGTGATTTGCCATTTCTTTCTCCAGCTCATTGTACAGATGAGGAAACTGAGGCAAAGAGAATTTAAGTTATTTGTCCAGAGTCACTTAGTTAGTAATAATCTGACTCAGGTCTTCTTGATGTCAGGCTCATCTACTACATCACCTAGTTTCCTAAACAAACCAAAACCTGCCTATCACTGCCTAAAACTGTCTAAAGAGGAATGGGCAACCTCATAAAATATACTAGTTTCCCATTTACAGAAGATTTTCAGGTGGAGGTTGGATGACTATTTCTTGAAGAGGTAGAGAGGATTTGCTCAAGGTTGGATTGGACTAGATGTTTTGAGAACCCTTCCATTTCCAAGATTCTATGGTTTGGATTCAGATTTCATAATCTTATTGATGGGAGGCAAGATTAGATTAGAGTGATATGTGGAATTTAAATGAGGCAAAATTGGAAATTTAGGCTGAGTTGGTGAGTAAGGTGGATTCAATCAGATTCAACATTTATTATGTTGCTATGCTTAAGGCAAATTTTAGGAGTATGAAAATGGGGAAAAATCCTTGTCCTCAACTAACTTATAATTTAATAAGGGATACAAAATATGTATAATATAAGATTGTATATGATGGACAAGCTGTAATAAAATTGGAGGGTATAGGGATAGGATGTAGGGATGACTTTCAGTGATACTGGTATGGGGGAGAGATGAGCACTCAGGTAATGCTTCAAAGAGGAAATGACACATGTTCTGTGTCTTGAAGGTTAAGCAGGATTTCAATAGGTGATAGGGAAGGAGTGTGTTCCTGAGATGAGGGACAGACCATACACTGAAGTTTTATTTTAGGGTTGAAGAAGGAAAGTGATATCTTTATGGAATAATTTGGCAACTAGGGTGCATCAGAGCTGGAGACAAAGGATAATTTTAAGGAATTTTAAAGGATGACTAGGAGTGGGGGTAAAGGGACTTTTTGATGAGCTCTTAAAGGTTTATTGAATTGAATTAGGAAAGTCAGAAATATATGCCTAGGAACAGTGTTTCACTTGCTGATTACCAAGTCCAGCTAAGATCGATGTGGTCACCAATTGGAAAGCAACAATAAGTTAGGCATTTATATAAATAAGTATTTATCAAAAAATATTTGTCAATCATCTACTATGAGCATGCACTGTATCAGGCTCTGGAGATATATGAAGAATAAAATAATCCCTAATGTCAAAGAATTAACATTCTAAGGAATGAGACTATATATATATAATTTATTTATACATATATATATATAAAATTTATACATATATATTTATATATGTGTATATATAAAATATTTTATATTTTATACATATAAAATTATATATGTATAGACATGCATATATACATATATACACAAATAAAGCACATATTATGAAGGTAATTCAGACAAACATTTGAAGACAGGGCATAGAATGTTATACTTGAAATTAGAACAAACTGAATATTTCTCCAGTCACTTATTAGCTATGTGTGTACCTATGTAAGAAACTTAAATTCTCACAGATTGTTTCCTCATGTGCAAAATGGGGACATAATAGCATTTGTTTCATGGAATATTGCAAAATTTAAATGAGATTTATATATATATATATGCATATATATATAATTTTTTGCAAACCTTAAAATATAATATATAAATGCAAGCTATTATTATTATTATTGTTGTTTCCACTGTTTATAAAATAGTTAGTTCTGCTACAGTGCAACTTAATGCAGTTCTAAAAAATCACCAACTTATATAAAATTGTGCAGTAAAAAGGATAATTATATGGAAAATAGGGATAAAGAGTCATTATTGAAAAACTTCATCAATGACATTAAAAAAATAGGGACCTAGCAAAAACTGCACAGAATCATGTTAAATGGCAAAGAAATATATAAGTGCTACAATAAATTGTGGTGATATCCATGTCTTTTGACTGCTGATTGGTCTGTGCCCTAGTTCCCACAGAGCTTTCACTAGCAAAGTCAAGTGACTGTAAGAGGGCAACCTCAGTGCATTCATCACAACTCCTGACAAAAGATTTGACTGTAGGGGAAGAGGGAAAAAAGTAGGGGAGATCCAGCCCTCCTCAGACCACAGCTCCTACTACATCAGAAGATATAAAAAATACAAAGACCCTAAGTGGGCATTGGAAGGGTTGCAGCTTGTGAGTTATTGTCAGGGGTACAATATTCTTTACTCTCTTGAAGATGAAATCCTACAAAACCAGGCACAAAATTTGTGTTGTTATTACTCTCTAAAGTATTAATTGAATTGGATGAATTCACATTTTCAAAACAAGCATTATAGCAGAACTGACTTCCAACTCTAGTTAAATTAAAGAGAGTTTGGAAGGCAGGGCTAGAAGTAGAGGGGGATTGGGAAAGACATGTAGAAGATAATGCTTGAGCTGTATCTTAAAGGAAGAGAGGGACTCTGATGTAGAGCTAAGGAAGGAAGGAATTCTAAGCATAGGAAATAACTAACGCCAAGACACAAGTGCAGGTTTGTGTGTGAGGAACAGAGAGAAGGACAGGTTTTTAGGATTAAAGTGTGTGGGAGGGGAAGTAAGATCTAGCAAAGATGAAAAGATAGGTTGGGGTTAGGTCATGTAAGGCTTTAAAAGCTTAACAGAGGAGTTTATATTTTATCCTAAAGGCAATAGGAAGCAATTGGAATTGATTGAGTACGGGAATCACACTGTCAGATCTGCAGTTAAGGAAAATTACTTCGGCAGTAGTATAGAGCATGAACTGGAGTGGTATGAGCCTTGAGGCAGGAACAATCTAGGAATAATCTAGGTAAGTGCAGATGAGAGCCTGAATCAAGGTAATAGTTGTATGTGGAGAGAAGGTGCCATGTGGAAGAAATGTCGTGAACGTGGAAACTGAAATATTTGGCAACTTATTGGGTATGTAGAATAGCAGAGTCTGAAGTTGAGTTTAAAGCTGAGATTTGTAATCTGTGAAATTTGTGTCTCTAATAAAAATAGAAAATTTTGGAAATTTAAAAAAGTTCAGAAAAGAGGAGGGTTTGGAAGAGAAGATAATGAGTTTAATTTTGTACTTGTTGAATTTAATGCATCTCTAGGACATTGTTTGAATGATCAATAGGCAAATAATGAAATTGTTATGCTCAGCTGTTTCAATTATGCCTGATTTTTGTGTGATTCCATTTGGAGTTTTATTGTCACTGTATATTGGAATGATTTGCCATTTTCTCTTCTAGTTTTTTTTTTTTTAATGAGGAAACTAAGACAAGCAGGATTAAGTGACTTGCTTAGAGTCACACAGTTAGGAAATGTTTAAGAATAGATTTGAACTCGGGTCTTCTTGACTGTAGAACTGATTTTCTATAGACTATACCACCAAACTGCAGATGATACAAGATTGAAATACAGGGGAAAATAAGGGTTGAATATTTAGAGAGTGAATTGCAGAAAGATAGTTAACCTGTCTGTGAAGACTGTGAAGTTACCAAAAAAGCATAGAAGAAGAAAACATTCACAATTCATGTAAAGAACTTATGAGTCTCTCATTTGGAGGGTACTTTGTGAAGTGAACAAAAAGATATTTAAGGAATACTGCTTGACTGAGATTTCAAATTTGTCCATGATCCACAAGGGTTGTGCATGTGAGGTGTGATATATCCTTTGAAGCTATACAAAATCTTGGAGTTTTAATTCAGTTAATTAGTTTAGTTTAGTTTAGCTTTAGGTTAGTTTAATTGGTGATTTTTGTTTTTCAGACTTTAACTTTTTATTTACAAAATAAATAAAATATGAAGAGCTTTCCATCCTCAGCTATAGCCAAGTAACATGAGAATTAATATGCTCTCTTGGTTTTTCTGTGGTTTGTTATTATAACATAATGTTCAACTCTAGACTTGTGGTTAAACCCAAAGCCACCAGCATACAGCAAGGTCTCACCACAAGCCACGACCAACCTGGCATTTGCTCAGGGAAAGAGGGAAATTGATCTTTTCTGACTCTTTCAGGTACAGGGTCCTTTGTTTACTTTGGAATGGGCTTGAATCTAAACTAAATTTGGACAAGAACTGAACTTTTTGGGGTTTCTGATCCTCTTCATTATATAAATATCATGGTTATTGCCTTGACAGCTGGCAGGTGAAACTAGTGCCAGACAGAGATGAGCCAGATGCAGATGGGAAATGATTTGGGAGTAAAGGATCATGATGGGGTAGTGGAACATTGCTAGCTTCAGGTCACCCCCAAATCTCCAATCATTTTTACAAATTATATAATTCTATTTCCTCTAGGTTTTCTTTTCTCTTTACCTTTGTCATTTTTTTTCATCTCAACATTATCTTTTCTAACACAAAGATCATAGAACCAGTGAACCCTTCAGAGTGTACAATTGACTTTATTGCATTGAGATCCTGGGGATGCAGATTATATATTGGCTGGTGATTAGAAGTACAGATCCAATGCTAATCTTAGATTGCTAAATTTAAAATGAAAATCAATGACATCTTACCTTCACTTCCATCTTTACTTCTTCAGTTACACAAATTTAAGTAAGCATTTATTATGTAGGAGACATAAAGATAGAAATGAAACACTTCCTGACCTGAAGGATTTTATATTCTACTAGAATGAGTTGTAGCTTGTACCAAAATAAGTTTAACTCGAAGTAAGTAGCAAAGGAGAGAGGTAAAAAATATTCTAGAAATACGTGTGAAGATGAAATTTTCAGGGGCAAGGGAATTTGGAGAAGTTCCAAAGAAAGTAGCGTATCAGCTCAGCCTTGAAGGCTGTAATGCTTCTAAAAGTGTAATTTAGCGTCAGAGCATTTTCTATGTTATTTTCTGGGTCTCAAGATTTACTGCTGTGTTCTAAATCAGATTTAAACCCTAACTTAGCAACTTCTCCAAAATCTCAGACATCCTGAACTAACTGCCTTTATTGGAATATAGTTCAAGGAAAAGGTTCGAGAAGAGCTTTCTTTCCCTTTTCCTCAACAATGTTTTGACCCCAGAGTTTCTTTAAAATGGCTCCTACGGCACTCAAAATTCATTATAAATCCCACCCTCTTAAGACAATGCCCCTGCCTCTTTTCTGCTCTCAAGATTACATAATTAATTTAGTTCAAGTACAGTCTTTGTTTTGGGAGCTTACAAATCTTATTAAAAGTGTTGAGCTGAAAAGGACTTGGGAGAAAGAAAACTGCATATGGTTATTCTCTAAGTTGGATATCATAGAAATAGTCACCATGTGGAAACAAAGAGTAGTAATAAATACAGAGAAGTTCACAGAAGACAAAATCCAAGAAAGGAGCGAGTAATAAAATCACCAGTCCTTAGGCGTTCATATACAAACAAAGTGCTTTATGGAGCATTATATGGTGAAGTAGATAGAACACCTGGTCCAAAGCCAGGAAGCTCTGAGTTCAAATTCAGTCTCAGAGACTTATTAGCTGTTTGACTCAGTTTGTAAAAAGAGCCAGAGAAGGAAATGATAAAAGTAACAATTTCTTCTTCTTCTTCTTTTCTTCTTCTTCTTCTTCTTCTTCTTCTTCTTCTTCTTCTTCTTCTTCTTCTTCTTCTTCTTCTTCTTCTTCTTCTTCTTCTTCTTCTTCTTCTTCTTCTTCTTCTTCTTCTTCTTCTTCTTCTTCTTCTTCTTCTTCTTCTTCTTCTTCTTCTTTTTTGTAAATGTGTGGTGAGTGCCATAATAGATTGTGAATTAATCTCAATTTCAGGAGGAGCTGGATCCAATTATGCCTCTGATATAGAAAGGCTTTGTGATGCTAGACACATCCTTAGCTTTTTGGTGCTGTTGGCAATTCTCAAATATTACAAGTTGCAGGAAAAAATACCTGCAGAGAGGGCAGAGAGGGATTGTCAATTGGGAGTTCCTTAACCACTAAGATCACAGGTTCAGTTCCTATCTTATAAACTTTTAACTTTGTCATTGTTATTCTAAATGTGAAATTCTTGTCCAGTGATAAGTACATGGACATACTAATGGAGGAACTGAAATGACCTTCTCACTTAAGTGGAACCAAGAAAAAAGAGAAAAATTGTAGCTAAATGAAAGGATAACTCAGTTTTTCCTGTAGAGGCAAATAAAGGAATTGGTTTTATCATGCACTCAAAGGAAACAAGAAATATCATGTAATAGAGTATTATGTCATCTCATATTTCTGTACTCAAGTTAAGCATTTGCAAAAAGATTACTATAAAATTATTGTTAGCTTATAATATGGCAAAATGTTTTAGAAAATGAAGTAAAGAAAGTCTGAAAAGAATTTGATAAAATCATACAGATCTATCAATGTATACTTTGATATTCATTGCAGGTGCTTAGTTACACAACAAGAGTGAGAACTACTAATTAGGGGATAACCTATATGCTTCAGCATATTTATGAAATCCTCTGGGATAAACTTGTGGGAAGAGTTAGACAAGAATCAAAGAGGAGAGGTTGGTTTCTGAGTTACATTTTTGGAGGGAACTTTAATATCAATGACACCATTAATCCACTTAACTGGGAATCTGGAGACTTGATAGGATAAGATAATAGTATATTAATTTCTTGAAGGTAGGAAATGTTTTATGTCTTTGTAGTCTCAGCTCTCAGCAAAGTTCTGAAGATGTTAGGTGCTTAATAAATGCTTGTTGAATATGATACTGAAATCAAATACTTTATTCAAAAGAAAAAGGATAGATTATGGAGGGGCAGACTAGGATTTTATATTAAAAAGATAAGCTCATGATGAAATCTGGTTTTTGTTGTTCAGTTGCTTTCTCAGTGCATATCTGACATGTAACTGCTGTGTTTTCATTCGAGGTAAGCTTTGGAGTGTCTTGGGTGAACCTGCACAACCAGCATATTGGCAGGTGTATAAAATAGAGATCAAAGAGAGGAGAGATTAGAGGCACTGAGACCAGTAGGGAGGTTTCTGGGTCAGCTGATAAGTTATATGGATCTGAACTATGGTGCTAGCTGCAGAAAGGAGTGGACAAAGGTGAAACCCACCTGTGGAGGCAGAATTTATAGGACCTATTGACTGAAATTGATAGCTTTTAAAGAGAATTTTAGCAATTGGCAATTTGCAAAGTGTTTTGCAAATATTATCTCATTTGATTCTCAAAATAATCCTGAGAGGGAGAGTTGCTACTATTATCCATTTGAGGAAACTGAGGCAGAATTAAGTTACTTATTTACAGTCACAGAGCTAGTAAGATCATGGATTTTAATTCAGGACTTTATGATTCCAATACTTTGCTCTATTTATGCCAGGAATATATTTGAATGGATACAGAGATTGAGGGAATTGTTAGAACTCCAACCTGGGTGATGAGGAGAATGTGGGTACCATGATGAGAGCATGATGGCAGAGCACATCTCTTTAGCTTTTTTATTCTGCTATTCACTCCTGAGGTAAATCTGAGGAAGTTATTTAATCTTTCAGGGTTAGTTTTCTTCTCTGTAAAATGAAGGCAGTTATAAATAAATAAAAGATAAAGTTTTCTAGGCTTCTTTCCAGCTCAAAATCTGATCCTCTGAATACAAAAATTCTACAGTTGTTTTCTGTTTCCAGTTAGATCTTGGTCATTGTGGCTATGTTCTCTGTGTCACCCATAATTTGCCTGGGAACTTCTGATATAGTGTAACTATATCTGTATGTGTATATATTTATATTTATATATAAATAGTGTAAAAATTCTTTCTCATTTATTCCACAAAGACCTGATCTTTGAATGTGCTAGAGGCATATACTTCAAATGTTATTAAAATTCTAAAAATTATTGTAATATAGTCAAACTTTGGAATCCACAGTCCAACCCAATAAGACCTAACACCTCCTCTTCTCTCCTCACTGTTACTGCATCATAGGGTCTTATGGCTCCAGACTGAGAAAACCTAAGAAAGTTAGGGAGGCAGGGCCCTAGGTGATTCCTATCCCTTAACCTGTCTTTGTTTCTGTTGTTGGTCTGGTAGGCTTTAGCTTTTTGCAAACCATGCTGGATTTCTTCTCTTCAATTCATTGAGTATGTGTGTACTCCTACTGCTTCCAGTGGGGAAAAATTCAGTAGTTTGGTTTCTTTAGCTAAATTATCTTGTTGCTTCTCTTGAAGTTGTTGTCTTAATTCCTGGTCCCAAGACACTGCTTTTTGAGAAGAGAAGAGCTTTACCCCGCTTTTTAATAGCTTTTTTATTTACAAGACATATGCATGTCTTATAATTTTTCAGCATTGACAACTGCAAAACCTTTTATTCCAACTTTTCCCCTCCCCCCTTCCTCCAGATGGCAGGTTGACCAATACATGTGAAATATGGCAAAGTATAAGTTAAATACAATATATAAATATAAATATAAATATATATATATATATATATGTATATGTATACACACACACATGTCCAAACAGTTATTTTGCTGTACAAAAAGAATTGGACTTTGAATTAGTGTACATTTAGCCTGTGAAGGAAATAAAAAAATGCAGGCAGACAAAAATAGAGGGATTGGGAATTCTATGTAGTGGTTCATAGTCATCTCCCAGAATTCTTTCGCTGGGTATAGCTGGTACAAAGAAAAAAAGAAAGGAAGGGAGGAAGAAAGACTGCTCTATTGGAACTGATTTGTTTCATCTCATTGTTGAAGATGGCCACATCCATCAGAATTGATCATCATATAGTATTGTTGTTGAAGTGTATAGTGATCTCTTGGTCCTGCTCATCTCACTCAGCATCAGTTCAGGTAAGTCTCTCCAGGCCTTTCTGAAATCCTCCTGCTGGTCATTTCTTACAGAACAATAATATTCAATAATATTCATATACCACAATTTATTCAGCCAATCTCCAATTGATGGGCATCCACGTAGTTTCCAGTTTCTGGCCTCTACAAAGAGGGCTGCCACAAACATTTTTGTACATGTGGGTCCCTTTCCCTCTTTTTTTTTTTATCTCTTTGGGATATAAGCCCAGTAGTAGCATTGCTGGATCAAAAAAGTACGCACAGTTTGATAACTTTTTGAGCATAGTTCCAAATTGCTTTTCAGAATGGTTGGATGTATTCACAATTCCACCAATAATGTATCAGTGTTCCAGTTTTCCCATATCCCCTCCAACATTCTGCATTATCTTTCCCTGTCATTCTAGCCAATCTGACAGGTGTCCACACACCTGTAAAAAGAAGAACTTTTTGAGAAGCTCTGTATATTAATCCAATTTTTAGGAGGCTTTGGTAGATTGCATTAAGTTGGGAATAAATCCTTGGCCCATAATTGAAGGATGTCCTGGAATCATGCTAAGTCAAAATTTGTTATTGCTTTGTCTGGCATTGTTATCTTTACTTTCTGTTAACTTTCTGTGGTGTGCACACATGAAGAATAATATATTTTTATAATGCAGGGTTCTCATCTATTGAATCTATTTGGTGTGGTTTCCAGAGGCCCTGTTCCTTTGATTACTTTCTGAAGTAGGACCTCCAACTTCCAGACCCTCTTACACCCTCTTACACCCAGACCCTCTTAATGGTTTTGTTGTTGTTTGTGTAAGTATTCTGGGGTATGGACCTCCTTTGTCAGTCAGGTAAAGCCTGTGTATGGATCCTTTCTCAGAATAATGTTTTTACATGTATAAAATAAAATACATAAGATTAATAATACACAATAATTAAAATAACACAAAGAACTACAATCATATCAAAATAGAAAAAAAGTTCACAGACCTCACGTTGAAAACATTTATGTTAAAAGATTTTGAGGAAATTCATAAAACTATCATATAAATTCTCAGTGTCATTAAATTGACTGTTTAGTGCCTGCAAATATATGAATATCATCTTCATGGGATGTTTCATCTTGAAGGAATTTATCAGTTAAGGTTCTTTCTTAATTTCTTTTTTTCTATCAATCTACCTTGCATTTTCTAGTAAAAGCTCAAAAGCTCTCCTTCACCCTAAACCTAACCTATCTCCTGAAAAATATCAGATCTTTCTTTGTTAAATGTTTTTCAACTATACTGGTTGTGCTATGGAATATGACTAGTTTTCACCATTAGTGGAAGTAGATTGCTGGTTCCTGAAAAAGTTGGGTTATTGCATATTGAGAGAAATACTGATACTAGATAAATTATTTTTGAAGAAAACTCTCTCACTGAACCTCTTATATAATCCCCATTCCATTCTGTTTTCACCTGTATAGTTTTAAACTCATTTACCACACTTTGTTCAGGACCAGGGAGTTTAATAACTGGTTTCCAACTACCCCTTTCCCTCTCACTCTCTTATTTGATTTTCTGTTTCAGACAACATATCTAGTTTAATTGTATAGTCTTCTTCCTCATATGCCTTAGCCAGCATCTAGAATTCTCTGCAAGGCATTAAGCTTTTTTTTTTTTTTTTTTTTTTTTTTTAATATCTTGCTCATCACAGACATTGGTTTCCTAAACTTACCAAATCAACAGTACTTGATGAGCAAAAGTCCCACCACTTATTATTAGTGCAGCATTAATTAGTTATAATAACTATTCATTCTAGCACACACAAATGAATCACCACTTCAAGAATCCAAATCCTTAATTCCAGTACAAGGATACAAATCCAGTAAAGTATATAATATCAAAAAACAACTCAATGGCTCCTTGAATTAACATCTCTGACTTGCTAAAAAATTCTGCTGAAGAGCAAACTTGTGTTAAATTATAGCCTTGACAATTCCAATAGACTTGTGATGGAAAGTGCCATCCAGATCCAGAGAGAACTATAAAGACTGAATGAGGATTGAATCATACTATTTTCACCTTTTAGTAGTTATTGTTGTTTGCTTGTTTTTTTCTTTCTTGTGTTTTTTCCCATTTTGATCCAATTTTTCTTTCATAGCATGACAAATATGGAAACATGTTTAGAAGAATTGAACATGTTTAACTTATATCTTGGTTGCTGTCTTGGGAAAAGGAAGTGGGAGAGAGAGAGGGAGAAAAATTTGGAACATAAGGTTTTACAAAAGTGCATGATGAAAACTATCTTTTCATGTATTTGGAAAAATAAAATACTATTAAAAATAAATTATAGTGTTGATCTTATCTTGGAACTTTTCTTCTCTATCCATACTTCTTTTCAGGATCAGGGGTTATTAGCCTGGGTGGGGTGAACTTTGTTAAAAACTTTTTTTGGATAATTATATTTTAATGTTACTGATTTCTTTCATAATGATTTGTATTTCATTTTATGCATCTAAAAACATTATTCTAAGAAGGGATCTAGAGTTTTCACCACATTGCCAAAGAGAGTCTACAATACATAAGAGCACAAAACATATAAAAATAACTAGAATATAATCTGTCAGGGGAGGGATTAGCAGAATGGGCCCCACATAGGACATAGAATTTGAATTGAGCTCTGAAGAAAATTATTAATTCTAAGAGACAGAGGTAGAGGAGGGAGAATGTTCTAAGAATGGAGGACCAAAGCATGAAGTTAGGAACTAGCATGAAGTTTTATATATTGACTATGGGACCTTGTAGAAATTGTATCCCATTTATAAACATTTCTTTTTTGTCATCTTTACTTTATTTTGTCTTACTGCCTTCAAAATGAATTCTTCTTTCCTTTCTTCTTCCCCTCCTCTCTCTTCCCCTCCTCTCTCCTCCTTTTTCCCTTCCCTATTTTTTATTTCCTCCCTTCCTTCTTCTCTCTCTTCCTTCATTCCTTTGTTTCTTCGTTCCTTCCTTTGTTTCTTCGTTCCTTCCGTTGATTGTGAAAGAATATTTTATTTGAGAGAACAAAATGTTTACACCAGTGTCATCCATCTATACATCAAAAACATTAATGATTCATTGGAAAATATAACAAATTAAACCAGTTTAAACAGATTAAAATCCAGTTCCATGACCCTTTAATGACTAAAGTAAATAAATAAAGTAAAAATATGTATACTAGCCAAATACATTGGCATCTGTGATGGAGGGGATCTAATTTAGAGTGCAGGTGATAAAGAAAATCTCTGTGGATCCTTCAGATGATCCTGGTTGTAGATTATATACTTATTATATCAAGCTATAGAACATTGCAGAGGCTTCTTGTAGAGATCTATAACCTCTTAAATGCATTTAGCCTATCCATCCACATAGAAAAGACCAAGCAGATGAAGAATGTCCCTTACATTTCTGCATGCATTTGGTTTGGCAGAAATGGATAGGTTGGATTGCAGATTTGAAAAGGAAGAAGAATGTGATTTCTATTTCTTTGGGGAAATTGCAAAGCCCTTTTATTGACTCTAAGCTTCCCATGAAAGCAAAGACTCAGATTTTCTGTACTAATATTCTACAGATGTAATGTTAGCAAGTAGACATAATATTTAACTACTTCAGAAGAATTAAAAATAAATATGATACACAAGGAAATGGGGAGATAGATGTATGAGGGGTATGAGTGGGTTGAACCATGGAAAAATTCTAAGGAAGAAAAGGAATAAAATTATATTTATTCCCTTTATTCAGGCACAGCTAAAGGCCTTTCCTAGCTAAACAGCTACTACATAATATTCATGATGCCTAAGTCTCATTGAAAAGTCTTTAGAAAATAACAAAAGCCTGTGTGTGATTTATTAACTTTCCTGTGAACTGCAGATGCTCATAGCTCTTTTTGCTATTGAGTTCAAGCCACACATTAAAAGGAAAACAAGAGTAACTGGAAATGGACCAGTTCATAGGCCAAGCTAATAAAACCCAGGTTCTTTGTTATCAATTAAAGTAATATACTCATTTTGTGATTACTACTTCGACAAATATAAAGCTCCATAAATATGTAGAGTGGTTTTGATAGTAAGGCATTAAGATTATCATCAATATTAATATAGTAATTAACATTAATGAAATCAATATCATTAATATCATTACTGATGTCTCACTTGATCTTGGATAGCCCAAGTTAAATGTTGTTTCTGATCAAAGAATACAAATACATAATATAATAATAGCTAACATTTATTTATATGACATGTCCTATATGTCAGATACTGTACTATATGCTCTACAATTATTTTGTCATTTGATTGCCACAACAATCATGAGATACAGGTATTTTTATTATCCTCATTTTACAGATGGGGAACTGAGGAAAACAAGGTTATATGACTTACCCAGGATCACACAGCTAATAAATGTCTGAGGCCAGAATTCAGCTTAGTTCATATATGTGTATACATATACATATGCAAATATATATGCACTGTACAAGATTAGTAGAGAATGTTTAAGAATCATTGAATTGCATAAAAATCATGATCAATTAAAATATTTTAAGTATTGTACTTTAAAAAATTATAAATGAAACTTGAGAACTAGGGAACAAAATAAAATGAAAAAAAAAACCTAAAAAGAACCCCAAAAGTAAAAATATCATGACACTAGAATGTCATAGCCAAATCTATGTCAAATAAAAAAGTGTTACAAGTATTCAGAAATAAGCAATTCTAGTAACAAGCAACTATAGCTTTATTTATTTATTTGTTTGTTTGCAGTGAATATGGTGACTTTTTTGATGAGTAGAAATCTTGGGAAAAAAAAAAGAAAAGAAGTATAATCTATTTGCCTCAGTTTCTTATTAGACAATTGAGCAATGGATAAAAACAAATTGTGATACATGAATATAATAGACTATTTTTGCACCATACAAAATGATGAAAAAGATAATTTCAGAGAATCCTGGATAATATGAGCTGATGAAGAGTGAAGAGTATAGAAAAAGGAGAATACTATGCAAAAGGAATCATGTAAAGAAAAACAGTTTTGAAAGGCTTAAAAACTCTGATTAAAATAATGACCAGCCATACCTTCTGAAAGCTTGTGAAAAAGCATGTTACTCAACTCCTGACAGAGAGATGATGGACCCAAGGTGGAGAAACATACATTTTTGGAATGATGATGTGAATTCATTTTGCTTTATTTTGCCTATTCACTATATCCCTCTTTTTATTTCTCTTGGTTAATTTGAAGGAAAAAGTGAAGCAGACAGGCATGGAATTAACAAGAGTGATGCCACAAAATTACTATTAAAATATTTTTTAAAATGCACAGAAAAGAACAGAAGGAAATATATACTTTAAAAAGTACTCAATCTGAAATGGACATTCATGTAGTATATAGAATCCCGTATTTTGTGTTTGATTCTGTATATGGAAATACTATCTTTTGGTGTTTAAATTCTGAATTAAAAAATGTTGCTGAAAAAAAAATTGTTCCAAAATTCTTGCATTTAGCCAGTTAGTAATTACAGGTAACATTTTGGAGTCAATTGTTTTAGGCTTTTGAGTAGTAGTTAATAGTATTTGGGGTAACTTTTTATGATAATGGGCCAAGATCACGGAAACTACTTTATTTTTGTTGTTTTTTAGCTGTTTTAGTTGTGTCTAACTCTATGAACTCATTTAGGGTATTCCTGTTATTGTCATTGAAAACTTGTATTGCATTAAGATCAACTTTATAAAATTTGGAACAAAGTCTTACAAAAATGAATATTGTAAACTACTTGAAAAGTAAAATACTATTGAAAATTAAAAACAAATCCACAAAAGAATTAAATCTTAACTATATACATACATACATATATATACATATATATATGTATATATATAAATATATATATATGTAAAGATCTATTTTATAAGAAGTTTTAACAGAAAAGGGGATTTCTGGATGTTACCTAAACTGGAGGCCCAGATTTGCCAGAAGCTGCTCTGAAGTTCCACCATTCCAGTGTAACTAAGAGAAGAGATCTTCAGAGGACCAGACGATCTCCAGTTTTTGTAAAAAGGCACCTCTTCATGATAAGATGTTTGAACCTTAAGATGTGATGGATTGATGAAAGCTCTGTTGCCCAATGAGACTACATTTTTACTTTGCTTCATTTTTATCATCTTAGCATCAAGCACCTTAATAAAACTAAGACCCTGGAGGAAGGAGGAATCTCATATCATGAGGATTATTTAGGTCCATCTCATTAGAGGCAGCCATGGACCCTTTAATAAAGTATTATTGACTTGGAGCTCTGTTTTAGTTTCTTTTATTGAATGTCGGGCAATATTGGATTTCATAGATAAAGATGGTGGAATGGTTTGCCATTTCATCCTCCAGCTTATTTTACAGATGAGGCACTTAGGAGGATGGAGGAAAGTGTTCACTTTAGCTAGCAAGAATCTGAGCCTGGATTTGAATTTAAGAAGAGTGAGTATTGCTGATTTCACAGCCCCACCCTTGTGCCTTTGGAAAAGGTACCTTTGTGCCTGGAAATCCACCTTTGTGGATCCATGTGATATTAATTCTTTAAAAATGATAGCAAGCCTATTCATAGTTTCACCAAAAATGTTTTAGTGTGCCCTGTCTTTCCATAACCTTTAATCCATTTAGTGTTCACATTTTTTGTCAACTTCGCCAGTTTTCTCAGTGCGTTAGCTACCATGATATTGTTCTGTAATTACCATTTCCTCCTTTTGGGAATGAAGTTTTGTGTAACATGTTTCTGCTAGTTACAAATGTATCTTAGATATTAGCACCTCATAGGTTTAGAACTGGAAGGGATTGAGAGACCACCTAGATCAACTTGCATATTTTTTAGATGAAGATATTGAGAGGCTGAGAGAAGTAGAGACTTATTTAAAGTCACACAGGCAAAAGATGGGATTTAAATGCAGGATCTCAAACTTATTTATTTGATATAAATATTTTTTCCTGATTGGTTACTTTCCTTCTCATCCTAGTTGTATTACTTGGAATTAAATTAGTGACAAAAATGTCTGAATTCTTTGACTTCAGAGATCCTGCTGCTAGACATATAGACCAGGAACATTGATGACAAATAGAAATACTCCACAAACACTAAAATGTTTATATTTGTAGTAACAAAGAAGTAGAAACAATTGAGAAATTGATAATTGATTGAGAAATAAACAAATATATTATGGAACATGGATGCGATGGGATATACTGCTCTAAAAGAAACAATGAATAAAATTAACACAGAGATGCATGAGAAGACATATAAATGTGTTTAAAGTGAAGTAAGCAGACCCAGGAAAACAGTATACACAATGTTACTCACAATGTACATGGAAAGAGCAAAACCAACAAGACTCCATTAAAAATAAAGCATGAGCAATTATAATGAACATTTTTTTTTCCCCTAAAGAAAAGATACAAAAAGAAAACTTCCCCCACCTCTCTTTGTCCCTACCTTATGTGCAGAGGTGGGGAACTATTCATGTGATTGATTATATAATGTGAGACTTTTTGATGTATTAAGTAATTTAGCTGAAATTAATCCCCAATCCCTTTTTATTCTTTCTTTTAAAGGAGGAGAAATAGCATGCCTTAGTGGATAGAGAACTGTTTAGGAAGACCTGAATTTTAGCCCCACCTCAGACACATGTTTGTAGTATGGCTTAGGGAAAGTAATTTAATCTCTCAATGCTCTAGACCAATGATCTCAAATGCAAATAGAAAGGGGGCTACTAAACTACAAGCAAGGATTCCTACTAATGCATATTGGCTTTAGAAAACCACAGATCAACATTATCTATGTTCAATTGTGTTTTTATTTGTTAAATGTTTCCAATTATATTTTAATCTGGTTCAATCTTATTTGACAACTGTGTTCTAGGAAACTTTCTAAAACTCTTTAAATTGTTCAAAAAAATTCTGACCTACTTTGGTACCAAGAATATTCACCTGGGAATTTTTTACACCAAACAGTAGGTCAGTTACCTGTTCCTATCCTGTTATAAGAGAGGACTCTCTGGAAGGGGTGGGGAGGGATATATTGAAAAATATAGGTGATATAAAAACACATGATCTCAACAGTTTATTTTAAAATGGAAAGGGAAGCAATGCTTAGAAAAATTTGTCAGGAATATCAACAGAATAAAAATGTATTTATGTGGCATTATAAAATTTAAGCGTACTGTCTGATTCTCTTTCCTCATCTTTTCTATCATCTGAAAGATATCATTGGGTTAGAATATTTTGCAATAATATTATTCTAAATTACTCTTTCACTTTTTTCTTTTCTATCGATGAAACATGAAGAAAAAAGGCAAGGCAAGTTCTTTTTCCAGAAAGCCATGGGGCACTGGATCCAAGACAGGACTGTCCTAAGATAAATCTAGGAGACAACATAATATTTTCAAATCACTTTCTTCATTTTCCTATCTGTGACATCAATTTTAAACTAAAATAATTACAGAAGGGAAAGAGAGGGTGATTTCAGACACTTTATTCTCATATGGACCCATTGGCATAAAAAGGCCAAAATGAAAATCAAGGGCACCCTTAGATTATTTCTGCAAAGTTACAGCAAGGATATTATGGGCTGATCTAATTGCATGCATAGCACCATCTGGGGAAGTACCATATGGGGAACCATCCCATCCTATCAGTTATTGCTCTAAGTTACTACTGGGTAGCCTTTTCCCTATTTTTCTCAAAAGCCTGGACTCTAGTCTTTACTCATAAAGAGGGAAAAAAACCTCTATGTCCCTGTGATATTCTTCCCCTTATGCAGATTTCGTCCATAACCTCTAATTTGTAAGTGGTACAGGAAAATTGGTATCCAGAACGTAATGATGCATGCTGTGTCATAAAAAGAAAAAAAATCACTTGCTCATCATTGTTGGTCTTCATCCATTTCCCTTTTCTTTGGTGGTCTCTGATTGAATTAATTAATCAATGGACATTGCATTTTAAATAGTTAGCTTCTCTGTAACAATCTCCTTTCTAAGCAATTGGTTTCTCATCTATTTTCACATCCAAGGTAGTGGCTAGAGACTCGTTAGTTCTATCTTTAGTGCTTATTCCTTTTTTTCCTCTTTCTTGACTTAATTTTAATTTTTTTTCTAAATGCATTTGGGTCTAGTTTTTTTTTTAAATAAAAAGCAAAAGTTGTACAGTAGATCAAAAAATCAAAATAGAATAGAACCTCAGGGATCATGTAGTCCAACTGTGGCCTGAATGGGAAGTCTCTCAAATTATTTCTCTGAGAAATTGTTATGCAGTCCTGAATTGGAACACCTCCAGTAAAAGGGGGAACTCTTTACCTCCTGGTTAATGGAGTTTTTGAAAAGGTCCATTTGGAAGGAAATTTTCCTTCGTATCAATTGAAATCAGTCTCCATATAACTTCTACTCTTGTGATTTATAAGGGAGGTCAGTGACCACAGTTTTATAGTGAGGGCAACTGTTTTCCTAATGTGTAAGGTGATATAACCCAGACAGTCAATAATTGTACAATTATTTTAAATGGTAATAATTTAGCAGTTATCTTAAATGATTTTTTTTATTAAGTTGCAAACTCATGTCTTGCTAACATCACCCAGCTTTTCTTTTTCTTACTCATTTCCAGGTTTCTCCTATTCATTGAATGTCTGCATATATTTTCCCAAGGTGAAGTATTTCAATTAAAAAATACTTTAAGCATTTCTAGATTTTATTTCCCAATTTCTAGGGATGTGGTCTGGAATAGTGCTTGGCAAATATTTTATAGTTTGGTGAAGGTCAAATGAAAAGAAAGACCCACTAATTATTTAGAGAATCTCCTGATTTTGTATAATCCAAAGGCTTTCTTAGGGCTTAGTTTGTTCCTCTTCTAGATCACTAATTTTTTTTCTCATTTTTACTATACATGAGGCTTCATAGGTATAATCTTTCCCATGAAATACTTTCCCTACTGATATAGCTAATATGTGGTAAAGACAGTATAGTAATTTGTACTCCGGCCTTCTTGATTCCAAGGCTATCTATCTATCTATCCATTAGACTGATGCTGCTTTTTAAATCATAATTAAGATATTAAATAAAGTTGGACTTATTACTAGCCAATGTAGTGCCTCACCAGGCATTTTTATAATTCTGTATATTGTACATAATAATTATCCTTTCGCCTCTAGTCAAATATTAGTTATTTTGATGGTCTTTATATTCCTCTCAGTGTGAATTTCATTTGGGAGTCAAATACAATGAACTTCTTTTTTTTAACCATTAAAATATAATATTGTATCTAATGAGTTTTCTTCCTGCCTAGTTTTGTAATTTTATTCCAAGTAACAATCTGATTTGAATCAAGCAAGCAAACAAAAAGCATTTAATGTTTGTTATGTGCCAGGCTCTGAGGATACAAATACAAGGAATGGAATAAAACAATCTCTACTCTACCGGTACTTATGTTCTAATATGTGTGACAACAAATGAATATGCAGGATAAATGTAAAGAGAATCTATACAAATAAATACAAGGTAGCTAATTGGAAGGCAATTAGGGAAGCAAGACACATGCCAGCCTTGGAGCCAAAAAAAATGGTTCTTAATCTGACTTCTATTATAGTGTGTGCAGAAGCAACCCTACAGAATCTGAATAAATTACAGAATCAATCAATCACATGTTTAAAGTCAGTGCAAACAATTCTTAGAAATCTCAAACTGATCAATCAATCAAGGTATCAACTAGGTAAGAATTACATACAAGTACATATACGAAAATGTCACATGCCATTTTCTGACATTTTATGAACAAGAAACCACAGGATATAATTTTTGTTATATAAACTATACTTTTATCATGAACAAAATGTAATAAACAAATACATCAAAATAAAATATAAAGTGATCTAATGAAGTAGTCTGGCTTTGGAGTCAGGAAAGATTATGTCCAAGTCCTGCCTCTGTCTATACTAACAGATCATGGGCGAGTCCGTTGCATTCCCAATGAATGGCTGATCTACACTGGTGAAAGGAATTTCTATCTAGATCCAATTATACCTCCTGGAGTGCTTATTATAGGTGAGAAAAGTGAAAGAAACACAGGTATATAAACAAGGTTTCTGTTCTCAAAGAGGTTCTAGTATAATAGGGGAAGATAAGACAATACAGAAACTATTTTTTACTAGAATATTTAATGAATTATAACATTTCATACTTGTCAGGTATAGAGATTTTATCAAAATATATCAATATATATATAAATATATTTGATAAATATAAAATATATCAAAATACTATATAATTAGTATTAGATATTAATATCTATACTATTAGATAGTTTTCTAATAATATAAAGCAATGTCACTTTAATTTTTAATTTTTTAAAATCATATTTTATCTTTTCTAATTACATGTAGAAATTTTTAAACAATCATTTTAAAAAATTGAGTTCCAAATTTCTCCCCCCTCATTCCCTCCACTCTCTTTTCCTCACATGGTAAACAATTTGATGTAGTTTATGTATGTGCAATCATGAAAAGCATTTCATAATAGTCATATAGTGAAAGAATAAACAGACCAAAAAGAAAACATACACACACAGTTGTAAATAATACTTCAATCTGTATTCAGGCTCTATCAGTTCTTTGTCTAGATGTGAATAGCATATTCCATGATGAAACCTTTGGAATTGTCTTAGATCATTGTATTTTTGAGAAGAGCTAAGTCATTTACACTTGGTCGTTACATAATATATAATTATATAATATTACTGATACTATGTACAATGGTCTTCTGGTTCTGCTCATTTCACTGTATATAATTCATGTAAATCTTTCCAGGTTTTTCTGAAATCCACCAGCTCATCATTTCTTATAGCACAATAATATTCCATTACAAAAATATACCCCAACTTGCTCAGCCATTCCTAATTGGTGGGCAAGGGATGTCACTCTAGAGATACTTTTATTATAATTGGACCTGTTTTCTTTAGAACATTCCTAACGGCTCTGAAAGGCAAAAAATTACTATTTGAAGCAAGGCAAAGTTTTTGGGGAATTTATTACTTTTGATCCTTCTTTTTCTTTTTTGTTCTTTGTCCATGTCCTTTCTTCCCTCCCTCCCCCCACCCTAAATATTTCATGTAAAATATTTTATATTTTACATATTTCATGTATGAAAATATTTTTTTTCATAAAATATTTCCTGTAAGCTTACTCTCCCAACTCCAAGAGCACCAGTGGCCTGGGGCCCCCAGACACTGTCAAATTGTGCCTTCTTTCTCAGGATTCTAGAGGTAATCTTGAGGGACTGGAGTTTCTAGTACTATTACTCATAACTCTTTCCATCAAATTTAGTGCTCTCCCTAAAATATATTACCTTTTACAATTAAATACTTACTACTAAGCTATTGTGAGGAAAATTGTTACAGAAACTCTCCTTCCCTAAGGCTGGGATATTCCCTCATAAATACATATTATGAAGGGAAGAACATATGAGACTCGTAGCAAAAAAGTAAACCCCCAGCTTCTGATAGAATGTTCCCTTTGGGTGATTGCAGTTTTATGCTTTTGTTCTGTAGGTTAATGCCCTTGCAGAATCCTAATGTTGCCTTTCCTAGACATGTGTAGGTAATCCTTGACATCTGGATACAGGTGCTTTCTTTAGCCATTGCTATCCTGGGGCATTGCCACTGACTTGTAGGGGAAATCTCAATTTTCCAACCATTGTAAATTCAGTGTCACCATTTGATCAGTTGCAGGGGGGGGAGAGGGAGGTAGGAGTTTGGTAGAAGAGACATAAATTATCTCCTCCATCCTCTTCAATGGGGGCTAGGTTGGGATTATTTCACTACCAGATCCACCTATTAGTGAGATACTGGTTCCCAACACGCTGCCAGGTCTTTTATTCCACCTCCACAGGGCATGACTGATTTTCGTTGGCCAGCTTTTTGCCTTATTACATGTTTTTATTCAGTTCTTACCTAATAACTTTGATTGGTTCAGTCATTTCTGAGAATTGTTTTATGCTTACTGTACACTTGTGATTGATTCTAAAATTTATGCAAAGAAGTGCCCTTTTCTGATAAAGGTTTAGATACGAAACATTTTATTAATTGCTTTAATTGGGGTTAAGAGGTTTTCTCTTTACTTTCTCTTTCTCTTTATCTCTTGATCTAAATTTTGATTCTCTCATTCTCTTTCTGTTTTCTTTCAATCAGGAGGCAACATCTTGGACCCGAGGTGGTATTTGAATTTCTCTGGGAATTGTTTCTGTCTCAGATTCCTTCAGAGATAAGAATATTAGGGCAAGGGTATAAAATTGAAAGCCCACAATCTGGGTTGTTTAAAATGATCTATGGTCACTGATTCTTTGTGAACCTTTTAGGAAGTTAAATATTCCAGTTGGCTCATTTACAATGCTGTTGAGGTGGGCAAGCCATTAACTGGGATTTCAGGTGGTCTCAAATAGGGCCCCAAAGGGCGGGTTTGTTTTCTTCACATGTCTGGAGAGCTTGCTATCTGACCTCAATGGTGCATGGATATTTCCTGGAAAGATCCCCTTCCACTTTTTTATTCTTCTCTCTGATTTAAACAGGAAATAGCATAACAATCCATTCAGATGTTATCTAGCCTAACTTCGGATATCTTTATCTTGCTTTCCTACATTTCTTACACTACCTGTTTCCTCACTTAGAATGCCATAGGAATTCATATGTATTATCTTGAAAGACCATATTATACGGACTCTGTTTTAGGCAGCTAGGTGGCTCAATGGACACAGTTCTGGCTCCTGGAGTCAGGAAGACCTCATTTCCCATAAATTTTCCCTAGCTGTGAGACCCTGAGCAAGTTGACTAACCACTCTGTACTTTTTAGTAACCAATAAAACAGGGATAATAATAACATCTATCTCTCAGGGTTGTCATAAGAATCAAGTGACATATTTGCAAAATATTTTGCAAATCTTATTGTCATGCAAATGCTTTCTGTTTGATGGAATTATTGTTAACTCTGAAAGAAAAGGGGGAAAATGGTTTCATATGGATTCCAGTTAATAAAGGTACTGGGTTGTAGTGACTAACATGATGGATTTGCACTTAAGAAGACAGGTATTAATTCTGCTCCTAACAGTTACAAGCTGAGTGACCATGAGTGAATTACTTAATTTTTCTGAGTCATAGATTCCTAATCTGAAGTAGGACACATAGTAAACTACTAGTCATCCAGCCAGCATTTATTATCCTCCTGCTATGAGCCAGATAAAGGCAGTTAGGTAACACAGTGGATTCAGTGCCAAATCTGGAGTTGGTGAGACTTTACTCTGTCACTTAACTGTTTACCTCAGTTTCTCATTGTTCCTTAGATTTGGAAAAGGAAATAGCAAACCATTCTAGTATCTTTGCTCAGAAAACTCCAAATAAAGTCATGAAGAATCAGACATGACTGAAGAGTAATTGTACATATGCTGAATTCAGAAGGAAAGGCTCAAAAAAAAATCCAAACTCCAAACATACAAACAAAAAACCATAGTCCCCATTCTCAAAAAGTTTATAATCTAATGGGATCTGCAATTACATTAGTGAGAAACTCCCAAGTCAAAAGAATATCCTCTACCATTATAGGCTGACATTTTCTCCAATTCACAGCCTTAGAAGGTATTCTAGGCTACGGAGACATGAAGCCTCAAATTATGCACTGTGTATTGGAGACCTGGAACCCAGATCTTCTTATTTTCATTGTCAGCTTTCTATACACCATACCATGCTGCCTTTTATATGTCAAATGGAGATAATAATACTTGTAGAACAACTTTTACAACAACTTTTAGCACAGCCTTTGAATTTGTTGTCTGGGACAGTAGGTCATGTGGAAAAGGATTCAGTTCTTCCCACCAGTTGCTGAATAATGCTCATTTATGAGACAGGTAAGACAGTTTACCTGAAGCAACAAGGTACTGGGAGGTACAATCCTAGTTCAGGCCTTCATCACCTGCCTCCCTCTCTTTGAACTGGCTGTCTCTCCTTTCCACTAACTAGAATATCCTCCTCTTCCTCTTCCTCCTTGTCTTTTAGAATTTCTATGTTCCCTCAAAATTCAGTTCAAGCAATACCTCATACAGGAAGTTTAATCTGAAATCCTTGATTACTAATGTCCCAAAGAAATTGCTTTGTGCATATTTTACATTTAATTTCCTCTGTACATTTTGTTCCACCTTAGTTAGGATAAGGATGTCAATAAACATTGATCATGAGCTAGACAAATCTTCTGTTTGCCTCAAAAATGTTTTTTGACTGTAAAAAGAGAATGGTAATAACATTTACCTTCCAGAATTAGGGTGAGAATAAAATGAGGCAATATTGATAAACTCCTTACCACAGTGCCTGACATATAGCAGACACTATAAAAGGCTAGCTATTATTATTCATTTAAAGACTTTTGGTCAGTAATTTGGTTGTAAAAGGGAGGAGGGATACAGGAAGGGAGGTTAGGAATAAGTGAAAGTTTTCTGAAGTTGGTGGAGCTTTGGGTATGTTTGTGAGCAACAGGGAAAAAGCCAGTAGAAAGGAAGAGATTGGTAATTATATGAGTATATGTTGCTTTCTCTTGCTAGAATATATAAATTCCTTGAGGGTATTAACTGTTAATCTATAATTTTTCTCTTTTTAATTCCTAGTGCTAATTTAGCAGATTTCCAAGCATTCAACAAAAGGTGTTTGAGAAATATGTGTTGATGAATTGGTTGGTTGATTGATTCTTGAAGCCCTGAGATTATAAGAAAGTGAAATGGATCTCTATAAAATAAATAGAGGGAGAATCCTATATAATACAATACTCTATTGATCTGAGATTCATAAAAAAGTGAAATGGATCTCTATAAAATAAAAAGAGGGGGAATTCTATATAATACATCATTCTTAACAGTCTTTCAGCTAATCTTTACAGATTTTGCAAATAGGAACAGGAATTGAATTTTTTTTAACCTACAAGAGTTTTTTTTTTTTTTCCATGTTACCTGAATATCATTTATCTGCCTGTTGACAGTGTTAGACATTTTGGTAACTGGTTTCCTGAATATTAATAGTCATCCTTTTCTTTTTCACTTCATAATTTTTCACATATAGGTAGTAATAAAAGAAAATTTTGGGGGATGAGAATGCGGGTTGAGATAGGGATAAGTGGTCTTGAAATAGAGATTGTAAATATGCATGTGGACATTCAGTGTCTGGCTTACAGGAGAAAAACTCCTATCAAAGAATAACTTCTAATTAGTCTTTGTGGCAAGAAGGCTGCTCACGGATTGCTGGAGACCTGAATTCTAACCTTGATATTGTTAGAGCAAAATACAGTTGACCACTGTTAGGTCTTAATGTGGGACAATCCACACTCTGAGTTCAAGGAAGTGACCTAATTTGTTTGAAGATAATAAAAATATCCATGAAAAGAAGGCAGGGGGTAAATGCATGGAGGGGTTGGCTAGGCTGCTTATAAAAGTACTATGCCCTCTTATCCACGCAGGAACGAATATAGCTCAAATACATGGTGGAGCCCTGTGGTCTGTTGATTAGATCTCATGATGGAATTGGATCCAGAGAAAGTTAGAGTTCTTCATTTGGCCTCAGCTAGTTAGAAAGATACTGATGATGTCAGTAAAAAGAAAGGAAGGTGGATTAGGTTATTTGTTGTGCTGAAGTTCTTCCTTAAAAAGCAAGCATCCTCAAAAAAACATATTGATTTGTGTGGAAATGTTAAGCTATAATCTAATGCAAGCTAGTGTCTGTTTTCATTGTTGATAACAAGATACCCTCCATATAGTAATGTTTACTGAGCTGAATTATTAACTTGATGTAATTTTCTGATAACATTTATATAAGCTTATGCTTTCTGTATTATCAATAAATAAACTCTCCTACTTAAGAACTTCATTCTATGATTTGTGGAGTTTGTGTATTTAATAAGATCTATATATAGATATCAAGAGCCCCTAATAATCTGCTAGAAAAATCCTAATAACTGGTAACAACAAGCTTGCCTCAGGTTACTGTTGTCATCCTGCTGTCAAGGGGGCAGGAACTGATTTCATTTAGGGTTTGTTGGAATGGTTGCAGCAGTAGAGTACTATCTCTTCTCAGGTGGAACTAATACAATGACCAAGTTGGATTTAAACCAGAAATACAAAGATAATTTTACATTAGGAAGACAATTAGTATAATTAACCATATTGTCAATAAAAATCAGTCACATGTTAAAAATGCTAAAAAAACAAACAAAGGAATAAAACCACCTTACCTTATAGTACCTCTTGGTGGGAGAGCAATATCTCAAGGGACAAAAAGACTTTGAAGTGTGTATGTTCTAGGGGTTCTCAATGTCAGACAAGGCTAGAAGCAGCTCTAGCAGTTTCAGTCATTTCTGTGCGAAGGCCCCCATAGGCAAAACTGTTGTAGCTTCCCATATCTGATCTTTGAGGCTTGTTTTCCTTGTGTTTCTCTATCTCTCTGGGTTCCAGAAGAAAAAAAATTGGTTCAGAATATATTCTAAACAATGCATCCTAGAAAATCATTCCTAATAGCAATTTAAAAAATAAATTCTGACTCTATCCATCCTAAATTGAGAAAACTATTTTTCTCTCCTGGATATGTTTTCCCCTCCCTCAGCCATTTTCTGCATATTTCATAGTCAGCAAATTTCATCTTTGATGGTTAGCTTGTCTTTTTGAACATCAGTTTCAAATAACATAGCAATAAGAATAAGCAATTAAAAGAATAAAACTTCCATATGTTGGCTGCTTTGGCTGTTGTTGAGAGACAACAGTGACTTTTTTCCTTCTATCAAATAGGAAGGAGGATTAATTTTCCTCATTGAAAGTAAATGATGAGACAGATAAATTGGGAAAGAACTATAGAAATGAAGGAGGAAGAAAGGTAATTTAGACGGGATGGGTCAAGTGTTTCCTTTATCTATTTTCACATAGATTTGATTGAGTATCTCAGGTCTGCTTCTGCTTCTTCTTCTCAAAACAACAAGCATTTATTAAACACCAGGCACTAAGACTGTATGAGACAGTCCTGCTCTCTGGGAGCGCCCAATCTAATAGGGGAGATAATATTCAAACAACTTTGAATGTACAAGATAAGAGACAAGATAAGTTGGAGTGAAATCTCAGAGGAATGGCATTAAGATTAAACAGAAATTGGAAAGACTTCTTGCAGAAGGTGAAAATTTAACTATTTGTAGTAAGACAGGAAGCAGAGATGCAGAGGGAGAGACTCACATGTGTGGGACAGTCAATATAATGAGAAATGGAGTGTGCCATATAAGAAACAAGGAGGCTGTCTATTGTCACTGGTTTGCAGTGTGTCTCGAGGGAAATAAGGCATAAGAAAATTGCAAAAGTAGGAAGAGGTCAGGTTATAAAGAACTTTAAAAACCAAATCCTGATCCTGGAGGTAATAGGGAGCCACTTTAGTTTACTGATTAGGCAATAGCTATGAAATTATCAGACCAGAGTTTGAGGAAGATCAGTTTGATAACTAAGTAGAGTGTAGATTGAAGTGGGGAATCTTGAGTCACTTCTCCATTTATTTATCCTAGAAATCAGAGTGAGAACTGGTCAACATGGGTGTTGGTCACCATATAAACTATATCACCTTTCTCAATACATCTGCATAGCTGCCTGGGCGTCTTTGAGACATTTCCTTCAAATCTAAAGGATCCAAAGTGTCAGAAACCTAGGGGACTTGGAATAATGTCTGTCCATTTGTGGGAAAATCCAATGGGGCCATCAAGACATCAGAGGAGGAGTGGCTTTCATTGAAACAAGGGTGACGATTAATAGTTTTAAAAATAATTACGTAAAATCAAGAGCTAACATTATTTATAATCAGAAACACTGGAGTATTTCCCAGTAAGATCAGGTCTGTATATGATGCATGGGCTGCCAAGCACAACTATGGACTGTTGCTGGGAAGAGATAGTTTAGAACAGTCAGCAGCTTTTCTCAGTCAGAATGTCATAGCTGCTTAGACAATGTTTTAGGGGCTTGGAAGAACTCTTGAGAGCCTTCAGGCTTATGTAGGGAAGAAATAAAGGAAAAGTAGAAGCTGTGTTTGAGGTTTGAATGGGTAGGGTTGCAGGAAGACCATCAGGTTGCCATCTTTGAAACAGAGCTCATAGGTTGAATCCAAGTCAGAAAGGTTCAAGTCTCATGTTGCTGCAACAAAAGTGGACTGTTCATTGGGAGACCTGAGATTCTCTGACTGTCCTGCCTATTGAAGATTGGCATCCCATGCAATTTTCCCCCTTTACTCTTTCAATCTGCTATTCTAGTCTTGCATCCATCACTCTAAAATAGCACAGTATTTCATTGAGACAAATTAACTATGTAAATCATAATTAAAAATCAAACAATAGTTTCATACTTAGTCCTCATATATGGAATGCAAACTCCATAGATTCCGTCTAGTGGGAGAAGGGAAGAAGTCTCCCGAAAACTCACATATTAATATGGCAAAAACCTCTCATGACATAGTTTCTCACAGCAGCTAGTGCGTCAATGCTTTGACCTTTCCTCCTTCCAAAGCTTCTTATGTGGTCTGGGAGCTCTTGATGTTGCTGTTTCAGTCTGTGAGTGAAGTTGACGCTATGCCCTCTGTTGCTTTTGGCTACCTCCAAAACTGCCTTGGGCCGCGACTCTGCTGAGAAACTCCTCCCTTCCTTCTTGCCAAAGCCTAGTTATTACACTAACTCTTGTAAGGAATTTGCCATGCTCATATGAATTGAGCTGATCAACATATCTTTGCCTTTCTTGTAATGTAGCCCTATAACTTAATTCATGTAGACATAAGACTACCCTGAGTCATTTATCCCAATGAAGATCCTCTGCCTTGAATTCTGTTCATCTGTTCCAGGATAAAGGAAGCATTATGTCCTTTCTCTTCTCTTTCAGGCCCCTGCCAGGATACAAGGTCAGCATTTCCTCCCTCCCTCCCTCCCTCCCTCCCTCCCTCCCTTCCTTCCTTCCTTCCTTCCTTCCTTCCTTCCTCCCTCCCTCCCTCCCTCCCTCCCTCCCTCCCTCCCTCCCTCCCTTCCTTCCTTCCTTCCTTCCTTCCTTCCTTCCTTCCTTCCTTCCTTCCTTCCTTCCTTCCTTCCTTCCTTCCTTCCTTCCTTCCTTCCTTCCTTCCTTTTTTTTTTATGACTTGCCCAAGGTCACACAGCTTGTAAGTGTTAAATGAGGTCAAATTCGAACTCAGATCCGACTGGTGCTCTATCCACTGCACCATCTAGCTGCCCTCTCCTCTATATTTCTGAGGCTAGGATGAATACTTGGAAACCTTTACTTTCATCCTATCTGTCTACTCCAGTAGTTTCTCCTTCCTCTTTGCCCTCAAGTGACCAATGTTGGCTGGTGGGTAGGGATCTAATAATCTCTTGGACCAGCATTCTGCCATTATTAAAAAAAATATCTCTTTCTTCTTTCCTAATGCAGACTGTTTTATAAGCTATAAAGTGCTATAAAAATGTTAGCTATTCTGAAGATCCTTTTTTTTTGCCCCAGTTTGAGAAGCTGAGTGCTGCATTCAGGGCAGGGATGAGGTAGGGTTGGTGGGAAGGTGGAAATTTGAGAGGGGGAGTCATACAATATTGAACAGAGAGAGGATTGTAGTTTTAAAAATTGTCATGTAGTGCTGCATTACTGATGTTATGTTCAGATATGCTTGAATCACTACAAGGCATGCCTGGAGAGATTTGGTGCATTCATAGCATTAAATTTATATACTTTAACAGAGGTTCATAGCTGATCACCACCATGAGCATTTCGTAATAAGTAGGACAAAGAAAGTGTTTCCTCTCTTTGTACTGAACAAGTGAGTAGGAAGAGGAATGTATGATGTGACTGTAGTTGATGGGAGAAAAAAAACTCTCCTCATTCCTTTCTTTGTGCCATGAGGGTTCTGATCAGGTGTGTATTCAGCCATTGCCTGTTGTAACCTCTGGCTGCCTCATGCTTCAGCATATAATCACTGTGACTTCTCTTAACTCAGGAAGCCTGGAATAGGATATCTCAGTTTGGCTTTATACTTTCAGTGTGTCCATTAGTGAAAAGCAATTGCCCATCTTCTCTTTGGTAGCCCAGGATCTAGTATTTTAACTTCTAAAGACTTCCTGGCAATTAAAGGAAGTAATTATCATTGTTAGAATCTGGTTGTCATATCCCAACAGTGTTTTTCAGGCATCATTGGTTTTATTCATTTATTCTTTTAAATGGATAAGTATTTTGCTGTGAACCAGAAAACACTTCTGAGTAACCAGATTTCCTTAAAAAGCATACTCCCTAAAAGAAACATTCATTTATTAATTGTTACCAGCTTTTCTATTTTCTAGGACCTGTGATTTCATTGGTATAGGAAACTCCAGGGAAGAAGCTTCATCTGTTAATGTAGATTGACAACAATTATATAATTTCTAGGCTTAGAGGGTTGCCTAGGGCATTGAGAGGTTAAGTGTCTTGTTCAAGATCACACAGTCTGTAGGTATCAGAGGCAGGGCACACAGCTGGGTATTCCTGACTCCAAGGGCATATCTTTGTTTTCTGTGTCACATTGTTTTGAAAAAGATTTGTCCTTTAATTCTGACAGTGGCAAACTTATATTGACTGTTATAATTCACCAGTGTTTTACTGTCTATTAATGTCTATGTTGACTTTATTATTTTGTTATAGTTACTGCTGCTGGCTTTTTTTGGCTCTGTTTTCTTTACTTTGGATCATTTCAAATAGATTTTTCTTATGTTTTTCAGACTTATTTATATTCATCTTTTCTTATGGACCAGTAACAGTACATTAATTCATAACCAATATTTTTTTCAGTAATTACCCAATCTATAATGAATCCCCAATGACACCTATTTTGCTTCTAGCTTTAAAAATCACAAATACTACTGTGATGGACATTTTTGTATATCTGGGCCTTTTATTACAATAATAATTTCACTGTGATATAATTTATATACTGGAATCTCTATCTATGAAATGTGTATATAAAGAATTGAAGAACTGTTCTTACATAATGCCAAATGATTTTTCAGAATGGTTCAAACCAATCTACTACTTTACAGCACTGAATTAGTGGTTTTCCCTTTTTTAGAACTCCCTCAAAGGTATCATCTTTGCTAATATGATATATATGAAGAATAATTCAGTATTATTTTCATTTCTCAAAATATTAGTAATTTTGAACTTTTTTTTTGAAAATAAAGTTGTGAGTTTAATCTCATATTTCACGGAAATTTTTGACTACAAAGGGAGACATAATAAAAGATTTTGGTCCTGGATATGATGCTCCAATACCTGCCCTTTCTAGTACCATCTTTAACTCTTTATAGCTCTATTTCATTCTACAAATTATGCATAATTTTAAATATTTGTTTTCCTCAAAAATTTTTATTTTTATGTATACATGTTAAGAGAGTTTTCAGCATTGATTTCTATAAGATTTTGTGTTACAATCTTTTTCTGTCTCCATCCTTATCCCCATTCTTCCAAGGATAGCAAGGCAATCTAATATAGGTTATATATGTAAAAAACTTTTAAATATATTTCAATATTTGTCATATTGTGCAAGAAAAGTCAGACCAAAAAGAACAGAAGAAAGAAAAAGTAAACAAACAAAAAGAGGTGAAAATACTTTGCTTTGATCCCTATTCAGTCTCCATAGTTTTCTTTCTGGATGCAGATGGCGTTTTACATCTCAATATTGGAATTGTCTCGTATCACTAGATTGCTGAGAGGAGCTAAGTCTATCATTTGATCAGTACCTAATCTTGTTATTACTGTGTACAACATTCTCCTGATTCTGTTCAATTCACTCAGCATAAGTTCATGTAAATCTTTCCTGAAACTAACCTCCTTATCATTTCTTAATACTCCATTACATTCATATACCATAATTTATTCAGCCATTCCCTAACTAATGGGCATCCACTCAATTTCCAATTTCTTGCTACTACAAAAAGACCTACTACAAACATTTTGCACATGTGTGTCCTTTTCCCTCTTTTATGATCCCTTTGGGACATAGACCCAATAGTGACATTGGTGGATCACAATTTGATAGTCCAAATTGGTATAGTTCCAAATTGCTCCCCAATATGATTGAATCATGTCACAACTCCACCAACAATGCATCAGTGTTCCAGTTTTCCCATACCTCAACCAACATTTATCATTATCTTTTCCTGTCATCTTAGCCAATTGGATATGTGAAGTAGTAATTTAAAGCATTTTTATATGAATAAAAATAGCTTTAATTTCTTTGTCTGAAAATTGTCTGTTTATTTTCTTTGACTATTCGTTAATTGGGGAATTACTTGTATTCTTATAAATTTGACTCACTTCTCTATGTAAAAAATGAAGCCTTGATCAGAAATACTAGCTGTAAAAATTGTTTCCCAGACTTCTGCTTCCCTTCCTATCTTGGCTGCATTGGTTTTGTTTGTGAAAACCCTTTTTTAATTATTGTAATCAAAATTATTCATATAGCAATTCATAATGTTCTCTAGTTGTTCTTTGGCCATACATTCTTCTCTTCTTCCCAGATCTGACAGGTAGACTATCCCTGTTGTGCCACAGTTCTTTTTTATTATCCTGACTCAATTTCCCTAATTATCCTGACTCAGTTTCCCTAAATTGTCCCTGAATTGTTCTGCTTCAATTGTTCTGCTCAATCCTGCAAAACCACTTGTCCCTCTTAATCATCAGAATATTTGGATAAAAGATTTTATTTTAGAATATCAGAATGCCTCTCTCCATCCCAAGCTATCAGAACATTAGATACCGTTTTATCAAGATGCCTCTCCCCATCTCTGGGGTGCCTCCCCCTATTACGTCATCCTCATGTCCAGTGGCTCCCCTCACCCTGTCAGAACTGGATTGTTAGTCCTGTGTTCCCACTTTCAGCACCTGCCCACCCATGCCTCGGTCTCCCCATGTGTCTGAGCCACATATATATATATATATATATATATATATATATATATCATTGAGAACTCATATTGTTTTCTGGATTCTTGATTGATTCAGCCCTGGGACCAAACCATGGATCCATTTGGTCCCAGTAAATCTCTCCCTTTCAAATAAAATATTAAATATTCTCTAATTTCTATCTCTTGCCTCAGTTTCTCTGTCACATTACTCTTTGAGGCAGAAGCTTTTTTTTTTTTTTTTTTTTTTTTTTTTTTTACTAAAATGTCGTCTGCTGAAGATGAATTCTGGTCTTCCCTGTTTCGATGGTGTCTTCTCTGCCAATTTACTTTTTAAAATAAGAAGCATGATTGTAAGCACCTATAATCATAGGGGTGGGATGGAAGATGGTGTCTCAAGCTTTGCTTTAGCTCTGCAGTCTGATCAGGAATCCCAAACCAAGAGCTCCACCCTCTCGGAAGTGCTCCTTCCCTGATGCTTCTGCACTTACTAGGTGCTGGTTGCAGGACCCAGTCTCAGCAGCACAGCTGGGTCTGCATTCCCAATTAGGTAAGGTTCACTCTACTTTCTCCCACTGGCCAAACAGTCTGGAAGGTGAAAACTAGCCCTGAGGGGTCTCTACTTGATATTTCTGAGTAGCTAGGCAGGAGGTGTTTGCACTTCAGATGGGTCTTTTTTCAGATCTTGTCTTGTATCAGGAGGACCCCTGTTTTGCTCCAAGTCTTTTCTTCTTCTTCTTCTTCTTCTTCTTCTTCTTCTTCTTCTTCTTCTTCTTCTTCTTCTTCTTCTTCTTCTTCTTCTTCTTCTTCTTCTTCTTCTTCTTCTTCTTCTTCTTCTTCTTCTTCTTCTTCTTCTTCTTCTTCTTCTTCTTCTTCTTCTTCTTCTTCTTCTTCTTCTTCTTCTTCTTCTTCTTTCTTCTTCTTCTTCTTCTTCTTCTTCTTTCTTCTTCTTCTTCTTCTTCTTCTTCTTCTTCTTCTTCTTCTTCTTCTTCTTCTTCTTCTTCTTCTTCTTCTTCTTTCTTCTTCTTCTTCTTTTTCTTCTTCTTCTTTTTCTTCTTCTTCTTCTTCTTCTTCTTCTTCTTCTTCTTCTTCTTCTTCTTCTTCTTCTTCTTCTTCTTCTTCTTCTTCTTCTTCTTCTTCTTCTTCTTCTTCTTCTTCTTTCTTCTTCTTCTTCTTCTTTCTTTTTAACCTGTCTGTGTTTGTTTTGAGGCACAAATTTGTTCTATTTGTGGGGGAAATCAAGATAGCTTGAAATTTACCAATCTACCCAGCCATCTTCCCAGGATCCTCCCCTTCTATTCATGTGTTTTAACCACTTATCTACTGGAAGAATAGTTAATTTAAATGGAAAAAAAATTGTCAATTGTTTGTAGATTTTTTGATGGACTTTTTCAAAGCCACTTAATGAAAAATTATCCTCCTCTCAATTCACATCTTTTCTTTTGATGTTAGGCATAATGATTTTGTTTAAAAACTTTTAAATTCTTTGTACCTGAGACTTCTGTACTGTTATTGATTTCTTTTCCCACTTATGGAAGCAATAACCTTCTACTTTCTCTTTTAAATAATTTTATTTCATCTTTGGATCATTTATGTGTTTGGAATTTATTATGGCATTGGTATAAGATGCGGGGAGACCTGTACACTCACTTCCAATTTTCCCAGGAGTTGTGTCTCTTAAAGAGCTCTTCCCTTAATCATTTGTGTACTTGGATTTATCAACTGTTACACTGAAAAATTTATTTGCTTTTATGGCTTGGTTCTGTTTTATAATTAACCACATAATTTTTAGAATTATTGTTTTATAGCATAATTTGAGATTTAGTATCACCAAGATTGTTCGCTCTTCTTATAAAAGGGAAATGCAAATTAAAATAATTCTGAGATTCCACATTACACTTATGGCTAACAAAAAAGAAAAGGAACAGGACAAATACTGGAAGGAAAATGGAAAACTAGGTATACTAACAGTATTAGTGGACTTATGAACAAGTCCAACCATTTTGGAGATCAATTTGTAATTATGCCCAAAGGAATAAAAAGTGAATATTTTTGATCCCAAATCACTAGTAGTTTTGTTCCTCAAAGAGATCAAAGAAAAAGGAAAAGGATCTATATGTATAAAAATATTTATTGCACCTCTTTTTTATGGGAGCAAAGAATTGGAAATTGAGGAATAATTAACAAGTATGTGGTATACGAATGAATATGATTAATTAATAATTGTGTTATAAGGAATGATGAAAGGAATGGGAAGATTTTCTGAACTAATATAATAGAAAGTGAGCAGAACTAGGAGAACATTGTACCCACTAATAACAAAATTATAATGATAACCAGTTGTAAAAGACTTAGGTGCTCTGATTAATACCATGATCTAAAACAATTCCCAAAACTCATGATGAAAAAGAACTGATAAACTCTAAATGTATATAGAAGCATAGTCTTTAAAAAAATCTTTTTTTGGAAATATAGCTAATATGGAAATATGTTTTGTAATTTCACATGTATGATAAATATAAAATTATCTTCTTGATGGGTAGGAAAGGGGATGGAGGAAGAGAATTGAAACAAATTTTGAAAAAGAATGTTAATTTGAAAATCATTTATATATTTATATATTTTAACTTTTATCCCTCCAAATGAATTTTGTTACCTCTTTTCCTTCAAATTTCACAATTTGAGCATATTTTTTAACATGGAAGGTGAACAATTTCATTAGCCTACATTAAGTTTGTAGAATAACAGTTATTTACATAATTTCTGCTCTACTGGAATAACCTCATTAGAAAGCATTTGAATTATCTAGCTAGTTTATATCTCTAATTATTTAGTTTTTTTTAATTTAAGGAATCATCAAATATTTGTATATGGGTTGACTATCCTATAACTGGTGGAGTGACTCTTTCTTTTCTTTTGCTTTACTTCTAACTTGTTAGAAAATTCCTAGTGTTTTTCTATGAGAAATCATGCTTTCTTTTATCTTTAGATATAGAGTATTGGTAATATTAAGAAGTTGTCCTTTTATACATATGCTTTTTAGTAGGTTAAACATGTATAAGTGCTATATTGTGTTGAAGGTTTTGTGTGCTTATTTTAATGATATAATTTTTCCTATTGACAGTTTCTATAATGTTGAATCCTTGATTATATTTTTATAGTCTCTGTTAGTTTTTTTGAATACTTTCACATCCATATGAATTAATGATATTGTTTTATACTTTTATTCCATAGTTTTTCTCCTCAATTAGGCATCAGAGCCATACTTGACTCATAAAAGGATTTTGGCATAGTACCTTCTTCCTCTTTTTTTGTGGCAAAGGAGTTATTTATTCTTTAAGTTTTTTGATAGACCACTTATATAAATATCTTATTTTTTTTCTTGAATTTTCCCTTGTAATCTATATTTCTTTCTGATATCATTTGCAAACTATTTATATAATATTAGTATTTTATATTTTTGTAAATATTTACTAATTTTTAAATTCTTCAATTTCATTGGTATAGAATTAGGTATTTTTTCTTATCAATTTTGTACTTCGATTTTCTTCCCTCTCTCTACCACATAGTAATAAGATTAACTAATGCTTTATTTAATCTTCTGGAGAAAGTAGATTTTTTTTTTTGTTTTATTATTAATAGTAGTTTGTTTTCAATTTGTCAGCTCTATTTTGTTTATCTCTTTGATTTTTAAATCTTTTGTATAGATTTGGGGATTATTTCTTTATATTATAGTTTTAAAAACATTATATGCTTGATTAATTGGTCTTTTCCTTTTTCTTAATATGTGTTCAGAGATATAAATTTTCTTCTAATGAATGATTTAACTGCATTTCACAAATATTGACATTTTTCTTTAATATAATTTATTTTTTGTAGTAATCTCTTTCCCACTCATACCCTCACCAATTGCCCTTCTGGTCTCTTATTTATATGTAATTATACATGTATTTATGGGTAGCACATAGCTTTTACATTATCTGTATATGTATATATACATGTACATACAAATCATATATATATATATATATATATATATATATATATATATATATACATATATTCACATTTTTTGTTTAGCTAAGTAAGAAGTGAAATCTGTTATATTCCTTGTCTTTATCCTCTCAATCCCTTCTTTCTCTTTTGCATGGTCTCCTTAATTGACATCACGATGATAAGAAATATTAGTATAACTATTAGATAGTACAGACAAGTTTTACCAGCTGAAGTATCAATCACCTACAATGCTAGGACTGACTGGATATGTTCCAAGAATTAGCTATACAACTCCCCTCTCCTTCTGACTCATTTTAAACCCATGGCAAGCTTATAGGGCAAATGAAAGAGATGACAACCCTCTTGAGGCTTAGTCATATAATTGTAGCTATTAAGATTCTGTGTGCTAGGGGTATCTGGTCTCATGGATTGTTGTATTTCTCTGTCAAATTATGTATTGTCTCCTTGAAGCTCCAGATAGAAACCTTGCTCTTGTAGCATTAACTTATATTGTACAGGCACAATCCCCAAAACTTTAAATCTCTTTCCTTCCTGGGATTTTGTCTTTCTTCAGTGGCCAGTCTCCCTGCTTTCACTTAATTAGGCAGAATTGACACAGATTCCAGTGATCATTCAGATGTTATCAGAAACACAGTTACATAAAAACAGAAAAAATATTTAAAAATACATACAGTTTATTGAAATGGAAATTTAAAAATGATCATTATTTTGGCCACCACAAGATGGAGAAAGGGAACTCACTCATGTGAAGTAGTCATGTATCCAGTTCTCCAGTATAGAAAATATAAAGCAAAGGAAGATGTAGGCTAAGTATTAAATTTAAAAGTATTAAATTAAATGAGCTTCTGCTCAGGGAAAGCACAGGGGAAAATCACTACAAGGTTGCTTCACCACATTACCTGTTTCTCCATGTCAGGTGGTCACTGTCTGATTCTTCAGAGTACTGATACCTGATGTTGCTCAGATCAGTTTACAATGGTTTATTTCAGCATATATGCTTTTCCTCAAATACTTCACTAGCTCCAAAGCCCTGCCATTTTCTACTGGTTCATTAGACTGCTCTGTTCTCTTACTCAGTGCCTACTTTTCTTAATTTTTTATTTTTGAGGAGTACTGAAAAAGGTTAGTTACACTAAAGTCTCCCCTACCTTCCTTTCTCTTTTTCCTCTTTTTCTTCACTTTTGAATAGTTAAGCAAGTTCAGAATTTATTTCTTTTTCTTTCTTTATAATCCCTTTCTCTTCTTTTCAGAATTTAGGCACCTGAGTAACTTCTATCCCTCTGGAATTTTTTGAACTTATTTTCCTTTTAAAAATTTTCTTTGTCTACTGAATTTGCATTTCAAAAGTTCTAGACAGATCTGTTTCCACCTCCCCAAAGGAATGATGGGAAACTATTAATTCTGTTAAAACTCTAGTTTTTCCTTTGTGATTTATGTTCAATTTGGCTAAGATTCATTTTCTTTAGATTTCCTGTACTTTTAATATACCTTTTTTTTTCTTATTAGCAACATATGCAATGTTGTTAAATACTAACTGTAACTTCAACAAAGATATGAACATAATTTTGTCTATTCTTAGCTAAGTTTAGGTATTTTCTTTTTTTTATCCTGGAAGCTTTGGAGCTAACATTTTTGGATAAGTAAAACCTCTGAATTCTTTCTTATAGTGACCTAGAAAACTTATCTATTTGAAGATTGCTTGCTGTTTTAATTACTGTATGAGATTTTTTTCTTATTTATTTAATTTAGTATCAGGAAATTTTGTTTCATCATGTTCCTCTAGGACTAGCTAAAAGGCACAATGGATAGGGAATCATCCCTGCAGTCAGGAGGATCTGAGTTCAAATCCAGTCTCAGATACTGAATATTTTTTCTATTTGTGTGACTCTGGGCAAGACACTTAGTAACAATTGCCTCAAAAGGAAAAAAAAATTCTCATTATGATCTTCTGAGGGTCAATAATTCTTGGATTGTTACAACCAGCAAAGTGATAAAGTGGACAGAGTGCTGGGCCTGGGCCCAGAAAGACCTGAATTCAAATCCAGTTTCAGTTATTCAGTAGTTATGCGACCCTTGGCAAGATATTTAGTTTCTTCATCTGTAAAATAGAAATACAAATATCACCTCCTTATCAGGGGTTGTTGTGAGAAAGAAAATGAAATAACTATTGTAAAGCACTTAAAACAATATCTGACGCATGGTAGATGATATATAAATGTTAGCTATAATGATGATGATATTCCTGAATTTCATTTGTCAGATCACTGATAATAGCCATAAAATGACATGACATGACAATCTTCCTTCAGATTTTGTTTAAATATTTTTGGTTTATCATTGAATTTCAAAGTTCTGTCTCACCCATTTTTAGGGTATGTATTGCTTTACTAATATATTCAAAGTATCTATTATCAATTTCAGCTTTCTCTTAAGAACTCAGATTCTTTACTTTTTTCATTTTTAATAAGAAATTAAAGAAAATTTTAAAAAGTTTTCCATCTAGTCATGGGATTCTTGGATTCATTCTATTTTAATTGTATTTGTTCCAGAATTACTATCCAGCAGTATTTCTTTCTGGGATTCTTTTCAGCCATGTTTTTATTTAATTTTATTATGCTTTATTTACCTTTTTGCTTCATTATTCTTCCATTTCTCTCCATGTTGAGGCTACTTTATATATATATGTATATACACATATATAATATGTATATATTATATATGTGTATATACATATATATATATATATATATACATATATATATTTCTATCCATGCTTTTAGGTTTTAAAAAAAGTTTAACAAACTTCTTGCTGTTTTGAGATGATGATTTAAAGCTGGACATATAAACAACCCCTCCTATCAAACAAATTACTACAAATTTCTGGAACTTATATTAAATTAAAAAATGATTTCTTATTTTTTCATCACATTCATTTTCAATTTTATATTTCCCTCTTCCCATTTTTAGCAAATCATCAAAGGTAGCAAAGATTTTTTTAAAAAAGTAACCAGAGAAAACAGTTCAGCAAACCCAATTGATGAATCAATCATGTCTACTAGTATTTGAAAAATTCCATATTTTTATTAATTGCAAAGAAGGGAAGGAAGTGAATTTCATCAAATCTTTTTCAAGAACAAGACTGATCATTATAATTACTTAGGGTTCAGAATTTTTAAAAAATTCTTTCATTGTTGTAATTATTGTGCAAATCTTCTTCCTCCCTTACCAGCTTACTTCACTTTGTACTGGTTTATGAATCTTCCCACGTTTCATGGAATCCCTCATATTAATTGCTTTTTAAATATTCCATGTGCCATGCATTTTGGAGCTCAACTGACATCTAACCTCTTTTCCTTATTCAGTAATTTTGGCCTCAGGATTGTGCCACTCTTTACAGAGCAAATGCCTATTTTTGTCATTTCATTAATATACACACTCTTCTAATCTTTTTTAAAAAGCACCTCCCCTTTACTTTTACTCTTTTTACTCTTTCCATTTCTAGTCTTTTTAAGACATCAAATTGGACATAGAGTAGGTGGGTTTGGGGTTATGTGTTTGAGGCTTGGAGTAGATTAATATCCTAAAGAGGCAAAAAAGTCCCCCCAAAACTTCACCAACAAAGCTAGAATATGAATGAGTAGGTATGAATATGACAAAAAAGGATCTGGTGGTCAGAGTGGCTCACTGAATGTGAGGCAGAAACAAAAAATTCCCATACACAGAGTTATTTCTCTCTGCCTGTTTCTATTTTCCTGATGATAAGAGAAAACGTCTACTAACAATTATTGAGATTGAACTTTTGGGCTTCTCAATATTGCTTCTCTCTTTTTGTGTACAAGATCCTCTTGGCCTTATGGTTCAAAATGTTCATGACATTTTAATTTCCTTTTCTTGAAGCATCATTCCAAATTGTTTCAAAAATAGTAAGACAATCATAGCTTACCCATGGTGAATTAGTGAATTTTCTTTAATCCAAATCCTCTCAACATTTACCATTCCCAACTTTTGCTAGGTTTTATTCTTAAGCTGCTGGGGATGAGTTGTTTTGATTTTTATTTTTCTTAATATTCATTATTAGAACAATCTTTCATATGATTGTGAGTAATTTGAAAATTTTTGACAGTTATTTATTCACATGTTTGACTCCTTTATCCTTTGAGAATGTTTTTTGGTCTTGCATATTAATTAGTTACTATTATGATTGTCAGCCCATTATCAGAGATATTTGATGCATTTTTTCCCCTAAATTGGTAGTTTCCCTTACCTTAGTTGCAATAATTGTGCTTGTGTAAAAATTTTTCAGTTTTATATAACTGAATTTTCCTCCATTACTTTTGTGATGGACTCTTTCCCTTTATTGATTAAGAATTCTTGCCATCCTTTGCTTCAGCCATAAGTATAAAATGGTACTTCATCACACTTCTTCTTTATGATGCCCTGGATGAAAAAAAAGATAATAAGTCAATATCAAGGGACCTGTTGAATCTTCTCTCCTACCTCTTATTCCCCTATTTTCTTCACTGTTTTGTTTCTGTCTGGGCACTGCTTTTATCTTCGTCTCATCTCATCATATGTCAGTAATTTCACTTATGACATATTTGCTCAAACCTGCCTCTTTAAGTTAATACCTTGTAGAATAAGGCTTGTGAAGACAGAGAAAAGAGAATGAACTAGAAAAAAACAGAAAAATTTGATCTGCTGAAAGAGGTGCTTGAACAACTATATCAAACCTATTTCCATTCAGAAGGTGTTGAAAGAGATATTGACATTTCAATAGAAAAAATATCAGGTCTGAATTAGGGTTCAGGTTAAAGGGAGAGAAAAGCTACCTCCCATCCAGGCAGGCATGACATTATTCCAGCAACCAGAAGATAACCTTTTAATTTAAGAAGAAGCAGTAAAAAACTTTGTAAAGAAAAGTTTATTCTATAGGGATGGGGAGGAGTATCGGTGCCTATCTATGTATCTATCTATCCATTATACATCTATTCATCTATCTATCTATCTATCTATCTATCTATCTATCTATCGTCTTTGTAAATAGATTTATACACACACACACACACACACTACTGGACACATACATGTGTGTGTATGTGTATGCATTTATATAAATGTAAACCCTAACAAAAGCTAAAAAAAGAACATATTGTCCTCTACCCTCCTGGCTTATATTGTGCTATCTACTCTCCTGTGTGTGTATGTGTGTGTGTGTGTGTGTGTTTTACACAGATGACTATGTTATTATTTGAACAATAACCATTGTTAATCTTAAGAGAATATTGGGAGCAGAGCAAAGTCTCTATGGCAGTATGTTTTTGCAATGGGGTTTGGTGAATACAGAATATCCATAATAGCTTAAGCTGGGATTATAAGAAATTTCTCTCTAAGTTATATGGTTGGCTTTCTAGTGATTACCCCTTAGCATATGAGAGCCAAGCTGACTAGCAGGTATCCCTAAGAGATAAAATTCAGAAGCTTGTAGCAAATAGAAGCTTGCCATGGTTACCATGTATCTACCATGTTACTAGTATCACGATACCAGTAGAAGACTTCACAAGTCCTTCAGTTTCAGATATTTGAGTTGGCTTGGCCATTTAGTCTCTTTCCTATGTGTTCCTCTTTATAGATATTTTTCTCTGTGTGAATTTTTCCCCCATTTTTTTTTTTTGATTAATCTTGGGAACAGTCTACTCGATGTGAGCATTATATAAGAAGAGAACTTTTTTCATGGCAAATTATCTTCTATGCTTTTATTTGAAATAATGTGTCCTCTAGTTTGTTGGAAAAAATGAACATGCCAGTAGTGACTCTTTCCTTATAGTTTTGAGCGTTGCAGAGCTGCAGAGTGGAATGGTTTTTCTGAAGGTTCAAATGTGAAAGGTTAGTGCCCATAACAGCGAAAAGAATTACTTTTTGCTTTTTTACTTTTTTTTTTTAAACACCGTCTGGTATCTTTATAAAATATTTTTTTTCTCATATGACACACCTCAATCTCTTCACAAGAACCTAAATATTTTTGGATAATGTCTGATCATTGGAAGAACAACAATGACTAGTGAGCCAATATGAAAAGTTTATATGACTATTACTTTCCATCAAGTCCCTGAGATGTTCTTTTTTCCTTTGGTATTCTCAAAAAGTGAAGTTATGGGTATGCACATGAATGTGCATATATACATACATATGTACAAACATGTGTGTGTATGTGTCTATATGAGATAATTACCCTTAGGGTAATAATTAAAAGTAATGATTACATATGTAATGTGGAATCTTTTTGCATTTTGATTTCCATTTATCCTGCAATGGGCTTATTTAGTAGTTATTATAAGTAAGTAAGATTTTCCTTATAGATTGAGAAGTCTTCTTTTCAACCTGATTTCCATTTGACCTAAGGTAGGGTTAAGTTTGTCAAAATTAAGATTTAGATTTGGTCTGACAAAATACACACACACACACACATACACACACACACACACACACGCACACACACACACACATATATATATATTCTAAGCTTCATGATTAGTGTGGGTAATTTCACCTATAATGAATAGTTTAGGTAAATAATCAAAGCAAATATTGTTAAAATAAACAAACAAAACCTACATTGTGAAGCTATAAACACAATTTAAGAGTCTATATAGAGACAGCTCTATCTACTGTGCTACTTATCTGCCCTAACCACCAAATTACTAGAGCTAAACAGATTAAAAAATACAAAAATGAGACGTTTCAAACTGTAATATAGGAATGAATCACTACTGTAAAATGATCACTTATTGGGAGAAAGGTCTTTGATACTGATTTTCCCAGTTTCATATAGATATTTAATTAATATAAAATCACTTGTCAAAGTGAGGAGACCAAAAAACCCTGAAAATCCTTTTAACTCAGAAAACTTTTGAATTGCTTTTTAATATTTGGTAGGCAATGGCAACAACAGTTTTACATAGTAACTCATTGTAAATACTTTTAAGGAAATATAGTGGAAAATTATGGAAAGTGTCATTTCCTAAGACAGTAAGAAATATTGGGGATGGGGAGAGAAAGTTTAAAAGCTTGATGAGTCAGAATTAAATAAAGTTATTGATAGGACATTTAATGATAAAACTGGAAACAGGTCAACAAATAAATGAAAGGTAGAAAAGATCTGCAACTATTTTTGTAACAAATTTTCTTAACATAAAGGACATTTGAGCTTAGGGTTGGAAATAGCAATAAAGAGAAAAAAAGATGAGAATAATATCCAATGTAGATGCATATCTGTGTTGGAAATGACATGCTTTTGAGAACTTTGAGAGACTGATGGGAGTTATTGATGGAAGAAAAGATACCAAAGATATGAATAAAGTCTTAGATATGTAATGCTATTACCCCAAAAAGGTGATAGAGGTCAAGGGAATTGAAATTATCCATTGAAATATTGAAGTATAAATCATAATTCTAACATTAGAAAGGACCTTCAAAAACATCTAGCCTTCACCTTACAGATGAAAAAACTGAGTCTCAGGCAAAATCATGTAGGTAGTAAGTGTCAGAGAAAGGATTTGAATCCAAGTTCCCCAACTCTTCACATAATACCTCTTTCTATGAAAAATTTGTATGAGCAACCCCCATATATATAATGAGGTCATCTTTTATATAGTGACAATAACAGACATACTTTTCCAAATAATAGAGAGCAGGATTCATCATTATCAATGTAAATTGACTGAAAGATGTAGAGAATACTTGATCTCTCGGTGTTCATTTTTGATTATCTAAATGCATTTGATTTGGTTGAACAAATATTTCCTTTGAGGCTTATTACTTGTTTAAAATTTATTTTATTTTTAATTTGTGGAACAAAACAAGCTTTTGTATAACATAGTATATAAAAAGAAAAATGGTTACACATGAAACTACAAATTCATTATGTACAACTTGGTATTCCTCTAAAATATAAGATTATGTAAATTTTTTTCTCCTTTTTTTCTTTCCTCATTTCATATCCTGCTTTCTTCTTTTTCTATTTTTTTTCTTATTACTATTGTACTATTCAGTACAATATTGAATAATGGGCATCCTTGTTTCATGCCTGATCTTATTGTGAAGGCTTCTAACTTATCCTCATTACAAATAATGTTTCCTGATGGATTTAGATAATTTTTTTATCAGTTTAAGGAAAAAATCCATATATGCAAACACTTTCAAGTGTTTTGAATAGAAATTAGTGTTATACTTCATCAAAAACTTTTTCCATATCTATTGATATAATCATGATTAAAATTTTTTTGTCACTCATATAACCAATTATGTTAATAGTTTTCCTTATGTTAATCCATCCCTGTATTTCTGGCATAAATCTCACTTGATCACAATGTGTTATCTTTGGCTTATTTTAAATAATGTGTTTCCCATGCATATGCTAAAATAATAATAATGACAAGAATAGCAAATTTTATAGAGTTCTTTAAGATTTTCAAAGTGCTTTATAAGTTTTATCTCATTTCCCTCTTCAGAACAACCCAGGAAAGTAGGTCCTATTATTATTATTCCCATTTTAGCTAAGTGATTCAATACCTAGAGTACTGGACTGGGAGTCAAAAGACTTATCTTTTTGAGTTCAAATCTGGGCTCAGACACTAGCTGTGTGATGTTGGGTAAGTTGCTTTATGCTGTTTGTCTCAGTTTCTTCATGTAGAAAATGTGCTAGAGAAGGAAATGACAAACCACCCTTGTATTTTTCTCAAGAAAATCCCAAATGGGTCACAAAGAATCAAATAAAAATGACTGAAAAACAACAATAAGGACATCAAAACTGAAGGAGAGAGAAGTTAAGTGATGTACTCAAGATCACATAGCTAGTAATTCTTTTAGTCAAAATTTCAACTCAGATCTTTTTGACTCTAGGTCCGATGTTCTGTCCACTCTATCTGCCACAAGTTATAGAGTTCTTTAAATGATAAAACAAAAAAAGTAACTTTGTTCAGTTATCTTCTGATGAAAGTTTAAAAAGGAGATTTGTGTCTACATGTCTACATGTAGACATATATGTTTGTATTTTTATATGTATATCTATTTATCTATCTATATCTACATTTATGTATGTGTGTATATATTGCAAGTTGTCAATTATTTGGGTCCAGAATTGAATAGAAACAAAACAGATTAGATTGCCTTAGAGAAACAACAAAATTCTTTAAATAAACCCTAAACCTTTCTTTTCAACAAAGATTCATTTTTAAAAATACCAGTATTCTTCTAGTAATGATGTGTCATAGTGGATCATCCATAAAGTCATTAAGTTATGAAGAATTGAAATTGAAGATTACTCAAAGATTCTATGATCTTATCAAGGTGGTATTTTCTCAGGAGGGTCACAGAGTAGATATGAACAGGTTGCTATATATGACAACTAAGAAATTATGAAACAGAGGTGGTATAAGAGGTCATCAAAATTTAGGGTTAAAAATAAAGGTGACAAGCCATGTGACAAGAACAATAGATAAACTTATTCAATTGTTTCAGTCTTATCTGATTCACAGTGACTTCATATTGGATTTTTTTGGCAAAGATACTGAAATGGGTTGCTATTTCCTTCTCTAGCTTATTTTACAGATGAGGAACTGAGGCAAAGAGAGTGAAATGACTTGCTTACAATCATGGAGGTAGAAAGTGTTGCGATATGGGAGCCACCTGGCTGCTAGAGGTTTAACTCAGACCTGTAGAATGGATCTCTTCATGTGAGAGGATGATGATGATACAAGGAGACTGAAAGGCAATTTCTGTTCTCTGACCTTTCTCCTTTTCCCTCTTGCCTCCAATTTATTTTATTCCCAATCTACAAGGAATATCTGCGTTAGTAAAGGCTGCTTTGCAACTCCTTCAAGTTTTATGATTCACAGCTGTGGAGGCTCTGGGAGAATTGACCTGCCCCTTCACTTCGGCATGGTCCTTAACAAGAAAATATCTGAGAACAGATTTGAACTCATGAACATGAGACTTCCTCATTCCAAGGCAGAGCTCTAACCATTGAGCCACAGAGTTGCCTTACAAGTAAACTAATGAACAATTATGTGTTCATTTGGCATTATTCCAATGAGAAGAGAAATTGAGAATAGTCTGCAAAATCTTTATTAGTCTCCCAGAAAATTATGGAATGACTTGGACAAGATTTATATACAGGATGGACTGGTATACAAAATTTGTGATATGCATCATTGGAAAGAATACCTAAGTATTAAATCATAATTTTTTTTTGAGATAAAGGCATGGGAATGGAAGAAGGAGAATTGTGTGTGAGTATCAGAAAAGTAAGAAGGCCAGAGAGGTTGTATTTAGATTATGTGGTTGGGAATAATGTATAAGGAGACTAGATATAGGAAAAGTTCAGGTTATGCATGAAGAACTTTTGATGCCAAACAGAGAAATATATATTTGATCCTAGAAGTAATGGGTAGCTGACAGGTTTTATTGAGAGGGGTTAGGATAAAAATGGGAGAAATTTCTGAAATATCTTAAAAACATCTTTTCCAAGAAGTTATTCTGGGATTTAAGTATCTTGGTCCTAGTTGAATCTAAGGAACCTTGAGGCAACTGTAACTAAAATATTTAAAATAGCCCAGGATTTGTAAAAAAAAGAAGAAGAAGAAGAAGAAGAGGAAGAAGAAGAGGAAGAAGAAGAAGAAAGAAGAAGAAGAACAAAGAAGAAGACAGAAGAAGAAGAAGAAGACAGAAGAAGAAGAAGAAGAAGAAGAAGAAGAAGAAGAAGAAGAAGAAGAAGAAGAAGAAGAAGAAGAAGAAGAAGAAGAAGAAGAAGGAAGGCTATAGCATTATTCTGAATTAGGAAATCCAGGGGAAAGGTATGATAGTGGAAAGAACTTGCACTTAGTGTACCCCAGACAACTGGGTTTCAGTTCCCTTTCCTATTATCTATGGGCAAGGCTCTAAAGTCTCTGCATCTCAATTACTTCATCTATAAAATGTGCATAATAATATTTTACATACTAATTGGCAAGGGTAATGACTAGTAATTGCTTGAGTAAGATCCCTTATGGCTTTAAGATCTCTGATTCTCAACTATTCTTGACCATGGATGCTGCTACATGAGGAGATTAATCTTTTAATAAATAGACTCTTGGGAATTGTTACGATCCCATGAATAGGCAGGGCTACTGTCAAACTGCTTTACAATCCTTTTCAGTCTTGCTGAAAAGAATTTTCTCAAACATTACTGATCATTGCAAATTCCATAGTTGCAGGTCATAGGATTACCAAGTCAATGCTGAGTTTGAGGTGTTCAATTAGAAAAATGAGAAACAAAATCAAGATGTTATTAAGTAACTATTTAAGGATTCTGTGCTCATCACTGGCAACCCAAAGAATGATAAAATATAGAACTTGTTTCCAGGGAATTCATAAGGACAAATAATGAGGAAAAGAATAAGTACATAAATGAGGAGTGATATCGGAATAAGCACAATGGAATAGCCAGAGGATCTTCATTCAAACTATAACTCCTTTTCCCTATGTAACCTTGGGCAACTTCTCTGGGCCTCAGTTTCCCCATCTATAGTTCAAAGGAGGGAGCTGAGTTGGATAACCTGAGGGACCTTTCTAACTCTAGTTCTGTAAGGGTAATGGAGAGTGCAATGGAGAGATCCAGGCCTAGGGATCCAAAGTCCTTTTCTTTGTATTTTGAAGATAAAATAATAAAACCAATCAGTCCTTTATGTGCCTTCAGACTCAGCATTTTACCTGAGCATCAGCTTGGAGAAGCTATTGGAGTGCTCCAGACAAAGGAGAGATAGCTGGCAAAGTAGCACAAGTGCTGAAAAGAGGGTGTGCTTGGACTGTCTGGGCACAAGGTGACCTATTAAAAATGGGCCTGAACTGATGCATTGTAATTCGGGTCAGCCCTAGGCAAGAGAGATAAATATGTATCTTTCTTTCCCTACCTGGACAACTGATGGAAAACTTACCTCCTCAGGGGGCACAAAAGAGCAGTATTTGAGGCTATCCAAGTCCACCACTTAGGTAGCTACCTAACCCACTTGGCCTAATTATAATGCTATGTGGGTCCCACTGAAAGAGAATTTAAAATTTCATGTGCCTGTAAGGAGGCCAGATAAAAAAAATGGGTGGAAGGCAGTGAAGGCAGTTGAAGCCAAATGCATGAGTACCAATCCTTAGATCCTTAGATCTCCTTTATTACGTGCTAAACTAAGTTTAGTAAAAAGCAGCTAGACACATGGGATTTCATGAAAACTTTCCCATTATACCAAGGAATACTGCCCCTTTTCTGATGCTAAAATGATTAATAAATTAATTATATGGGTTTTGATGCTGCATATTGCTATGATGCTCCCTGTTGTAAGGATCAAGGAAGGTTTGCTCACTGGTCTTACTGATTGCAATTCAGACAGTGGCTGCCTCTTAATACTTGGTTGATTAAGGCTCAGTAGGATGGGTTCTTGTTAGAGAAGCTGCCCTATCTATAAAAACTGAGCTATGAAACCATTTTTGTTTTTTTCCTTCCTTTTTCTTTCTTTTTTCCATTTCTTCTTTTCTTTTCATTTCCTTCTTTCTCCCTTTCTTTCCTTTCTTCTTTCCCCCCTTTTTTCCTTCTTTCCTACATTTCTTTCTTTCTTTCCAGAAAAATCTGCATTACAGGACTAGCATTTCTAAGAAAGAACTTTTTATGGCCATGCTACTCCAGAGCCAGGACATTGTTGGAATTACTGCTTTAGGTACATAGCAGGAATAATCATATATACATATAACCTGAAAAGAGAGATCTTGAGTCTGGAATTTCCTTGGCTTGCTTGTTGCTTTGTATTTGAGTTTGAGAGTTGTTAAGTGAGAGGATTTAAAATCTGCTTTCCGATCTCCTGAAGGAAAAGATTTCCTCAGTAGCATACATTTCGGAGAAAGAAGAACATCCTAGTCTCTCCTAAAGCTAGAAGACGAGAGTCATGTCATGGGGATGGTTCCCATGATATCTAGACTTTCCAACCCTTCCCTGATAGTATTGAGAGTTTTTTGGACAATAAAAATTTAAAATGAATGTGAATGCTTGTTCAGCATCTTTCAAAGTATCCATGCCTTCTAGGTAGTATCCAGTGGACCATTTGGGTGCTTTACATTTCTATATTTATTCTTGGGATCCTGTGAGTTCTTTGTATGCATTTTTTTGTGGTGAATGAAATGTAGGTTGTCTGATATCTGTTATGCATTTTGTACAGTTGGTTCTTGTGTGTGAATTGGAGACCCTGTTGTTCACATTTGGGGATACCTAGATATAAGCTATACGAAACTTTTCTGGGTTGAGGGCGATGAGCCAAAGGGAGGAAATGGCACCTTTTAGATCAGGCCCCCAGGATCAGAGAGTAAACACAGATTACTTGGGTTGGAGTTAGTGGTCTTGGAATACAAGTTATAATATGTTCTTTTAATGTGGCATTCAGTAAGGACTCAAAAAATAATGTCCTGTGTTCTTGAATTTTAAGGTAATTTTTTGACCATTGCCTATAGGTCTCAGTAAGAAAATCAACCTAGACTTTTTTTTTTTTCATAATCACAAGCACAGCATGGTCTGGTGAACAGTGCTAATGTACTGTGAAAATATATCGTATCCAGCGGCTTTACAGCTGATGCCTCATTCGTCATGAGAAGGGGAGGGCCAGGCAGATGGAGAAAAGGAAGACAGAGAAAGAGATGAAGAAAGAAGAGAATCCAGAAGTAGTTGTGGAAAAGATGGGAAGTGGAAAGAAAAAAGAGAACAGAAAAAGGAGAGATAAAAAAGAATGAAGTTTTTTAATTGGTTACATAAAATGGAAGAAAAAGAGGAAAAGAAGTATGAGTTAGAAAATTCCAAAGTATTCCAAAATTCAAGAATTCTGTTATTCATCATTGGCTTATTTTAAAATGCTAGTGTTTTTTTTTTTCTATCTTTAACTTTCAGAGAATAAAGATCATTAAACAAAGAAGAAATAGATAAAAGGGAGTATATTTAAAATTTTCCAATCAAGCTAAAATTAATCCTGATAGATAATTGATAGGTAATTCATTGAGGTTTTCAATAGTCTAGACTATTCATAATAGAACAGTCATTGAATCTTAGCAGATTAGACCTTCAAAATTCATTTTCTCCCAATCTTTTTTTTTTCCACTCAGCATGTGGCTACACTTCTTTCTTTAGAATTATTTAGATCTTGATTTCTATCAACACTGAATGAAAGAGTCAAGAATTATTTTAAGTATCAGTCCCTATGCAAAAGTTGGGAGAAATAATACAGAAATGGCACAGCTCTTTCCCACAAGACATCATTCTGTCAATTGATAAACATTTATTAAATACTTTTTATGTGAACCTGGCTAAATGATGGAGACACTAAAAGTGGGTGAAAGACAGTTCCTACCCTCAAGAAGCTTACATTCAATTAGGTGGAGATGGCATATATAAAACAGTCATAACTAGGGAAGAGTATTTTGATTTGAAGTAGATCCATATAGAAATCAACTGACTTGTCCTTTCCAGTGGCAATAATAGTATTAATTTAATTACTGTTTTCAGAGCAAGAGACAGAAATTATAATAAAACCTTATTTATTATTGTTTAAAAATAGAAAAGTATGTAAGTGAAGGGGAAAAAAAGACTTAGAAGCAAATGAGTGCAGCAGCTTTCTGTTTCTATTTATCAATAGGCTTCTAGTTCTGCCCTGACTTCGCTTTCCTACTTTTCCAATCTTGACTCAATAGTTAGCCATTTCAGTTCTACATGGTTCCCTGATCTTAAATCCCTCAGTCAGAGCAAGACCTTGCTCATCTCTTGATAAACTTTAGCTCTGGATTACTCTCCTTATGTAGCTAGAGGAAGTCATATAGCTAAGCTGACTACTAGTTACATTTATAAACTCATGTTATCCAATTTCAGCTGGGCCTTAACCAAAGCAAGGTATTTCTCTCTGACTGATTCCCCGTCTTGCTCCATATTTGTATTTCTCAGCTGAAGATATAATCTCTTATTTTATTGATAAGATTGAGTGTATTCAAAGGGAGTTTTCTTCTCCTTCCCCTCTCTATTTCCCTTCTTTTCATTGGAAAAATCATTTGATATCCACTAATCGTTTTTTCTTTTCCTCAATCTCTGACAATGTCTCTCCTCTCTTTGCTAAGATCACCCCTTTTATATTACATTTGATTCTATTCCTTCCCATTTTGTCTACCAGATTGTAACCTCAGTCAATCCCCTCTCAAATCTTTGACTTTCCTTCTCCATTGGTTCCATCATTAATACCTTCAAACATGCCAGTGCCTTCCCAATATTACAAAACTTTAAACTAGAATTCATCATCTCTTCAAACTATAATTCTAGGTATCTTCATTTTCTCAGTCAAACTCCTTAAAAAAATCTGTCTAAATTCACTGTCACTATTTGTTGCTCTCTCACTGCTCAATGAATTCTCACTTCTTAATTCATTATTTGTTTGAAACTGCTCTTGCCAAAGTTACCCACAAGTTATCACTTTTTTTGATTCTCACCTTTCTCTCCTTAGCTGATATACCTGACACAGTTGATAATCTACTCCTGGATATTCTTTCCTCTTTGTATTTTCATGATATGATTCTCTTCCAGTTTTCCTATCCATTAGAATATTTTTTCATCTCTTTTGCTGGCTCATTATCCACATCACACTCTGTAACTGTGGGCATTCCCCAAATCTTCGATCTCTTCTGTTTTCTCCATTCAAAGTAACCACTGATTATTAGTCTCCATTGATTATTAATATTATTGTACTATCATTATTACATATTTATTTTATTATCAATTATACCAGTGTTATATAATATTATATTACATTGATATATTATTGTAATCAAAATTATAAAGTTAATGAAAACATTAAATATATAAGGATAATTTATCATTAATAGAGATTATCTCTAGGCATCTGACTTGCAGATTTCTAAATCCAGACTCAGTTTCTCTCTGAATTCCAGTGTTGTATCACCAGATGCTTGTATCAAATTGCATGTCCTAGAGACATCTCAAAGTCTAAATATTGAGAACTGAGCTCATCTGTCCTCCCAAACCTTCCCTTTATTCAAACTTCCCCATTTTTGCCAAAGTCACACCAGTCAATACATAAGCTTTTATTAAGTGTTGAATACTATTCTAGGGATAGGAAAAGATCTAAAAAACAGAGTCCATGAAATAACATTCTACTGGGGGTACTAGAGGTACAATCAGGTGTATACAAGATATAAACAGAAGAGATGGAAGATAATCTCGGGTTGGGGAAGACATAAACAGCTAGAGGGATGTAAGAGATGGGATTTGAATTAAGCTTTGAAAGAAACAAGGGAAGGGAAGAGGTGAGGAGATCTAATCTAATCTCTTCCCACTCTAGTTCATCTTTCACACTGTGCTACCACTGTGCTAAAGGATGGATCTGAGGGTCACTTTCTTCCTCACATAACTTTAAAGGTTCTCTAGTATCTCTTGAATTATACACACACACACACACACACACACACACACACACACACACACACACACACACCCCACGAACAAAACATGTGACATACATACACAAGCATTCCTTTAGTTTTTAAAGCTCTTTGCAACTTGGTCCAAATCTGTTTTTATAGCCTTATTGGGCATTACTTCCTTTCCTGCTCTAAAAGCAATCTGAAATGAAATTTTATTCTTATATTCACTATTCTTGTTTCTTGTCTCTGTTGCCTAGGATGTATTACCTACTCATTTCCACATTATAGAATCTCTCTTCCTTTAGCTTGAGCACCACCTTATACATATATCCTTTTCTGATTCTTCCTTGAGTTGCTATTACCCTAAATTACAGATTACCTTGTGTTTAACTGCTTTGTACTTGATTTATTCTCTTTATATATTATCTATACTTATACAAGTACTAATTTTCTTCCATTAGAATATAGGGTCCCTGCTAGTAGATAATGCTTTATTCTTTAAACCACTATTCCAAGAACCTAGTATAATGTATGGCACATATTCAATACTAATTAATTGATTGATTCATACATATTAGATTTTTTGTAAATAGGAATAATTATTCTTCTTTCTTGACATTAATCAATCAGTTGATAAACATTTATTATGTCTCTGCTGAAGTTGATACTGTTGAGCACCCTTTTCTCTTAAATACTCATTGTTCTCTGGGTTAGTAGGATAATATTATCCTTTCCCTTGGTTTATCTCCTGCCTGTCAGACCATCTACTTTCAGTAACCTCAGCTGCTACATCTTCCACATCATATCAGCTAACTTTAAGGGTTCCCTTTGGATCTGTCCTGATAGACTGTCTTCTTTTCTGTCTTTATAAAAGGGGTGATTAACATTTTATACCCTTTTGGCAGTCTGTTGAAGTCTATGTATACCTTCTCAGAATAAAAATTTTAAGTACACAGAATAAAATACATTGTATTACAAAAGAATTTTGGAATCCTAATTGATTTTTACTTTTGTTTCAATAGCTACCAGTTTTGAAGATTCCCATTTGTAAAGATATATTATTATAAATGGAATCAAAGCTTCTGCAACTCACTTTCAAGGAAAACCGAATTCTCTAAGGCTTTTTGAATTAAACTCTAACTGTAATACTTTTTTTTGGTCTTAAAATCAATGAGTTCATCTTTGTGTAGGTCAACATCTTCAATATAACTTATATCAGAAAGGAAAGCATTATGAATCTATGGTTCAACTTGAAAGTTTTGCAGGTTTTGCAGATTTCTTTTTAAAAGAAATTGACAGAGTCAATTTTAATTCTATCTTGGACAAGCACTGTCCCCAGCATTTAAAAGTTTGAAGGAATGTGAGCCTCTAATCTTCTCTTCCCTATCAATAGCATAATCAAAACCAAAATAAAACAAAACAAAACCAACCTTTGAATTTCCTAAGCAAACATCTATAACATTAAATTTAGGATCTTAAATTGAAAGATTAATTTCATTCATTTGGTCAAAAATTTCTCCAAAGTAAGTCAACCAATGGATAAAATCATTTCAAGGTGTTCCAAGTGGATTTTCTTTCTTTTTTTTTTCAGAAAAAAATGAAACTTGTATCTATTTCAAATATGTGCTTCAAGATTTCTCCTATTGAAATCCAGCAAACTTCTACATGATAGAGGAGTACTTCATATTCTTCTTTTAAACAAAATCTTTTAGAAACATGATTCCGAGACCCACTTCTAATAAAGTTAATGATATTTTTATTTGTTAAGAAAACTTCAATGCCAGTAAGTTTGGAAAGAGCTGGAACCAAGAAACTCACTCTGACTTATCTGCAATTTAAAAAAATTTTAAAAACTTTTTTTTATTTTCAAAACATATACATAGTTTTCAACATTCACCCTTGCAAAACCTTATGTTCCAGTTTTTTTCTTCCTGCCTGCCTTCCTCCCACCCCTTCTCCTAGATGGCAAGTAATCCAATATATATTAAACATGTGCAATTTTTCTGTACCTATTTCCACAACTATCATGTTGCACAAGAAAAATCAGATCAAAAAGAAAAAAAATGATGAAGAAAACAACAAACAACAACAAATAACAACAAAAAGGTGAAAATACTATGTTGTGATGCACACCCAGTCCCCATAGTCTTCTCTCTGGGTTCAGATGGCTCTTTCCATCACAAGACCATTGGAACTGGCCTGAATTGTCTCATTGTTGAAAAGAGCCACATTCATCAAAATTGATCATATAATCATCTTGTATGTGCAATGTTCTCTTGGTTCTACTCACTTCACTTAGTATCACTTCATGTGAGTTTCTCCATGCCTTTCTGAAATTATCCTGCTGATCATTTCTTATAGAACAATAATATTTTATAACATTCTTATACCATAATTTATTGAGCCATTCTCCAATTGATGGGCATCCATTCAGTTTCCAGTTCCTTGCCACTACCAAAAGGGCTGCCACAAATATTTTTACACATGTGGGTCCTTTTTCTTTTTTTATGACTCTTTGGGATACAGCCCCAGTAGAAATACTTCTGGATCAAAGAGAATGCAGTTTGATAGTCCTTTGGGCATATTTTCATATGCTCTCCAGAATGGTTGGATCAGTTCATAACTTCACAATAATATCTTAGTGTCCCAGTTTTCCCACATCCCATCCAATATTCATCATTATCTTTTCTTATCATATTAGACAATCTGAGAGGTGTGTAGTGGTGCCTCAGAGTTGTCAGTTTTGCATTTCTCTAATCAATAGTGATTTAGACTATTTTTTCATATGACTCGAAATGGCTTTAATTTCTTCATCTGAAAATTGTCTGTTCATATTCTTTGACCATTTGTCAATTGAAGAATGGCTTGTATTTTTTAAAATTTGAGTCAATTCTCAATATAATTTTGAAAGGAGGAGGCCTTTATTAAGAACTCTTGGATGTAAATAATTTCCCCCCAGTTTACTGCTTCTCTTCTAATCTTAGCTGCATTGATTTTGTTTATACAAAACATTTTTAACTTAATATAATCCAAATTATCCATTTTGTATTCCATAATGTATTTTAGTTCTTCTTTAGCCACAGAATCCTTTCTTCCCCACAGATCTAAGAGATAGACTATGCTTTATTCAAATTTGCTTATAATATCACTCATTATGTCTATATCATGAACCCATTTTGACCTTATATTGGTATAGGATGTTAGGTGTGGATCAATGCCTTTACTAGTAATTTTTGAAGGAATTCTAGTTCTAGTTTTATAACTCATCAACAATCCAATTCTTTATTATGTGGCGATATAGTATATAGGAATCAGGTACAGAGAATCTGTATGTACTCCACTTAGGAATCAGGGGAACTTCCATTGTATATCATCTTGCTTTTCTGTAAGCAAGTTCAGCTTCTTTATATGGAATCAGCTCCCCATATTACCTATTAACATAATCCATAGCTTTTCTACTTAAATTATTATTTATGTTAATCCTTACTTTTTATTGACTCTTTGCATCATTAATAAAAATAATATATTTTATGTGGATATCCATTTAAAAATTCTATGTTTAGCTAACATGTAACTAAGATAATTGTTGATGATTTATATTTCTATCAATTATTTGCTCTGTAATTCCCTGATGTGATTTCCTATGCAATCCAACAATGAATTTTAATGTTGCTGTTGTGGTGACTTACACTTTAAATATTTTGTAGAATGTTATTCTATGACTCATAGACATAGATGTTATTAAATGAATAATGATATTTTAATATGGTCTTTTGTCTCAGATCCTTAAAAGGACCATATAATTCCCCAGATTTAATACATCCCAATCTTTTAGAGTGGGGTGTATTTCTGTTCAATTCTGGTCCACCTCATTTTTTATTTTTGAAAAATCTGTTTGATGTGTATGTTCTGATGAATCAGATTTATGATTCCATATTGATACTGGAAATTGACACTCTTCAATCACTTTTTTTTTTCTTTTGTGGTTAGGCTCAATTCTTTTGAATAATTATAAATTTCATTTATGTGGCTTTACAATGTTCTGAAGTGATGTTATCAGCACCATGTTATCTGAAAATATAAACAATGGGCAACTGAATCATCCATAGGAGATCTTCCTTTGATTTTTGAGTTTATCATGAAAATTCTATATGTAATGGCAAATGCATTTGATAAACACACATCTTGTGTTTTATGGTTTATTTGATTAATAAGTTGTGTCATTGAATAAAATTGTCTTTATTCTTCCATTAAGAAATCTTGTATGATTTTGAAATATCAATGGGAGTTACTTTTTTAGAGAAAAGTCTTTAAGAATGTATTTTACAATACATAATCAATTAAAAAATAAGTCACATAAAAATTACAGCTGTGTATCTTGTTTTCTCTTAATTTTTCAATCAACTGTGTGATTGCAAAATAATGGTCTTTTTAGAATAACATTTGCAAATTTTTTCTTTGTTCCCGTCTTTAAATCCTCATCAAGGTATTTTCTGGTTGAGATGCTGTCTAAGGTCTTTTTGTCTCCTCATTGTAGTGACTTATTTGTGTTGATTAAATTTTTGTTGGAAATCAGGAGAATTTTTGCCAATGTCTTTTCTTTCATCACTATCCATTTTTTTTTGTATCAAAAAAGATCACATTGGAATTACCTCAGTTGTATGTTATATATTCTTGTTTTTATTCATTCATATCATTTTGTATTGCTTTTTACTTTGGCTATAACAAGTTGATTGATTATATACAGATAGCTCATTCAGAAGTGCATTTAAATAACTTTTTGTTATATTAAATTCCAATGCTTCTCAAATTTCTTTTTAAAGGACATATTCATGATAGTTTAATGATTCTGTGCAGTTCATACTAAACAAAAAGCTTTGGCCATATTTGTGCTTTATGAACTATCACTTCTAATATACTTTTCAGTCATTCTCCCCATATCCACATTTGTATTTAATGAATTGAGATAAAGTTGGAAGATCTTATAAATTATCTATGTTTATATCTTTTCCTTACTTTTAAGAGGTGTCAGTAAAGATTATTAGTATACAATACTGATATTTTTGCAAATATTTATCATGGACATTGCAATAATATTCTATAAAGTTTGTTTATTTCTTTTTGACAGATGATAAAACCAATTCTACTAAATCCTTTATTGGACTGTCTGGATATCTTGTGAGCACTCCTTCAACTTAGCTACAATTCCTTTTTATTTTTGGTTTCACTTATGGCAAAAATGTTAAGATTGGTGTGATCCCTTTCTTCTAATAGTATGGTCATCAGACAAGGCTGTTCCTTTAGATTATCAATGAATTAAATAAAAAAATCCAAAAACAGTGTTATTTCTTAAAACCTTTTTTTCTCTGACCCCACAGCTCAAAGAAGCAATCATTCTCTAACTATGTAGGTTGTCCCTTGGAAAGAATAAATAGTCTGTGGTTAGGATCATATCGTTAGAGCTGAAGGAGATTGTACAATTACTTGTACTTTCCAATATGCCAGACCTTATGCCCTCCTGGCAGAGTCTCAGAAATCTCAGGGTTATATCTACTATTATATAATTATAGGAATAAATAAAAACAAGAATGTGGAGCATGCAGTTGAGGCAACTCCGATCTGATCTATTTAAGCAAGACATTGATATAAAAAGTGTGGGTAGTGGTTAAAGGACAGACATTGACAAAAACTCTCATTTCCAAAAGAAATTTTATCAATATAAATCAGCCACCACAATGAGGACAAAAGATTTTAGAAAGCACCTCAACTTCCTCAGAAAACATCTTGATGATAATATAAGAAAGAAACAAAAATGGAACATTATAATATATTCCCTACATAAGCGTTGGATCTTGACTTTTTCATCTGACATATTTATTCTTTCTTATTTCATACTATTTGTAAATTTGCTGACCACATATTTTTTCCATGATTCAAATGATTGCTAAAAATGTTGAACAGTATGGGTCAAAATACAAATCTCTGTTTTTGTCAATTAGAGAACTCTCCTATAGATACATCAACTTATTCTTACTGACTTTTGAGGTTTGGTTGATCATCCAAGTAATTTTGATTCTACCTAACAGTAGCTGCATGATCCCAAGCAGGCCACCAAGTTTCCTCATCTGTAAAATGAGCTGGAGAAGTAACTGACAAACCACTCCTGTATCTTTGCCAAGAAAACTCCAAATGGGATTATGAAGAGTTAGTCATGATCAAAACAACAATAACAACATTACCATTCATTTCACATCTATCCATGTATTTCATGAAAATAACATGGAAGACTTTTCCAAACTTTTTTCCTCTTAAGTCTAGATATAAAGAAGTATGGAATTCATTTGATTTAAAAGTCTAGTAATCTTATCAGAAAAGGAAATGAGTCTTGCCTGTGATAAATTGTTCCTGATGAAGACATACATATTATTTTTGTGAATTTTTTGTGAATTTTTAAGAATTTTAAGAATTCAGAAATCATCCCATTATTCATGTACTTTAGGATCTTGTTGGGAATGATATTTTTTGATCAAGATTTTGATTTTCTCATTCTCATATTACATTCTTCTTTCCTCCCCTGCCTATGATTAAATTTTATTATTTGCTCTTCTAAGGAAGAGAGTTGTTTTATGACAACTCTCCTATTTGACTGGAATAGCTCATAGATCCCAATTTTACACCTACAAAATCTTTAAAGTATATTGTTCATTAGGGCTCAGTGACTTGAATTCCTTGATGGTATATAAGTGAGTGTCTTTTTCCTGCCACCTTATTTTTATTTTAATTCCTTATTGACCATAAACCACATTCTCAGATAACATGTCAATCTTCTTAAAAGAGAATACAGTCATAAATTAGAAGTAGAGTAATTTACTCAGGGCTTTTTAAACTTTTCCCACTTGCAACCCTAGCTAGCTTAAATAGTATTGTATCTCCTCTTTGTAGCGAATTATTTGTATGGATTAAATATCTTTTAGATTCAGGAGAATTTTTGACAATGTCTGTCCTTTAATCACCCCATTTTTTTGGCATCAAAATAGATCAGGTTTGAGTTGCCTTGATTGTATGTTATATATTCTTGTTTTTATTCATTTTATTCATTCATACAATTTTGTATTGCTTTTTGTTTTGGCTTTAACAAGTTGACTGATTATATACAGATAGCTCAAGAAGAAGTGCCTTTTGTATTAATAAAATCACTTATCTTTAAGAATTTAGTATTGGGGAAAGAATCTTTGCTGTGAAATTGAGGGTTTGGGTTGAATACCATTTGTATAATTTAATACCTCTGTGAATTTGAGTCATGTTTTTGGGGGCTCAATTTTGTTATCTGTAAAATGGGAAGGTTGAGCTAGATGATCACTCAGATATTTATCACTCTAAATCTGTGATCTTTTGTCTTTGAAAAAATAAATTGATAAAATCCCTTTTCAGGTACCCTTTCCTTTTCCATCAGCATTCCTTCTTTGTGACTGAGGATCTTATTCTTATAATTTCTTTTTCCCCTGAGGCAATTGGAGTTAAGTGACTTGCCCAGGTTCACACAGCTAGGAAATATTAAGTGCCTGAGGCTAAATTAGAATTTAGGTCTTCTTTTTAAAAATAATTTCTTTTTTTTTTTCTGAAGAGTATCTTATTCTTTAGATTTTTCCATCCCCTTTGGGACATTTTATGATGCACCCAAAATCATAATCTAGGCATCAAAGCCAGGACTAAACCCCAGGTCTCGAGAGTCTTCATTCAATGGTATCACATTTCTTCTCTTACTCTTCTTTTTTGCTGCTATATGTTTTAATTTTATAGCATATCAGGAAACAGAATAAAAATCTGTAACCTTTTGTAGATTCTAAGAGAAGAGAGTATGAGAAAATGGGACAATCCAGATGGTAAAAAAATATATAGCATTTTGCTTTGGCTGTCATTTCTAAGTGGGTAAGAGAGGAGCAAGTATATACAATAACTAAAGTAAAGAAAATCTATCAACAAATGCTTTATCAGTAGATGGAAGACTATTATACCTAATTCTTTCCACTGGCAGGTAGCAGGAGTATGAAATTTCTTTAAAACAATCTGCAGCAATGGTGGGCCAAAAAGTTTTTTTAAAAAGCAGATAAATTTAAGGAAAAACTTAAAATGCAAGCAAATCATTTTTTATATTTTAATAGTTTTTATTTACCAGATATATGCATGGGTAATTTTACAACATTGATAATTGCCAAACATTTTGTTCTAATTTCCCCTTCCTCTCTCCCCCTCCCCCCATGGCAGGTTAACATGTTAAATATGTTAAAGTATAAATTATACATATCCAAACGATTGTTTTGCTGTACAAAAAGAATCGGACTTTGAAATAGTGTAAAATAACCTGTGAAGGAAATCCAAAATGCAGGCGGACAAAATTAGAGGGATTGGGAATTCTATGTAGTGTAGTGGTTCATAATCATCTCCTAGAGTTCTTATTACTGTTCTATTGGAACTGATTTGGTTGTTGAAAATGGCCACATCCATCAGAATTGATCATCATATAGTATTGTTGTTGAAGTATACAACGATCATGGCAGAAACTAGACATGGACCCACATTTAACACCACATACTAAGATAAGATCAAAATGGGTCCAAGATTTAGGCATAAAGAGTGAGATCATAAATAAATTAGAGGAACATAGGATAGTTTACCTCTCAGACTTGTGGAGGAGGAAGGAATTTGTGTCCAAAGGAGAACTAGAGATCATTATTGATCACAAAATAGAAAATTTTGATTACATTAAATTAAAAAGTTTCTGCACAAACAAAACTAATGCAAACAAGATTAGAAGGGAAGTAACAAATTGGGAAAACATTTTTACAGTTAAAGGTTCTGATAAAGGCCTCATCTCCAAAATATACAGAGAATTGACTTTAATTTATAAGAAATCAAGCCATTCTCCAATTGAAAAATGGTCAAAGGATATGAACAGACAATTTTCAGATGATGAAATTAAAACTATTTCCACTCATATGAAAGAGTGTTCCAAATCACTATTGATCAGAGAAATGCAAATTAAGACAACTCTGAGATACCACCTGTCAGATTGGCTAACATGATAGGAACAAATAATGATGAATGTTGGAGGGGCTGTGGGAAAATTGGGACACTGATGCATTGTTGGTGGAGTTGTGAAAGAATCCAACTATTCTGGAGAGCAATCTGGAATTATACCCAAAAAGTTATCAAAATGTGCATATCCTTTGACCCAGCAGTGCTACTACTGGGCTTATATCCCAAGGAAATACTAAAGAAGGGAAAGGGACCTGTATGTGCCAAAATGTTTATGGCAGCCCTTTTTGTAGTGTCTAGAAACTGGAAAATGAACGGATGTCCATCAATTGGAGAATGGTTGGGTAAATTATGGTATCTGAATGTTATGGAATATTATCGTTCTGTAAGAAATGGCCAACAGGAGGAATACAGAGAGTCTTGGAGAGACTTACATCAACTGGTGCTGAGTGAAATGAGCAGAACTAGGAGATCATTATACACTTCAACAATCATACTGTATGAAGATGTATTCTGATGGAAGTGGATATCTTCAACATAGAGAAGAGCTAATCCAATTCCAATTGATCAATGATGGACAGAATCAGCTACACCCAGAAAAGGAACACTGGGAATGGGTGTAAACTGAGAGCATTTTTGTTTTGTTTTTCTTCCCAGATTATTTTTACCTTCCGAATACAATTCTTCCTTTGCAACAACAACAACAACAAAATTCGGTTCTACACATATATATTGTATCAAGCATATACTATAAGATATTTAATATATATGGGAATGTCTGCCATCTAGGGGAGAAGGTGGAGGGAAGGAGAGGAAAAATTCAGAACAGAGGAGAGTACAAGGGATAATGTAAAAAAAATTACCTATGCATATGTACTGTCAAAAAATGTTATAATTATAAAATTAATAAAAAAAAAGTATACAACGATCTCCTGGTCCTACTCATTTCACTCAGCATCAGTTCACATAAGTCTCGCCAGGCCTTTCTGAAATCATCCAGTTGGTCATTTCTTACAGAACAATAATATTCCATAATATTCATATACCACAATTTATTCAGCCATTCTCCAATTGATGGGCATCCACTCAGTTTCCAGTTTCTGGCCACCACAAAGAGGGCTGCCACAAACATTCTTGTACATACAGGTCCCTTTCCCTTCTTTAAGATCTTTTTGGGATATAAACCCAGTAGTAATGCTGCTGGGTCAAAGGATATGCACAGTTTGATAACTTTTTAAGCATAGTTTCAAATAAGCAATTTATTATTTAAAGCATCCTCTCTTGGTGTAAAATCACTTAAGTTTCAAACATGAAAAAATATATGCCTCATTTATAGTATTTATTATATGTCAAAATAAAGACTAGGAAATAATTTCTCCACCCCTCCATGTTTTGGGGATTTTTTTTCCTTGGGTCTTTCTGTCAACAAAGAAGCATATCAATAATATGTCTATAAAATAATCAGATGAATTTTTTGGGGTGATGTCTGTGTAGGCACACCTTGTTTACTCATATGTCTTTTCAATATTTTGATATTTTATAGTTTTCAGGAAAATTCTGCTACCTTAACAATTATTCTGCCTACATCTCTATCCATGTTTTTCTTTCTTCTTGTCATGGTTATTTTTATGTCTTGTTATGTTCTCTCCCTTAAGAGTTAACAATGCATTACTATGTATCTTTTAAGCATTGGCCACATTGCTTTTTATGCACACAATGCTTACTTTCTCTGAGTACCACATTCTTTTTGGGATCTTGTTCAAAATGTATGGCTTGATTCTTAATTATAATTCTCCATGGATTTGTTACAGCTTCTTAGACTGTTCCCCTTTGCTTCCTCAGCTTTGCATGCTTTTCTCTTTGCCTTCCTCTCCATTACTCATTTCCCTTGTCACAGTCTTCCTATTTTCAGAGTTGTGTTACTTGCAATTTAAAGAATTTCCTTTCTGGCATTAACTCCATCTTGCTTTGGATCTTACCTCAAAGCAAATTTTGTCTCAGTTAATGAAATCTTTTAGTTTCTAAACATCACGTTTGTTTCATTCTTTTACATATTGAACATGTTTATGAAATGTTCTAGACAGGGTTGAAAAAATAATATAGTCTTGTCACTGTATTTGTTTTGTAGAGGTAGCTTGATAAAGGACATAGGAAGCTGGCCTCAAGATTAGGAAGAAATGGGCTCAAATCCTGCTTCCTATTGACTGAGTGACTCTAGGCAAGTCAGGTAACTTGTCAATGCTTTTGGCAACTCTCTAAAGCTATGAGGCACAACCCAACCTTTGCAGAGAGAGTTTTCTCATCTGGGAGTTTCCTATAGCAATGAAATTAGAGGTTCTTATCCCTATTCCCATAATTCATCTCTTTTGGGAGTTCAAAGAGGGGAATGGAGAGAATACATATCTGTAGAATACCTACTGTCAGGCACTGTACTAAGTGTTTTACAAATATCACCTTAAAGATTATAATCAAATTATATCAAAATGATAATATTTAACTATGATTAATAAACTTTTGGAAATACAATTATATCTTTATTTATTTTTGTCAGCCTTTTATTGAGCACTCATTATATACCAAGCATTATGCCAGGTTTTGAGGCATTTACAAACATAAATAAGGCATATTTCCTATCTTCACAGAGCCTATTTTCAGTGGAAAAACAGAATTCTTAAGCCACCAGGCATATCTTTGAAACTATAAGATAAGAAAATGTGAATATATACTATTAAAAACTGGTTGCCTGAAGCATTTGTGAGAAAAGGAAAACAATTTTAAAAGTCACTTTGAAAGAATATATAATGCTATCCATCTTTAGAGAAGGAATTGATAGAATCTCAATGGAGATCACAGAATACTAGTATTCATTTAATTTTGTATGTGTGTATGTGTGTGTGTGTGTGTGTGTGTGTGTGTGTGTTTCCTTTCATAACAGGACCAATATGGAAATCTATTTTTCATGCTTGTACATGTACAATCTATATTGAATTACTTATATCTTAGAGAGAATAGGGAGAGAACTTAGAATGAAAATTAAAAAAAGAATGTTAAAATTTTTACATGCAATTGAGAAAAATAAAATATGATAAAAATATAATATATAATGCATATGCATATATGCATATTATATTTATACACACATAAATATATTTTAACAACAAAGTATTACAGAATAGGCAGTAAGTCCAAGATAATGACAACTGCTAAAAAAAAGCATAAGATTAGGTTATGAACCTGTTTACTTGTGTTTTTCATGAAACTGCAGTTTTGATCTGAGAACTGAAATAAATTCAACTTCTAGTTTTGATTTATTTTTGACAACATAGAGAAATCACAATAAAAAGATTTCATAGGCCTTTATGTCTTTCAAAGAGAAATTTCAGTTAATTAGAACAGTAATCTCTATTTTCTTAGCATGTAGTTCAACTGAGGTGTTATCTAGAATGTTTTCCCCTATCCTTATGAGAGATGATGTTCTTGAACTGTTGTTAACTGTATATTTATGCATCTCTCTAGTCTTATTCAGTGAGAGGCAGTGACTCTTGTCACTATGACATATTGTTTGCTTTTCTGCTACACAGTCCAAAAACAATGCTATTAGAAAATGGGTTAGTGGAGGATAAAAGTTCCTAGAATCATAGATTTATAACTGGAAGGGATAAGTTGTGAAAGAATCAATTCACAAAGAGATTATGTAATTTACCTATGATTACAGAGCTAGCAAGTGTCTGAGGTAAGTTTTGACCCTGAGCCTTCTTGACTTCATGTCTACTGTTTGATCCAATGTTACCTCTTTTAAATGTTAAAGTTTCATTCTAATCTTAGTTCCTAGGTGGAGTCATAATGTATGGAAGCCTAGGAAGAGACAGTAGTGGTAAAATGGGGGATGCTTTCCATTATCTGAGCCATTCATGTTCATAATGTATCCTCTTAGGAGGTCCTTACTTGCTTATTAGTCCTTACTAACATAGTAAGACCAAAGCTTAGCAGTATGAGAATAAAGCATGAGATTCTGAGGTGTTATCTTGTAAAATCCTTTTATGGGGTGGGGGTAAGAAACATGAAGATAGGAGTATAAAGGCTTAATTTTAAACCACAGGCCTACCACTTGCTAGCTGTGTGATATGTCTAGTTCATTTTATCTCTGTCGTCCTTAGTTTCCTTATCTATAAAGAAAAAAATGTGGGGCTTGGACTAGATACACAGCTCTTTCAGGTTTAGAAGTTTATGGTTTTATTAGGAGAAAGGGAAGAACAGGGCTGGGGAAAATATACATGAAATGTTAATAGGACTCTATGAAGAGAGATAAACATGTATTTTCCTTTTCATCCCATGCTCTAATTGAATAAAAAATTCTTGTTTGAAGGTTGAGATAATATTCATTTGGTTGCTAGGGGGCAGTTGTGTCTTTGAGAATTCATCTCAACTCTGACTTTCTTGCTGACTTTATAAGGCTTGAGCTCCTGTCTCTTTGTGGCTTATGAAGTTGTGTTACATGTGAGAGACATGTAATTTGCTTTCTATGGCTAAATTAAAGGATTTAATTTTGCAAAGTTGTCAGTCTGACATATTTCACCAATACCATTGTTATTCCACTTAGGAAACCTTTGTAAATTGTATTTCCCCCCCTTTTCTTGAGAAAGGCTGTGTTGATGTCTCCAGAGGATAGGTGAGAATACATAAATTTAAAACAACTCAATGTCAGATTCCAGAGGTCAAGGGGGAAAAAAGATTCCAAATTGACCTTGAAATAATGTGAACTGGATTGCATTAGTAGTATCTCTATAGAATGGCATAAAGAACATTTGGAGTGACTGTTATAGGTTTGAGTGTGATTCAGCTGAGCTAGCAATTTTCCTAGAGTTTTAAGGCTCAGTTGTGTTACAAGCTGGTCAGGACCTTAATGGAAGTGGGGAATGAGGTAGAAAGGAGAAAACACCTTCTGACTCTTCCCTCTTGAATAGTTATTGCATGTCTGTTAAGAGAAAAATGCCAAGGTCTTGGCTCAAAATTCCAATTTGCATAATATTCAAATATATTTGCATATTGAGTTCAAGAGGCTCTAACTTTAAGTATGCAAAGTAAATAGTGTAATCAGTTGTAATCGTGTTGCAATCCAGTATCTAGAAGTTAAACAAAGGAAATACATAATCTATTTTTGAACTACACTATAGAATAGCAAAGAAAGAAACCAACTGAAGTTTCTTGTACAATAAGAATTGGTAAGAATGCCATGGTTTGGTTTAGTTTTTAGAGAACATTTAGTAGAGTATTCCTTGAGGACCATATTCAGATACAAGAATCCAATTAATCGAAACGTTTATTACTACTATGTACTTATGTATTTATACATAGCCTACTATGTATAAATCACTATCTTAAGTACTCTAAGAGCATTAATTCTTAATAGAGCCATGTTTTGGAATAGGTTTATTTCCCTTCCAATAGCTAAAAGCCAACTAATCCAAAGACCTTTGTCATTTTAGTAGTCACATTTACCCATTGTGAGTGAAATTTAACAATAGAGTAAATTGAGACACATTTTTTGAGCAAAATAGTATTTATCAAGAGTGATGTATATAGCTGTCCATAAATTGCCAACGAATTGCCTCAGTTTATGCTGAAGACCCAGAATTGAAGATACAACTCATTTTTATAAACATAGAACAAAAACAGAAGTCATATAATTAGTCATGGAATTAAAAATATCATGGGGTTGAAGGATCATAATTTGTTATATTAAAGGAAGTGACAGTAGGATACATGTAGAACACCCCTGTATCTCTAAGGAATGCTTTTGCAAATTTATAGGTCTGCATCCCAAGATGATTGATGGGGACCTAGGAATTTAAACTCACTGGTACATGGGGATTACATCACTTCTTTAATGGACAAGGTCAAGGCTAGAGATGGGACCAGTTAGTCTGTTTCTCAAAGATAATAGACAAACTTTTCAGGTGATGCTGAGAGCACAATTCCCATACAGTTAGAATATTTTATGAGAGAATTGTATTTCTAAACTCAAGCTCAGAGTTTTCTTTAATTTAATACTAATTGTAGGAAAGCTTAAACCTTTGACATCTAACTCTGAAAGAGAAAGACTGAACTTTTGAACCCATGAGCTTTTCTTCACTTAGAGACAGAAAAGGGTCTTGAGTTTATGCAATCAAATTCAGAATAGAGTTATAGAATTGAATTATTAAAATACATAAGCAAAATTTGAAATTCACACATCCTTTGTCTCTAGAACAATTTTAGGTCTTTTTCATTCCATTGGAATACAGAATATTTTGAAAGAGCAGAAATGTTTTTCTGGATAGCTATGAAGGTCAAGAATTCCCAGGAGAGTTTAGTAGTTTCTCTCACTGTGGATGCTTTGGGTACTTCTAAGTATCTATAGAAGGTAAAATGGGGGGCAGCTAGGTGGCACAGTGGATAGAGCACCAGCCTTGAATTCAGGAGGACCCGAGTTCAAATCTGGTCTCAGACACTTAACACTTCCTGGCAGTGTGACCCTGGGCAAGTCACTTAACCCCAATTGCCTCAGCAAAAGAAAAAAACAAAACAAAACAAAAAAAGAAGGTAGAATGGAATGAAGTAGGAATAGAAGAGAATTTAATATTGTTTCTTAAGAAATCATAGTGTCTTAGAGGTTACATTTGGAAGGGAATTTTGGATAATTGTTTCTTTACTTTGTGAGTTCTTTGAAGTCAGGGACCATGATTCTTATCCCCATAGAATGGGACTCACATATATTAGAAACTCTATAAATATTTGTTAAATTTAATTCACATTTAGTTTACATCAAATTGATACCTTCTGTGACCCTTTCTTAGAAAAGTTCTTAAATCCTCTCTGGTTCTCATCTTGTTTCCCACCCTAACTCCAGGCAGGGATCTTATACTAGTTGCTGTTTAGAGGGAACATTCTATTTTTCTTTTTTCACCTCAGTGATTTTTGTGGCCTGAGGGCTGATGGCAAATGGCATTAAAGAACTTTTCCAGGGTTTGATTTAAGCTTGTGAGCGTTTCCTTTCTTCTATTCCAGAAAATCTACATGAAAATTATAGCAATGCTAAAGTCAGCTAGCTAAATTTTTTCCTGTAGTCTTTCATTATAGGAAAGTATTCAATAATATTCCTGTAACCCTCTTTCACTCATATACATTCCCTTTTTAAGGGAGAAAAAGCACAACTTGAAAGTCTTGTCCTTTATTATTCTACAACAAAGTCTCTTCAATATTGCTATCTGATTGACACTCAGAATGATGATCACGATTGAGTACAATGCTGAATAGTCAAAAATAGCAAAAGTAAATAATATAATTTAGAAATGTTTTCAAAAAAAGCAGAAATGAGGTATTCTGTTTCAAACTTCTTTGAGAAAACAGATATTTAGAAGGCTTATCAACTACCTTTCATAGTCATTTCTTGAATCTCTTTTCTAAGTTTGGATTTACATGAATGAACATATCAGTACTATGAAGTAGCAATGAATTTTGATGATTTGTTGCCATATAATTAGCATATTGAAACCCAATTAGCCTTTTCAGAAGCAATGAAAATGCTTCAAAGCCCAGTGTAGGTAAATTATCAATTCCTTATACTTTTAAAAAATAATAAATTGTTATTATTATTATAAGTTATATGTATTATATAAAAATTAAGAAAATAAATAAAATAAAAATAAAATTAATGATAAAAATGCTCTACTTTTCTGGCATTATATTATTTGAGCCTCATAACAACTTTGTGAGGTAGTTAGGACTGGTATTATCTTTGCATTATCTCTATTTGGTAGAGAGATAGAGGCCTGGAATAATTATATAACTTGTCCAAAATCCTAGCTTATAAGTGGGAAGTTAGTACTCCAAACCTGAATATTTTGAATCCTAAATACAGTGAATGTACTTCTTAGAATTCCATACTCCTCTTAGGTAATGTACTATTAGACTATGCTGGACAGTTTGAGTAAAAAAGACCTGGAATAGAAGGTATGATGGAGTTAGGAGTGAAATGTCATCCTTTAGGGAAGAAAGGTGATAAATTTATTTCTCTTGATAGATATCTATGTACCAGTTACATATTAGTATTTCAAAAGGAGCTCCATTACTCTATGGGAATATTGGCTTTTTGGAATTAAAAACAAAAAGTATGACCAATTCTACTATTGGAAATTTATCTTCAGGGGTACTTTCAAGGAGTTAGTTAGGAAGATGATAAGATGAGCAGCTAATGTACGTATTGTCTTTATAGAGCATTTTTAACAAGCTCTGTGAAGTTGGTAGGGGAAGTAAAAACGAGAAAACTGAGGTGCAGAGTGCTTAATTGTGAATTTACTTACATAGCTAATAAATGGCAGATCCCAGATCTGGAAGAGTCAGTAAGATCTGTTATAAAATGAAATTTTATTTTGGCAGAGAGTTAGGAGTATAATGTTGATTTTAATTCCTCTCTTCATTTTTAGTCAAGTCACAATTTTTTGGTTTTTCCATTTAAAAATGGCATTTGATATGTACTCATGTCACAGGAGTATTGTGAAAATTAATTAGGTGAAAGTTCTAAAGTGGTTGAAAGAAGAGAGTATTAAGTATTATTAACGTGGGTAATTACAGTATTCTCAACTAAAATTCCCTCTGTAGGTTTCCTGGCTCAGTAAGACACAACATTAGATTCTTTGCTTCCTCTTTTAAGTTAACACATGAAGTAGCTAAATTGCTTCCTGCTTAAAGACAAATTTGTTTCACTGGAAAAATAAACTCTATCTTTACTTTACCCCTACCCCTTTCTCCATCATCTTTTCTATTCTTCTATTCTTCCCCCCTTCCATTTTAGATTAGTTCAGGTATGCTATCACTTTCACAATTGGGGCAGCATGGTATAGTGGAAAGAGGATTTGACTGGAATTCAAGAGACTTGGGTTCTGAGATTTGGTTATTCACAAACTAGCTGATGATTTAGGCAGTCAATATACTTTTCTGAAACCTTAATTTCTTCATCTGTAAAATTAGGTAGTTGGAATAGTTAATCTCTTGGGTTCCTTTTCATCTTACTTTTACTCAGTTGATTATGATTGAAAAGCAAAAGATAGGTATTGGTGCCAAACAAGAGTTCAGAAGTTTGTATAAGTTTTATAGGAGTGGATCTAAGCTAAAATAGTCCCTATATATAGGCATAAAATGGTATAAAGCAGTGGAGACAGAAATCTCTATTGTTTTTTGCAAGAAAATCACCTGAAATCAGTGATATTACTTTATCATAATAAAGCTCTCAGTGATAACTTTAAAAATTGTAGTTGTCATTTAATAAGGGCAAATAACTCTATAAATCTAAATTGTACTTGGAAAATGAGTCATGTAGCCAAATAACAAAAATTTACTAGCCCACAAAACCCATTTGCCAGTTATATTCTCCACAGTAGGTACGTGATATACCAGACAGACAATGCAAGAACCACAATCTGCTTTCAGTCTGGTGTTTATTGTTTCAGCCTATTTCTTTGCGCATGATGCTCCTGCTTTTTTTTCTCCTTTTTGAGAGGGGGCATACCTATCTCTATTTGTTAAAAATTATTTTGAGTCACCTGTAAGTAACTCAATAGACAGTTGCAATTAAATTGTACCATATTATTAATGATGATAATATATGAGAAATGATGTCTTGGGATAATATCTTTTGCATGTATGATCAGAAATGTAAGTGGGCAAAACTGAGAAATAATAGCTAGACAATCAGAGTGCTGCACTGATATCTATGAAATATTAGGAGATCAAGAAGATCAAGATTAACTTATTAGAGTTAAGAACACATCTCTTTTAATTTAATTATTAGTGTTATCACAGAAATCCCAGACCTTTTCATTGAGTTAATATCATCAAATCAATATCAATAAACTTTATTGAGTCAATATTATCAGGTATGAATTAGTAGTTAATTGATTTGAGAGGTTCATAGGGGCTTTGGATCACTGACAGGAAATATGTTGTGATTGAAAGAATCAGACACAATTCTGAGCTGATATATAACATAACACTAGCAAGCCAGTTCAGAATCACATGTCTCAGCAGCAGTAAGTTAAGTGATAGTTGAACTCAGCAGAGGACTCTTAAGAAAGAATTGTCCTGGGCAACTCTAAGAGCAAGTCAGCCTCAGAGTTCTACAAAACGTCAGAGAGAGACCTTGAAGACAAAGTGTGTATAGTAGAATAGGCAGCCTCAGAAAAATATACATTAGTGCTACCATTAGTTTCCTTTATGTCCAGCCTCTATAAGGGAAACAAGTCTTGGAATCTGGAAGAAAGTTACATTTAAAAGGAACTTTGTGAGGATTCTACAAGGGAAAACTTCCAGCAATGAAGAGTCATGAATTACTGGGTATGAATTACATGAATTGCAACCCACTGATACATGGTTTCTTACCTGTGTGCCTCATTACTATTTTATGATAAGCTTGAGCCCATTCGCCTGAAATAGTTTGTGTGTAGAAGGACAGAGCACACAGGCTTGGAGACCAAGGAAATTATTTTTAAAATACTGTCTTTAATATATGTGCTTAGAAAATACCCTAACTGAAAGCAAATTATCTTGTATATAATCAAAAAAGGAGCACATATATGAAAGCTTGTGAACAATAATACTAGCAACAATTGCATCCCCTTTGGTTCCTTTTAGGCAGCCACTCTCTTGTATTGTCTATCTTTTGGACCAGGAGTTGGAAAAGCAGCCTCATACAGCATCACTGAAAGATAATGCAGCCTATATTATAAATCTTGATCAACTGTTCATGCTATTTTGTTCAATTTGGAGGACATTGCACATTGAGGTGAACAATTATCAATTTGGTTGGGTTTCTATAGTGTGTTGAAAAAATGTTATTAAGAAATATTTTAAAAACAGAGGAAAGTCATTGCACTTCATGGCTCCTTTTATGACATAGACAAGAATTGTTCAAGATGAGAAGATAAGGGATTTGCAGTCTTCATCCAGTGGAGGGAGTACCCATATAGATATTTTGGATTCTTCGAGGTGCCAGAATATTAAATTAGTCAGCCTTTTTTTTGGATTCTTTTGCCTTTTAAAAACACTGAAATATTTTTGAAGTTGTCATTTTTAGTGGATATATTTGAATTTCATTAAAATGTATTTTTTCTTTATGCTTGTTTAATTTTTTATTTAATTTGATTTTTGAAGTATATGATCTAGGAATAGATATATCATCTCATGATATTTGATTTAGAGCTGTTAGTAACTAGTTAGGGCTGATAGTTGATTTAGGGCTGTTATTAGTTAGCTAGGGCTGTTGGTTGGAGAGTGAACTTCAAGTGAAGTTTTGGATGTTCTATTTGTCATGTGTTCTCTCTGCCCATTGTGGTGATGGCTTCTTTGCATTTCTCCTTTGCTGGCTCTCTTTCAGTGGCATTTCACTAAGTACTTCTACAGTATTTTTCATCTTATACCATGAAGATATTTCCTTCCCCTTTCCTGATAGCTTTAGAACCCAGAATAGAGACTTCTACTTCCTTCACTTTTCCTTTCTATTGTTCTGGGAAAGATGATCTAGCAGAGCAAGGATTAACACTAGAGATTGAAGAAGGATGATGATTCAATGAAGGAGCCTGAGAGGGAACAGACAAGGAGAGATGAGAGAAGTGATATAGATGCTAACGTAAAAGAGACTATTGTAGATGATGAGATAGCAATCTCAAAATCTGAAAGGTAAATTGGAACTTGGCCATCAGGGTATATTAGATGATGCTTTTTTAGGAATTTGACCACGAAAGGGATAAATATTGGGTGATACTTTAAGGAGATGTGGAGCCAAGTGAAGGTTTTTGTTTTTCATAAAAGGAGGCATGAGGATGCTTGAAAGTGTTAGGAAAGGGACCATTATATTTTTTTAATATGAGAAAAAGACAGATAATAATGGAAGGGGTGTAATTTTGGAGGAGAAGGGACCAAGGACTTAGGTAGAGACTTTGGTCTTGGCAAGAAAAGACATAGTATTCTCATCAGAGAAATGACACATAGTATGTCAACTAGACCCACTCTTATTGACGCTTTTCTGTGAAGTATCTTAAATTTTATATTTATTCAATTCAAAATGCAGATATTCCAGGGAAATGAGACCAGGGTCATTTGACTTATAATTCTATGCAAAAGTGTAGATACAACTTTTAAACCTTTATGTTTTCCTTTCCCATCCAATTTGCTTCTTTTTGAGTAATAGTTTTTTTTTTAATCTTTAGGTTACTGAAGTCCATCTCCACTTCTACCACTTAATTTCTGAGTAACAAGAGGAAATTAGTTGTGTCCTTCATGTTATCACTACTCTATATTGTAAAGTCCTTATGGAATAAGTCTGAAGTGAATTAGAGAAGGAGGTTTTAGGTTTGCCTATTAAAATGGATAGAATTCCAGGGATGTTCAGAGAGAGAAGAATGTCTGAATTGCAAAGGGTACTGTGGTTTGCCGTAGAGAAGTCAAGGGATTATAAATCCCTTTGTTTAAAATCCAAGGATTCAGAGAGGCTAAGCTACTTATCTGACACAGAGTCCCTAAAGAGAGAACTGAGGAAAGAAGAGGATTCAACTATCCTATATGGAGAGAGTTGCAGGGAATATAAAACAGATAAATTAGAGAGGGATATAAGGAAGACATTTTGAAGGAGAAATAGGACTTGGGAAGATGATAGGGAAAATAAAATGGTCTTGTTAGTGTGTTCAGGAGTAGGATGAGAAAGGAGTATACCAGAGAAAAGGAAGCTCTAAAAATAATAACAGTAATAACTGACATTTGTACAAGGTATCCAGCTACACCATACTTTTGAGACAGTTTGGGTACAGCAGCAATTTGCAAAGATTAAGTACTCTAGATACTATTATCTTTATTGTACAAATAAGGAAACCAAGAATCAGAATGATTAAGTAACTTGGCCATAGTCATACACTTAGTAAATGTCACTTGCAGTATATGAAATGACTTTTTCCTAACTTCGAACTAAGTACTCTTTATTGTATAGCCTGTCACTATACTGTGCTAATAAGAGCATTAGGGCATTTTCAAATTTTGGATCTCTAGTGCCTGGAAAAAAATACCTACCCATGGTGGGCATTTAATATTGGTTTTTGAATCAATTTGAATAGAATTACATTAAATAAAGGAGAAAAGAATTTGTATACCAAAAATAGAGGGAAATGTAAGATTTGATTTCAGTTTAATATTAAAAGCAAACTACTCAAACAAATGGCATGAAAATATTTATGAACAAGTACTTTCTGGCATGTTGATCTTAAACATAAATTTTTGTTGTTGAGTCATTTCATTTATGTCCAACTCTCTGGGACCCCATTTGGAGTTTTCTTTGCAAAGATACTGTAGTAGTCTGCCATTTCTTCAACTCATTTCACGGATGAGGAAACAGAGGCAAAAAGGGTTGTGACTTGCCCAGAGTTGCACAGCTAGTAAGTGTCTAAGACTAGATTTGAACTCAGGTCCTCTTAAGACTAGTATCTTATCCATTGTGCCATGTAGCTTCCCTGTAACTTAATTAGATAAGACATAAATATAAGACAAAGCATTATATATAATGTATACATATATTATATATTATGCACACATAATGTATATTATAGAGACAAATCTAGCATTGTAGATTTTGTAGTTTGGCAGTTTTTCAATCATGTCTGACTCTTCATGTTCCCCTTTGGAGTGTTCTTCTCAAAGATACTGGAGTTGCTATTTTCTTCTCTAGCTCATTTTACAGATGAGGAAACTAAGGAAAACAAGATTAAAAAAATGTTCAAGATCACCCAGCTAGGAAGTACCTAAGGCCAGATTTGAACTCAGGAAGATGAATCTTCCTGACTCCAGGTACTGCACACTATCCAATGTACCATCTATCTGTCTCATAGATTAAATATATTTGCATCATTGGCTGCTTGGGGATATTTAGCCTGGGACTTGAATGAGGAGATGAGAAAAGGAGAAAAAAGAGTAAGAGAAAGCAAAAGAGTACTTGAAGATCCATCAAAAGAGAAACTGAGGGAGTGATCATGAAAGTGATAGAGGAAATAAGGAGTGCAGAATGAGAAAAGACAAAAAAGAAAGTAGCCTGAAAGGAATGCGATGATAAGAATTGTCAAAAGTTTGTGGGAGAAAATCAGAAGAGAGAAAAGGAGGTTGGAAGATTGGTTCATGAACAGATTGTTAGTGACTTATGTCAAGGTAGTTTCAGTGTAGTGAAGTGGATGAAAGCGACTGGAGACAGCCAAAAGGAACCAGAGGAGGAGAAATTGAGAATCAGAGTAGATAAATTCAAGATACTTAGGGAAGAATGAAAAACAAAGAGCAGAATAGGTGAGACAAGTGGAATTAAAAGACCCAAGATTCTCTTCACTCCTGCCAACTTCCACCCACACATTCACACTCATCCAACCACTGTAATAAAGTAAGAATGGATTTGAAAACTGAAGAAATGCCATTTGCAGATTGTGAAATTGTGAAAGAACCAGTGAATGAACAAGTGTAATAGTACATGGGAAGGAAATAATAGAGTGAATAAACTTTGGAAAATGATAAAAGGAGAAAAGAGAGAGTAAGTATCCAAAGACCTTCTCCATTTTAAGCATAAAACTGTTTTTCTGAGGGGTCTATGACACTGTAGGGACATGTTTCTATGAGGAAGAAAACTATTTCTGAAACTATTATTGCAGATGAAACACTTCAGTGAATATTATTTTATATGAGCTTCTATTTCTTAACTATCTGTAAATCTGGAGCATGAATTTTCCAGCAATGACTTGTTTTGCTATTATCTAGAAGAAAGGAATTTCCATAATCTAATAATTCCCATATCAGCTATACAATGATGTTGTCTGCATCTGTACTTTTATTTCCACTATAATGCCTCAGGCTGGGTATACACTCAATATAAAATAAAATGGATTTAGCAAACTGAGATATAACCTTACATACCAAACTAGAAAAGATAGAAAAAAGATGAGAAAACTCATTTTTGAAAGGAAGGATGATAGATAGGCATGCTAATTTTCTGCCAGTGTAGCAAGATATTGTTGCAGTTGGTCTGAAAAATATTTTAGAATTTTTCAAGAAATGCTATTAAATGCCATGCTTTTGGATGAAAGATCTTACTACTGGGATTATATCCCAAGGAGGTTATTGACATACATATACAAAAATATTCAGAGTAGAATTATTCACAAAAGAAAATATGTGCCCAGTGACTGGAGAGAATAGCTAAATCAACTATATAAAATTCATGAAATGGTGTTGCTCTGTAAGAAAATAAGAAAAGACATTTATGAAGTAATATTGGGTAAAGAAAGCAGAGGTAGAACAACATAATTGCAACAACATAAGAAAGGATAACTGAGGCAACATTTTATTAAATTCAGTGGACAATGTAGGTAAACTATAGAAGGTAATATAGCCTAAATAACTCAATTAAATGGTTTGGCTTAACTGTTTCTAAAGAATATACTTCATAATGGGGCTAGTTCTGATATTTTGTAGGAAGTGCCTGTTGTGTTGACAAAATAACAACATTTGAAAAATTAATTATTTGGGTATACTAAATTAGGATATATAAACCCAATTTCTTATATTATTTAATAAAATCTCATTGTCCATAGGATAATGCCAACCTCCTTAATCTGATATTCAACCCTCTAAAAATGTGACTCTAACCTCCTTTTCAACCTAAATGGAATTTCCATTGTTTCCTGAAAATGTTTTCATAGAATCATGGAGTTCTAGTGTTGGAAAATTTTAAAAGCCATCTAGTCCAATTCATATCTAAATAGAAATTTCTTCTTCAACACACAGAAAATAGTCATGTATCCTTTGCTGTCTCCTGAGAGTATAAACCCTCAGGTATACCCTTTGGGAGTATCTCTAATGATTAGAAAACTACCTCATGTCAAACCTAACTATATCTTTTGTTCTTAGATTTGTTCTATAGTCAATTTATTCTATCTTCTGTATGATTACATCTTTTCAAATTTTGGAATAGAAATCATCTTCTCTTCTCTAATACCTCCAAGTCTTCTCTTTTCATGTTAAATATCTCAAGTTCCTTTAGCTTACTCTGACTACATGATCTAGAAACCATTCATTGCCCTGGTGGTGTTCTGGACACCCATTAGCCTGCTAACATTCTTCCTACACTGTGGTACACAGAACTGAATACTGGGCTCTAAATTAAATTGATCTAGGCAGAGTATACATTTCTCTTAATTCAACATAAGGTTGCATTAGATTTTTGGATACTTTCACAGTGTTGATTCATATTAAGCTTTTTGTCAACCAAAATGCTCAGATCCTTTTCAGAAAACCTACTGTCTAGCCATGACTACCCATCTTCTTTCTATCCATGAAGTTTATTTTTAAAATACTTTCTATTTATTGCCATGACATTTTATCTTATTAGGTTTAACTTGTCAAGTTATTTTTAGAGCTTGGCTCTGTCATCCAATGTGTGTTAGCTATTGTTCCTAGGCTTATGCTATCTGTAGCTTCAATAAATATGCTACTTATGCCTTTAATTCAACTTACTAATAAAAAATATTAAACATTATGTGAAAAGATGGGGATAACTAGGGAAACAGTAGAAGACTGTCCTGGAGTCAAATCCACTCTCAGACACTTACTAGTTGTGTGACCCTGGGCAAATCACTTAACCTATTTCATTTGATTACTCATCTGTAAAATAATCTGGGGAAGGAAATGGCAAAATGCACCAGTATTTTTGCCAAGAAAACCTTGAATGAAGTCAGGGAGACTTAGACATGACTGAAATGATTCACCATCATCACCATTACCACCCAAAACATCAGGAACAGCATCATATGAAATCACCCTTTTGCAGAGTTGGGAGGTTCACAAATATTGCACATTGCATATATTTTTAGACTTCTTCAGTATATTGACCAATTGTCCTAGTTTTTCTTTTTTTTTTTCTTTTGTCTTTTAAAACACTCTTTGTTGTTGATTATGACTTTCGGAGAGGCGGAGATGAGGGATACCAAGGGAATCCTGTCAATGCAAAAAAAAAAAAAAGACATTAAAAACTTATCTAAAAAAAAGAAAAGAAAAACTGAATATCACAAGTATAAACACAAATCTCAAAGTCACTTTGTTATAGATTTCTTTTTCAGGTCAACATTAAACTTTTGATTTTGAATCTAACTATTCAACCAGGTCTGAATTCACCTATCTTATTAGTTATCTTATATTTATCTTGTTCAAAATCTAGGCACATTATATCTAAATCATTCTCCTGACCTACTGGTACAGTAATCCTGTTAAAAAAGGAGATAATGTCCTTCAATTCTGCACCACTTCCTCTATAAACATTTAAAGATCATTGACCATGGTTCAGTAATCACATCAGTCAGTCAGTCAGTTGGTCAATCAGTTGAGTAATTAATTATTGATTGTCTACTGTTAACTAAGTATGGTGCTACATTCTTGGGATACTTATTAAAAAATTAAACAACTTTCATTTCAAGTAACAGGAATTTTTGGGGGCTCCAGAGATGACATGTAGTGCAGAAATACATACACAATAAATATAAAATAAATACACCTACATAAATTCTTTAACTTTCCTTGGATAGCTTTCATTTGAATTTAATGAAGTGATCTCCTCAAGGGCAGCTATGTTCTCTCTTTTTGCATATGAATTTCATATTATCATTTTTGTGATTCTTATATTTAAGGTCTTAAAACCATAGCTATAGTCCTGGAAGAAAATTTACAGGTCATCTAATAAAACCTCTATATCATCCTACTATCATTAAACTCCTGATAATAGTCCATTTAGAATAAAATATAAACTCCTTTAGAGTCCTGATAATATTCCATTGAGAATAAAATATAAACTCGTAAAATTTTCATAACTTTATCCCTAGCTAGCCTCATTGCACACTGTCTCTTCCTTTTTGTCCCATTCCCATTCTTCAAGTCTCTGAGATCTAGCCAAGCAAGTCTCACTTAGGCCTTTGCAGTAGCAATCTCACAAATGTGGGAAGTGCTTCCAACTAATCTCTATCTCACAGAATCCTTCTCTTCCTTTAATATGTAGCCAAGTAGCAATTTCCCATCAACTGCTAAGATCCTCTTTCTTAAACCACTTTATATTTAACTACTTTGTGTTTCTTTGTATTTATTCTCTTTTTATTCTTTATACACTTATCTATATTGTCTCTTACATTGAAATGTAAGATTCTTATAAGGAGAAATTGTTGCATTAACTGTGTTGGTATCCCTTATGCCTAATATAATACTTGGCATATAGCAGGTATTTAATAAAATGCTTATTAGTTAATTATAGATAAGGAAACTGAGGCATAGGGAGACCAAATGATTTGGCCAAGAATACACAAATTATATAGTGATGACCCAGAATCTGATCCAAGGTTTACTGGCTCCCAATATTGTGTCCTCTCCGATGTACCATATGATTATCATTGGCAAAGAAAAAAGATCAAAGCTAATATGAGCAGCTCTGCCTTTTTATGATATGTATTATCATAATTTAAGCCATCCTGAACAATAATTCTGCTCCTTCTTTTCCCCAAAAAAGGCTAATTTTGAAAATTAGCTTTGTTTATTCTTATGATGAGGTGATACTGGTTGAGAAGTAAAAATAAAGCTATCAATTTTAAGACTTCAGTTGATCAATCAGTCAAGAACCATTTATTATTAAGCATCTATATACCTACCAAACACTGCTTGGTGTTTGGAATATGTCATAATTCTTGTCTTTAGGAAATTTTTATTCTATTGCACACATATAAGTATATAGATAATACCCCTCTCCAATCTTCAGTTTCTTCATCTATAAAGAGAAGTTAATAATCCTGCTTTACTTACCTTACAGATGCTTTTTTTTTTTTTACTTTAAAGCACTATATAAAGACTGTCAAGAATGAGTTGTTGAATTAGATCTTCATCAATTACAGATATTATAATCCAAAAATATAGTTATAAGACATTTTTAATGAGAAGATCCTACTGCAAGTTTAGAAAAAAAAACATGTTTTATATATACATATATATGTATATGTATACATATACATATATATGTATATATAAATGACGTTAGATTCTTGTGCGATACCCTAGAGGATGCCTAAAACCTAAAAGAATTAATGAGAAAAATATAACAACTTACAAGACTTCTAAAGAAAAGAATAACATAAAATGATAGCAATAACAGAGCTATAATTTATCAAACTCTCTTTTATATTTTCATTTGAATACTTCTTAAAAATGAGTATCATATCCCAGACCCTTACCAAGGTTTTTTTTTTAATTTTATAATTATAACATTTTCTTTGACAGTACATATGCATAGGTAATTTTTTTTTTTTTACAACATTATCCCTTGTACTCCCTTCCTTTCCAAATTTTTCCCTTCCTTCCCTCCACCCCCTTCCCTAGATGGCAGGCATTCCCATACATATTAAATATCTTATAGTATATCCTAGGTACAATATATATGTGCAGAACCGAATTTTGTTGTTGTTGTTGCAAAAGAAGAATTGTATTCGGAAGGTAAAATAATCTGGGAAGAAAAACCAAAAAATGCTCACAGTTTACACTCATTTCCCAGTGTTCCTTCTCTGGGTGTAGCTGATTCTGTCCATCATTGATCAATTGGAATTGGATTAGCTCTTCTCTATGTTGAAGATATCCACTTCCATCAGAATACATCCTCATACAGTATCATTGTTGAAGTCCTTACCAAGGTTAAGATAGGACAATGGACTAGTAATGATATAGCAGAACTTACTTCCTATCTTGAATGCCAAAGGTAGAACAAAGCATTTCAACTGTTAGAACTCCATGAATAACAATGAGTAGACAGACCAATATCACACTGTCCACTGCCAGCATATAAATGGCAGGACACAGACAGCTTGGCACAGCCTGCTCCTCCTTTTTTCATGACCCACTGAAGCTGAATGAAGGACAGTCACTGACTTACTAGGACCTGGCCTTGCCAACATTTTCATGGCAAAGGTCCCTACTGCCAGACACATGGCGCAAGATCAGGGCAGCCCTGAGTTACCTATTTAAAATTAGGTTTTGATATTAGAAACCTAGAATCTTATCTCTACATATAAAGTCTTAAATCTTTCTCTTCTAATAGCTAGTCAATGGAAAATAAAGAAAAAATCATTGAACAAGTAGGTTAAAATAAGACTTTGGCAAAGAAACCAAAAAGAGGAGGGATATGATCTTCATCTTTAAAGAGTTTATAGTTTGATTCCAAGATAAGATAAAACACACATACAATCAACACATGCATGTGTGTGTACATACATATATGTGAAGGAAAGGAGGTAAGTAATTATTGAAGGCAATAATGGATACATGTAAAACAAGTGACAAAGTGCTATGGGGCTGATGGGGAAAACTTCATCAAATAGATCTGCCTTGGATTGGGATAGGAAGGAATAGGAAGAAAGATGTTCCAGAAGGTCAATTTAGTAAAAGCCCAAAGACAAGAAGATACAAAGCATACTACAATGTCTGTGTGTGTATGTATGTATAATAGTGAAGGGAAAATTCAATTGTCCCATCATATGCCAAAGCTCTCTCTATTAAAAAGATGAGAAGATGGTAATTTTCTGGCTTGTATTGAAGATAATTTTATCCTTCCAAAGGTTAAGGAACCACTGAGTAAAACTTCTATCCTGGATCTAACACACACCAACAAGGAGTAATTAGTTGTTGGGGTAGAAATGATGCTCAGCAAAGATAGGAGATGACCCTTCCATCTTATAATTTGTTATCAAGAAAAGGACAAGTGAGCTTGATGTCTAACATGCAGGGTGGCTTTCAAAGAATAGATAATATCATATGAACTAAAACTGTACAAGGGGAAAGAGCACAGGGTGCATGAAAATGTCTCAAATGAAATTCTAAAGATGCAAAGCAAACCATTCTGGTGAAGGGGAAAAGGGATCATTGTCAAAAGAAACTGATGTGAATATACATGGACTTATCAACAACTTATATTTTAAAAAGAATTATATAAAAAAAGTACCACCGAGGCCTTCCATGTCTATATATTGACACAGGTTGTTCCAAGATTTGTAATACACTCTCTTCTAATTTACAAAATAATTACAACAATAATGCCATTTAGAGTTTTAAAGTTTCAGAAAGTATCTGATATGTTACATTATTTAATCCTCACAACAATCATGTGATATGTATGTGTTGTTATTATCCCCATTTTACAGGTAAGTGTACTAAGGCTTGGAGATAGCTAAATAGTTATGAGATAAGATTTGAAGTCAAATTATTCTCTCTCCTACTACCAAAATTTCTCTAAGCCATTAGGAAAACTCCTAATATTTATGTAGAAGCTAGGCTCTCTACCCAAATTTATATTTATATCTATCTCTAGTTCATCACTGGCCTCTTTGTAGTTGAGGTAAATTCAAGTTTACTGCAAAGGATTGGATAATAAAACAACATGTTATATTAGGGTACTAGCATATTGAATAACTATAAGATGAGAAGTTGGGGAAAATAGGCCACTTCTTAAGACTTTCTTCCGTCTTTAAGTTGGTGGATATATTAGGTGCATTCAATTCGTGTTTTCTGTTTTTAGCTGCTGGAGATCTTGACCATGTTCACTATGTTTCTTCTCTTTTCCAGCTAATATCTCCTGGTTGTCCTGGGGCTGTTAATTCTTAGCTTAGCTCTATCTGACCTGTTCCTTCCTCTCTTTTTTCAAACCTCAGAATAACTACATCTGCAATTCTGAAATAGCTCCTCCCTTTCATATAAATCACTACTGGCAAGACCAAGTTTGTTACACACAGAATTTAAGTGAGTCAAGGAGGCTTATAGATCTTGTTCACATCCCATTCTGGTGTAATTTAATCAAAAAGTATTCTTACATACCTCTCTTAAGTGAGTAGGATAATCGATGTAGCCTTACTATTACACTCACTCAAAAATAAATGTCATCCAGAGAATTTTCATATCCTCTAAGGCTCTATGTATAAATCAAGGCTACTCAGAAACTCAAAATCCACTATGGCTCAGCATAAAACCAGAATGATCCTCTCAGGATATTAATTAATGAGAAAAGTAAAGCCAGACCTAGAAGACTAACACAAAACCACACCATTTGAAATGTTCTATTCTCTCAAGCTAGTCCTGGATTTGATTATAAAGATGTTAATATCCAAAGTCACCTTTTATCACTATAGTCAATTACAAATATTTCATATGATTTACATAATTTCAGAATTAAAAGAGAACTTAAATGTTATGTTTTATTAATCTCATTTTATAGAAAGATCATCATTTAAAAGACAATTTTCAACATTCACCCTTGCAAAACCTTGTGTTCCAAATTTTCTCTTTTCTTCTCCACTCCCCCTCTCCCCCTGTACATCACATAATGCAATATAGGTTAACCATGTAATTCTTCTATACATATTTCTACATTTATCATGCTGCACACACAGATATAAAAACCAGATCAGAAAGGGAAAAAATGAGAAAAAAAGATACAAGTAAATAACAAAAAGATGAAAATATTATGTTGTGATGTACATTTAGTCCCCATAATCCTCTCTCTAAATGCAGATGGCTCTTTCCATCACAAGTCTGTTGGAATTGGCCTGAATCACCTCATTGTTGAAAAGAGCCAAGCTCACCAGAGATGATCGTTATACAATCTTATTATTTCTATATACAATGTTCCTTGGTTCTACTCACTTCACTTAGCATCAGGCGCTCCGGGTCTTTCTGAAAATCATTCTGCTGATTTTATCTTATAGAACAGTAATATTCTAGTACATCCACATACTGTAACTTATTCAGCCATTCCCCAATGAATGGCTTCAGTTTCCACTTCCTTGCCACTACAAAAAGGGCTGTATAGCACATATTTTCATGATGGCAAAAAGCTAGAATGAAGGGGATTCTAACAATTGAGGAATGACTGGATAGGTTGTAGTATGTGAAGGAGTACTATTCTGCTGTAAGAAATGAAGAAATTGATGATTTTTAAAATTACATGGAAAGAATTGATGTAAAGGGAAGTCAGAAGCGACAAAACAATTTATAATATGACATAACTTTTTAAAATGAGCAATTTTGAGGATTTTTATAAATTAATGAAGAAAGTGAGAACTAGAAGAATAATTTATATAACAATACTGTCAAAATAAACAACTTTGAAATCTCTACAAAATGTGATCCATTCAATGACTATTCATGATTCTGGAGGACCAATTGTGAAACATGCTATTCATTACAAAGAGGTAATAGATTTAGTGTATGGAATGAAACATATATTTTTGTTTATAGCCATTGGGGAATTTGTTTTGCTTGATTATGCATATTTATCATGAGAAAATTTTTCCTTTATTTTTTTCAATGAGGTACATGCAATATTTCACATCTGAAGTATCACCTACTTCTCTATTTTTTAATTAACAGAAATCTATTTTCTACCACTGTCCCAAACCTCATTGAAAAAATATTGTAAACAGAAATATATATCAGGTGAAGTGGGAATAATCCATAAATATATGTAATGTAAAAATTTCATTTCTCTGATCAATAGTTATTTAGAGCACTTTTTTCATATTTTCATAATACATACCTTTGATGAACATGCTTCTCTAAATTTTATGACTCACTTCATATTTCTTATTAGAGGGTCATTAAGTAGGGTAGCTTATATTGTCATATACTATAATGAATCTTACATGATTTTGATGCTAAGATTGGAAATACTTTTTAAAGAGTCTGTAAGATGAATGGCCTAGGGTTCTACGAAATCAAGTGCTTTTTTGGTCAATTAGCCATCAGTAAGTACAATTGGATCTTATGTTTTTTACATCTTGTATTTAATTGTGAAGTGGTAAAGATACAGTCCATATTTGAACAAAGCTTTTGCCATCAACTTTTGAAGATATGTGTGAATAGGTTGGTAGTTATTAATGTTATTTCACTCACTTTTTTTAGTAAAGTCCAATATTTTTCTTCTCTTTCAGACACCATGTATTTTGATTCTCTCAATATCCTCACACTTTTATCACCTCTTGCATAGATTCCTTAAATAATATTTTAGGTATCTATGCATGAGGTGATAAAAGTGTGAGGATATTCCTTAAATATTTTAAGGAATAAATACTTTCTTAAATACTACTCAAGTCCAGTCCAGCTTCTTTTGTTACCTTCAATTAATCATTCATTCTTTGTTTCCATTTCTTTTTCCTTTAATAAGAACATATGAGGTTGATGTCAGAGTTTGTGGAATGCTATAATCAGTGACCTTGTTGGAGAGAATAACTTTCTTCTATCTTTGTAAATCCTTCCCATTTTTTTCTTATTATAGTCTTACTATTTTCTTCTTCATATAGATCCTGGATGTATTGCTAGCTTTCTTTAAATTGGGTTTATGTTCCTTTGCTTATTGCTCTATAAGATGATATTGCCTATAATGGTCACTGTCAATCATTGTTTTTGGTGAGATTTTATTAATGAGTTTATGATCTAATCTAGTGTTGACTTTGGCAGCCATCTCTCTCCAGCTGGCGAATAAGCCAGATGTTTATTCACTAAACCCCTTTTGGTCTCCTTGTTGTACTAATTAATTAGTGGTTAAACCAATGGATAAAATTATTATAGTTTTTGCTAGTGTTAATTCTGTCAATCTTTCTTTTCTTTTCTTTTTTTTTTATTTTCTGTTACTTGTTTAAATAACCCAACATTATGTTCTTCACTTTTACTGAATATATTTTTCTCACTTTTCCTTCCCCTTCTCTTCCTTTCCCTTCTCTCGCCTTCCCTCTCCTTCCCTTTTCTCTCCTCTCCCTTCCTTCCTTCCTTCCTTCCTTCCTTCCTTCCTTCCTTCCTTCCTTCCTTCCTTCCTTCCTTCCTTCCTTCCTTCCTTCCTTCCTTCCTTCCTTCCTTCCTTCCTTCCTTCCTTCCTTCCTTCCTTCCTTCCTTCCTCCCTCCCTCCCTTCCTTCCTTCCTTCCTTCCTTCCTTCCTTCCTTCCTTCCTTCCTTCCTTCCTTCCTTCCTTCCTTCCTTCCTCCCTTCCTCCCTTCCTTCCTTCCTTCCTTCTTTTCTTCCTCCCTTCCTCCCTTCCTTCCTTTCTCCTTTTTTGATTCTTATCTTAATGCTGAAGAATTTAAGTGATAACTGCTTAAAGACTGTTTACTCAGCAAGAACTCTTATAAATAATAACAAGCCTTTTCTTGTCAAAATATAATCTACTTCACACTTTAGGTATTATTTTGGGCTTTTTTGGAAAAGTTTTGATCTAAAGTAGAAGTCAGCAAACTATAGCTTGAAGTTCACACCTGTTCTATTGTTTGTTTTTGTAAAGTTCCTTTATCTAAGAATATTTTTATATTTTTAAGTACAATAAAACTTTAATAGTGCAAAAATATGCTGGCCAGGTTTTATCTACCTCTGACCTAGAAATATGGTTCTTCTGCAAAACTTAGGTCTTTTTTCCTGCCTTCTTACTGACCTGTGTTTATATTTCTCTCCATTTTTTACTTTCCCCCATGTTTCCATCAAAGTTATCAAGCATTAGAGTATGTATAGATTTGATTTAGAAAATCTGATGAACTTTTTAGATTCAAATGGTTTTTTGAAAGAGATCATTTATAAGCTTTTGCTTATAAATTTCCTCTTGTATCTCTTCTCTAACCCTTCCAGAGTGCCACTTCAAAATAAAGTTTTTTTTTGTTTTGTTTTTTTAGAAGGAGTGAGTCTGAACTCTATAAGGCTTAAAATCATCAAATGAATTTTCAATTTAGATTATACATATTGAGAATAACCTGAGATGTCAAGAAGTCAGAACAAAACCTTAAGAAAAGGAGTCATATGTGATTTAGGAGGAGTGGATCAATAGAAAATATCAGTGTGGCAAAGAGTATTTTGCATGTATTCTTATTTGTTGTTATATAAGGATCAGGGATGGTCACTACTGGCTATTGACTTTAAACCTGGATATGACATGAAATCCTAATTTTCTATCCCTGGCTTGCCAAGTGCTTCTGGTTATACACACTCCTCATTTCTTGCTGTAGTTATCCTAGTTCTCCTTTAAGGGTTAGCATGTCCCCTGACTCATATCATCATCATTTACTTTAGGAGAAGATTCCAGAGGTGTTAGTATGAGTAAGAAGTGGGACAGAGAATCAAAGAAGTGAACACCAACAATCTTTTTGGAATTGTTTGCTGAAGAATTTCTAGATTCTCTTTTGCCTCCAGTGAATTCAGTAATTCCCATTTTATTTTTAATTTTTTTACTTTGGGATTACTTTTGCAAACATTATCTCATTTGCACCTTTTCTAGACACTTTAATTTTAATTTCTATTTGTTTGGTTTCTTTGAACCTCAATTTTTTAATTTGTAGAAATATGTATGACAATAGTTGTACCTTAAAGAGTTGCTGTGAAGAAAATTATGTGTAAACTTTAAAGTGTTATACAGTTATTATCATTGTCTGCCTAGTTTGTCATCTCTCAGATTCTATGCTCCTTGAGGGCAAAGGCAAGGTTGTATTGGTTAGTCAAAATTATAACTTATTAAATATAAATTAAAATTATTTAATATTACTTGTTTTACATACGTTATTCCACTTGATTAATTTGAATTATTTTCGGTACAATGTGAGTCACCTGGAGCATGCCTATAGTCCTCGCTTTTGGGAGGCTGGGTAGAGCTCTTAAATTTAGGAATTCTGAGCAACAAAAAGAGCAAACAACAATTGGTATAATTGCTTATACCAATTCCAGGGAGAGAGAGAAAACTCCAGTCAAGGAGCATTATCAGAATGCCTAAAGGGAAATGAATTGGCCCATATAAGAAAAAAAGGAGTAGGCTAAAGCTTTTATCCCATTCAGCACTGTGATCAGCTCCTGGTTGGCCTCTGTATTCCCAGCCTGAGTGGGATAAGTAGACCCAGTTGAAAGGAAGAAGAAATTAAGCCACTAAGAGAGTAAGCAAGAAAAAAAAAATTAAGGAAGAAGGAAGGAAGGAGGAAATGAAAAGAAGGGAAAAAGAAAAGAAAAAAAAGAACAATATGAGTTATGAAGAACTAAGTATTATTAACCTCACTTTTCAGAGGGGAAAATTGAAGTTTAGTGTAGTGAAATGATTTGCTGAAGGCCAAAGAATTTATAGCTGGTAGAGACCATTTGGTCTTTCTGCTCCTACATAATATAAGGGAACTGAGTTCTCAAGAGAGAAAGTTACTTCTTTGAAGTCCACTCAAAGGAATAAGCAGCATAGCTGATATTCAAGTTTATGTCCCTTGACTCTTTCTATTCCAAAAGTGTTTATTTAGAGAGAATGCTACCTCTTTGTGAATACTATCCATATTTAGCGTTGGCTATGTCTCAGAATAGAAAGAATGTGGAAGATCTGGGTTCAAATATTGCCATGTTTCCTTGATTCTTGTATGATCCTGGGGTACTCATTTGACCCCTCTCAAACTCAGACTCCTCATCTATAAAATAGGAATAATCATAGACAGTGCACCATAGGGTTATTGTGAGGAACAAATGTGATAGAAGATGTAAAGCATGTAATAATAATAATAGTAATAATAGGCTACCTATTATAATCATCATTATTATTATTATAAGTAGGGGAGGTATAACACAATAAAGAACTATTATGTTACAGAGTAAAAGCAATAGATTTGGAGTCAGAGAAAGTGAGTTTAAATCCCACCTTCTCTGTCACTTACCACCTGTGTGATTCTGTACAACCTCTCTGAATCCCAATTTCCATATATAAAAGAAAAGGGCTGAAATAGATGGTGTCTCTTGTCTATTTTATCTTCAAATCTCTAATACTATGGTCCTAAGAAGGACACTTGGAGAAATGATGCTGTTCTACTGTCCAGAAAGAGATCCAATAAAACTTTGAAAAGAGCCTTACTACTTTTGTAATTCTATCCTTAATGTTTATCTTATCCTCTGTTTTTTGGAATACTCTATATTCTACTTTTATATATTTTTATAAATATATAAACATAAGGTATGTTTATATATATATAAGCATACCTTAAAATTTTGTAACATACTTTCCTTTTTAAATATTATTTTTATTTATTTCACTAAATATTTACCAATATAATTTTTTTGAGTTTAATGTTCCTTTTCCCCTTCTTGAGAAGGCAAGCAATTTTATATCAATTATATATGTAAAGTCATACAAAATATTTTTCTTATTAGCCAAGTTTCAAAAGAAATAACAACCAAAATATACCAATGAAATTAAAGAAAGTTTTTTAAAAGTATCTTTCAATATGTATTCAGAATTCATCAATTCTGTCTCTAGTGGTGGATAGCATTCATCATGAGTCCTTTGGACTTCACTTGGATCACTGTCTTGATCAAAGTAGTGAAGTTTTTCATAATTTATCCTATTTACAATATTGTTGTTACTATGTTTTCCTGGTTCTGATAACTTTACTTTGCATCAATTCATGTAAATCTTTCTAGATTTTTCTGAAACCATCTTTCTAATAATTTCTTATAGTTCATTAGTACTCCATATCAGTAATATGACTGAACTTGTTCAGTCATTCCCTAATTGATAAGCATTTCCTTGATGTCCAATTTTTTGTCACCACAAAATAGAATATTTTTGTACAAATGGGTCCTTTCTCCTTTAATTTGACTTTTTTGGGATATCAAGATTTTGTATACATATTATAAATACTTATATCTGTATGTGCTGACTCTCCTAAAAAGATGTGAGCACATTGAGGGCAGGGACCATTTGATGTTTGTGCCTATATCCTTAACTACCTAGCAAATAGTAAGCATTTAATACATTCTTAGTACTGATTGATTGACATGTAATCTCATTTTATATTCCCCAAATATTATTTTATATTCATTTATGCATAGGAAATAGGACAGTTATTCCTATTTTGTAGCTGAGAAAACCCAGATTGAGAAAGGACCAGCTTGCCAAATCCCTGCTGTTTATTAATGATGGACCTGACATTAGAAACATGTTTTTCTCCCTTCTAGTGTAATTATTTTTTACCCTAAACTATATTGTGGTCTCTACAAGAAAATGAGAAGAAATTTATACTCATTTTCTGCCCTATATTCAAACCTCTGCTGGTACTGGAAATTGAGTTTGCACTTGCTGAATAGCAATATCTTTGTTTGCACTTCCGGTCCTTTTAGTATAGCCAATAATGTATTGCTTTGTAAAGTGCTTTACTTATGTTTTGTGCATAAAAGGGATCCTTTGCTAAGCCAAATTCTATTCTTTGAATGTCACAACCATCTCACCCCTAAAATAAATACATTATAGAAGGGAAAGAAAAGAAACACAAGCAATGGTTTAAAGAGAACAAATAATACACACTAAAGTGGGAGAATGCTGAGAGCATTACAGTTAATAGAAATAGTTAACAAAAATAATATTTCTACTATAATGGAGTCTAATAATTTGTATTCACAAGATTATTGAGGGGCAGGATGGATGTGAATTGTTAGGATGCTAATTTTGAAGCAAGTGAGACCTGGGTTCAAGTGCTGCCTTTGACATAGTCTCACAATTTTCCAGGGCTCTAAGAAACTCTCTTAAAATTTTAAGCTATAGAGAAGGTTTAGAACTGTGTTAGTAGAGAGAGTTACTGTATTTGCTTCCCTATACAAATGAAATCATAGTCCATTCCCATATCTTGATCATAGCAGAAAAATTCCGCTTCAATGAAATTAGCCATTAGTTGCACCACACTGTGTTTTGGCTCACTGTGAGAACCTGCTTTTTGAAAGGAAATCCTTTATAAAGGTTATAGCTGATGTAATTATTTGTTCAGTCCATAGAAGCTCTAAGTTCATAAATTCTGTGAATACTTATTGTGGATAGCTGTCTTTTTCTTTAGATATGTTTAAACTTTTAGAAAAGAAATTAAAACTCTGCTTCTTCTTTTCACTAGATCACAATGGCAACCTTTGTGACAGCTTTTAGCGAAGTCTTAAAATGTTTTCTAATTTCATCTAGTCAGTCAGCAAACATTTGTTAAGTATCCATTATTTGTCAGATACTGATCCAAAGGATGAGACTAAAAATACCAAAACAAATCCCCCCAAAAATAAAACTCCCCCAAATCAGACAGAAACATATAACTGTTCTTTTCATGGGGTAGGGTAGTTTTTATCTTATTCTGAGATGAGTTACTTTTCTTATTCTCAAAAGAAAGCAAGATAGTCTATGCAGCTCTATTATTTGGAATGGCTGAAAGCTAGCTACACAGGTTATATTCCAGAATGCCTTTGATCCAGGAGTTAATTAAATTTTTGTGACTCTTCAGCTTCAAAATGCCTTCAGATATTTGTCTTCTCACTCTCTATCTTGTTGTTCCCACATAATTAATGACCTTTGTGGTTTTCAGGGAGAAATACCTTTCCAGGGCTAACTCATTCATTATCCCTTTGGTGGTCATGATTTTTGCCAAACTCCCAAATGTCTTTCAATACTCTAATACCCAGCACATTCTAGATGAGCAGTAAATATTAGTTACATTTCAACCTGGATCACTTTTCTTTTCATTGCAAGGATGAGAATTTTTTAAGTATACTAAATTGTAGTTTTGTCCCATGGTTCTATGAATCCAATTTTAAAAGTGCATCTAGAAAAACTTTACTAACAAATATATATGAATATAATGCTATTAGCTGTATTTTTTAAAAATGCAGCATTTCATACCCATAATATATCACTGCTTTGGAGTCAATGTTGATTACTATAATTTCATAGCAGTGTTTTGATTATTTTGTTGGTCTTTTTAATCTATCTTATTTTAGTCATTATGGTTGTACTTTGTTTAATTTCACTTATTTTACTTTGCACACAGCACATACAATCTCATTTTTTTGGTACTCATACATTGTTGATATTTCTTTGTAGTCATTGTATCCTTTATTTCTTTTTAGCACAATGATACTATTTCATTGAATTTACATACCACAATTGTTTTAGTTATTATACAGTTGATGATTTTTTTGCTTTCAGCCCTCTCTACTACAAAAAACTGTTTCTATAAGTATCAGAGTGTTTATGGAACCTTTCCTTTTTATCATTTACCTCTCTGGGCTATATGCCTCACATTTTCCTCTCTGCATCAGAGTTTGGTCATTTTTTGTCACTTCGCATCATTATAGATTGCTTTCCAAAATGATGGGATCAATTAACAAGTCCTTTAAAACTATACTAAGGTTCTGATCTTTCTATAGTTACTCCAACACTATCTATTCCCACATCTTTGCCATTCACCTAAATTTGAGATAAGGCCTCAGAGTTGATTTGATTAAAATTTTTTTCTTATTAGGGGTTAGGAGTTTTTTAAAAAAGAATTGGTTGCTTATATCCTTTACACATTTATCTATTGGGGAGCGATTTTTGGTTTTATACATTTGTGTTGGTTCAGATGTAAATATTTTCTCCCAGTTAACCACTTTCCTTCTTCACTTAGTTGTATTGATTTTATACAAATTTTTTTTCATTCAATTTTATCTCAAAATTATCTATTTTATCATTTGTAATCATCTCTATTCCTTTTTTTTGGGAAATTCCTAGTTATGAAAAGAACTTAAATTGATTAACTTTTAAAAATAAATATTTATACATATCTTTTTTTTGTTTAATAATATGTACATTTTCTTCTGTATTCTTTTCAGAGGACAAGCCTATGTAATAAAGAATTAAAAAAATTAAGAGCAGAAGAAGAAAAAACAATTCACAAACTAACCAAATTATTTAAAAAGCCTAATATTTAATGTGAGGTTCCATACCAATGGTCTCCCAACTTTTTAAAGAGCCCTTGGAGATGGGAAGAAGAGTCTTATATCTTTTCTTTGAGCTTTTATTGATTATTATAATTTAACAGACTGCAGTATTCTTTTGTTTTGGCTTCCTGATTTTCCATTGCTCTCTCAATGATAACATATTATGTATCTGGTTCTATTTCATTTTCCATCAGTTCACATACACTTTTTTCTATGCTTTTCTATAATCACCATTTCTTACAGTACAGCAATATTCTATTACTTTAATGTATCTCAACTTTAATTTCCTAATTACTGGGTAGATACCCAGCTTTGTTTTGAGATTTTCGTAATCACAAAAGTGTAATTAAATATTTTGGTACATTTGCTTCCTTTCCTTTTGTTATTGACCTCCTTAATCAATAAGCTTAGCAAAAGGCTCCCAGGATCAAACGAGATGGAAATTTTAGTAGTTTTATTTGTATAATTAAAAATTGCTTTTCAAAATGGTTGAACTGATTCAGAGTTTTATTGACAATGTGTTTATGTTTTTCCCACAATCTCTCTAACATCAGCTATTACCATCTTTTGTTTCTTTTTTCAATTTGCTGGGTGTGAGGTAAAACCTACAGATTATTTTGGTTTACATTTATTTTATTCTGAGCTTTCTTTTATGTGGCTGTTAATAGTTAGCATTTCTTTGGGGAACTGTTTGTTCATGATTATTGACCAGTATTGGGAAATAATTTGGTTTTATGTGTCTCTATTATTTAATCTATACATCTATCTACCTATCATCTATGTATATATGTATGTATCACCTATCCATCTATTTATCTAATTATGTATTGGTCTGACTTTTGCTCTCTCATCTATCTGTCTTAAATATCTGATCCTTAATGATTTATCTACTAATTTTACTTTTAATTCCCTGGCCTTTAACAGTTAGGTTCCACAGTCATGTTGAATATATAATGGAATGTAAAAAGTTTATCTGAATCAATTTTCTCTCAAAACTTCCACAGAAATTCATGTCAAATAAGGAATTCTTGTCTAAATAATTTTTATTTTATGACTTATTAATTTCTAGTCACTTGAGTTTAGTTGCTCATGTTTATTTCTTTTCTACCTTGCTTTATAGATCCACTTTTCTATTTTGTATCAATCATTGAATTATTTTGATCATTACTAATTTATAGTTAATTCAGGGCTTAGATTTTGATATTATGCCTCCATACCTCTTTTTATATTATTTACCTTAACATTTTTTATTTGACCAAATGAATAATTCTATATTATTTGTTTAACACATTCTTTTTGAAGTAAACTTGTTGTGGCATTGAATAGAGATAGATTTGGACCTATAATTTCAATGATATATGAAGCTATTATCATTCTGCCACTTCAAAAAAAAGACATGTATAAGGTTAAAGCCCATTTTTTTTATTCTTCCTTTTTTAATTGCTTTCACTGAGCAAAAAAAAAAAAATCTAATCACTAAATGTCCAGCCTACTGGTTATTTGTCTTTCCTCTAGGTTAGTTCTTCAAAAACAGAATGAGTCTACTAAGACATGGATTCCAGTATCCTTAAAGAAATCCAAAGCAATGCAGCAATATCATTAATAGACACATTTCCCCCAAATGGCATGACATCCAAATTCACTGAGGTAATGGAACTGTAAAAAGATCTACATAGTTACACTTTAATTGTAGGAAACTTAAAATGTTCTTCTCTCTGAGATGAACAAGTCTTAAAGAAAAAGGAAAAATAAAACTAAAGGAACTGTTGAAAAATTTAGGAAAGAAAGACTTGTGATGTTTGGGAATAATAACATTGAAGAATATAATATAGGGGCAGCTAGGTGGCGCAGTGGATAGAGCACCAGCCTTGAATTCAGGAGAACCCGAGTTCAAATCTGCTCTCAGACATTTAACACTTCCTAGCTGTGTGACCCTGGGCAAGTCACTTAGCCCCAGCCTCAGAAAAAAAAAAAAAAAAAAGAAGAAGAATATAATATATTTTGGTACAACATACCACCTTTATAAAAATAAACCATGTGGAGTGCACAAAGAAATATAAATGAATGTAAGAAAGATAAATAATTTTATAAATCCCAACTCAACAAAATAGTTATTAATATAAGAAGAGTAAGCAATATATATATATATATATACATATATATATATATATATGTATGTAATTGGATGCAACATATCAAAATTTTGGGAACTCAGCTAAAGTAGTTCTTTGATGAAAAATTAGATCTCTGTAAATACACACTGACAAAATAGAGAGAGGATTACTGAATTAAATATGCATTTTTTTAAAATAAGAAAATCAACAATATAAGGATAAAAAGGAAACATTTTGAAATTTCATGGAGAAATAAATTACAACACAAAAATAAATACTGATAAAAAACTAAAATCTCTTTTCTTTGAAAAGAATAGGAAAATTGACAAACTTTTAGCTCATTTGCTTAAAAAAGGAAAATTAATAAATAAAACATGAACAGATAAAACAAAAAAGATATATAGATTATATACAGCACATATATAAAATTTATGGTATAGTATAAATAAAATAATTATAATCAATTATGTATCATTATCAACTATTATTAACTAAGGCTGATTATATTTTCTTTTTTACAGTTGTGGGGGCATACCTGAATGGCTGAGTTATTTTTTTCTAATATTATCAGATCAACCCACCATTTTGGATGTTTTACCCCAATTATTCATCACTAGTAGATTATATCTCACTCAGTTCCATTTAAACAATTAGTACCATTTATAATTTACATGGGGACATTATATATAGATATAACAATGGGAAAATATAACAATAACAAAAATACAAATATTTTTTCTTAACACCTAAGGGCACTTATACCCTTATGTCACCACAATCTTCTAGAAGAGTGAGTCCAGACTTAACACACTTTCTAAAAAGCACTTATATAACCTAATTCACATATAAAAATGGCATTTTTGACACATGAGTTTTTATTTTAATTATCTTAGTCTGGGTCCTGAAAATTTCTCCAGCAATTCAGGACATTGATATTGTCTATCTTCAAAACTTGATATAGACTTCTGTATGGCTCATGATTCTGAGTTTTGTAGCTTCCAATCTATTAAATTACTTAAAATGAAAGAACAAACCCCAAGGTACACAAAGAATCAAGGTTCATAGCCCCAGGGCTACTTGTAAATCTTGAAGTCTAGAGATTCTCATCATTCTAATCTATGATATATTTAGGTTCAAATCTTATCTCTAATCAACTCTAGTGGTTTCCTTTTGCCTAGTTTAGCTTAGCTTTCTAAACTCATTGAGCATTCCTCTCATCCTTCCCTCTGTGATTTAGTCCCTTTGCACTAGATCTTCCCAAGAATGCAATCTTTCCTTCCTTATCTCTGTCTCAAGGTATTTCTCTATTCTTTCAAGATGAATCTCAGGTACTATCTTCTGTAAGAAGGATTTCTTCATTTGTCTTCATTGGTCTTTTTCTCCCAAATGACCATGTATTTAACTACTTTGTGTATAATAATGTTTATGAATTTTATATTAATGTTGTCTATACTTTTTCTATATATTTATCTCACTTAGAATATAAACTGCTTTCAAGTGGTTATTGTTTCATTCTTTGTTCTTATATCTTGAGTCCCTAGCAGAGTGTCTGGCACATTATTTAAGTACTTAAATCAGTTAATTGTTTGACTATACAAACAATTTTCAGAAACTGAGAGAGAAAAAAAATCTTCCAAACTATTTTCTTTTTTTGACTAAAATTAATTTATTTTTTGTATGTTCACCATTAGATTTCTTTTTTTAAATAATAACTTTTATATTTTCAAAATATATGCAAAGATAGTTTTCAACATTCATCCTAGCAAAACTTTGTGTACCAAACTTTTTTCTCTCCCTTTCCCCTATCCCTCCCCTAGACAGCAAGTAATCCAATATATGTTAAACATGTGCAATTCTTCTTTAAATATTTCCACAATTATAATGTTACATAAGAAAAATCAGATCAAAAAGGAAAAAAAATTGAGAATAAAAACAAAAATCAAGCAAATAAAAACAAAAAAGGGAAAATACTATGTTGTAATCCACATTGAGCTTCCACAATCCTCTTTCTGGATGCAGATGGCTCTCTCCTTTACATTTATTGGAATTATCTTGAATCACCTCATTGTTGAAGAACCAGGCCATCAAAATTGGTCATTGCATAATTTTTGTTGTTGCCATGTATAATGTTCTCTTGGTTTTACTCACTTCACTTAGCATCAGTTGATGTAAATTTCTCCAGGCCTTTCTGAAAATCATCCTGCTGATCATATTTTATAGAACAATAATATTCTATTACATACATGTACCATAAGTTATTCAGCCATTTCCTATCCATTCAGTTTCCAATTACTGCCACTACAAAACAGGCTGCTACAAGCATTTTTGCACATGTGGGTTCTTTTCCCTTTTTAATGATCTCTTTGGAATACAGGGCCAGTAAAGACATTGCTGGATCAAAGGGTATGTACATAACTGTTTTCTTAAAGAAAAAAAAAGGTTGATTACTTAAACAAGGAAAAGATAAAGTGAAGAAATATTATTTGTGAATATTGACTCAGCAATTTTAAATAAAATCCTGGCAAAAAGACTATAGTCATCTATCAAAAAATTATTCACTATGATCAAATTGGATTTATAACAGATATGGAAGAATGGTTCAGCTTTAAGAAAACCATTAATCATGTGAAAAACAAACAAAAACATAATCCCCAAATAACATGACTATATAAGTGTTTGGAAAAAATGGTTTTGACAAAATATAATACTCATTCATGATTAACAAAATCTACATTAACACAATTTATAAGTAATCAATAAGCATTTATTAAGCACCCAGTATATAGAAGACAGTGTGCTAAGCAGGGAAATGGGAAGAAAAGACAAGGCTATAACCTGCTTTAAAGGAGCTTACTAACTAATGGGGAAGACAATATGGAAAGAATTATGTACATGCAAGCTATGCAAAGGATAAATGGAAGATAATTACTAGGTAGAAGGGGCTAGTATTAAGGGATATCAGAATAATTTCTCATAGAAGATGGGATTTAGCTGAGATTTGTGGGAAGTCAGGGAAACTAAGATGGGAATGAGGGAGAGAATTCCAGGTATGGGGATAGCAATGAAAATGACTGTAGTTGGGAGATTGTAGTACCTTGTGTAAAGAACAACAAGGAAACCATTTATCCTTGGAGAGGAGTAAGGTGCAAAAAGGACACTGAATTCTAAACAGGATTTTATTGTTTCTTCTGCAGGTGATAAGAGAGCCCCTAGAGTTTATTGAATGAGGGAGTGATGATGGTGGGGGGAGAGGAGAGATAACATGGACAGATATGTGCTTTAGGAAGTTAAATTTTATAGGTGAGTGGGGGATGCCTGGAGTAAGGACAATATTGTGGCAGGTAGAACCATCAGCAAATTATTGCAATAGTTCAAGCATGAGGTAATGAGGACCTACAATAGAGTAATGGCTATGTCAGAGAAGACAAGAGATATATAGATATTATAAAAATAAAATTTACAAGCCTTGGCAACAAATTGGATAAGAGGGGTAAGAGAGTGAGTAGTTGATAATGACATAAAAGTTGAGAGCTTGTTACAATGGTAGTTCTCTTAATAGCAATAGGGAAATTGAAAAGTAGGGAAACTTTGGGGAAAAGATAATGGGTTATGTTTTGGATGTGCCAGGTCTAAAATATCAATGAGAAATCCAGTTCTAGCTGTTCATTAGACAGTTGGAGATATAAGTCTGGAAGTTAGGAGGAAGGATAGGGTTGGATAAGTAGATATAATACTCATCCTTATAGAGATAAATAATGAGACCCATCGGAATGAAGTCACCAAGTAAAATAGTATAGAGGGAAAAGAGAAGAGGACCAAGCACAGAACAATGGGGGACACTTCTTTTACTGACTATAACATGGATAAAAATCTATTAAAGATTAAGAAGGAATAGTCAGATAAGGAGAAACAAAACAGGAATAGAGAAGTAGCTAGTGTCAAGAAAACCCAGAGAGAAGATGATCTATAGAGTCAAAAAGAAATCAAGGATAAAGATGGGAGAAAAAGCCATTGCACTTGGCAAATGAGAAATTGCCACTAACTTTGGAATGGGCATTTTTGGTTTAATGATGCCAGATACCAGAATGTAGAGAATTAAGAAGAATTAAGAAGAGGATTTGATTATAGATAACCTACTGGTTCTGCAGATAAAGCACTAGGCTTGGAATCAGGAAGACTCATCTTCTTTAGTTCAAATCCTACCTAAGATACTTATTTACTGAGCAAGTCAATTAACCCTGTTTACTTCAGTTTCTCATCTGCAAAATGAGTTTGAAAAGGAAATAGCAAAATTCTACTATCTTTCCCTCCATCTTTCATGTGACCCCAAATGGGATCATAAAAAGTTTGACATGACTGAGATGACTAAATAATAACCTACTTGAGGCCATTTGAACAACAACAACAAAAAAAGGCAGGAGAAAAACAGGAAAAAAGCAACTGGAGATGAGTGGATCAAGTGTGAATTTCTTGAGAAAGAGGAGACATGAGCATGTACAGTTATCTCTTCTACATTGTGGGACTTAGGGGTGTGGAGTACCCATGATCTGGAAAATCTGAGTAAAAATTTTCTGACCCTAGAGAAGTCTGAATTTTTATGGTATTAAAAGATAAATTTGATATTATGTAGCACATTACATATATTTTATATATTTTTGATTACTAAACTTTTTCTGTGTCATCTGCTAGACTTTGTATGTCACTTTTGTCTTCCACAAAACTCCTCCCAAATTCCTATTAAATTTCTTATGATGAACTAAAATATATTGAAACAATGATGGGGAAAGTCAGAATGTGAGAAGAGTAACTATACATAGTCAGTAGGGAAGTAATTGCTTAGACAGGAAAAAAAATAAATGAGAGTGGGAATGATACTGTTTAACTGTTGAAGAGAATGGTATAAAAAGGTTCATTTGTTCATGTAGAAGAGATAGCTCTGGCGATATGAAACAAAGAGGAGGAGAGAAGAAGGAGCTCTGGGTGAGGTCTTCAATAGGAAGACATTTTAAATAATTTGAAAAGATTCTCTAAAACAAAAAAATTAATATAATCAAAGATGTATTTCCTAAAAAATTCAGTAAATCTTATCTGATAAAATAAGTCTGCTGGTAGACTCCTAGGAGCTAATAGAAGTCTGGGAATGGGGTAAGCCATTTTTATCTGTAACTTCTTATGACTAGATAGTTTTCTTCTAATATTCCTGGGAGGATGAAATCAGTGAAGGAGTGCACATAATATTTATTTTTATAGTTCTCTACTTCAACCAATAACTGGTCAGAGATGAGCTGCAAGAATAGAGTTAGAGGTCAGGTGGAAATATTAGAAGTCCCTAAGAGAGGTGACACCAGCTGATATTGTTTTGCAACATGGACACACCTTACCTATCACCATGAAATTACTTCTTGAAAACATTCTAATAACAGTGGCATTATAGGGGATAGTTCTATAGACAACACAATGACTATTGTAACTGGGCTATCATCCAAATGATGTCACACTTAGGATTAGAAACTTTATGATAGAGTTTGATTATACTGTATTAAAGATGTTACTGCAAAATGATGTAAAATATACTTGTATTAATTTTGCCAAAGTGTCTCTTTTTGTCAGTTATTGATGTGCCTTGGCTATAGCTCTTACATGGATAATTTATATTTTTTTAACAATCCTGAAATCTTGAATGTTCTTCCCCTCCCACATTCCCTCACTTGAGCCAAAACTAAAAATATGACTGGGAGAGTGAACTTGGATAGATGATTAGAGAAATGAGATAAAGTACTTGACTAACAAGGTCTTGCCAGTCACCTTCACAATGAGCACAATGTAGCAAAGAGACTCTTTTAATTGCTTCTTTTTTTTTTTCTTTTCCTGTTTGTTTGTCTTTATCTTTTCAGGGAGTCTAAGAGTTGAAGATGAGGCCCAGGACAGAGTGCTACTCTCCAAGGTTCTGGTTTGTGCTGGCTGTCTTAGCAGTGTCAGGCAGCAAGGCTCGTGCTCAGAAGAATCATCCCAGCATCGGTATTGCCGTCATACTAGTGGGCACTTCAGACGAAGTGGCTATCAAGGATGCCCACGAGAAAGATGACTTCCACCACCTCTCTGTGGTACCTCGTGTGGAGCTGGTAGCCATGAATGAGACTGATCCCAAGAGCATTATCACTCGCATCTGTGATCTCATGTCTGACCGCAAGATCCAGGGTGTGGTATTTGCTGATGACACAGACCAGGAAGCCATCGCTCAGATCCTTGATTTCATTTCAGCCCAGACTCTCACTCCCATTCTGGGTATCCATGGAGGCTCTTCTATGATAATGGCAGACAAGGTAAAACTGGGTTTCTGATGCTGAGAGATGAGGCACTAATTCTTAGTGAAAACAAGTTTATTAATTGATGAAGATTATAAGAGTATCTTGAGTAGAAGTAGGCAAAGGATTATACTAATTGTTGGAGAATAAGTTTAACTAATTGAACTATATTTTGAATTGTTAAGAAATATGTATCACACAATGAGAAGATCATTTATGAATATAGGCAAAGACACAAAGATGGAAAAAGGAATGTGGTGCTTGGAATGAGTAGGATTTGGGTATTCTAAGGTGGAAGATTTTTTAAAAAATGTAGTTTTGTTGATGGGTTTTGTTTTTATAACTGTCATTTCTGGATCTCCTACCCCTACCCCTATCTCCCTTATTGTCCCCCATCTTGTAACAACATTTACAACAAAATAATCAAAAACTTTAGAGTCATTTTAAAGATATTTTGTGAAAAGCCATACTGATAAGAACCCAGACTTTTGAAAGCTAAGGCAACTTTTTGGTACATTATACTTAGAAAGGTGGTTAGAAGTTTTACCTAGAAATATCTCTTGTGAAGGACTCCAGATATTGTGGAATGGTTGCATGTTATATCACTACAGATGAGGAACTCTCACTAGATCTCTGTTGCTCCTAGAACCTAATATCATCGTATAGGAGGAATATAATGAACAAGGAACAATGATGAAATAAATCACAAGGTGACTTATGCTCTTGACTCATGACAAGAAAATCAGGAATGAATGAATAATAATGATTCATTTTTACTATTTTCAAGATGGACAACAATGTGCATAGTTAATATTCCTAGAATGCTATTTGCATTCAGGGCCTCCCAGAAACAAATTCTAGTTGCCCAGAAAAATCCAGACTACCTCTTGTTTTTGTTCTCTCGTTAAAACAGACAAGAACATCCAGTGGATGGCCCTTCCATGTATTGGGATTCTCCAGTCATGGAAGTTTGGGGATATTTGAACTCAAAGAGTTTTTTTGATACCTGCATCTGTGTGAAATTCATGAAATTCTGTTGTCTTCTTTGATTTTGTACTTGTGGTTTCTTTGCCTTTGTAATTTAATCTGAGTGGCTAAATTTGGATCACTTACTGCAGTAATTGAAATGTGGCTATCTGGATTTGTGGACTTTAAAAAATGAAGAAGAAACATAATCACTCTCTCTTATCCATTTCAGTTTCTTTATCTGATGGCAAATACTTCTCTAAATGAATGATTATGTGGTAAGCCAAGTGTTCACACTAGGGATGAGAACAGAAAATTTACCCACAACATTTACTGTTCAAATGAGATAATTTCCGGTCCCCGTCCTGCTTTTATAACAAAAATCAAACTAACACTACCAGTATTGAAAAAAAAAAACTTTTTGATCATTTACCTTTTGATTCCACTAACTTTTTGTTGTGATTGATAATACCTGATTGTAGTCACATCCCCATTGTTTTAAGAAATAACTGATTTCCATTTGATTCTGACTAGTGACAGAATCATCATTGGAAGTAGTTTAGTAACATACATACCTCATTCCTCACACCTTTGATTTATAGGAAGACATTTTACTGAAGACTTTATAAATATTCAGTGGGATCAGTCCCAGAATACCAAATTCTTTTAGTATTTAGTGATTGACAGTTATTGATAAACTAGTGATCGATAACTCTTACTACCTTTGTGGGTTCTTAACTCTAACACTTTTATTCTCAAGCAGAATATTTTATAAGAAACAAACAGAATTTCTCATAAGAATTATCTCATAAGAACATCTTTTAAAAGATCTTCAGCTTTATAAAAACCAATAACCTTTATGTAAAAAAAGTATGTCTATAGTATTGATAGGGTTATACTAAAAGTCGAGCTTCACTGTTTAAGAAAGATCTTCTAAAAACAAAATATATTATTATGCTGAAATATGTCCAAAGTAAAGTATCCAGGATAGGAACTTGAAACTATTCTCAGAAGATATAAGTATTTGGTTTGGATAGAACGAAAACTTGGTAAGGGTGGGGAAAAATGCTGAAACAAAATTATTTATGTAATAGGCTTTAAACTTGTTTTCTTTATAGTAAACACAGAGATCAGAAGTAAGAGCCAGGGTGGAAGTTAAAGTAAGGCAGATTTCAGCCCTTGAAGGGAACATTTCCTAATAATTGAGTAGTTCAAACATGTAATGAATTGTCTTTGGAGATGGTGAATCCCTTATCTCAGTAGATATTTTCAGATGGGTGTAAGAATTGTTAGGGATGCCTAAGAAAGTATTCCCTATAAGATGTGGGGTAGATGAGATTATTGGTGTCAAATTGAAATAGAAAAGATCCTGACAGGTTTATATTGATTTATAAAATCACAAATTAACATTATGTTGCATTGTATTTTTATTTAATTATTAAACAAACAAACAAAAGAACTTTTACCTAATTGTATTTTAACCTGGTTCTAGAAGAACTCAGGAATTTTGTTGGCAATTTAAGATCAGAAGGTAGCGAGTTTATTATCTCTGGATTAGATACCTTTTGAGGTTCCTTTCAATTCTGAGATTCTCACTTTTTTTGTATGTGATTTATTTATGGTCACACAGCTAATAAGTAGTAGAGTCAGTAGTTTAAAACCAAGTTTCTTGACTCCATGAATGACTTTCCCACTGCATTGCTCAATTTAACCACAGACTGAATAATCAATCCCTTAATAATAGGAAGAAGCTTTTACAGCAGTATTCAAAACGAAAAGAAATTCACAAAAGAGAGCTGCTTCTCTAGCAAAAACTCCCAAAAGTTATGGCAACCAACATTTTGAAGTCAGCCTCAGGTTTAAACAATTTTTCATAGTGTCAAATAGCAATCCTCACCTTAATCTCTGAGAAATAAGCCTTTGGGCAAGTTTAAAAACTAATAAACAATCATATAAAACCTTCCAAAAAAAAACCTCAAGTTTTTCTTTTAAAAAACCCTAATTAGAGCTTGTGGAAATCATTAAAAAGTCAAAACTTTAAAAACCCACAAATGTTAAAAATCTCTCTAACATGTAATTGGGCAAAAAATAAAATATTATATATCAGAGAAAAAAGTTAGGGGTAAGGAATATGGACATTTTGGCTTCTCCTTTTGGAATATCTTATTCTAATTTTAGTTTTTAATATGAATAATAACAGATTATTTGTTTAAGGGCAATATGCATGATGACATGGAAGTTCCCTATGCCCTTTGATCCAAACAGATATAATCTCTGCCTTTGAGAAATTTACAATTTTAAGACAAATGACTTAGGAGACTTGTGGGGAGACTGCTTTAACTGAGTTGGGTCACATAAATCCGTCAAATAAATACGGGGCCACTAGCACCTGAAGGTTCTCTTATATCCAAAACAAGCAGTTATGTGATGTATTGAATAGACAAATTGATTCAACATTTTGAACAAATAAATTACTCAGACACATAAATGTATTAACTTCTCACCTGTGTAAAGGGATGTGTAGTATGGATTACAGTTACAAAGTTCTAGGATTATATGTTTAAAAGAGACTTTTCTGGTTCATCATTGAAAATTCTATAAATCATGGAATGTCATAGCTGTAAGGGACCTAGAAGCCATCTAATTCAACCTATACCTGAAAAAAAAATCCTTGATATAAGAAATCCAATAAGTGATCTTCTGACCTTTCTTTGAAGACCTTCAGTGAGGGAATGAATCCACTATCACCTGAGGCAGCCATTCAATTTTTACATAGCTTTAATTGTTAGGAACCATTTTATAAAAGGTTTAAAGTTGCTCCCTTTTGCCTTCTACTCTTCATTGTTTCCTTCTCTGGCGCCAAATAAAACAAGTCTTATGATTTTAGATGATACTTGATTAAAAAAAAAAAAAAGTAGAAAGCTTAATGTTTTGAGCATTGTGGATAGAGCACTGGGCCTGGGGTCTGGAACACTCAAGTTCAAATCTGACCTCAGACATTGACTAGTCTTGTGATCCTGCCTCAGTTTCCTCATCTGTAAAATGGAGATAGTAATAAAACCTACCTCCTCTGCTGTTTTTGAAGATTAAATGAGACAATAATTTTAAAGTGTTTATCACAGTTCCTGGTACATAGGGAGTACTGATATATCAGATCTGTGCTTGGGGAAGATTAGTCTGGCAGTAAGATGAAAGATGTTTTGGCAGGACTGGTGGTAACAGCTAGTATAAGCAGAGTTATTTTAGGAGATTATTTCCATAGCAGTGGGAATAGAGGAGAGAATGGATTTGAGAGGTATTTTAGTAATAGACACACCCTCTGTATATCCTGTTAAGTCAACTGTATCCCTCAAGGAAGTATAGAAAACCCTCATATCTTGACTCTGTGGTCAAGTCACTTAATATCCATGGATATTCTTCCTCATCTGCAAAATAAAACAGCAGTAATAGATAATCTTTAAGTGCCCATAATGGGCCAGTCCGTGCTCCCCAATAACTCATGATTTCTTCATACATCACGAAGAAGGAAGCACAATCTTTGTTTTATTTTCACCTTGAATGTCCATTTTATTGCTGCAGAATGACTAGGGAGCTATTTCTTGGTCAACACTAGCCCTCTAGAGTTGAGTCTCCTGTTAGATAACAATGACTGACATTTATATGGTCTTTTAAGGCTTTATTGGTCTGCATCAATTTCTTCATTTCATCCTTAGGACAATCTAATATAATAGGTGTTATTCTTCCATGCTAAGAGTTCTGCAGATGAAATTGCCATATTGTAGATATTGCTGCTAATCTGTAAGCAGCAGCACTGTTCTACAATCAGTGCTGGACAGTTACCCTGTGTCTCCACCTATTAGAGAATTGACAATTCCTAACCACTTGTAACTTTTCTATGGAGTCTGGGGAAACTGCTGTCTAGAGAGTACCAACATTATTGTATGTAATTTTTTAATAACCTCTTCTAAATGATCTTTATCTGGGCTTCAATAATGGTTTTTTGATATCTTCCCTATCTCTTTGATTGCTTCTTCTCTTTCTTCCTCCTTGGCCTCTTTGTCTCCTGTCCTTCCCTAAATTCTTCAAATAGGTATTCTTCCAAGATCTGTCTCTGGCCTTCTCTTCTGATTCTACACTCTCTCCTTTGATAATATGGTCTTCTTCCTATTCTTTGATTATCACATCTATTTGGATGACTTCCAAGCCCATATCTTTATTCACAACCTCTGTCCTGAGCGCTAGACCTGGATTGGAAGCTATCTCTTAGAAAAATCTGTCCCTGGCACTGACAATGAACTCATGTATAAAACTGAACTCATCATCTCTCTCTCTCCTGTTCTCTCTCTCTCACCACCCCACTCCCCATGCTTTCTCTGACTGTTAATGTCTATTTCTGGCACTACCATTCATCCTTCCAGTTTTCCATGCTCTAAACCGCAGTGTTATCTTTGACTCTTCCCTTTTCCTCACCTCCCACATCTAATCACTAAAGCTTGTCAATTTGTGCTCCCACTACCATCAACCAAGCATCTCCCACTATCATCACCCTAATTTAGGTTCTAATTACTTCTCACATAAAATGTTATTTAATTGCCTCCTGATTGGCCTCTCTGTAGTTTCACTTTTTTCTAGTTCAACCTCTCTATACCTCTATTCAACAATAATGCACAATAATGGCTACATCAGTCCATTGCTCAAAGACCAAAATTGACTCCCCTTTGCCCATACAATGAAGTCTATATTTCTTGGGTATAAATGTGAGGCCCTCCTTAATTTAACTACTAAATGCTTTTTTTTTTAACTTAATTTAAGGTTATTGTTCAGTATTCAGCCAAACAAAACTATTAATTACCCTCCAAACATCCCATACTTCCTTGCTACTCTCTATGTCAAGAAATGAACATTTTCTATCTTCCTCCACACACTTATTATTAAAATTAAATCATATGATATATACAAATGAGTTATTATCATTATTATTAAAAATATTCCTCACCTCTTCTATGAAAGCCTCAGAATATCCTCACAACCAAATGTGGCCTTTTCTTCCCCCTTAGCAGTTTTAGGACCTTGTCTTTCTGTTTTATGTATTGTGTTATAATTATTCATCAATCTGTTGTTTTTTCTGTTTGAGACTGCAAGCTTCTTGAGAATAGGCAGTTTGCTTTATTTATCTTTGTATTCCTCTAAACATTTGAAATGCTATATCCTCCATATTTGTCCTCTAATAAATGTGAATGGAATTAAAGGTGAGCCCTGGTACAAAACATCCCTGCAATTGCTTTAAAAAATCTGCACTAAAAGGCAAGTTAAAACAAGAACATACCCCCTTAGGAACTTAAAACAGAAGCTTATTTAGAGCAGTGTTCAAAAAAGTTTAAAAATGTGTGAGAGCTTTTTTGTCAATGCCTCACCATTTTATTTTGAGACTGGTTATTTGTAATTGGTTTAGGTTACCTGAGACTAGGGATTTATAAAGCCTGAATATATCTAGATAATGAACTCATTTTGAAAGCCTTTCACTGTTTTCTTCCCAGAAGGTTTTTCTGTTGTCTCGCTAAAGCCTCTCCTGGGTTTTAAATTTTGAAAACCTTAAAAGGATAGGAAAACGTGTTTTAGTTCCTTTCTGATTCCCCTAGAGTCATAGGATCATAGGGTTTAGAACTGAAAAGAACATGTGAGTTCATCTAGTTAAATCACCCTCCCCCCTTTATTTTTTAATAAATGAGGAAATAGGCTTAGAGAATGAAGTTACTTGTTTGTTTATGGCCACATGGTTAATAATTAGCACAGCTAGGATTAAGGACCAATCCTTCTGACTCCCTAGCATTGCTCTTCATAGTACATCATATTATCCAATCCCATTTCAGAGTTTTCCTTTTCAGGTTTCTGGACAAAGAAGGACACCTAATCTTAAAGACATCAAGGTAAACATTTAAAGAGAAGTAATTTCTCTTTACAAGCAGATTATTCCCTCAAATACATGGCTAGACACAGAATTTTCTTGTATATGTGATTCTGACTCAGTTTAAAAGCTCTTTATAACTTATCCTTATCTTTGATCTATTTCCAAATGTAACAATACCTACTAGCTCAAAACTTATCTATACTCTCTATTCTTTGCAATCAAGGGGAAAGCACTTTATCTCTGCTTTCTTGTAAAATAATAAGGTGAGTATAATCATGGTACCACCTTTAATCCTCAAACTGTATTGGCTATACCATGTCCCATAGAATATTTGTAGAGCTGAACTGCTCTTCTTGGTCACTTGGGCTTCAGTCAGCACTGACAGAAAGGATCAAGGAATATATCAAAATAGCATCATTTGCTGAGCCAAGAAGAATCTTCATTAGTTAAAGAGAAAGATTCTTTCTCTTTATCTCTCTGCCTGTCTTGGTCTCTGTCTCTGTCTCTCTGTCTCTGTCTCTGTCTCTCTGTCTCTCTGTCTCTCTGTCTCTCTCTCTTTTTATATATATATATATATATATATATATATATATATATATATATATATATATATATATACACATACATATATATATATGTATACACATTTCTCTCTTCTCTGTCTCTGTGTGTATATGTGTGTGTCTTTATCTGTGTTTCTTTGTCTACCTCTATCTTTCTGTCTCTTTTCTTCCACCATACATATGTGGGAACTTTGTGAAACTTTCTTAGATTTCTCCCAAGAGAGGGGAAATAGGTTATCCTCCCTTTATCTCCTAGCACCTCTGGAGAATGCTTGTATGGGTCAGTTGGAACATATGGTAATTTAGTATGAACTTGGGACTTCAAAATCCAAAATACTGCTTCAGCTTTTTTTTTTCTCTTGAATTTAGATGACTCAATATCAATCCTGAAATGGATGTTTCCAGCTTAGGTCCTTCTATGTGAATTTATTGGCTGGTGAAAGAGAGTTTTTTTTTTACCTCCAGTATTTTTGGAAAACAATGACCACCATCAGAAAGATAGCCTAAATCCTGGTCTGAGTGGCTAGAATATCATAGCCTTTGAGGGAAAAGCTCAGAAAGTCAGAAGGTGAAGGTGAAATGCCTATTTAGTAGTTCTGATATTGTCTCTGAGCTTTGAATGTTTAAATTTTCAGTTTTCCAAGAAAGTATAATAGGAATCACAAGTTATTATTTCATGTTTCAAATCCTTGCTGATATGAATCTTTTGTATTTTAATAATTTATTTTGTATGGAGGAAATAACCTTGCTATTTATGATTTATATTATCCATTAAATATCTTTCTACTTTTCCCCCCAGAAATCTTTAGACATCAGCCACATCTAAATTTTCTAGGAGGGTTTTGAGGCGGGGATATAAAAATTCAAAAATAGAAGGCCTGACCCACCTTTCTGAGGCCATGCTTCTTAGGGCTAAAACTAGTTTGGATATGAATCTAAGCTAGGGTCTTTTAGTGGGAGAAGGTATCCTCAGTCTCTTGGCTCTACAATGGGTATGTTGTTTCATGGGAATAAGATCTCATTAATTCTTTCAGCAAACATTTTAAATTAACTGATTAATCATTTCTTATTTGCTATAAGTACAGATAAAATGATATATCCCAAAGCACTTTGAACTCAATATAAAATACAATTAATTTAGGTTCTGATGTTAGTTATTTTATTGCTTTAACTTTTCTGCCTACATTTTCTCTGGTCCCTATGGATCTCATTTGCTAATATGGTAAGAAATAATTAGTTACATACACATTGAACCTAATGTTCCTGGGAAAATTTTAGAATAGAATGATTTAAACTTCTAGTGCTGTTTTATATACCACTAGGTTGGGAGTTGCAGGAATTCATTTACAATCCCCCTTTTGCCACTATAACTACATATGAATTACCTCAGTCTCAGAAGCATTTATCAAATATCTATATTTGCCTGATATTGGGGCAATGTTGGGATATGATATTGGGCCACTGCTATAAAGTACCCTTTTGTGAGGACAAAATGTGATAATGGATGTGGAAGCAGAAAACAGAGTGCTACACATATAAAATGTGTGCTTATTATTCTTTATTTTTTTGGGAGAAGGGACAACGAGAGGAGAAATATGATTGGAGACCACAATATTGGCACTGGCATCAAGGACTTGCTAGAATTGGATAATGTTGCAAAAGGATTAGGGAAGAGGCAACTGGAGTTTGTATTTGGGTTATCTGTGGCAAAGAAAGGAAAATAATAGATATGAGGTATGTAGTTGAGATAATAGTAAGACATGGACATAGAATATACAAAGAAAAGGACAATTGATCAGGATAAAGTGTTCCACTCCATGTCTTTTAATTTTCCAAAGGACATTTGAAGATAATATTACATTTAGGACCACTGCTTTATCTCATTTTTGTATTTTCACTTGGATATTTGGGAAACAAGGGATGGTATTTCATTAGCACCTGGGTGGTCATTATGCAAAATTTCTGCTCACAGAATTTGGCATTCATGCCTTTCCAATTCTCTTTCCTCCAAACATTCTGTGTCCTCATGCTGTCCTCTGGCCATACCCTTCCACTTTAGTAATTATCCAGGCTCTTTTCCCATAAGCTATTCATGATTCTATGTACTCTTCTTTTCCATCTCTCAAATCAAATTTTCTCTTCTTTGTGACCAGTGGAATTTTGCTGTTAAGAAAAAAAAGTGGGTTGATTATATACTTAAAGTAAGTAATTCATACTAAGTCTTGAATCACACACAGGCTTACCTATTCTTTGGAGAGTATTTGTATTCCAAAATGCCACTTTGCTAACCTACATGATTTTCTTGCTTTCTAATGTGTTCTATTGCATTTTAAAATCTCTTTTAGAGAAAAGACTTAATTTTTTTAGATCCTGATGCCTAGTAAAGTGCACACTATAAATAGACAAAATAATTTTTGTTGAGTTGAGTTGAATTCCTCCAAATATAATCAATAAATTAGTAAAAAAAATCAATGTAACCCTATATACCAGATCCTGTGCTAGATGCTAAATCTACATAACCCAAACTAACATGGCCCTTCCCTTTAAGATGCTTATATTATACAGAAAGGATACAACCCATTTACAGATAAGTAAATCCAGACTAAACACAAAAGTAACATACCATGATGGGGTAGAGTGGAAAGAGGGTTGAATGGAATAACAATTGAGGAAATCAGCAAAGGTCTCTTGAAGGAAGTAGTACTTAAACTAAGCCTTGAAGAGATCAAAGGTTTCTACAATGTGTAGATGAAGAATGAATGCATTCTAGACAAGAGGAATAGCCTATGCAAATGAAAAATCATATATAGATAACATCAAGAAAGGAAAGTCTGACTGTCATGCAGAGAGATGAAAGGAAGTCATGTGTAGTTAGATTGAAAGATAGACTGGGACCATATTGTCAATGACTTTTGATGCCAAACAGATAATTTTTCTTTTATCTTAATTCCTGAAGCTTCTTTAAAAGGTGAGTAGCATGATCAACCCTATACTTTAGGCCTGGATACAAGTTCAACAGCAGAAAGAACAGAGCTCAGTAAAGCAGTCAGAGAATCATTAGTATCCATAAACATACAAAGAAACTGAATATGGATACCATATTTAGGGAATCATGCATGAAAATTGCTCAAAATTATTGCAGAATAAAAATCTGTAGAATTCACATGACAAAGAGGAACCCTACCATTGGCTAGTTCAGGGATATAGTTACTAAGTTTCATTTTTTAAAAAAGAAATATCCAAATAGCCAGAAAGAAGCAGTACTTGTAGACAAAGCTACCAATTCAATTTCTACAGTACTACTCAGGGATGAGAAATGAGAGTAAAAGGTAGAATTGGGTATAAGAAAAAAGGGAATTGCCCAATAATGCAGTATTATTTAAAACAGCGTAAAAAAGCACTTCTTCAGTGAAGTTAGAAAATTTATTTATTTTTCCTTCTGAGAAATCCAGAACTGGATTCAGATTGCAAGTTGACCAATAGGATAAAATATAAAAAGCCTAGTCTAGACTTGAACAAGTAAGAAGTAAAGATTCAATATGACACAATGAAAAAAAAAGAGCCTTGAATCTGAAAGGATATGATATTTGAAGTCAGAGGACTTCAGTTCAAATCCTGCTTGTGTCAATTGGGCAGTCATTTCCCTCTGGACAAGTCATTTAATCTCTCTGGGCCTCAGTTTCCTTATTTATAAAATAAGAAATCCTATAATTAAAGCTGGGCAGGCTCTTAGAGTCCATATAATCTACACTTCTCCCTTTACAAATGAAGATTATAAGGCTTAAAGACTTGTCATTTTGCTGGTAAGTGTGAGAAGCAGTATTTGATTCTACATCTTGATTCTACATCTAGAGCTCTATCCACTATGCCAGATGCTTGTAAAGTCCTTTCAGTTCTAAATGTATGATGTATCATCTACTGATTATGTGCTATAAATTTACTATATATAGCTTTCAGCAACACTTAATATAAAAGTTATTGAAAATATGAAAGCTAGCTTTTAGGGAAGAACTGAATAAAAAGGAGCAGAGAGAACTAAAGAAATCTATATCTATATCTATATATAGAGAAAGAGAGAGAGAGGAAGAGAGGAAGAGAGAGGGAGAGAGAGAGAGACAAAGAGAGAAGGGAGGAGAGATGGAGAGAGGGACAGTGAGAGAGAGAGAGAGAGAGAGAGAGAATGAGAGAGAGAGAGAATGAGAGAGAGAGAAAATGAGAGAGAGAGAGAATGAGAGAGAGAGAGAATCTCAATCTGTATGCAGCAGGGCAAAGGAGAAGAGATAAATTTAGTTCTACCTATTACTTTATTAGTTGAGTTACTAGGGGACCAAGGTTGCTTATATGATCAATAGTCTTAGAAGAAAGAGACAACTTTAGTCACTGTCAGCCATCCACTGCCTAGAAATTAAACAATGATAGCCTTGCTCATTAATGGGATGAATTGATCAAATAAAATAACGTGTTGTAAGATGGCTTAAAAAACAAAACCATTTTCTGTTTATATGAAACATATCTAATTTACAGTGATTTATTCAAGTTCCCTTGTGAAGGACCATATATATATAAAGCTTCAGCTAAATCCAAAGAAAGGAAAAATTATAGTTATAATTGATTGAGGCAAGAGCAAAGTAATACTGTATAGATATCATATTATGAAAAAATACACAAAAATAAACACTAATAGTATTAAAAACACCTGTACCAAATCATGCAGTGACCAAGATATTAAAGGGGAAAAAATAACTGAAGTGAAGAAAGAATTGTGTAATAAGGTTGTAGGTAACTCTAATGTTCCTCTGTCAGATATGAACAAATCCAATAGAAAAGAAAAACTATAGATTTGAGGAAAAAGTTACTACTTCCCCCACTCCCCATAACTGGAAATGTATAATAAAAATGTGAGAACATATGAATGAATCTTAGATAATTCAATGCACTAATCATATTCCTTTGGAATTTGAACAAAAGTGGATCATCTGTTTTGAAATGAATTCATAGATGAAAATGAAGTCATACTTTATATATTGTAACAATAAACATATAATTAGTAAAAAATACACAAAGGATACAGACCAAAATATTAATAAAATAGTATACACAAATATTAGTGAGTCAAAGAAAAAAACTCATAGAAAAAACACAAAAATATACCGAAGGAAATGAGAACAATATGATAACATAACAGCATATATTGTATATTGGTGAGCAATATTAGCAATGAATATTTCTATCCCTCTATACTTATATTACCAAAAAAATTATTAATAAAATGAGCATTCATTTAAAATGCCCCTGAAAATAATTAAATTAATAAGCCATCTGAAACAAAAAGAAAAAAAATAAAATTATTGGTGGTATTAAAAAAGAATTGATAATTAATAGTTAAAGCTTGAAATCTTTCACCAGCATCAAAACTTACAAGCTATTAGTAAATTTGATAAACAGAGATAGGTAAATACAGCAAAATAAAAAATTGGAATTTCCAAAATAAAGATATCTTGAAGTATTTTAAAGCATCATTAAAAATAATTGCATGGAATATCTAGAAAAAAAGAATAACCACAGAGAACCAATATAATTTCATCATTAATAGGTAATTATATATTAGCCTTATTTTTTTTTAACAGAGTTACTAGACTGGTAAATAATACTTTTTGTGTTGTTTTTATATAGATTATATATAGATTACATAATTGCAGAGTTAGGTTAATTCAGAAATTCTTATTCCTATGGAAGATAACTAGGTGTTGTCTTCATTGCCATTCACTAAAGAGAATTCTATTTTGACTTTCAAGGTGTTTCTTTATATAAAAGAGAGAAGAGAAGGTAAGTGAGAGGAATAGAAAGAGTTGGAAATATCACTATTCCAATCATAATTGAGGATTAGATGAGATCATAGATCCTAAGATTTTTAGTTGAGATTTTTAGAAGTAATTTATTCTAACCATCTCATTTTATTTTCATTTTAATGCATTTTATTTATGTTGTCTTCCCCTCAGTCTTCCACTTTGTGGAAGTGAAAAAAAATGATTAAACCCAAACATTCCTTGAAGAAACATCATATGTGGATCTAGTAGTCTCTTACTTCTCTTCAAAGAACTCTATGTAGATAAATAAATTAGATGTAAAAGTGCCATTATTTAAAAAGAGAATTAAACAATATTTATTTTACAAGTAAAAGCCTAAACTAAATGTGACATAGGAAATACTATAAAAGTAAATAAATTCAATAATAGAAAAACTAGGGTAAAAACTTTTGCATAAATAAAATAAATGCCCCTGGAATAAAAAATAAAGAAAGAACTAGAAAAAAAATATTGCAAAACCCTCTAAAACCTATAGGGAACTGACAATCTTAAAATTTTGGGGACACTTCCCAGTAATTAAATGGCCAAACAATAAGTTTTCAAAAGAAGAAATCCAAAACATCAGTATCCATTTAAAATGCTTTACAATCACTAATAATCAGAAAAATGCAAATTGAAATTGTTCTAATTTAAATGCCACATGGCTATTAATTGTAAGCCCAAACATTTAATTAAATAACAAATTTATTAAATACCAAGTATATTTCAGCCATTGTGCTAGGCACTGGGGATAAATATAGCAAAAAAATAGAAAACTTCAGAGTTAGAGAATTTGATGACAAATATATATAACTTACTCTTGATACTTATGAATCAACTCAATCATTTCAGGGACAAAAATGAATTTTGCAAGAAAATTGTTCTTCTCTTTTGACCAAACATTCTTACTTACTATTGGAGTTTTACATCAACAAAATTACTTTTAAAAAAATCTATCTGTACATAGCTACATTTGTAATAGCAAAGAATTAGAAAGAGTCTGTGTGACTGAACTAATTGTCATATAGGATTTTAATGGGTTATGCCATCAGGAACAATGTTTAAAAATAATTCAAAGAAATATATATGAAGTGATGTAAATAAAACTGAGGCAAAAGAACATGCACATTAACTATTACCAAAGACCTCTTTCAATAGTTTCAGTCAGATAAACACACTGAACGGTGTTGTTACTAATTTATAAAATACACATTTCCTTTCTTTAACAAATGGAAAGTGTTAAATTCTAAGTTTGAAGGTGTTATCTGTCCTAGTTCCCCTTTTTTGTTGTTTTGGTTGTTTTCAGGTATTATATATTACTGGAGATTCTCTTGTGAGTTTTGCTTGGTTATTGTATAATATGTTGAAACAACATTTAACAGGAAAAAATCCCCTCAGGGCTGTGAGGTACATGTGGGATCAAAGTAGCATGCATCATGCGGGGATGGTAAGGTAGCAGGAAAGATGTGGATGGTCATTAGTATAGTACAGTAGCCAGCAAATGAGGCTAACATTGATGCTAGGATTCCTGTCATATTTAATATGCTGGGTAATAGGATACTCAGAAATTGGGGGACAGGGGGAGAATCAAACACTCCCCATGCATTCTGCTGCCTAAGCAACAGAATTCATGGAGGTGTGGGGAAGTATCAGCCCTTTAGCCTTTCCAGCATCATGTTGCTAGGACAATAAGCTTCTGTGGGGAGCTGGAGCCTTAATGCAGCTTCTGCTTGCTGCCACCACCCACTTGTACCTCCTACTCTGGCTGCCTACTCTATTTCCGAAGCCTGCCATCTGCACCTCATTACTCCCATTGCTTTATGGTTTCAACACCTGGACTGCTACATAGAGCTTCAGTTCATCTTCTTGCATGAATCTCATTTCTCTCAGCATTCCACATTACATATGTCCATTTCCGGTGAAAAGCACCTATAACATTCAAAATAGGAAAGGTTTGTGATTGGGAAGATACAAAGAGGAACTTAATGAGAAGAGGGGAAGGAGAGAAGGTCAGATTGACAGAGGAAGGAAAGGGGAGTTATCTGATTTTCATTGTACAAAGATTCTGTGCTAGTTTTTGACATCTCAGATATGACATTCCCCTGGTGGAGGGCTAGTTTTTCCCCATTAGATGCCCCCGTTTATTTTCCTATTGAGCAAATCTCTGAAGAGAATAGACATTCTATAGCAATCATTCCCTATGGTTATCCCCTTGCTGTTTCTCAAAGGTGTCTCCTTGAGAACCTATTTTCTTATCCACTAACCAATAGTTAGCAAGTAAGACCCCGATGGAGATTCTGAACTCAAGAGCCTCTTGAAAAGCAATGCCATCCATCAGACCTGCTTCCTTCCCAGTTCCCCATAGCAATCATTAAAAGGAGAAAGCATTGCTTCATTACCAGCAGAAATAAGTACTGATTGCCATCAAATAGATAAGTTCAGGAATCCAGGAAAAGGCAGCCTCCCAGAATACCTTTCCTGCTTCCAGCCCAGCCTTTACAGCTTGAAGTAAACTCTGTGGAGAGGCAGCCTGGCAACTACTCCTATAGGTTCTATATCCAGAGCTATAGGAGATTGAAAAAGTTCTTAGCACCAAAAATCATTGGCACTATCAAATGGTTCAACATCAGAAATGGATTTTTTTTTGCTAGAAAGAGGCATCTGCTTTAATGATATACCCTAAGACCATAAGACATTTCTATTTGACTTAAATCTGGAACCTTTTCTATGTGTCTTCATTAGAAGGTAAATAGAACTCACTGTGCTAAATGTAGGGGGCACAAAAAAAGGTAAAAGGTAGACCCTGCCCTTGAGGGGCATAATCCAAGGTGGAGGCACTCATATTTAAATGAGGAGTTTCTTGAAAGTAGGCACTCTTATTTTTCTATTTGTATCCTTAGCTTTTAGCACAATGATTTGCACATAGGAAGTGCTTAAAATGCTTTTTGTTCATTTGACAATCTGTCAAATGTTAGTTTTAGATTATAAGGATTGAGTCATCTTTTAGTTTAGCACAGGACACTCAAAAATACTCAATAAGGATTATTTGAGGAGGAAAAAACGGAGGAATAGGAAAATCAGAGGTAATACAGGACAAAATTGGAAGTTAGCATTGAGTTGTTACAGAAAAGACATTGGACAAATCAGGTTGATTTGAAGTACTCCTTCTGCCATCAGAACCACTAGTTCTAGGATGATTAGGTCAGTAGCAGAAAACAAAAAAGTAACCACAATGTTCTTGTGGTGGGAAATTCATAATAGGTCATGGGATCCATAACACATAAATTCACATTATATTGGGTTGTTTTCATGGTTGTCCCAGTGTTTATGGCTCATTATTTTGTGTGTGAAATAGACTATATCTTAAACTTTATAATGAGATAATATTTGTAAAAGTATTTAGCACAGTACAGAGTAGGTACTATATAAATGCTTATTTTCTTCTCTAAGCAGTTGGCAGGTAGAGAAAGAGAGGTTGAGGGAAGTCCTAATCTATTTCTCTGATTGCTTTCCCTTCCTGTTTTCTTAGCACATACATCCAGTCCTATTATATCAAGCAACAGTTAAAATGACATGATATTTTTGGTTGAAAAAATTATCAATAGAATTGGTAAGCTCTTTTTCTTTTGGTAAATAGAGCCAATTCAATTCAACAACTTTTTGTTAAACATGAAATTTGTATAGGACACTGCCATATTAGATTAGGGATAAAAAAGGATAAGTAAATAGATTAGCTAACTGGTTTTTGGAGACTCTATAACTGCTTTGTCTGGTCCTGGTTCATCCCTCAGTCTTTTCCATGGTCAGAGAGAATTTTATTAATCAATGTGAAAAATAAACATACTATAGGAAGTATTTGGAAGAGTGAGAAGCTTCAAAGATGCAGATTTATGTTCTAATAAAGAAAAGTTTCTATATAATTAGAATTGTAAAATAAACAAACAAATATAAAAAGCAACCAACAAGCCCCTCATCACTGAAATTTTTCAGTGTTGGACTGGAGGAGTTTGAGATAATATAAAGAGGATTCTCATTCAGGAATGTGTTCAACCAGATGACTAGTGATAACCCCTTTCACTTTGAGATCCTGAGATTCTGCAAAATTATAAGGGGACTGATTTTGTTTGAACATAAGGAGAATTGTTGTAATAATTATAACTGCCACCAAATAGAATGGATATCCTATATGAGGTGGCTAGTACCCTGGTAATAAAATATTCAAATAGTGACTAATGACCATCCATCAGGGATATTATAAAAATGATTTTTGAATCAAGAGGTTTGATAACAAGACCTGATTACTTTTGAAGTTCCTTCAAGTTTTGATTGCATAATTCTAGGTTCATTTATTATTTTGGGAGGGAGAGTCATATGATAGACTCATACATAGCTTAGCTATGTTCTAGGCATTGTGGTACTGAATATATAAAAAACAAAAAAGAAATCCAGAATACTCAATATCTTCAGAGGGTTTATATTCTACTAGAAAAAGTTAACATATAAAGGGAAACTGCAGTTGGAAAGGAAGGTGATGAGACTACTTTTATAGTCTTATGAAGTCAAATAGTGGTTTGGTTTTAAGAATAATAAAGTTAAAGTTTACATATCAAAGCCTAGGTTTCCTGGACAGAGAATTAGTTTCAGTGTCATAATCATCATCACTATTGTTGGTGTTCTGAATAATGATACACATCAGCTAACACATATATAAATTCAAGATTTGCAAAAGATTTTATATATATTGTCTCATTTTGAGCTTCATAACAGTCATGTAAAATATGTATTATCCTTGGATCTTCTCTCCCTTTCTCTCACTCCCCCAGACCCAATCTGTTTCCAAGACTTATTGATTTTGTAATATCTCTTGTATTTGCCATCTTCTTTCCTTTGTCACTGTTACCACCACTGTTACCTATCACTTCATGCTAAGACTATTACTGTAGACTGCTGATTAGTCTGACTACCTTAAGTTTCTTCCCACTTCAATATGTTCTCTATTCAATTGTGGAAGTGCAGATCTGAGTATTTCACACTTCCTCCCCTAGTTTCCCCGGAACCCCCAACGCAATAAACTCCATTGGCTTATATCAAATATAAATCCTTTGTCTGGCAATTAAAGCTCTTCCTCACCTGCTCTATTTTCTTATTTCCAGTCTTCTTAGCCTATAAACACCACTTATTCCTTCCTCCCTACTATTTCTGGCCTTTTGGTTGTTTTTCAAACAAGACACTCAACTTCCAATTGTGGGCATTTTCATTGTGTGTTTCCCATGTTCTTCCTGGCTTCTTTCAAATCAAAGTAGACTCCTACCTTCTACAAGAAGCCTTTCCTAATCCCCTAGTGGAGTTGTTGAGGTCATTAAGTGAAAGACAGAATATAGGAGCTTAGTTTAGAGCCTTGATGTACATTCACAGTTAATGGTTCTGATATAGATAAAGATCCCAGAAAGAAGACTAAGAAGGAGATGTCAGGCGGGTTAAGGAAATCACTGCTATGAGAATCTAGAGGAGAGCATCCAAAAGAATAGGGTAGTCACCATTGTTAGATGACTAGAAGAGGTAAAGAAAGAGAAGGATTGAGAAAATCCATTAGATTTGAAGAGATCAAGTTCAGGATCTTGATGGAATGGAAAGCCCAATTGCAAAATATTAAGAAGCAAACTAGAATAAAGAGGTATCAAGTATTCATGTTTTAATTAAACCTTTTGGATGAGCAAGAGAGCAAGATATAAGAAACTATCATGGATAGTTACTTTTTTTTTTTTTTTTAAGAATGTGGGAAGTTTAGATACAAAGATACTAGGGAACAACCACCCTATCAAAACTAGAATATCACATGTCTCATTCCTATAGGTTCTTGTTTTTAATTGCTATGTTAGGAAGAAATTTAATAAATTAAGAACTTATTAAATCATTAATAAGCAATGAATTAAAATTAAATAACAACTGGTAAGGTAACTGGGTGGTACAGTGGATAGTGTCAGACTTAGAATTAAGAAGACCTGAGTTCAAATCCTACCTCATACATACATGATCTTCTGTATGCTCCTAGGTCAGTCACTTAATCTTTTGCCTTTTAGTGATTATAGCATCTATGTCAGAGAGTTGTGAAGATCAAATGAGAATATATGTAATATACTTTACAGATCTTGAAACCCTATATAAGCATTACATGTTCTTCTTTTTCCTAAACTACTATATTATTAAAAACCTACTAAATTATTAATAAATAATAAATAAATAAAAAAATAAATCTATTGTTGTTCAGTCATTGTTCAATCATATCTGCCTTTTTGTGATCATCTTCGTGGTTTTCTTGACAAAAATACTGGAGTGGTTTGCCATTTCCTTCTGCAGCTAATTTTATATAATGAGAAAACTGAGGCAAACAGGTTTGAGTGACTTGCTCAGGATCACACAACTACTAAGTGTTTGAAGCTGCCTTTGAGCTCAGCAATGAATCTTCCTCACTCCAGACCCAATACTCTAACCTGATTCAACCCTATCTTTTCCTCTTTATTGGAAATTCTCTGCTTGATTCAATCAAACTGGTCTTATCTCTATTCTTCACAAAGGATACTCCATCTCCAGTCTTTTTTACTTTTCCTATGTCTGATATGTACTTTGTTTTTATCTAGAGTCTTTCTTTTCCTTTAAGATCTATGTACTCATCTACTCTGTTAGAACATAAGCTCTTTGAATTAGGGATTGTTTCATTCATTTTTTTATCTTTACCATGTAGAACAATACTGGACTCAGAGTGGATACTTAATAAATACTTTTTGATTGATATAAACTATATTATTATGTAAGCTATTTAAACTATTTCTTGACTCTATCTGTTAAGCAAAAGGAAATTATGATCAGCTTGATTAGCTTACAAGGTAGCAAATATATGAATGAGACTTTATACCTAGCTAAGCAGTACCCTATGAGAACTTTTTGAAGGATGAATTTCTCTGGGAGAGTAATCCCTAAAATAAATTTATTGACTCCCATTCTTAAGGACCAGACTCTTTTGGGATGATCCACTCCCTTTTGAAGTTCTATGAAAGGGAACTTATAGGCCCTTTTGACTTCTCTCCCCCTTTTTCCCCTTTAAAAGATTTTGAAGCTTAGCAGAGCTAATAGTGAGGCCCTATGTGGGATAGAGAGAGGTTCCCTTTTCCTCCGCAAAAATCTGAGAAAAAATTAGCTATTAACTTGGTTATGTTCTTCATCCCCTTTTTGTTCATTAGCTCTAGAATGGCAGTCTAGATAAAAGAGAACCCATTAGCTAATTCAAGAATAGGGTACTAAGTATTGCTGGAGAGATAAATAGCAGAGACTGACATATAATTATATGTCCCAAAGAGAGACTTCTTAGACAAAATTGTTCCTAAATCTCAAATTTCTAGCTAGCCAAAGAGAATTATCCTAGGTAGTGTGACGCTAGAATTTAGAATTCTAGTAAGAGAAAAGGGGTTTCCTGGATAGTGCTAACACTGGGAGTATATTCCTAAGAAGAACCCCAATTTCAAGATTTTGAGAATCAAACTTTCTATTGAGAGAAAACCAGTTTTTTTGAGCAGCATGTCTCTTTGACATTTCCCTGGGAATTGGAATGAATATGAGCAGGGACTAAAGCCACCAAATGAGGAAGCAGAGGAGCTGTACTTTGTTCTCTAGTACTATCAGTTATCATTAGATAGTTTGGGTTTAATAAGAAAGAGTGTCCTAATATCTCAGAGTAAAGAAAATACTTCCATTTTTGTGGAATCCAAATCTTCAGAGTGGGATGTTGGATAAAAGTGGGACTTACAGGCTTGTCAGATGTTGACTGTCCATGAGACTGAAATATATTTCTCTTCCAAGGGGAGCCCCAACATCAGAGTCCCACAATAAATTTAGAGGATTTAGGAACTTATAGAATCTGACCTACTGAAGAAAGAAAATTTATGTTGATTTTTTTTGGGGGTACTGAATCTTCTTTGCTCACAAAGGATTAGTATTTACTTGTTTTTGGTACCTATTATATGCATTTTGTGTGTGTGTTTGCTGTGCAATTGAAGCTTCTATCTGATATGTGCACTGTTATCCTGGGTGCTTGTGTAGGATCTCAATCATTTCTGCTGAAGTTTATTCTTTACCAGCACATCAGACAGTCTCTCTTAACCCCGCTTCTTGTTACAACAAGCAGCAGACCTCAGCTTCGCATTTTAAACAGGAGGGAAAAACTTGGACTGTTTTGTTTAGGAAAACTGTGCTTAACCAGAAAAGTAAAAAAAAAAAAACTAAGGGAGCTGGGACCGGGCACAGTAAATGAAATTGAACAAAGCCTGAAGGAAATAGAGCTGGCATACAACTAGGGTTAGTCTTATCCCCAAGAAGTCACTTAGGGTAAAGACTGAATTTAATGAAAAACTAATTTCTCAGTCTTGGAAGAAGCTTTGACATCTTTGAGGTTTGGTTCTAATAGTAAACTCACCATCAAAGGGGAAAGGATCAGAAAAATTAATGGACAAAATATACAAGGGAAAAACTAAAACCAATCAACAACTCACAAAAGGAAGAAAATCCAATTAAAAATTAGAAAACACAGATAAATTAACAGGAAAACTATAAAAAACACTTCTAAATAAATTGCAAAACAATAGAAATTGAACCAATACATGATAAAACACAAAACCTTATACATTGCCCCCAAATTATGAAATGTCATTTGGATTTTATAGAATAGTTTAAAAGAGAAATCAGAATCTTGAAAAAAGTTAAACAGGAATAAATAAATATTTATTACCTGCATAGAAGAAATAATTAGCAGAATAGAGAAACTTGAATATAGGGTGATGAGTCTCTCCAAAGAAGGGAAGAGATGACAACACATTGGTAATATAATATACTGAATTTGAAAGACAGTTTGGAAGAATAGAAGCAAAAAGTCATAACATTAAAAGAAAACATGACTTTTGTCTTATCAAAATATATTGGAGTCCATGACAGAATGCTTAGGGATCAATTAAAGATCATAGATGTCCTGGAAGAACATGATTAAAAAAAACCCTGAATGCCTTAGAATATGTAGGGAATAAAAAAGAAATTGCTCTGAATTTCTGAATAGAGAAATCAAAGTAGTTAGTAATCAAAAGAATACACAGATTGCCTCCAGAAAAAAAAATCTTTCAAATACTTCGACACACAGTGGTTAAATTTAACGATTACAAAGACACAAAAAAATTCAGCAGGCAAATGGAAGACCTACAAATAAAAAGAAAAGGAAATTTGAGCATAAGACTACTCTGTACTGATCATTAACTGTAGAATAAATAATTTATTCTGGAGGCAGCTAGATGGCTCAGATGTTAGAGTGCTGGAGTTAGGAAGACTTGAGTTCATGTCCTGACTCAAATACTCAAAAGTTATGTGACCCTAAGCAAATTACTTAACCTTTGTTTGCCTTAGTTTTCTCAATAATAAAATGGGGATAAATTATAGTAATTGGTTCCCAGCATTGTTGTAAGACTCACATAAAATAATATCTGGAAAGCACTTGGAACAAAGCCTGGCATAAAGTAAATGCTTAATGAACACTTTTTTTTTTTTTGGTGTAATTCATTATTAATCTATGATATAAGGAGGTTGGACTAAGTGACCCTAAAGGTTCCTACCACTTCTAAACCCATGGCTTTAAGTATCACACTTTCTGTTATAGTTATTCATATCATGTCATATCCTCCTTAATTGAATGTCATAAACTGAGCATTTTCACCTTTGTATCCCTAGTGCCAAATATGATGCATTTTGTCATTTTTATTTTTTAAACTTAATTAAAAATAACAGGTGGCAGGAAAAAGATCATAGTTAAGGGAGTGTCTAGGTGCTACTAGTGTAGTACATAAATTTTGACTTTATAAAGCTATCACTTTGATGCTGGATGGTGTCTTGTACAGACACATACCACACTACCCTCCTGAACACATTTGAGGGTTAAGGGTAGGAAAAAAAGTGAGTAGACTAAACCTCCAGATTCTTCATTTGATATGTTAAATGCAGTCTGTGGTGCTTCCCTGAGATGATCATATCTGATAATCCCAAAGTAGCTACATGAATGTGGCAGATGAGAATAAAAATAAATAGCTTTGAGTTAATAATAGGACTATATATGGACAGAAGACTTAGGGATTATTTCACTTATAATAAGATTTCAGATATAAAGCAAATTTAATTAAAGACTTTTATCTGACTAAAATTACTATAGAGATCAAAGGATCAATTGCTGTGAGTCTTTAATCTCCCACTTGTCTCTAAGCCTTATTTGAAGTCACAGAAAAGGACTGACATAATAGGAAATTTGTAAAGAGAGCAACAAAGCTTAATTTTCAATATTTATCTATGACTACTGATATTCTGGTGTTTAATCAAGGTACATAAATAGTAATGCCAGTCATATACAAATTTCTACCCTCCCACGTTTTCTACCAATGGGGAAAAAAAGAACCCAGTTTATTTTTTTCTTTAATTTCTTTATTGGTTCATTTAGAAACAAATCCATTACATCTTAATGAAAACAACATATTTTATGAAAAATAATGATAATTATTCAAAACAAAAAATTAATGAGGAGAGTGGCCTTATTTTACAGATTTTTGCAAATCTTCCCTCTGTAGCTTAATAGTAGATAGCTGGATTTTAATGCCTGTTTCTTCATTCAAGATGTTGCAATATGTTATTTTGGCTGGAGAATATGAAAAAAATTATCATCACATCAGATTGAAAAAGAAGAATATTTTAATAGACAAAACATGCCTTGGAATTATTATGAAAATAGTTTTGACCGTGTGGATCCCTTGAAGGGTCTTCTTTGACCACACTTTGGGAAGTGATAGTATAGGGAACTTTAAATGAAGAAACTAAAGAACCCAGTTAAAAAAAAAATAAATTCCCCATATCTGAACCCATTCTGAAAACTCCAAATAGAATGGGGCATTTTCCCTTCATAAGCATTCCACTAAGCTTGAATCTTGATTTAATCTTACATAAAAAATTGGTAATTCAATTTCTGCAAGATTTTCTCTCTGGTCCTATGGAACCCCAAAATCCTGTAATAGTCTAGATCACAGATTATTAGCCTGGTTTCTTGCACTTGTTTTAATTTTTTAATATTTTGATACTATTTACTAACATAATTAGTTTTCTTTATGATTCTATGTATTTTATTTTGTGAAATTAAAACATTCTCAAAAGGAGTATATAAACACCTTCCCTCTGCCAAAGGGTACTTGACACAAGGAAGTTAAATCCTTCCTCTGTACTCTAGAATTATTATTAGAGGTTGTACAAAGTTGTTATCAGTGATTCCTCTACATCAAGAAATTTTGAGAGGAAGTTATTTCTTAGGGGTTTGTCCTGGGTCCAGACATATTTAACTTTTTTCATTAATGATCTGCAAGATAGAATATAGAATTGCTCATTAATGTTGCAGATGACATTAAGCTGGGAAGGGTGACTAACACTTCAGAAGGCAGAATTAGAATTCAAAGTGGGTGGATATAAACAGGTTTAAGTTCAGTAGGAACATGTACAGGATAATTTGTTACAGGAGAAAAAAAACTACATGGAAGCAAAATGAAGAGTGAGACTGAAGCATGATAAGGGAGGTCATAGTGGAAGTATATCAGCTAAAATGAGTCACAATGCTACAGATAAAAACCAAGCATCAATCTCTAATATGTATTGTGTATGATATTGCTAATAGAGAACACATGAAGCTACTGTTTTGTTGTGTGTGTTTTATTGGCAAAAGTTGTAGAGGTAAAGTAATTGCTTTGTGGAGCCCTAGCTCAAAGAAATTACCTGACCTTGGATGAAGTTAAGACTATAGTAATAAGAAAACTGGATTTGGATTGAAAAGACTTGGTTTGGATCCCAGCTCTGCTATTCACTACACATGTAACCTTGGGCAATCCATTTAATCTTTCAGTTTCCTCACCCGTAAAATTAGTTAATTTAGACTTGATGACATCTAAGGTTCCTTTCTATGATCAAGGACACAATTGATGGCTATGGTACTGTCATGCCCATCCCTTCAAAAATTCTGACATTTAGAAACAACAGGAAAAGGACCCTACCCTAATTAGGTAGAGGAGCATCATCTATCTCAAAGGCATGTATTGACCCATAAAAAAAGTAAGTGAGTCCTATCCATTATAGAAACAAACAAACAAAAAGCAATTTAAAATTTTGTGAAGCACTTTTCTTGCCTTATCTCATTCGAGTCACATAATAACTCTTTGAGATATGTAATAGCAAAATTGCTTAAATCCCCTTTGCAGGTGAATGTGTTGTGACTCTAAGACATTCGTCAAGTGCTTGTTATATGCTGTGCTAAGCACCAGGATACAGATTTAAGCAAAAAGACAATGCCTTCCTCCAAAGAACTTATATTCTAATGGGCAATAGAAGGAAACTCCAAAGTGGATATGGGGAATGAATAAAGGGTAAGGGAATCAAATCCACTAGGGATCTAGTGCAGGAAAAAAAGTTAAAAGAGTATTGAGCAAATCCCAGAGAAGAATAAGCCTGTGAACATGGCTAGCCTGGGAACTTTTCTTAAAATGGAAGTTGTGGGAAAACAGACCAGTCACAGTGGGAGGTTGCAAGGGCAGAATGATCTTCTAAGGTACAAAGACTGGTGCATAATGGTGGAGAGTCAGGAATGGAGCTTAGAAAGGAGCGAAACAGAGGGCTAAGCAATTTGTCCATAATCACACAGCTGGTCAACATGTGAGATAGGCTTCCTGATTTCAAGTCTAATATTCTATTCACCATATCATGCTGCTGTGACTGAAGCCCTCTTAGTTTGCTAAGGGCTTCTTCAGAGCAATGTACTTATTACTATTATCTGAGAACAAGTCATTAAAGTGTTTCATCTTCCAAGGAAACCTGCCCCTACAGGGGCTATGGCTTTGTTCTTCATTCCCACTGTTGTACAGTTTATTTGTTCTGGCCTCTGCTAGGGGTGGCTGCCAGTGACCCAGTAGAGTATAGGTGCATATCCCAAAGTTCTGAGGGAGTGCATTGATCTTTTGCTTTGGGGGTGGGTGGAAAAGGGGAAGGATGGCTATAGTGAATTGGCTCTGGTTGTGATTTAATTGAACTGCTAGTGGGTAATTGGTTTAAAATGAGAACTTTTTTTTTCCTCAGGTCATTCCATTTGCAGTTTTCTATCTGAGATAGAACATTTTGATGCTCTATTTGAGGGAACAAAGAGCTGGAATCACAGGCTTTTTGACAAGTCATCCTCTGTCATTGATAATGATGCTAATTCTTAGGTATAAACCTGTGGTATCTCTCTGTACTTAAAACCTGTAGTTTATGATTATGATTATGATTATTATTATTATAGCAAACCCTAGTCAGGCTCTTGAAAAGATTGTTGCTAACAATTATTTCAAGTTGAGTATCACTCCTAAGAGTCACAGAATTGAGATTGCTGACTCAAGTGATGATTAAGAGGTCGGTGTATTGGGAAGGGAAAGAAATTAGCATTTATTTAGTGCTTACTATATGCCAGGCACTGTGCTAAGCATTTTAACAATTATCTTACTTGATTCTCACAAATCCTCTGCAAAATAAGGGCCATCATCATTCCCAGTTTTCAGTTAAAGAAACTGGAGTCAAACAGGTTAAATGAATTGCCCAGGGTCACCCAGCTAATAAATTTCTGAAATCAAACTTGATTTCAGATTCCTCCTGACTCCATAGTAGCACTCTATTCAGTCCTTCATCAGCTGCTTGTTGTGGGACATACTCATACGCTTATTTCTGTCTGAAGTTGGATTATAATGTGGTTTTGCCATAGTCAAGTTAAATCAAGAAGTATTTCTTAAGCGCTTCATATGTATCAGATGCTCTGCTAAGTGCTGAGGTTACAAAGAAAAGAAAAAAAAAAAAACTAGTCACTTCGTTGCCTTCTAGAATCTCAGGAACAAATATTTACAAACAAGATACACATAGGATAATTTAGATGTAATCTCAAAGCAATAGCATTAATGGGAACTGAGAAAGGTTGTATAACATAATCTCTTTCAATAAAAGATCTTAGGATCTTGACAGAGAAGAAATGATAAGTATATTTCATAAAGCTTTTTATTCTTGTTGTGTTTTGATACACTAAAAATAATAAGGGAAAAAAAGCCTTAGACCTAATTTTTAGAAAGGTGACGTATGGATGACAAGAGGCTTGTATCAAAGGATCTTTCTTTGTGCCTGGGAAAGAGATTGGTCTGAATGAGGTGTTTGGGAGGATGTATACAAAGAGATACCACAGAAAGGAGCTTCCTTTACTTTCCTTCTGGTTAACCTGGAAAATATTCCCAAAGTATATTTGTATGTATATTCTATGTATCCATATTCTGGTTGCTGAGAGAAATGTAGGTTTCAGTAACATAGCAAAATTGAGTACCCTTTGTATGCCAAATGAACGTATCCACTGAATAGGTAAGTTATTTTATAAAATACATATATATTTTATATACATGTAAGCCAGAAAAAATATGGTCCCTGGTCTTTGGGAACTTTAATTCTAATTAGGAATAATCAACATGAAAGATTTTTAAAAGCTTACCAAGCAATATGCAAATTAGTATAATACAAAAAGATTATGTAAACTGCTAAGAGGCATTTAAAATATTTAAAGCATTTTTCTTATTTCCAGAAAGCACTTATTAAGTGTCTACTCTATCCAAGGCAAAGAAAACATAAAAGCCAATTAGTCCTAGGCATAGCTAGATATGATTTTCTAAGGGGCTTTCTTATAGAAAATATTTATGTTTATGCTGTTTCCTTACATATAAAATATAAAATTATATGTGTATCAAAATTGTGAATGCTGTTTTTTCAGTAACAAAAGTCATAATTTGCATTGTTTCTACAGCACTTTCCCCACAAAAGTCATAATAAGCAAGTTAAGTGGGTTATCCCAAATTTATATGTGGAACCAAGAGTATTTCTTTTACTTTTGGAAATAACAACAAACAGAATCAAAATATTGATTAAACAGAGAAAATATTAGAAGCCAATTAAACAAAATTCACTTAAGGTAAATGAAGTAGCCCAGAAAAGATAAATTTAACAGAAGTTTGGAACTATTTAATTATATTTGATTATGTTTTAAAATGACTTGGGGTCAGAGTAGATCACAGATTTAACAAGCTAGTGAAATATTGTCATTGCTCAACAACAACAACAACAACAAAATCACCAATACCATTATCAGCAGTAGGAGTAGCAGCAGTAGCAAAATTCTTTAAAAAAACAAACAAACAAACATCATGACTGTTCACATAAGAAAGACTATAAAAACAGTAAATTAATGTTCACATTATTCTCAACTTTTATAGTCTCTTGATTCAGGATCTCACAGTTAGAAGGGAATTCCTAGACCATTTAGTCGAGTAATACTTGAATCCCCATCCCAACATCTGGGACAAGAGTTAATCCAGTCTCTTTTTGATGACCTCCATTGACAGGAAACTCACCACCATCTTAGATATCCCATTCCACTTTCAGAAAACAATATTCTTTACACTGAGCTAAAATCCATTTCACTGCAATGGAAGTTCTTAGCCTCATAGATTAACCAGCTATAAGTAGAACAAGTCTTGCGTATAAATTGTAGAAATCTTTTTCCTATTCCAAAAACTTCTCTTCCTTCATTTCCATCTTCATTGTCCTTATGTTGTTGTTGTTGGTTGTATCAATTGGGTCTGACTTTTTGTGAACCCATATGGGGTTTTCTTGACAAAGTTACCAGAGTGGTTTGCTATTTCCTTTTCCAGCTCATTTTACAAATGAGGAAACTGATGCAAGCAGATACATGATTTGCCCAGAATCACACAGCTACTAAGTGTCTGAGGCCAGAATCTGACTCCAGGCCTGGCACTATCCATTGTGCCATGTAGCTGCCTTTTTCAGACTTATAAAATTGATTCTTTCGTACTAAATAAACCAGACAGAATAAAGCTCTTCTCTAGTGTTAGCATGTTACAATGGTTATAGAAAATCAGAGCAGTGTGTTAACACTTTTGTTATAATATTTTAAAGTTTCCCTAACATGAATCATAAATAATCTGGATGATTATTGGAGGATTACTTTTCTACTGTCTAGTTTATAGAGAAAAAAATTCCATGTATCCTAAAGGACAGAAAGAATTTAAGTATTAAAAGTATATATCTAAGTATTGTTTCAAAAGCCCCTCTTATAAAGAATATATTTGCAGTTTGTATAGCTTTAAGAGCTAAGTGGAATGTTTTGAACTTGGTAGTAGAGTGTAGCTGTTTTTGATATAATGAGTAGAAAGAGATATGGAGATATATTGAGAAAAACTATGAAAAGAGAAAGAAGATGAGGCAATTTTTACTATGTATTTGGGATCTGATACATGCAGAGAGTGTTCTCTAGATGTAGAGAAGCTGATGAGTTTTTTTATGGGGAAGTTAAACCATAACTTTTATGTCATTATAAGGCAAGGACCTAGAACAGGTTGGGATATTTGTAGACATTATGAAACTGGTTCCATTTTGCCAACAACTTGGTGAGCATTAAAAGAGCCTTTGTTCACTGTCTTCATCTCTCTTACCTTAGTGCTTCAATCTTTTCTATTCTTGATAGTTTGAGTCTTTAGAGTCTGATAAGACTATGCTGTGAAGGGAGAGACACTGGGCCATCCTACTTTCTGAGATCATTTGGACCTGAGAAGTATTCCTCTGTTCTTGGGTTTGCATTTGTCCTTTTCCCTTTTAGGTAAAGGGAATGGACTTTCCAAGCTTGTGAGTTTCTAAAGGTCAGAAGAGTGAGTCATAGAAATCTAGAAATTGAAGTCCAGGCCATATTCCATATTGCAGCTAGTATAGAATTAATATTCTGGGGAGTAAACAGAATCACCTTCGAGATGGTAGTCCAGCTGAGACGAGTACTCATCCAGCAGAGATGCTAGCTTTGGACTCAAACTTGAAGGACTGGTGCTCCCTAAGTTGAGCCTATTCTTCCAGGAGCAGAAGAATGCCGCCAAGAAAAATGCTTGAAATTAGTTCTGATGTATCTTCAATGAAAATATCCCTTTGTAAAAGCTAATTGATGTTAAATAGTTAGCTTAGGAGTTAGTAGTTGAGAGCTACTTACAGACACCTAACAGTGGGAGGAAACACAGCCAGTCAGGGATTCAACTAATGGCAATAGAGAAGAGAGAAATTATCCCAATCCATTAGGATGTTCTACAGCCTACACAGGGAAAGGTTGCTAGTCTGGCTCCATGAAAGTGAGCCTCTCACATTTGCTACAATTCTTTTAATTAGTGTTCTTTCAAGAAACATTATAAAGGATATTTTATAAAGAACTAGTCTAGAGAGAGCTTCAGAGTGACAGCTCTAAAGAAAATAATAAAGATTATTTTCTTGTTGAAAAGGAGTAGACAGAAGGGAAAAAAGGTAGGAGAGGGATTTCTTCTTGATGGAACTTTTTTAGCCTTTATGAGAAGAGGATGAAATGAATTATTGAGAAGGAACTTTATTTGGTATCATTAGTGAACAGAAGGTGGAACAGTGGGTTCAGAAGTCAGAAGTCATCTGCAGTAACAGTAATGGTTGAAAGTGATGCTTCTCTGTGATCTTTTCTTGTGCTGAATATTGTTATTGATATAGTTGGGTCATTATTGATCTCAATGTGAATAAATTATATAGCCAATAGATTTGGTGTTGTGCTATTCCTAGGAAATTGGAAGTTTGATAGGTAGAGAAATGTGAACTATTGCAAATGGGGAAAGAGATTTCTACAGTATATTATGCAAGTTATATTCAATAAATTGATAATTAGGGATTTTGAAATTAAATTTAAAAATGAGGCAAATAGCAGGTTACACGCAACAAATGCATGTGGTCAACTCCAGAAGAGTCTGCTACAAATGGAGGATCTCTTTCTAATTTGTTACATATACATACAAGTGCATTCATATGCATATGTGTACATACCACATACTTACTTTGCAGAGATGACATTATATTCATTGAGGGGTCCGTTAGCAAATTCAAATCTTTGACCTGGCTATTATTAATTAAAAGCAGAGAATTGTTCTTAGATAGTTGATAATTTAAATTGCATTCACTATACATTTTATTTATCTTAACATCTTGGTAATTTTCTCTGTAGCCTCAGCATAAAACCATATTTTCTAACTATTAAAAAACTGTTCCAGTCAGAGAGGAATTGATAAACAAAGGTTTTTGCTGAGGGACCTTTTGGTCCCTCATGTGGAAAAGAATCTTGGATTTAGACTAAGAAAACCTGCTTTCTGGTTGGTTTGGTTTACTTATTGCCTATATAATTGTGCAAACAATTATGTCTCTCAAGGACTCCATGTTCATGTCTTCATCTGTGAAATGAAAATAGTGAAGCAGATCCTGTTCTCTGTCCTTTCCCTTTAAGTCTCTAAGAGTCTATGATCTGTTATTCAATTCAATAAACAATTATTAAGCACTTATATGTAACCATTGTACTATGTTCCAGGGTTGCAAAGACTGATAAAAAAGATATCCTTCCTATTCCTAAATACTGTAGTAGATGTTTGTGTGGCTACATTAGTGGGCATTTAAGAAAGATTTCAAAATGTAATTCATGTATCCTGTACTTTAAGGATCTGTAGTTTTGTCAGTATGGTCACTTTCCTTCTTTGATGCACATTGCAGCCCCTCTACAAGAATTCCTCCATCTAAAATATTAATTATCCTGTAGCCATTCAGGGGATGAGTTTCTTCAAACTTAGTTAGGCTCATCCTTAAGCTCCTCCATCAATAGGCACATGCACATTTTTCCTTGAAGGAGGAGCAGTCAGAGAGTGCTTTCTACTGGCCATAGCCTTTGATAAATAGTATTATCTTCACATCTCAACATGGCTTTGATATATAGAAGTCATTTTGCATAAATAAATTAGATATGGCCTTATATTTTCCTTATGTTCTTATCCAGTTGCCCACTTATCAACACCAATATATTTCTATTACTTTAAAGAAAAGAAACATTTAAATGTGTGTGCAAAAAGTTCAATTACTTGTAAATGATAAACATTAAATTCACCTTGGTAGTATGCAAAGCTTCAGTCTTACATCCATATGTCGTCTCACATCTTTCTGTGCAGAATTCTTTGCTGTCTCTTGTGTAGTCAACTTCAATGTTAATAGCAAGTGATAAAAATGGAAGAGACTCAGGTGATAACATTTGTTCTGGGATTGTGTGAATACAGGTGAAAATACTGAGAGTGAGCAGTTAAGATGCTGGGAGTTATACTAAAAGGTTGGAGAAGATGACAGGGCTCCCGGGGACCTTGCTTGTGAACATGCCAGGCAATCAGAACAAATGTGCATAAGTGTGGTTGGAATAACATTTAGGGGTGAAATGAGACTATTCTAATGCTGTCTTGCACTATCAGGATGCCAGGAGCAAGTTGGCAGCTACCTCTACATAGCAACCACTGAATCTTGACTAGAGTATCTGGGCTTGCCTTCCCTTCTTTTCCACCTTTTATTCTTTTGTATTAAGTATCACCAAAGTGAACCTTGATGAGGAATTATCTCCTGCTCCTCTGAATCTTTATAACATCAGGATTTAATTGGTTAAAATAATTAAAAAATATTAAACAACAAAGTTGGCAAGAGATCTAGGTGTAGCACGAGAACCCATCAATTACAGAACCTCTCTGTGAAAGAAGGTTTTGGATAATCATTATACAAATATGGCTCAAGCCTCCATCTTCAAGTATACACTATTAATAACTGCTGTATTTAATTGGGATCAAACAACAAGATGAATTACAATGGAAAGTCAATCAATGAGATTATTTTCTTCAACAAATAGCACCATCTCCCCAGAAAACCCATGAAGAAATGAGGAACCTGGCTCGCCTCTGTTGATGGAAAAGAACGAGTAAATATGGTATTTTGGAAGGAGTATTGGACTTGGAATCAGGTAGACTTAATTTCAAATTCTGACTCAAGACACTAGTCTACGTTTCTCTGGATAAATCCCTCACCTCTCTGGGCAACAGATTTTTAGCTGTAAAACAAAGAGGTTGTACTAGATGATTCCTAAGGTACCTCACAACTCTATATCTCTACTCTAATACTCTCAGTCTGGTTATAGCAGCCAGCATGGGGTTTTGGTATAGTCTCTTGGGTACAACATATTCACCTTGTTGGTTTTGAGGTCGGCATGCTTCATGGGGAGGGGCAGGCAAACTATTACAGACTCCCCTTCCTGGCTCTTCTTTCTTCCTTCTCCTCTGAGTGATGTCTAATCAGATCCTTTCCACATCCTCTGACCCATTCACTCAGAACTAAGGTATTCTACCTTTTAAGACATTTGCTTCTCAGATGATTCCCCATCAAACAGAGATCTCACTTAGTAGTGACAATGCAGATATATGTCAATATTTCTTGGGAATGTGAATTGAGGATTTCCCTCCCCACCTCCAATGACATACTTTCTAGCATGGTGTGAAATGAAGTCTCAGGGACTTTTTTGTCACTTGACCATTCCCATGACATCCATATGAGAAAATATGATAGAAATAAAAAGTTGAGAAATTTACATGAGGCATGGCCCCTCCTTTGCAACTTGATCTGGCTGTCATTAGATATTTCTTCATAACAAAGTGAATACATATAGTGCAAGTTCATTATTCTCCTCACTGTAATTTACCTGAGAAACAAAAAGTTGTATGAGGGAAGAACTATGCAGTGTGGAGATCGTATCTCAGGATCAGTATTGTCGATAACATAGATGTCCTGAGGATGTTCTTGGATTTGGATTGTTCCAGGATTGCTATTACATCTTACACATAAACATTGTCAAAACGTTTGAGCTATTAGGTTATGTTAACTAGAATGGTCCCTTGGAAAGAGTCTGCAATCAGAGATTCAGAGAAGCACAGTGATACTAGAATTGGAGGGTAGAATGGTCATATAAGTATCTCAATTTCCAAGTAAAATATTAAAACAATGACATTAAGTACTTATTTTCTCTATGTTTTGCCTTTTTTTCTTACTCACCTTCCATTCCTTTCCTTCTTCTATTTTGCAAATAGTACTTATTCACTATGTAGAAATAATAATATATTTTCTCCTTTTGTCTCTTTTCAGCTCTTTGAATCCCATTGGGATTCACTTGATAATTCTTCAAGGAGGAAATAGGGGAAAGAAATAAGGAAATCATAGTTGTGTGTTTTCGTAGGTGTCAGATTTCTTTATACATGTAATAAGAAGCAGTTACCTGAAAGAAGAGCCTTAGAGAGAGCAAAGAGATCTGGACTTGGAGTTAGAAGATCTGAATTCAAATTGTAATTCTGCTATGGGTAACTTTGGGCAAATTAATCGACTGAAGTGTCATTTCACTTAAATGAGGATGTGTGAACAGAGAATATGATTCTAAAGTAATTTCAGCTGTAGATTCTACGTTTTTAGAGTGAGAAGAAAGGAAAGAGGAAGAAAGGGTCACTCATGGTCCAAGATATACTTCTAAAATTGAGAATTTTTCTCCCTAGAGGAAGACTAGTGGAGAATTATATTCTGGGATATAGTTGGTCCTAGGCAGGGGAATATACATATTAAATAGATTCAGGTTAGAGTGATGTCATAGATTTAAAATTTTTGTTTTACTCTTAAAATAAATGAGAATGAGTAAAATAACTTTTTAAAAATTACTTGATATAACCTGATAAAAGAAGAGGGGGAAAAGTGGCTTTTAATTTATATAGTTAAACAATTAATTTATCTTGTTTTACAAAAGGAAAGAAACAAAAGAGAAAGAAAGAAAGAAATGAATTATCTCCTTCCTTATGATCCTTTGCACTCATCTGGTTGCCTAGATGCTCATGACACTCTGCATTTCAGATATATTGAATTTATACTTGTAGGCTATTAACCCATTCATTTCTAGTTACTTCTTTTCTTGCTTAGTCCATATGTGCCTTATTTACTAATCTTTGCCAGCATAGCCTTATGGCACTCATAGAGGGAGAGGGGAAAAGAGGTAAATAAGAAAGTTCAGATGAAAGTATGAAAAGATGCATATTAAGGGAAAAAAGAACGATGAAAAATATCGAAGTTGAATGTAGTTGAGAATAATTCACAAGATGATAAATGTTGAGATTTAAATGCACAGCTTGAATAATTAATTTCCGGGGAAGGAGAATATTTCAAAAACTCATTCAAATTAAAAATGTTCAAGGAGTTCAGTAAACAGCTCCTTCAATTTCTTTTTCCATTTGCTTCATCTTTCTAAACATATGTCACAGCTTGAAATTTTAGTGTCCTGATTTTATAGATCAGGCAGTGATTTTATAAATAAAGGAGTCCTTGCCATCTCTTTGGATTTATGTGCATATACCTTAGAAGAGACTTTCTAAGATCTAGATTAATTAAATGAAAATACAGTTTGCCTATCAGAGAGGAAAAATGTAGCTTAAAAACTCAGAGACATTTCACTTTTTAATATCGTTCTTTGAGAAAATTTGATTTATTTTTTACACTCTTTGGCCCATATCTTCTGGCCTCTTCCCCTTCCTCCTGTGATAAGCCCCCTATACCTTTTCTTTATTCTTTTTCATAGTTGAACTACTTAACACTGTGCTTCAAGACTTGCCTGGCTGTTTTAGGGAGATTCAGAGTTGCCATGGCAATGTGGCCTGTTTCTCCAAATTAGGACATATTCCTGCTGTCTTTTTTCATGTGATGTATTCTCTCTCTCTCTCTCTCTCTCTCTCTCTCTCTCTCTCTCTCTCTCTCTCTCTCTCTCTCTCTCTCTCTCTCTCTCTCTCTCTCTCTCTCTCTCTCTCCTGTCTCTCTATCTTTCCCCCTCTCTGTGTTTCTGTTTCTCTCTCCCTCATGTCCTCCACCCCATTCCCTTTTTTCCTCCAAATGTCAATATAAGTACATGTGCCTAAAGTTGTCTTAATACAGAAAAGTCATTCTCTCCCCTTGTCTCTCTCTCCCTCTCTTCTCCCCTCTCTCTCTCTCCATCCCTGTTTCCCCCCTCTCCTTCTCTCCCCTCCTCTCTCTCTCCCTCTCTTCCTCTTTCCCCTCTTCCCCTCCCCTTTCTCCCTCTTTTCTACTGCTCCACAATCAGTTTGTATCAACTTCAGCTGTACTTTAATGTCTCTGTGTCCATAAAAATGTTATCTTAAATAGGGATCAGGACCAATATTCTATCTGAATTTCTTCTTGGCTCTTTTTAAAAAAATAATTAATTTTCATGCCGGCTATATATAAATTTCTATTTATACACATTTTAGAAAGGATAGAGAGTTTTTCTTGGCTTCTTCCTCATTTCCTCCTTGAGGAAATAATAATTGTGATAGAAAGCTATATCTACTGTCTGAGGACAAGCCTATCTAAATAGAGAGACTCATCAACCATAAGCTGTCTACATTTTTTCCCTTCACAATATATGAAATAAAGTAAATTACAAAAGTCCTAACGTTCTTTGTAGCATTTCCTTTACTATAGTTCTGATGGTACTTTGGGGGAAAGGATGTCAAAGTAGACTAAAACATCACACAGTTTTTAGAATATCTGTTAGTTTTTATTTAACTATTAAGTTGTTTTTTTTTCAGTCTTGCAATCTAGGCAACCTAGGCCCATGGATTTCACTTTTTCAATATCTTTTTAATATGCCTTTTGACACTGCCATCATCTTGGTATAAACTCTTATCATCTCATGCCTAAGCTAGTGCAATAGCTTACTGGTGGTACCTACCTCAAATTTCTCATCACTTAAGTACCTTCTCCATTCCACTGCCATCATGATTTTCTTAAAGTGTAGTTCCAATCACACTACTGTCAATTTATCCCAATCCTTCTCAAAAAACCTCCATTGGCCTCCCATTGACTTCAGGATAAAATGCACAATCCTCTCTTTGGTGTTAAAGATGCTTTATAATCTAACTTAAAAAAAGAAAAAAAAAACTTTTCCAATTTTCTGGCCTCCATGTTTTATTTGATCCAGAGGCACTGGCTTCCTGCCCATATCATGAATATGGCATTCCATCTCTTAGTGTTATGTATTTCCACTGGCTGCTCTTCATTCTTAGAATGCTATCCTTCCTCATTTCTACCTACGGGCTGTCCTGGCTTTTTTAAAGTCCCAACTAAAATCTTATCTTCTATGGGAAGCTTTGCCTAACCTCTTAGTTTTAGTACTTCCTCTTTTAAAATTATTTCCCATTTATCCTATCTATAGCCTATTCATACAGTTGTTATTTATTAACTCCTTGAGAGCAGGGACTTTTTTGTCTCTTTTTGTATTCTCTGCACTTAGCACAATGTCTGACACATATTAAGTACTTAATAAATATGTTTATTGACCAACTGAATAATTTTAACCACAAGAAAAAAGCTGACTATTATTGTATGCTTCTTTACATCTTTTTTTTTTCTCCTTTTTTTTTTTGTAATTTTGCTTTTTTTTTCCTTTTTTTTTTTTTGTAATTTAGGAATCTGAAGACACTGAACTAACGTGATCCACCCACTCTATATCACTTTGTAGCTGATCTCCATATACTTCCTGAATTTCTCTTTCTTCTTTTCTGTTATAGAATCATAGACCCAGAGTTAGAAGGAACCCAGCATACCAGCTAGTCCAACCCTTTTTTGGTTTATTTCTGGAACTATAGAGCTTTTAGGTTTATGTCAAATCCCTCGCAACATTTTAAAATAGATCATTAGATAGATGACTTGTAAACTCTTTGAAAGAGAAGTGGGGTAATCATTAGGTATCAACCTGTATTCACTGAGAACAAGTATGCTTGGCTGTTTTCAGAATACTGAAATAATGGAGACAAAGGGCTTTGGTTGGCTAATGCTTAGGTTTATTTAAACAAGGATATAAAAGTAAATCCAGAATACTTATAGGAAGGAGAAATTCATGGCACTCTGTCAAGCAGCTGCCTGATGAATAGTTGTTTTGGTCTTTCTTCAGACCTATAGAAATCCATAGTGGCCTGGACACTGATGGGATGAATTGCGGAAAGTGAATTTCATCTTGTCTGAGAAGCCACTTGAGGTTTCCCAATGAGGATCTTCACATTACTATTCCAGCCGCCCAGAAGTAACTGTAGTTATTATTAAGGTTATTCACATATTTTTCATCCAGGCCACTCTAGAAAGCTTCCTGGGGTGCTTAATTAGTGCAAATTTAGTGCCAAGAGGAGAGGGTAATATAAAACATGGTACCCAGCAGATATCTCTAGAATAATCCTGAACCTTATCTTGCTACGTAAGTGATGATTAATCTTCTTTGTGTCTTTGGACTCCTTTGACAGTGTCATAATACCTATGGACTCTTTCTCAGAATAATGTTTGTTCCCTACATTTCTAATAGAAAGAAATACTAAATTCAGTTATAGACTTAGTAAAAATAAAGATATAATTTATTTTTCTTTTCTAAGTTCATAGACACCCTGCAATCTATCCATTAATCCTAACTTAAGAATATCTGCTCTGTATCAAGTCACATCAAATCATTAACATTTCCTCTTTTTATAGTTATAGCAGCTGTTGGGTGGCATAGAGGGTAAAATACCAAGTTTAGAGTCAGGAAAATGAGTCTTTCTAAATTCAAATTTGACCTCAGACATTCATTAACCCTGTTTGCTTAAGTTTCTCACTCTTAAAAAGTGCCGGGAAAGGATATGGTAAACCGTTACTGTATCTTTGCCAATAAATCCCTAATCAGGACCACAGAGTCAGACATGATTAAAATGACCAAATGTAACAACAAAGTTATTAGATTGTTATATTGGGGGCAACAGTGCCATTTGACAGTGTAAAATGCTGTTATCTTTGACAGGCATAGAGATAAGAGATTGGGATTAGACCTGTGATTTCATCAATAGAAGGGATTCTTGGTGAATCATTACTTTACCAATTTCTTTGAAATTCATAATCTTAAAAATTTACCTAGAGCACTGAGAAATTCCAATTTTTTTTAATGATTAGAGGTCTCTAGTGATATACCATGGGACTCTGCCATCAATATTATTTTATTCAATATTTTATCAATGATATGGATGAAGATATTGATGATGTGTGTAATGGATTTGTGAAAGATATAAATATGAGATGGATAATAAATAGTCTTAGGATCTAAAAAGACCCTCAAAGTCTGGAATAATGAGCTGAATCTAGCAAAATGAAATATAATCATGATAAATATCTGCTAAGACTTTTTAAAAGTAATTATACAAATACAGAGTAAACATGTAAAAAGATTTAGGATTTTTAGTAAGTAGTAAGCTCATTTCATGAATCAGGAGGATGTAACATAGCATCCAGATAAGCTTCTGTGATCTTGGACTATATAAATATAAGGTCCAGAACAAGTAAACATTGTGCTCTGTGCTTGTTAGATCAAATCCAATGTACTATGTTCAGTTCTGTGTGGAATGCTTTAAGACAGATGTTAACCAGCTGAGCTAGAAAAGGGTAAGTAGAATGGTGAAAGGCCTTAAGAGTAACAGAGGAAATGAGATTGCTTACTTTGGAGTTGAAAGGAATTCATTAGGGAGCATCAAAAGCATGGCTTCCAATATTTAAAAGGACTTTTATTTATACAGAGATGAGGCTTCAATTGACTAATCTCCTATTCCAGACTCATTTTAGTGAGTTCCACACAGCATAACTATGATTGCTGGGCAAAAGATATAGGTAGTAATTCTCAAATCAATATGAGAAAGAAATTTGTAATAATTGGAGCTACAAAAATTATATAGATTGGCTTTTAAGATGGGCTTCCATCATTAGAAATATTATATGAAAGACTAGATGTCTGTCTGTTAGAAATGTTGCAGAAAAGAGTCCTGTAGGCATTTGACCCTTCTACACCAAAATTCTTCACAAGTTTTTAGATTATATTCTAGTTATATTCAAGTTTGAGTATACTTTTATGGAGTGGCTGGAGGAACTTAACCAGCTTTTAAGACATTGGAACAAACAATGGAACAATGTATGCAAATAAACTTTTTTTTTTAGTGCAACTGAAGAGTGAAGAATGTGCAAAAAACCACCTGCATTTATTAAGCACTTGCTATGTGCCTTGCATAGCAAGTACCTTCTGAAGGAAGTCTTTCTTCATTTCTCGTAATTCTAGTATCTTTCTTCTATTCATTGTTTGTAATTTGTCCTATTTCTAGGTTTTATTCTTGGCTACTTGCATGTTTCCTTTCCCATTAGACTATGGGCTCCTTGAGGAAAGGGACTGCCTTTTTCTTTGAATCTCCAATAATTAAAATAGTGCCTGGCACATAGTAACCACATGATACATGCTTATTGAATGATTTACTGATACAGTAGACATTCAAAAAATTCACTTGCTAAGTTCTGAGGATTTTAATATAATAACTCATTAATATTTATAGTGTGTTTTAAGGTTTTCAGAGCACTTTACATGATATCTCATTTGATCCTTATACAACCTTGTGAGGTAGTTTTTTTTTCCTTAATCACCCTCATTTTATAGATTAGTAAACTGAGGTGGAAACAGGTTATAGCTTGCTCTGGGTTATACATCTATAAGTGTTTGAGGTGAGAATTGAATTCAGATCTTGTGGATTCTAAATTGAACACTTAGCCCCACCATGTGCATCTTCTGCACTTGTTCTTACAATTCCTTCTATGAAAAGTCATCTCTTGTAAAGATAGAATATTAGAGCAAGGAGCAGAAACCGATCTAACTTGTTTGCTTTTAAAGAACATAAGAGGAAGTATTAGAAAAACTTATTATTCCTAGGAGATAGCTCCTTGGATCCCCTCTCCACAATCATAGCTCAACATCAGAAAAGTCTTAAAGGGGTTGAATTAAATTCTTTTTAAGGGTCCTTTTTCTCTCTTCAAGTTCATGTAGTATGATATTAAGAATTGAGTTGTAGTTCTAAATCTGACACTAATGAGATCTTGGAGAAGCCATTTAACCTCTATGGGCCTAGAGTTCTGTAAAATACTCATTAGATTAGATGATTTTTTTGATCTCTTTTAGTACTAAAAGTTTGTTATTATGGTTTTAGCACAAGTTACTCCAACTTCTTCATGAACCCTGTGCTATACAAGATACCATTTGATAACAATATTGGAGACCCTTCCATATGTTGCAGAATAACACAATAGGTAATCTCCTAATAGACCAAGGTGTGGTAAAGACAAAGTCTAACTAATGTCATCCTTCTAATAGGGAAGGTTTAGGGCAGTACAGAATACTTATCCCCAAACAAGCTGAATTGATAAGAATATATACATACATATATATATATATATATGTATGTGTGTATACGTATTATATATACATATGTATATATATATATGTATGTGTGTATATGTATGTATTATATATATGTATGTATGTGTGTGCATGTATGTATGGACAGACCTAGCAGTAATAATAGAAAAGACTTAGGGAAGGACTAAAAGAGAGAACTCATTAGGATTCTGAGTGGGCACAGGGGGAAAGATTCTGAGCCTTGGAGTGACTGAATTAAGACTAGAGGAATAGAGTACTTGAGAGACTGGAACCTTCAGATGAAAACAAATGACATTTACCAGTGCTTGAAATTTTGGGCTGTCTTAGCAGACAACTTTGCTTTGCTTGATTTTCTTCAAGTGATGCTTTTGATACACTACAGGGTTAGCTTCAAATCCAAATTCTGTCATGCTTCATTGAATTTACATATTTTGGTAATAGTATGCAAGATCTTTGAAAACACATGAGTTAGCAGAAAATTTTTTATTAGCTTACTAAATCCTTACTGGCCTCATTCATACTTGACTATTATCACAAAATATATTTTCTATGACTTACTTTTCCTTTTGTTTTTATACATAGAAGGTAAAGGAAACCAATACATACTTAGAAATAGTTACACCAAGAATTTCTCATGCAAAAACAAATTTGTATGAAACTTAATAAAATGCTAATGAAAATGATCATTGAATTAATTTTTGTACTTATGCCTTATTTCTCTTGAGCCTAGGCTGATGACTTTGAAGTCTTGAGCATGTCAGGAATCATTAATTCTTGTGAGGTTGATTAAGAATGGAAATTTTAACATACTTATCTAAGTAACCATTATGATCTAATGCAGGGACAAGCAACCTACTGAGTGTCACATGAGGCAACTGTGAATAGCAAATTATAGATTTCTTCTGTATGTACTTCTTTCTTCTCTCTTTTTCTCCCCTTTTCTTACTTTCTGGCTTTCCTTCCCCATTTCCCACTCAATGTTTCTCTTTTTTCCTTTTCTGCACTATCCTTTTTTTTTTTTTTTAAGTTTTCTTACCTGTCAGGCCTTAAGGTTTGTTAGTAGCACTTGTAGATATTGCTTTGTTCTTGTTGATAGGCCCAAAGCATAGTAAATTTGCTGATCCCTGACCTAGTATACAGAAAAGAATATCAGTAATCAAAAATATTTTTACTTTTTCTTTTGAGTGGCTTCATTGAATCAGTTTATAACAGTTTTATGGGGAATCAGGAAAACTATCTGGCTGTATTTTTTTCTCTATGAGGCTGCAATGGGACTAGATTATACACTATAGGACCTTTCTCCTTTTTCTTTACAAGAAAATGACTTCCTAAATGAGGAAGCTGCCTAGTATCATTTAAGGCAGCCTTACTAGTGAAATGAATCTCACTGACTTCAGAGTTCTCTTCATTGGTTGGTGATTTTGCAACCAGATCTAAGAAACAGATAATTTCTTCCCCTATCCCTTTCTTCTTTAAATTTGTTTTGAAGATAAAATAATGTCTATATACTCTCAGAGGTTCAGATCATTAATTTTCTCCTTTTATGTTCCCTGTAATACCTTTATATCTCAATTTTGATTGAACATAAAAAAATCAGGTAAAGCCATTCTTGGTGGTGTCTTTACCCCAAAAGCATCAGAAGTGCTATGAGAAAATACCTGCTTTTAAAGTCAGAGGTTTAACTGAATTATCCTTTTAAAAATATGAATGTATAAAATGTTCTCTACTTCCTCTTCTCAGTTCCTTAGGATGATTTTTTCCTTCAGTGTTCTTCTGGGGAGCCTTCCTTGATTGCCCTAAGAGTTAATAATTTCTACCTCAAAGGACCTTATATTTATATATCTGTGGATACCTACATGTTATATCCCTCTAGTAGAATCTAAGATCATTGAGACCAGAGACTATTTCAGTTTTGTTTTATTCCCTGTCGCTACATGGTTCATTGCACATAGTAGGTGCTTAAAAATACTGAAATAGTTGAACAAGTTTGCTATATATTCAACAAACATAGAAAAATAATTTAGTGGAAAACTCATGTATACTGCATTTGCGCAAAGTACCAAGAGAGTGATACAAAGATGAATGAGTCACATTCTCAAAAACCTTAAGAATTTCTTCTTTTTAATTTTTAACTAAGGGCTAGTAGAGTTGGCATAAGTAGGATACCAATAAGGAGAGAGAAATCATTTTTGTTTATTATTGTAGCGATGTGATACTGAGATTACTCACAAAGACATTAAAAAGACATAGTTCATATATCCATAGAGGGTCTTTATAATATATCAGATATAATAATGTTTATAAGAGATTTGATACTGAACTTATTCAGATATTTTTAAAAATCTATAGAAGGAAGAGTAAGTAAATTTCTCCTTCTGATTTAGGCCATATCTATGTTATTTAATTTAATTCAGCAAACATTTATAAGGGAATTAGTCTTCACAGATTTAATTACAGGAAAGGGACTGGAAAATGAGTATTAAACTGCTGTTGTTTAGTTTAGTTTTTTTTTTTCCAGTTGTATCCAACTGTTTATGATCCCAGTTAGAGTTTTCTTGGCAAAGATATTGGAGTAGTTTGCCATTTTCTTTTCCAGTTCCTTTTACAAATGAGGAAATGGAGACAAACAGACTTAAGTGACTTGCCCAGTGACATAGTAGTAAGTTTCTGAAGTCATATTTGAAGTCAAGATCTTCCTTCTAGCCCAATGCTGTATCCATTATGCCACTTAGTTGCCTCAGGTATTAAATTAATTGTAAAAAATGGGGCTATCCAGGAGATCATTTTATGAGGTGCAAATGATTCTCTTGAGTGAATGAGAAAGGAAATAGTGCCATAAAGTGGAGCATAACAGGCCACATTTTTGTGTGACCATTAAAATTCAGAATAGTGGATGTGAGAGGAGTCTCAAAGAGGAATCCCATTTCCTGACAAAATACACAGAGAACATAGGTCTTTAGTGATGGAAAGATGTGAAATCATATGGAATGGAATGGAAGTAAGGGACAGAAGCAGCTATCCTAGAAAAAGAGTCTGGGATTCTGCAATTGAGGCTGCTGGGCTGATTGTCCTGAGTAGTACAGGGGCAAATGCTAATCTTTTCCTACCCTGTATCTGGATTACAAATCCCAAGGCAATGATTCTATATTATAATTTTCTCTTTGGATACCTTCATAGAAGGCTATGAATCCTTTATTTTTTTCTGGGAATAGGAAAAGTCTACTTATATTTCTGTTATTTGCATTTACTGTGTCTTCACAGACACCATTAACTGAATGCCTTAGCTAATGTTTTGAAAATGATAGTGGGAGGAGACAATTCAGGAGGGAATATGCTCAGAAAAGAGAAAAGGAAAGAGATACCTAATTCACTGAAAGAGAGAGAGTTAGAACTGAGGGATTTCACCAGAAGACTTTCTCTGACTGGAAGTTTAGAACTGAAAAAAGAAAGAGAATTACAGATGCATTGGTTCAACTCTTTAAACCTATGGAGACAGTGAGTCAATAATAGATAAGGTAGGGGTAAATAAATGGTTGACTAATACTATTAACGATGCCACTCCACACTGATATATTGATCAAGGACCTAACTTCATGAACGACATGTTATTACTGAAATAAACCATGTATTGAATTATATGTATATGTACTGAATTTTAAAAACATTAGCATATTCACCATATCATTGGAATAAAGAATTTCATAAGTGAAAAATAATGATGATTCAGTCAAGCCTCCAGTTTATGAGAGGTATTTTTATGCATGGGATTTCAAATGCCATAGGAGTGAAATAGGCATTTGTGTAGAAGATGAATTAGTAAAAGTGGAAATTGAAGAGAAGGAAACCAAGCAAAAAGTTGTTGGAATAATCCAGGTGAGAGACAATGAGGGTTTAAATTTGTGTGCTATCATTGTGAGTAGAGCAGTGGCTGCTAAGGTTGTTCCAAGAGTCCCTTTCAACAAAATAAAAATGTATTGTGATCCCCTAGGATAATTTAATATACTTTTCATAATATTCTTTTAGCTCTATTAATTAGATGCTTACAATAATGTTCAACAATATTCATTAGGTGCTAACTATAATGATAATTTGCCCCCCCAAAGGCTCCAAATTAAAATTTGTTCTATAATTATAAAACATTCTACATATAATTATGGAAACTCTAAATATGAAATTATAAAACTAATTAAATAATAATAATGAATGTTATGTAGGACATTCAATAAGAATTAGAAGCATTCTAACAGAACCTCATATGTTTACTGTTATCTATATGACCATATTAATTTTCATTTTTTAAAACAAATATTGTTGAATATAAATAATATTTAACAAAATAAGTTACAACTTGGAAAATAATTTGACAAAGCATATTAATCACATAATTCTTAATTAAGAATTACGTAAACTTAAATTCAGTGTTGAACTTTTTTATTTAAGCAAAAGTTTGACATTTTTGCTTCAACATCAGACAAATGCAACCTCAAGAATGGTTTCATATCAAATTTATTTCTGCATTTTTATTTAAAATATGAATAAAATGAAAGCATTCAGTAATAGAAATATATGGTAGGAAATGATAGAATTTTTCAAATTCTTTTCCTGAGAGATAGTAATTCAGTTTTTAATCATTTAATCAATTGACAAAAATGAAGAACTAATTATAATATAAAATTTTATTTTTCTACTGGCTGATGACAAACATTGTATTAAATGATAAATGCACTTAAAGTTCAAATGCATTTATGGCTTCATTTTAACAGTGTTCATATAAAAATAATCTATTTAATGAAAGAATCTCTTCAAAAATAAGTTTTTTTTCTCTTCTACCACTGGTATCCTAGCTAATTTGTAAACATTGTGTTGAATGATTGATCAGTGTTGCTAAAAACAGTTCTTTTTAAAAAATTTACCAGTCAGAAGAAAAACAACAAAAGACAAATATAAATTGGAAAAAAAAACCCTTAATAATACAATGAGAGATAATGCAAGATCTCTTCTTGTTGAAGGTGTGTGATGGTGGATGGTTTTTTAAGATGGCCTATACTGCACATGTCCAGTGATAATAGTTTTTGAGCAGTGTCATTTCTGTTACAAGAATACTGATGAGGGGGCAGCTAGGTGGCGCAGTGGATAGAGCACCAGCCTTGAATTCAGGAGGACCAGAGTTCAAATCTGGTCTCAGACACTTAACACTTCCTAGCTGTGTGACCCTGGGCAAGTCACTTAACCCCAGCCTCAAAAACAAAACAAAATAAAAAACCAAGAATACTGATGAGGTACAATTATAAGGGAACAGAGAGGAACAAAAAAGCTACTTTGATCTAGTGTAATCATATCAAATTAGGGCATATGCAAATTAGTTGGAAATTAGTTTTTGCTACAATGTCAAACTCTTGGGCAGATTTGGAAACAATTTGATGATAAGTTGAGAAAATATAAAAAACATATTGCCCTTAGAAACAACAAAATTATGCCTATAATCATACATGATCATGACGAATTTGAATTGGGGGAAAAACAAACCCTAATGCTTCAAATAGGCACATGATTGTTTCTACAAAAAAAGGTATATTTGAAATGAACAAGCAATTATGTACTACTTAAGGCACCACTGAAAAATTTGTTTTTTCACACAAACCCCTTGGACCATCATTATGAACCTCAAAAAGTTCATAGTTCACTAAATGAAATCTTTGGAATAGAAAAAAGAGGTTGGATGTGTGAGCGACTTTATAAAGATAGAATTAGCACTACTGGCAACAGACTAGAATGAAGAATTGATAATTATTTGCAAGTGATAATCAATATGATTAGGAAGGAAATAAGTATTTATTAAGCACCTAGTGTGTTCTGGGCACTATGCTAAAAATCCTTTATAAATGATATCTAACTTTATCCTAACAACAGCCCTGAGAGGTAGATGTCTATTACCCCCATTTTCAGGTGAGGGAAGTGAAGTAGACAAATGTTTAAGTGACTTTCAGGGACATCTAGGGAGTATCTGCGGCTGGATTTGAATTCAGGTGTTCCTGACAATTTCATATTCAGTCCTACATTTGCCGCACCACCCAAGCTTTGACTAGAAGAATAGAGAAATTAGGAAAAAGGGAGTATTTGGCAAAAAATAGGGTGAGACAGGGTAAAAACAATCAATTTTTTTTTATATATAATTGAACTCTCTGTGGTCTCTTCAGATGGAGATGCCTAAAAGGTAATTGGTCTTATGGTAGTAAATCTCAGAGGAAAGACTAAATAGGTAAATAATATTTAAATTGTGAGTCATTTCCTTAGAGAAATAATGTTATATTGGACTCACTGTCCCATATAAAGACAAGTTATAGAGATGCCATTAAGGATCTGAGGAATTCTTTTCTTGATACCATTAATTCAAGCTCTTATTCTGATGTGTTCCTCCTGTTGTTAGCTACTGTTGATTAGTGCCTCAGTTTCTTTTAATCAATTATCACTAATTAGTCTTTGCAAAGAAATAGAATATTGGAATACAAACATTTCTCTGCTCACAATACAGAGAAGCTCCTTGTTCTCATTCCTATCCCAGTCCCTGAGCAGAGTAGGCCCAAACTTAATACTTAAATGTAGCTTAGTATTTATTTAATGTCTATTATGTAAAAATATATTTTACAAATATTATCTCATTTGACCGTCACAACAATTGGGGTGGTATGAATGGTAATGCTATTATTATCCTTATTTTACAATTAAGGAAACTGAGGAAAATAAAGATCAAGTTCTTACCCAAGATTACAGAGTTAGGGTTAAAGTCTGAGGAAGGATTTGAATTTAGGTTTTCTTGACTCTAAGACCAGCACTCTATTTATAGCCATCTAGCTGCCATCTTTTATGTAGCATTTTTTTCCACCAAGTTCATTTCCAAATGTGGTAATATAGTATATGAATGAGCTTACATTTCTGTTAACTGCTGGATTGGGTCTGATAGTTTCCTTGGGGCATTGCTCCATTTCCCTTTTAGGACATTCTAGCATGGACTCAAGTTTTCAGCCTCTAGTGATTTGTTCTTGAACTTTTAAAGCTCACACAGTTATAGTAACATGCAGGAAAAGAAAGTATAAAAACGGGAAAGATCAGAAACTATATGCTGATCTCTGATAGGGAGAGCCTTAGGACGCTCCCATTTTGTCCTTATCTCTCTCACTCAAATTGCATCTAAGTAGGAAAGATCTAATCAAGGGACTGGCCATGACTGAGTTTTTGAACATGCTCTAGTTTTGGCTTTAGAACCAATCAGTTTTTTGATTAAAAATTTAATGGAATAGAAACTGTTACAAAAATACCCATGCATGTTCATGCTCAATTGTGGATTATATCATCAGAGCACAATGTACTTTCTCATAATGATTGTGCTAATTACTCTACCCTTCATTATAGACATAATGGTTTAAACTATGTGAGATGATGAGATGATCAAAAGTGAGTAGATAAAGGGGGAAAAAGAGGACCTTGGCAGAGTTAAAGTACATGGACACATAGGGGATGGGAAATGGATGTTAATTCAACAAAAGAGTCAAAGAAAGATTGACCAGAACTGGCTTCTACTAAAGGTAGAGCCGGAAATAACAGTGTCACAAAAATACCAAAAATTATACAGGAATAAGGAGTGGTCTATTGCTGTAGAGTGGTCCAGTGGGATCACTGGATTAGTCAATTAAACTGCTATTTTAGAGAGAAATTTCAATTGAAAGATGGAAAGTCCCAAGATGTGAATGAGAGGAATAAAGAAAAATATGTGTAAATAGCTTTTTCTAAGATTTTAGTTGAGAAAGATAAGATACACACATATATACAGAGGTGTGGTAGAGCCAAATATATATAATTTAGAGTATGGTAGAACCAAATGAAGATTTTTGAAGGAAGAATGACACTTGGATTTGTTGATAGAAGATGAGGGAGAAAGAAGAATAGTTAGGGAGATACTGAATGTCACAGACAAATAAGGGCTGATTTGTGCGAGACAATCTGCCTGAAGAATCTGGAGAATATAGGACCTAGGACACAAATAGAGGAGTTAACCTTTTTCAGGATAAGGATCATCTCTTTAACATGATTGGAGCAAAGGAGAGAATAGTGGATGATGATGATAGGATGTTTGGGGATATAGGATTGAAGAGAAGAGGGAGCTCATGACAAACATCCTGTTTTCAATAAAGTATGAGGTAAGGTTTTTACTGAGAATAAAAGGGGAAAGGTAGTGTTGGAGTTTTCAGGATAGAAGACAATGTTTGGAACAGAAACTCTAGGGAAAAGAGAGAGTCAATTAGGTCAAAGTAAATAAATTGCTTTGCTGCAGTGATCTCCAAATTGAGCTTAGATAACTTAAATTTTAGTGAATTAAATCAATGCTGTTGTGTGATTTTATCCAACTTCATTCAGTGCCATTGTAAATTAGGATGGAGAAGGCAGATCCAATAAGGAATGAGTGACTATTAAGTGCTTTAAGACAACAAATATAAAAATGATGAGTGTGTGTGCATGAGAGACACACACACAGATGGAAAGAGAGAGAGAGAGAGAGAGAGAGAGAGAGAGAGAGAGAGAGAGAGAGAGAGAGAGAGAGAGAGAGAGAGAGAGAGAAGGAGAGAGAGAGAGAGAAGGAGAGAGAAGGAGAGAGAGAGAGAGAGAGAGAGAGAGAGAGAGAGAGAGAGACAGAGAGACAGAGAGACAGAGAGACAGAGAAACAGAGAGACAGAGAGACAGAGAGACAGAGAGAGAGAGGAGAGAGAGACAGAGAGAGAATGCATGCAAGGATTTTTATTTTTTATTTTTTTTTATGCAGGGATTTTTAGAAAGAAAAGAAGCAGTTCAAGCAAGTATTTTTCCTTCATATTATAGTAACAATATACATTAATGATTTTTCCTTGAGGTCATCAGTGTGTTGGTCATACATTTCAGGAGGTATGGATAAGAATAATATTGATAGTGTCAAAACTTTGTTACATGAAAGTAAGATATATACTTTGTGAAGTATGGCATCCTATATGCTTCTAGGTTGTCTGTAGTTACACTTTACATTAGTAGTCCCTCCAGTGTCTTTATGATTAGGATTCACAGTCAAATGGAAGGAAAAGGGAAGACATAAACACTATAGTTCAAGAAATCATAAACTAAAACCACTCTGAATCAGAACATAAAGAAAAGTTAGGATGAATCCACTGACCACCACCTTAAAAGAACTCCAAAAGGAAAAGTATTAGGAATATGATAACCAAAATCCAGATCTCCTACAAGGAAAAATACTACAAACATTCAGAAACAAGAATTTCAAATACCTAGGAACTTGTTCAGGACCCCATAAATTATAATATTCTTAGGGAATCTGTGAATACTAAAAGGAAAAATGATGGCTTACAATCAAAATAATTTACTCTACAGATATAATTAAGATATAATACAATAAGTGCATATTATGTATAATGTATATACATATACATTATGTATAATGTATATACATATGATATATGTATATTATTATATATTATTATATATATATATTAATGAAGTAGATGACTTTTATGGATTCCTGATGAAAAGACTAGACCTAAGGAGATATTTTGAAATATATACTTATGAGAAATATGTACTGGAGAAACTTGGAAAGGGAACTTTACTTGAGCAGTTGGAAGGAACTGTATGATCATGTAGTGTTAACATTCTACTTGGGAGAGAAGAAACAAGTATTCCTTGAGAACCTTAATGTCTTCCAAGTATGTTGAAAGAATTAAATTACTGTACAAAGGAGGGTGGAGGGGTTGGAACTTGTTCCTTCTCATAATTGGGGTATATGAGAAAAAGAATAAAAATAAGGAAGAAAGAACAAATCTGCATGAGATGAAATGTTTTTAAGTGGAAAAATTGAAAAAACACACAGACATATACAGAGAAAATATTTTATGTGGAAATATATCAAACCCAATGTGGAAATAATTGGAGATGGAGAGGAGCACTTTACAAAGGATGGGATAAGGCAAAATGAACTTCTTGATGCAGAAGAGGAGTTTAAAAGGAGGATAAAAAGAAAAAAATTCGATGCTTTAAATTGCTTTTTAGACATTTGAGAAATGTCTCAACAAATTTGGTAGATGAAGATATTGAAATATTATTGTGCCATAAGAAATGAGTTAAGAGACTTCTGGGTAATATGACCTGATAGTAGGGCAAAGTGAATTGTATGAGGAAGGTGATTTATACCAAGATGACAACATTGTAAGGAAAAACAACTTTGATAGACTCAACTATTCTTATCAATAAAATAAACAATGTCTCCAGAGGACCTGGATGAATGATATTACCCACCTCCTGACAGAGAGGTGATTGATACAAGGTAAATAGACATATATTTTAGCACATGGATACTATGTGGATTTGATTTGCTTGGTATGTTTATTTGTTACAAAGAGGTTTTTTTTTTAATTCTTCCCCTTTCTCTCAGTTTTTAATTTGGAGCAGAAGATGAAAATCAGAGAGAAGTTAGCAAAATTGATTCAAATTCCTCCCGGCCCCAATGTGAAAGAAAAAAATACAAAGAAGGACAATGTAACATTTAAAAAATTTATACAAAGAGAAAAGAAGGAAATTCAGAAGGAAACACAGATAAGCAAGACAGTTTTGAAAGTATTATAAAATTTAACATCTATATCTGTAAAATATCTCACTTATGAAATTATAATTCAATTTTTTCATAAAGAATATCTTGTTTGACTGCTTTGCTATGTGTATAGAAACATTATTTATTTGTGTTTGTGTGTGTTTAATTTTGAGAGAGAGACAGAGAGACAAGGACAGAGACAAAGAGAGACATACACACACAAAGAGAGAGAGACACACACACACAGAAAATATATTAGTCTTAGAGTTAGGGATATGATATTCCTATTAAATTCTGGTCTGACAGGCCCCAACTGGTATTTTGTCTTCAATTTTGTGTGTCACATTTTATTCAGGATTTTTAATAAGCTACAAAAGAAGATGAGGAAATTGAAAAGTCTTGACAGCTCATTTTAAAAAATAATTTTTTAATGAACAAAAATAAATTTTCTTCCCCCTATCTTTCATGCTAATAAATTTTAAAAAACCTTTTAAATAATATATATTGTCAAGTTTGTAAACATTTTCACATTGGGCATATTATACATATATACACACATACACATACACATAATTCATATATCTGAACATCAATGTGATTATCCATATACATACATGTATATCTCATTCTTTTCCCTGAGCCCAGAGGTTAGTAGCATGCTTCATTATTGATCTCTGGAGTCATGATTGGTCTTGCTAAGAATACTCAAGGCTTTCAGAATTTGAGTACCAAGATGCCAAGGTATTACAAAAAGAACTACTATAAATATTTTTGTACATTTGGATACTTTTCTTTCTCTAATGTCTTTGGGTTTTAGGCTTACTAGTAGTATTGCTTGATCAAAAGATATGTGCCATTTAGGGGTATAGTTCCAAATCATTTTTCTAGAATGCCTGGACCAATTTACAACTCACCCAACAGCACATTAATGTGCCATGACCCATACACAACACACAGTGGGCCATCAGTAAGTGTATAATGATTATTCACACCCATTTCCAGAACTATTTCTAACCCTATTCACAAAATTCTATTTGGCAAAGAAGATAATAGATGGTGCTTCCAGCATGTACTGATGTCACTGAACTCCTTCTCTCCTTATTTCTCCCATTTATTTTGTGAGACTTTTTATCACTAAATTAAGAAAATAACAAATATGCGCCTGGAGAAAGCTAAGGATACAAAATGATGAGGCAGGAAATATTAAATTTTTCTTTGTTCCCGCTGCTTGCTTTTCTTTAGACCCACTTGTGATTTATTTTATAACCAAGGGCTTATTTTCATTACTGTGATTGAGGATTTTTATTGCTTTACTATATCCCATATTCTTTCTGAACAGTGGAGAAAGTAAATAAAGCTTGGAAGAAGTTAGATTTCCAATAATAGTTTTTCTCTATATTTTGTTAAAGGTCTTTCCCCTTTACCCTGATTGGAATGGTAGAATTAAAATGTATTTAAAACTGCTCAACTCAGTGCATTTCAGCATATTGTAGGAGACTTGGAGACAAAGGATCTAGGTCCTAGTCCCAGCTCTGGTTGACTTTGGACAAGTCACTGTTTACCTTTAGATCTCAGTTTCTTTATCTGAAGAATAGAGTGATGGACTAAATGTCCTATAAGATACTTTCTCATTTTTAAAATCTCTGATAAATATTGTATAACCAGATAAATTCTAAAGTTTCTTCAAATTTGCAGAAAACCAGAGTTGGAAAGGAAATCAGAGGTCAATCTAATTCAATCTTTATGTGAATAAAATTTTCTCTACAACATGACCAATAAGTGATCACTTATGACCTCCATTGATGCGGAATGTATTATTTTGTGGTAGTATAGTAGATAAAGTGCTAGACCCATAGTCAGGAAGACCTGAGTTCAGATCCAACCTCATATACTTACTAGCTATGCGACTTTGGGCAAGTCATTTGGCATCTATCCACTTCATTTTTTTCAGATATAAAATGGAGGATAATAATAATATCTACTTCCCAGGATTGTTATGTCTTATAAATTAAATAATATTTGTAAAACATTTTGCAAACTTTTGAAGTGCTATGGAAATGCCAGCAACCTTTTGGAATCAGCTCTGTAAACTGCTGAGTAACACTAATTACCATCTATCAGGAGAATCTAAATATTCCTCTACAATTTCCATTCATTGCTCCTTATTTTATTCTTTTGAGTCATTAAACGAGTTTAATTACACATAAAGACAACTCTCCTGTCCCCGCATTAGAAATTTCTCCTTTCTACACTTAACATTCCCATTTCCTTCACCTGATCCTTATATGTCATGACTCTAAACTTAAATTTGTCAGTGTTAGTGTCATTTCTCAATAATGGCTCCTAGAACTGAGCAGAAAACTCTAGATATTGTCTGACATCAATAAGTATATAGATCTTCACCATTATTTTTCTTGTTCAAGACACTCTGGCTCTCTTTGCCATAGAAAATGACACTCATTTTTCCCCTTTGCTATCTCATTTGAATAGTTATAGTGAGAAGTGGTAAGTGAGAAGTAAGAGTGGTGAGAGAACTGGTCTCCACAGTCAAGGTTAAAGTCCCATCTCTAAGGCATACTGGCTGAGCAAATATTCTGGGAAAGTCACTTGATTCTGTATCCAAGGTCTTCTTTACACATAAATGAGGCAGAACCATTACTGATTTTCATTGCAGAGGGAGTTATAGATAAAGGGAGAGAATTTTTAGGTAATGCTCAGTGAGGTCAACAGACTCATCCAGGTCATAGCTCATAATAATCAAAAGTGAGATTTGAACCCAGAATATTCTTAATTCCAGCACTTTATTTACTTTACACACCACACTGTCTCTCTAAGACAATTATTATTTACTCCAAATTTTTCAATATTTGATTCTCCCAGTATCATAGATTTAAAGCTAGAAACTTGCTTCAGTGTCAAAAATCTCAGAAATTTGCTTTGAATGGTTGTTCAATTTGAAGCATCATAATGATGAGCTTTATCCCAAATATACAAAATTAAAAGTTAAGCTGCTATAGCTACTGCTCTATTTTTATTTTTAATAGATTGTATTTGTCAATATCCAATCCTTTAATATCAATCTATCAAATCCTATGATCTATCTTTGTTGATTTAAGAAAGTCTTTCAGTATCCCCAATATCTTTATCAACATCCTTTTTTCTTTCAGTGTCATACCCACTCTCCCCATCCTAATTCTTCTGGTCTATTCCATGTCTATTTTCTGCTAGCTGTTAAAAAATCCCTGCTAAGTTTTAAAATGATAATAAAAGTGACAAGAATTAACTACTCTCTAGAATATATACATTTGAAAAGTAAGAGTGATTGATAAGTGGGGACTATATCTTACTACTTGACTTTCATTACTCTTGAGGAGAGAATGAGCCTGACAACTTTGCACAGCTCTGCCTCTCTGAAATCTGATTCACTTGCAAGTCAAGATATCTACCTTCTGATGTCATTGGTCCTCTACAAGATAGAAGAATAAATAACGCAACAAACAGTAATCAGTCCAAAGTTAGTATTTACCTGCTTCAATTTGGTGTTGGGGAAAAGAAATGAATACTTAAGTATAGATCTTCTCTCTTGACTGTCCTGCCTTCTTTCTTTCTCTTTAAAAATGAGATAGTAAGAGAAGAAAAAAAAGAGGGGGAAAGAAAGCTACATGATAAATTTATTATATATTTAGAAGGAATAGTTAAGTTACACATAATAGATTTGCAGTTTCATGGACACTCATCTTTATTTTTTTCTATTACTATGCATGGGGATGCTTATATTATTTATTAAGTTCAGAAAAAAAAATAAAAAATGTTAGTTGAATGTTACAAAAATGAACCAGGAAATAGTGGGTTGAGAACTTACCTCAAAATCAGGAAAGCATAGAATCAAGTTTCACCTCAAATTCCACATACTGCCTATATGACCTTGGGCAGGTCAATTGGCATTCCAGTGATCAGGACAACTTTCCAAGACTAAAATTTTCAGAGAATGTGTAAACCTGTGTATTCAATGAGAAAATCCCTAGTAGAATGTCCTTGTGCTAATTATATTACTAGTCCTTTACTCATTAAACACCCCCCCATCTGTTAAATTGATGCTACTTCCCTTACTTTCTCAGTCATCCTTATAACAAAAAAGTTGTTGTTCTTAAGTTGTTTCAATCATCTCTGATTCTTCCTCACCCCAGTGGAGTTTTTTTGGTAAAGATAATGGAGTGGTTTGCCAGTTCCTTCTCCAGCACATTTATGGATGATAAACTGAAGCAAATAAGGTTGAACAACTTGCTGAGGATCATACAGCGAATAAGTGTATGAAGCCAGATTTGAACTCAGAAAGATGAGATTTTCCTGAATCCAAGCCCAGTGCTCTGGACACTTTGTTACCAAACTGCCCCTAAAAAAGTACAGTTAAGAAAGTCTGACTCATTTGGTCACTCTAGTCCACCATCTCCTCTTTGATATTATTCAATATTATATTCCTTTCATTATTGTTATCACGTGTATAACTTGTTTTTCTTGTGCTTACTGTAGTTTACAGTGTACATGTTCATGCTTGTTTATACAAGTTTTTCCAAGTATCCATTAATTTAAAAAATTAATCATATTGATGGCATAATAATATTCCATTACATTTATAGATGACAGTTTATTCAGTCATTCCCTACCAGATGGACTTCTACTTTCTTTCCATTTTTATTTTTTCTAGCACAAAAAATGTTACTATAAATTTTGTCATAACTAGGAGGTCTTTCTGTTCTTTGTTCTGTTCTTATCCTTGTGTGTATGTGCTCTGTAGTGATAGCTCTGGGTCAAGGGGGTATCTAGTTTGGTGACTTTTCTAGTCTAATTCCAATTTAGATTTCATTGTTGGATTACTTCACTGTGCCATTAGTATACCTGGTGTAACTGTAGTTTCTCTGACATTTAACATTTCATTTTGTATTCCTTTGCCATTCTCCTCCCACCTCCCATACTTTGGTTCTTTTGTATTTACTTGAGTTGCCTTTGAAGCTGTCGTGAGAGAAGACTTCAGGGTTGCCATCCTTTCCCTCTTCTTAGCATCTGAGAGTAAATGAATTGAGTAGCATGAATATTTGCATTAAATTCTCTTAGGAGGACTTTTCTTTTTTAAGTGAATATTACAGAAAGATGATTTTTATCCTAAATTATTCACTCTCAATTAAGTTATCTTCCAGTCTTCCTGCTACATTTTTTTTTACTTTCCTTGCCTCACAATTGGTTTTTAGTGGCTGGGATTTTCCCTAAAAGATGTTTGGATTTAAGTTTTGGTTCCTCAGATTTTAGAAATAATGTGATATTGCACTTTCTGTGTTTCCCTTTCTTATCTGTGATTCTCACCCTGAGATAACAATTCCTTCCAGAAAATCCCAATCTTGCCTTTTATAAGAGGGATAAAATAAAACCAGATGAAGAATTTAGCACCAAGAATACAAAATAAACATAGCACCAATAAACAGACAGAAAAAAAAAATATATCATTATGTACTTGCCCAGTTGCCTTCTTAAGGATGTTTTTCCATTCCGGATCTCCTATCTGTCCCTTCCTCTCCCTTCCCATGTCCAGTCCCTTTGTTACTGAATAGAAGACTTACCAATAGTTGTCTTTGAAAGGCTTAATAAACATGATTACATTAATTATAATCTCTGTAGACTTTTGATTAAAATATAAACTGGTGCGTCATGATGATTACAAAGGGAATAAATGTTCTTATATATTCACTATACAGACAATACTCTGCTTATATTTCTTAATTCATACTGAATTATTCAGACTTCCCTTTAAAATTTCAACATCTAGGAGAAACAAAAAATAGAATAATTGCTACTACAATACATAAATAAAAATGAATCATTCAATTCTCTAATCTTACATTTCTTCCCCTTGTCTAGCTAAAATCAATATGTACTTCACCTTTTATTTCACAGAATCTCAATAAAATTCATCAGAAAAAAAAGAACTTCAGGATTGTCCTCAGTAGAGTTTTGAATTGGACTTGAATCCTGTGCTTGTTCTAATGTTACCTTGAGAATTTTATCATTTAAGTGATGGAGTGTGGCATAGAGAAAGTTAGAAAAACTTGGCTTCATATTCTTTTTAGTCCCGAACATCATGCTACCTCCCTGAGCCTTAATTTCCAAATCTATAAAATGGGAATAATAACCAGGACCTATTTCAAAGGAGAATCAAATAAAAATGTGTGTAAAGCATTACATAAGTATCAATGATTATAATATTATTGAGAAAAAGTCACTTCATTTTCCCGGGCCCCTGTTTTCTCATCTGTAAAATGGAGATCATGGAACTTATCTTAGAGGATAAGTATTATATATAAAAGCACTATATAAGTATTAATAGGTATTATTATTGGAGGAAAGTCGCTTTGCCTCTATAAGCCTCAGTTTTCTCATAAAGTTCTATGACTGTAGACTTTTTAATACCAAATACCTTGATTTTTATTCTATTTCCCAACATTAACCTCTCTTCTTATTTTCTCTAATTATTAAGAGGTTGCCTTGAAAAAGTAAAATATCAATTGTGAAGACTTCTCCCCTAGTCCTTTACACTCTCCATTTTTCTTTTACCAGCTCTATGCTCTCTGGGCTCTCCCTCTCCTTTTTAATTACTTTAAATTATAACAATTATAAATTTTATTATAGCTTTTTATTTACCAGATATATACATGGCTAATTTTACAGCATTGTCAATTGCCAAACCTTTTGTTCCAATTTTTCCCCTCTTTCCCCCCACTTCTTCCCCCAGATGGCAGGTTGACCAATACATGTTAAATATGTTAAAGTATAAATTAAATACAATATATGTATACATGTCCAAACAGTTGTTTTGCTGTACAAAAAGAATCGGACTGTGAAACAGTGTACAATTAGCCTGTGAAGGAAATCCAAAATGCAGGTGGACAAAATTAGAGGGATTGGGAATTCTCTGTAGTGGTTCATAGTCATCTCCCAGAGTTCTTCCGCTGGGTGTAGCTGGTTCAGTTCATTAGTGCTGTATTGGAACTGATTTGGTTCATCTCATTGTATAATAGTGATCTCTAAATGTTCTTGATTATGTACTTGAATCACTGAGCATATTTTGAACTTGTATGTTGAATAGATTGATATTCTGTTATGTTATATGTACCAAACACAACAATTTTGATGTACACAAAACATAATTTGACGTTATATAGATAACACTATAATTATACTATGTACATATTAATTACATATATGAATCTACTAATAATATAATGCTATAAAACATATATAAAAGCAGACTTTAGAAGACAAGATGGAAAATGAAAGAACCAATAATTGGAACCAATTAATCACTTCGCAATTCATTGGCTAGGAGTAAGTAGAGGCAATGTGATCATGAAACCAAGAACTAGGTATGTGACCTAAAGAAATCACTGGTGCCTGGGGCGCTGTTATTGTCATTGTTGTTTTTAACTTATTTCAGTCATGTCCAACTCTTTGTGATCCTATTTGAGGTTTTTTCGGCAAAGTGGTTTTGCTGGAGTGATTTTCCATTTCTTTTCCTGGTTCATTTTACAGATGAGGAGACTGAGGCAAATAGAGTAAATTGGCTTGTACAGGGTCACACAGCTAATAAGTATCTAAGGCCAGATCTGAACTCAAGAAGATGAATCTTCCTGACTCCAGACTATCTGACTACTGAACTCCTGTTCTATTCACTGTGTCATCTACCTGCCCCATAAATTGTATTATAGATCATATAATAATGGATAAGTTTCTGACTTGCCCTGTAGAGGGTCTTCCTCATTTTTCAGTTTCCTATAATAATGAAATCACATGTCCAGTTTCTTTTTTTCCTTTTTAATGATTTATAACAATGTAAGTGCTACTGACTTAGGAAGATAGAAGTGCCCTCTCGCAGTAAGAGGAAGGAGCATCTAAAGAGAAGGTCCAGGCTCTTTATCATATTCTGGTTCTTTATTTTGTTGTCACCTTGGACCCCAGGCAATAATTATTTAAACTCTAAGTATAGGATCATTCCTGGGTTCTTCCCATTCTTCCACATTAAAGCTTAAAACATCTATAATCCTAAATAACTATTGGCTAGGGTTTGAAGTAGGAAGCAGTAACCTATAACTCCTATCATGTTCTATGTAACTACAGAGGTTGATACTTAAAACATAAGGTACTTAATAGATATAGTGAATAGATTTTTCGACTTTCCTTTAGCTCTAAGTAAGTAGCTTTTCTCGTTGCATTAACCAGTTTTCTTTTTTATGCGTACCTCTCCCTTTTCTACCCTTTCAGGGGGTTGAGGGATCATGGCTCATGCTACATCTTCTAGGACTTCATCTCTAACCTTGAGAACCTGAAATTGGCCCAGTTCTGCTTCCCTATGTGTTCTATGAAATGTGCTCTAGTCAGAGAATATGTGGGCATGTGTGGGGGCTGACATTCATGATTACCTCCTTTACCTTTTTTGCTCTCCCTAAAAATATTTCTAAATTCTTTTTTCCTAGTATTTTTCTCAATACCTACCTGAGGAAGGGTTATAGGGCTGGATCCTCTGATCACATTATCTAGATACAAAGCCTACTCATGAATCAGGTTGAGTGGGTAAGGGAGTGGAACAGAAATCATGCTGTCTCTGTGTAAGAAGCAAAGGGAAACTTGGGGCTGGCCCCTGCCTCCCTGAATAAGGGTACCTAGGTACTAGGACATTCTACCTGGGCAAGGGAGAGAGTAGGCTGATGATACTGAGAGTAGGGATTGGGGCCTTGAGATAAGGCAAATGATCCTAGGACCAGCCTGGTGTGGTAGTGCCATCATTGTCCTGTTCAGCTGTTCTCAGAGCATCTCCATTCTCCTTTCTTCTCTTCCCTTCTCCCCCAAGGTTGGAAGATTTCCACAACTGCTTGCTCTCCCCACATGGTTGTCAGAATTTCTGCTATTATCTGCTGCAGCTCTTTTCAATAGCACCAAGCTCCCCAAATTAAGTCCCTCCTTACCCCGGAGTAGATCTCTTCACTTTCATCCAAATTACTGTATGCTTAGAATATGCTTTTCTCCTCATGGTCTAGGTGTCTGCTGGTCACTCAGGGTGGATCATGATCAACCATAGAAGGTGCTAAGATTCTGTTGGTTAAATTCTTCTTATTATTTGTAATTACACAATCTTTGCTCTCTGATCATTTCAGCACATGAAACTGGGCATGGGAGTGGTGGGTTTGTGTTTGAGACCACCCTTGCATCAATTATGAGGAAGGAATGAAGGCAACCCCTCTTTGAATTAAGTGGTCTTTCAAATCCCACACATAAGGGTCATCTCCTTTATCCATAGAGCACATGTATCTCACTTGGAAATGGATTTAGAACACCCTTGCAATGGTCTTAGAGTTTCAATCATTCATTCTTTTGGAGTTAAGAACAGAATTTATCTTTTAGATCTTAACTCCTGACGATAAGATATGTTGAGTGAGCATGAGCTGTCCCATTAAAATCATGAGCATCTGCTGATTAACAGGATTCTGAACTTTTGTGACTGACTTGCTCACAGATTGCTAAAATATGTTTTTATATAGACATTCTACTAGTGCACCATTAGGTCCATCACTTTTAAAAGGGCTTACAGAAATGGGACACAAAAATTTAACTGAAAAGAGAGCCTCTATTTTTCCATCCATTTCTAGAAAGCTTTTTTAAAAGATTTTTTTTTTAAATCATGAGTTTTGAGACAAAAGTATGTCTGCTTGTTTCCTTTCTGCCTATTGCTATATGACAGGCTAAATTGGGAGGAAAGAAATTTAGTCTATCTTCTAATTATTAATTAAACATTTCATGTTTGAATGCTGAATATTCCAGACAAAGAAAGACTTAAAAATTTGTGTGGGATTATTAGGTTAATTTTTAAAATATATTATTTGACATAAATTTTATTTTGCAATTTTAACCTTAGGGTATTTGGCCTTAGATTTTGCTTTGATATGAGGGAGAAGCAAACATGTTAATTCTTTTCTCATCTCTCAAAGACATTAATGTGTATTAATATCCAAGCAAGAATCTGGTTAGGCCCCCACTTTCCCAACATACCCTTTAATCATTTGTGAGGGGGGCTGGGACATGTGATGTGGAGGTGGGTGTTGGAGAGAGAAAGAGAGAAAGATGCTTTAGTTTCAGAGGGGCCTGGAGGCACAGATTCACAGAGAACTGTTTCCATGGTAGTGCTATGGAAACTAGATTCTGTTTCTCCCTCCTTCTTAGGTTTAAATTTCAATGCTTCATAATAGCCTTGGTTCCAAAAAGTCAACCAAGTGCTCTATCTGAACAGAGACTATCATTGTAACCTCTCAACTCCATTTTTTCTGGGCACTAGAAGTAGAAAATTAAGGGGTCAATAAGTGGGTTTCCCAACTCTAGAAAGAATCTCAACTTTTAATTCTGTATCCCCTTTGACTGAAGAAAAAAAGGGTTTAAATGCTATTATTTGTCATTTCCATATGGCTTCTGCTCTTCATTTTCTTTCAGAGACTCTCCTTTAAATGTATAAAAGTCAAATTTCTTTCATTGATAGTCAACGCTAACCATGAAAGTATCAATTGACCTTTCTAATCAAAGTTATATTATAATTACATTCCCTTAATTTAAATCTTTAGCCAAACTAGGATATTCTATATCCTTTGATCATTTTCCCTACTGACCTACTTCCATTCCTTCTAGTTTGAATTGAGGGCAATGCTATTGATATATCTTATTTAAATGTATCCCCTACTATTTTTGAGGAGAAAATGGATAAATATGGATAAACAAAACAACAATGTGATGTACTGAGAACTCTGGAGGTGACTAGACTCAAAGCAGATGGTTAGGGAATAGGTCATTCACCTTAGAAAGTTTCTAATCTGATATCTCAGAAGTTTGTGCATGGTTAATGTTTTGATTAGCCAGATGAAGAGATAGATAAGATCTGTTCATCAACTACATTGATGATACAAAGCCAAAACATATTGGATGACAGAGTTGAGATGAAATTCATGAAAGCTTTCTCTAATGCTATCATTGGAAGCCACCATTCCCAAGTGTGGCCCCTATCATCAAATTACCAATAATTAAGCTCCAGTTTCGTTCAATCTACGAACATTAATTAGTATTTACAAATGAATATTTATTGTGAAGTTAAGAAGAGAAATACAAACATTCTTCATCCCCCCAACACTTAGGGGGGCACGTTCTTTTCATTATCACCTTGGCTTATGAATAACTCTAATTGTTAGGAAGCTTTTTTTTATGTTGAAACTAAATCTTCATCTTAGCAACTTTGACCCATGACTTACATCTCTGACCTCTGGAGTCAAGCAGAATAAGTCTAATATTTCTTCCAAAGTGATAGTCCTTCCAGGACTTAAATACATCTGTCTTGAGCCTCCTAAATCTTCCTTTTACACCAAATATTCCTTGTTCAGACCCCATATGTCATGATTGGGAAGCCTTTTATCACATTAATTGCTCTTCTCACCTCTTTCTCCATTTTATCAATGTTCTTTCTAAATATAAATGTGTTCTTTAAGGCACCTAATACCTTGGATATGAGCTAGAGATATATTGGATAGAATTGGAAATAGAAAGATCTGCATTCAAATCTGGTCTCAGATACATACTATGTGACTTTTGGCAAATATTTTAACTGCTTTCTACTTCAATTGCCTTAAGTATAAAATGGGGACAATAATATTCCCCCATACCAGCCCTGGTTATTATGAGGACTAAATGAAATAATATTTGTAAAGTTCTTTGTGAACCTTAAAGTCTTATATAAGTGCCATCATTATATTATTATTATTATTATTATTATTATTATTATTATTATTAGTAGTAGTAGTAGTAGTAGTAGTAGTAGTAGTAGTAGTAGTAGTAGTAGTGGTAGTAGTAGCAGCAGCAGCAGCAGCAAGCAGCAAGCAGCAATGGTAACACTAAAAACTGAACATTGTTCCAGATACAGGCTGAGAAAGAAGTTCTCACCTTTTTATTTCTGGACACTGTGACTTCTAATGTAACTTGTCATTTATCTCAATTAAAAAAATTCTTTTGGTTGTAATATCATGACTACATTGTGTTTATAGTCTACTAAAACTTTCAATCTTTTTTCATATTAACCTCTGAGTCATGCTTCTCTCATTTTATATTTGTTGATTTTTTAACTCAATTAGAAAAATTTTGGATTTGGTTTTATTAACATGCCATTCATTAAATTTGGCCAGCCCAATGTTCCAGTCTTTTGAATCTTTCTGAACCCTCACTCTGCCATCTGGTGTTAGCATTTTTGCAAGCTTGTTTCATTTGCAAATTTGAAGAGCACACCATATATACCTCAAGACAAAACTGGGCTAAAAATGTTAACTAGCACAGGGTCAATCACAGATCCCTGTGGGAATTCCACTATGTCTCTTTTCAAATAGACAAAAAGTGTTTAAAGCTTACTCTGTGCATTTGGCCATCTAAATAGTGCCTGGAACATAATAGGTGACTGAACCAATGTCTGGAACATAGCTTAATAAATGTTTATTGAATTGAATTCTATCTACCAAATTGTACTTTCTCTTATCCCACATTTCTCCATTTTATGTCTAAAATTTTATTAAAATCTATGTAAGCTATAGCATTTCTCTGATAAAACAGTCTAACAGCGGTTAAAATTTGAAGTGGTTGGTCTACTGTGACCTTGTCCTTGATATTTCCTTTTCTAGGTATTCACTGATAGTGACTTAAATAAAACCTTCGACAATCTTGCTGGCAATCAGGCTAATTAGCCTTAGTTTTTTAGATTGGACTCTGTCATTCTATAAAAATCAGAACATTTGCTCTTCCCTAATCCTGTAGTCCTCCATTTTCTACTATATTTCAAAGATCATTGTCATAGACCAGCTATTACATTTGCTCTAGCTAGTATCCAGTTCTTTCAGTGTCCTGGCAACTATTCCATCTGGATTCATTGAACACAAAAAAGACAGCTAACGACTCTTTTCTATCTCCTGGGTTTCAACTGCTTATTAGCCATTTTTGTTCAATCTTTCCAAGTCCCTCTTTTTTACCTCTGGGGGACAAAAGCAATCAACCTTCTCCGCTTCCCCCCACCCCGAAATATACTAATAGAATATTTCTTCCTTCTCTTTTTTATTTACTAAAATTATTATCATCACCTTTACTAGCAATCACATCTAGACATTAATTTTCCTTTTTCTTTAATATAAGTAAAAACCCCACCAATTCCAAAACCATTTTTGTTGCTCTTATCTTTCTTTGTGTACTTCAATTTATTCTTAGAACTATTTCTAAAAAGCAGGTTTCTCCCTTGCTCAAAAAGCCCTGGTGGTTAACTATCCCTTTAGGGCAAAAATCAACCTCTAGGTTGCCTTATACAGTCCCTCACAGCTTGACTCCAGCCTACCTTACTAGGTTTATATGTATACATGATTTCCCTGCAAATTCTCAACAAGATGGCTTATTTAATGTTTCTCTCAAATGAGCAAGCATGGCTCCTTACATCTTGTGGCTGTTTTCAAATGCTTGTTGAAAGGACACAGAAACATGAAAGAAAAGAGATGACGAAAGGACCAAAATTCTGGGAGATGTAGGAGAGGTTGGAAGTCAAAGGAAGATTGAGCCAAGGGATAATGTGGTGTAAGAAAGATAGGGAAGGATAAACACTTGCTAGGATTAGGGATTTTATATCAGGAGTGATATAAAAGTGAGATTGCATAGGTAGGGAGTACCAGATTGTGAAGGACCTTGAATTCAGGTCAAAGAGTTATGGAATTTTGTTCAGTAAGCAGTGGGAAATCACTGAAGTATGTGTGTGTATGTATGTGTGTGTGTGTGTGTGTGTGTGTGTGTGTGTGTGTGTGTGGTGTTACATGATCATCCATAAAGACTATTAATTCAAATGTATTTCAAGAGGATGAAAGATATGGCAAGCATAAAGCTGGGAAAAACAGTTAAGAGGTTATTCTAAATTCTAGAAGGAGGTAATGAAAAGAGACAGTAGGTTCTTTCTGCAGGAAAATTAATGTTTTTTGACATCTTATGTATGTACTATGGGAAGAAAGAGAGGTGTTATAGAAGCCAAAGGAGAAAAGAGTAGCAGCAAATAGGGGCATGATCTGAAATGCCAAATGAATCAGAAAAGTCAAGGAGGATGAGGGTAGAAAATGCATTTGTGTTTGGTAGCTGAAGTCATAAGTGACCTTTGAAAAAGTAGTTTCCCTAGAGGAGTGAATACAGACAGAAATTATGGATTTCAAGGGATTGAGGGATTGCAGTTTTGTTTTATACCATTCCTATAAACTTGGATAAGTCACTTAATTCAACTAGACCTCAGTTTCCTAATCTATTAAATGAAATTGGACTAAATGAAGTCTAAACTCTCTTTAGCTCTAAATTTAATTAATGCATCTTACATGAAAATAGGCTTATTAAATGTAAACTATTCTTACAGTTCATTTGCCTGTGAGTGGAACAATGACATTGTTACATTAGGGAAATAGAAATATCAAGAAAATGTTGTTGATTGTATTGGGAAAATAGACCTGTTTGTAGGCAGATAAGGAATGAGAGACACAGAAACATGAAAGAAAAGAGATGACGAAAGGACCAAAATTCTGGGAGATGTAGGAGAGGTTGGAAGTCAAAGGAAGATTGAGCCAGGGGATGATATGGTGTAAGAAAGATAGGGAAGGATTAACACTTGCTAGGATTAGGGATTTATCTTCTCCACAGAAGATGAAATGCTGAATACAGAAGAGTGAAGCACTGAATACAGAAGAGTGAAGCACTAAAAGTTCTGAAGTATAAAGGAGGTGAGGGAGCTCTGTTGGATGAACATAATATTCTCTGTAAATAAGAGTTGAGGACTTTTGCTGTGATTATAGGGATTGGGATGGAGTTTGGAGCGCTATCTGTGGGGAATATAATAGGCAAACAATAAAAGTGATGGTCCAGCTGAGGTCAGGGGAAAGGTAGGAAGAACAAGCATTTATTAAACACATACTTTATGCCAGGCACTGTGATGAGCATCTTACAAAAATGATCTCATTTGATTCTTATAACAACCTTCCAGGTAGGTGCTATTATCACCAATATTGTACAGTTAAGAAAACTATGGCACACAGAGGTTAAATGGCTGGCTTGGGTTTACATGGCTAGGAAGTATATAAGGCTGGATTTGAACCCTGATCCTTCTGACTTGTGGCCCAGCACTCTATTGCACTGCTTAAGCTGCTCAGGCTATACAGAAGTATGAGGGCAATGAAAGCTATTGGTGTTGAAGACATTATGTTAATTTTTAGTCTATATATTCATCAAAATGGTACTGGATATTTGTTTTAAGGACCTTTTTCCTTTTCTTGATTTTGGGTGCTGGAATTGGAGTTGGGGAATAGTAGGTTGGTAGGATCTAGTAACAGAATTAACAAAAAAGAAGGAAAAAAAGCCATTTAAGCATTTTTTAATGTTTAGAAAAACAAAAGATCATACAGAAATCCAATAGGACAGTTTTGAAAATTTCATCTTGAATTTGTTACATAAAAAAAGATCAAGAACTTTGTGGTTTCATGTACAGCTCTCTTTTTCTATTTATATCTGGCAATACTCATTTGATTGGATATTTATTAAATTCAGAATAAAAAAAACTAACATGAATATTGAATTTGGTGAGGCTGATCTATCGGTGCTGAAGTAGAAAAGAAGTTGGGGATCTATATGATCTGGACCACTTTTAGAAGCTGAGAACCAGAAGAGAAGAAAAAGACATTTCAGGAAGGCATTATAACTGTCTCCAAATATTTTTAAATTTGTCATGTAGAATAGGGATTAAACATGTCCTGTATTGCCCCAGAGAGCAGAACTCAAAGTAATGAATGAAAGTGTTGCTCACTTCTTTTCAACAATCTGTGGTCTGATTTGGGGATTTATTGGCAAAGACATTGAAGTAGTTTGCTAGTTCTTTCTCTAGCACATTTTATAAATGACGAAACTGAGGCAAACAAGGTTAAGGGACTTGCCCAGAGTCACATAGTAAATGTGTTGGGCCAGATGAACACTCAAGAAGATGAGTCTTTTTGACTCCAACCCCACTATTTTATCCACTGTGTCACTTAACCGTCCCATCCAGATGTAGAATGGATTAGTCATTTTAGAAGCAATAAGTTCCTAGAATGAACACTGGATAACAACTTGTCGGGATAATGTAGATAGAATTCTTGATCAATGAATTATTGGACTAGATGGATTCTAAGAGACCCTTCCCACTCTGAAATCCCATAATTTATTTTACCTGAATTCTGAAGGATAAAAAAACAATAATAATTCAGGGATGGTGAGCAAAGAATGGTCAAGAAATAGAAGCTTTTGAATCTAGAATTCAGGGCAGTGGAAGGAGGTTTTGAGTATGTTCTTAAATTAGGCTTCAGTTAATTTGAAGATGTCTAAAGAACACTGGAGTTAAACTTGGGAGAGGAAGGATAGTTTATTGATATTAAAATGATAGTTTCAAAAGACACAATGGAATGGTTTAGTAGAACAGCAAACAAATCTAGAATGGAACTGGAAATGATCTAAATAGAAGTAATTAAAACGCTTCCAATACTTTGATCATGAGGTATTATGGTTTTTTAAAAATAGGTCTTTCTGACTTTAATCTTTCTCCCCTAGCTAGCTAGGTGTTTTAGGGGGTTATTATATCTGGGATTAGGAAAATCTGAGTTCAATTTAGACCTTAATTACTCTGTGGCTCTAGAAAAATCATTTAACTTCCATTTGCCTCAGTTCCCTCAGCTGTAAAGTGATGATAATAATAGCACCTATTTCAGAAGGATTTTTAGGGGATCAGATGAGATATATGTGAAGCATTTAGCATAGTGCCTGGCATGTAATAGGAACTTAATAAATACTCCATTCTTCCTTCTCCAGAGACATGAAAAATTATAAATTATATACAAAAATGATATCCTTAAAGCACAGGTCTAACCATGTTGCTATCCTGTTGAAGAATTTGTATTGGCTTATAGTTACTTACAGAATATAAGTTCTTATAAAATTTATAGAATGTTACTTATAGAATATAAGTTCCTGTTTTGCATTTTAAATCTTTCACAATCTGACTCCATGCCGATTTTCCATGTGTATCTCACATTAATTCCCCTGCACATTTTCAATATTGCAGTAAAAATGGCTTGCTTTCTGCTTTCTGCATACTACATTCCATCACCATCTCTCTGTCTTTCCACAGGCTCACCCTCATGCTCAGAATGGTTTCCCTATCCTTCCTTACTATCATCTGGAGAAATTAATATTTATCTGTGTGCTTACTATGTCAAATGCAGTGTTGGAGATTCAAATGCAGAAGTCAGATTTTAAACTTCAGAATCCTTGACTTCCTTCAAAGCGTTTCTCAGGTGCTGCATCCCATAGGAAACTTTTGTCTCCCAATTATTAGTGCTTTCCACCTCACTCATGAAATTACTTAATTTAAATTTATTTTGCATATATTTTGCTTATGCTTATCTGTTTGTTTATTTCATTTTCCTATTAGAATGTAAGTTCTTTGAGGTAAGTACTTTATATATATATATGTATATATATATATATATGTATGTATTTCCAAAATCTATCACCATATTTGTGACTTGGAAAGCACTTAATACATGCTAATTGGATGGACTGGATTTGAAATGTGAATGAAATCATAAACACAGCATTTTAGAGCCCTGTTCTCTACTGTAATGCATGGGCTATTGGATGCCTAAGGGACTGCAAATCCATCAATGTACGAAGTATTGTCATCATATCTTCCCAATCAATACTTTCTCACAATAGAAAAATTGTCAGGTGAGATTCTGTTAAAGGTTTTAACTGTTTAAAAATGTTCTTCTGATCAAAAAGGTTGGAAACCACTGCTGTGGAGTTTTTCTTTCTACATTCTCACAAAAATACTCCTAGAGATTCTTTTCTAGGGCATGAATTCTTTTTTTTGATAGAGTCACCCCAGATTTATTTCAATTCAACAGACATCTCTTGTGTCAGTCCCTATTCTAGGTGCCATGAGGGATATGAAAATGAACATAATACCACAAATCTAGAGAAAGAAATATCTTAAAAATAATTTTCTTATTTTACAGATGAGGAAACTGAGACTGATAAAAGATGAACTGACTTTTTATTTTAAAAAATTCTGGGCAAATGCCAAATAATATAAATGTGTCTTTATACATTATGTAGAAGATTATATATGCAACTGAAAATATCTGTTCAGTAGAACTTGCTTTTCTTTTAAAGTATATAACAAATTCAATATGTGACCTTTAAAGCTTATTCTGTTTGTGATTTCTTCTGGCTCTCCTTCTGAACTCTTCTCATCATTTTTTTTTTGGTGGGGGGGGGGGGAATGATGGTGGTGATAGCTCCATTTTCTTCCTTTCACTTCCTCAGCTTCTCCTCCTTTTCCCTCATCTCAACTGAAAGAAAAAAAAGGAAACCTTTATAACAAATAGGCATAGGATAGCATTTGCTCTGGAGCTATTTCCCCCCAAACCCATTTATCCTGGTATACTGAGTTCTCAGAGCTGACTCCATTTCTCTTTATGGTTCTACAGAATCCTGAGGGGTTGAGGAGGGATATCTTCCTAATGCTATAATTCATCATTTTCTTCTCCTACTTTATCCCTTGCATGGCTTGTCCATTGATTGTCATTTGATAATAATTACTCAAGATTAATTAGTGCTTAGAAGTGAGTCTTTATGAAAGTGTTACAGAGTGGCCATTAAATTTCTCCCCAAAAGTCTGTCACAGTCTTCAACTAGGTCAGAATCTAGGAGAAAGTGAGTTCACGTTTAGAGGGTCCATATAGTAAAGGGCCATAGCTTCTAGAGATCTTTCTCTCCCCTGCATAGGCTCCTCATGAAGTTCTTCTTAGGTATGGTATAGCTTTTTCTGGACTCTTCATCCATAGTGTTTTCAAGATAGTTTTTGTGTAATTAGTCCCATGTGTCTAATTTGTCCTAGGCTTCCAAAATAAACACCTCTGCCTTGGGCACACTGCTAGGATGCCATCAAAAAAACCTAACCTCCTGGCTCTCTGAAGTTCACAATAAACCCAAGAATTCAAGTGGCACATGAAGAGAGAAATACTTCCAGCTAATCCTAAAAGAAAAATGCTTGCAGAGCAGAGGGAAGGGGACCTGGATTCTTGGGGTCTGATTTGGTCTGTTATTTTTTGCAAAACCTTTAGGGCATTATTGAGTTTCTTTAGCTGATACCAATACATTTCCTGTGTGATATAATTTTACTTTATCTAATTCCATTCAGTCCTTCTGCATGCATCAAAGACTTTTTGTAACTTATTAAATTACCTTCACTGATTGATTAATTTCTTCAGTAGGAATGTTTAAGTCTTCTTCCTACCTCTTATTGATTGTCAAAGTTAGAGATGTGAGGGGCACAAGTGCGATTATTAAGGTCAGAATATAGGACCTTTCCTTTAATTGTTGAGCAAAACAAAATGCCACATTGGTTATGTTCAAAAAATTAATTCTCATTTTGTATCTTGAGTACACTACTTATGAAGTGGTGAGTAACATGTTTCATTTTTAGTACTCTATAATTGTGGTTGATCATATCATTGATCAGAGACATTAAGACTTTCAGAATTATTTGTCTTTACAATATTTTTATTATAGCATAAATTGTTCTTATTCCTCTCATTTCATTCTGCATTATTTCAAGCAAGTCTTCCCAGGTTTCTCTGAATATATCTTTCATCATTTCTTAGAGGGCAATAATATTGCTTTATATTCTTTTGTCATAATTTATTTAACTGTTTCCTTATTGATATGCATTACTTTAGTTTCTAGTCCTTTGACAACACTGCTGTGTATAGTTTGGTTCATATAAATTCATTTCTTCTTTCTCTGTCTTTGGGACAGAGGTCTTGTAGTGGTGTTGTTGGGTCAATGGCTTTGTAAATAGTTTAGTGACTTTTGGAGCATAGTCTAGACTTGTTTTTCAAAATGGTTGAAATAATTCACAGCAACACTAATAGGCATTTACTGTCTTGTTTCCTTTTAGTTCCTGCAATTTGTTATTTTCCTTTTCAGTCATCTTTATAAATTTTATGGAAATTCAGAGTTGCTTTAACTTGTATTTCTCAAATAATCACTGATTAGTAATGGTTTGTCTTATAGTTGTTGACAAATTGGATTTTTTTCCTTTGAAAACTGCCAGTTGATAATTTTATTTTAAGTTAGGGAATGGATCTTATTCTTATAAATTTGAATCAATCCCTTGGAAATGAAATTCTCTATCAGAGAAACTTACTGCAAAGACTTTTCCTCTAAATTAATCATTTCTCTCCTAATATTAGCTGCCTTGGTTTTGTTTTTGCAAAACCTTTTAAGTTTTACATTATCAAAATTGATAAATTTATTTTTACAGAGCACTTGACCTTGTTTGTTCGAGAAGTCTTTCCCCAGGCTTTACGTGATTTTCTCAACATTGTACAGATAGCAAGGAGCAGAGCCATATTATAAACTAGTTCTCCAGTTCCAGATTCCGTGCTTTTCCCATTCTACTATATTTTCTTTTTCCTTAAATGGTTTCCCTGACTTCTTTTCAGAAAATCAAAATAAAGGATGCAAAATTCTGTTCTCTTGACATTTCAGCTCACTGTCCCTATTCTCAAGGAATTTGGAATCTAGTACAGGATATGACAAACAGGCAATTTCCTCCCAATTATACATACCTCCATATTTCCTTTCTAATGAACCCATTTTCCTTTCTCCATAAACGGCCTACCCTTAATTACTTTTCACCATTTTCTTCTGGAGGAGGTTGTATATCCTTGGATATTTAGAAATTGCTTTGGTCCTATAATGTCAAAAATAATGACTTGCATTGCTATGATTAATGGTGTATACTATATTCAGGGATAGAATATATTAAATTTATTCTGAAAGGCTCTTCTTTGAAACTCCCTTTCTCTGTGTCTCTGTCTCTGTCTCTCTCTGTCTTTGTCTCTGTCTCTGTGTCTGTGTCTCTGTGTGTACTTCTATGCTTATATGAAAAGTAGCAAGGTGGCACAGTGGATAGAGTGCTGGATCTGAAGTCAGGAAGATTCAGACACTTAAAACTTGTGAGACCCATGGCAAATCACTTAACCCTGTTTGCTTCAAAACCTCATTTGTAAAATGAGCTGGAGAAGGATGTGGAAAACAGCTATGGTATGCAGAATCAAAAAGGAACTGAAAAGTGATTGAATGTCAAAATATACATTCACATACACTCATATACACACATCTATACAATATATAACAATGTTATCTATTACTATATATTAACAAGACATTTATACAAATACATACATATATATATTTGTATATAGATATGTGTGTGTTCTGATATATCCCAGGTTTTATTTATTTTATTAAATTTATTATTAATTTATCAAATTCATATATTAAATAATTTATTAAATCTAACAACCTAAATAAAACAATATATTTTATCATTTGATCTCTCCTCTCCTCGTCTCTCCTTTTCTCCTCTCCTCTCATTTTCATTGCAGCTCTCTCCTATGCTTTCCTCTATCATTTTCTTCTCTCTTGTATTTTTTTGAAAGAGCTAATGTTTATAAATGATGTGCTAAATGGGACATACAAACACATGTAAACATATAATACCTGTAGAGGATTGCAAGAGATGAAAAAAAAACATAAAAATTAAGGTTAGGCAATTAGAAAACTAGAAAAATTTCTACATGGACATTTTTTAAATGAAAATGTTCATGGTTAAGAGAATAAAAATTATGATTCAAAGCAACTCCTCTAAAGTCTTAGGAGGATCTTGATAAAGGAAAAAAACCAAGTATATTGGGAAACTGGATATCCTTGTGATTTTTTTCTTTGAAGTTTTTAAAAAGAAAAAAAAAGAAATCAAGATAGCTTAAGGGGTTGGGAAAAGATAAAAAAGTTATTCATCTACAAGTTAAAGTGTCAGAGTGTCAATTTTAAAAGAAAACTCAGTGGCCATCTATTTCAATCCATACTTGAATAAGATTAACTTCTATAGTGTAATGGATAAATGAACAATGGATCTTTTCTGGAAGGCCTTCACTGATGAGAAACCCATCATCTTAGATAGTTTAAACATTAATTAGTTTTGTTTTACATCAAATTGAAGAATTTCTCTGTAACTCATGCATTTTTCTCACTTCTGACCTTTGAGCCAAGCAAAATTATTCTAATTCTTCCATATTATAGACCTTTGGAAGTAGTTATCATGTTCCTCTAACTCTTCTCTCCTGTGGGTTAAATTTCCTTATTCCTTCAACGAATATACAAATGGCATATTGTGGAACCATCTTGGTTGTGCTTCTTTGGCTACTGTACAGCTGATCAGCATCTTTTCTAAAATCTGGAACCTAATGCTTTTGATATGGTTGGACCAGGACAAAGGGATGTTTCTTTCCCTGGACTTGAACACATTGCTTTGCTTAATGAAGCATGGGGTGACATTTGCCTTATTTGTTGGTGTATTACACTGTTAATTTATATTGAGTTTGTAGTCTATTTAAACTTCAAGATCTCTTTCAAACAAGCTTATACACCCAACTCTTTCCCATTTTTCTACTTGTGTAGTTGATTTTAAAATATCTAAATTTCACACTTATTGTTATTAAATTTTATCTTAATAGATTTAACACAATGTTGGTTCCTGATTCTACCATCCAAACTATAAGCTATACATTTTAGCTTTGTGTCATGAAAATTTGATGTGTATGTCATCTATACCTTTACCTAATTTATTGATTAAAATATTAAATGATACAGAATCATAAGACAGAAGAGATACTTGGGGTGTTCCACTAGAAAATTCCTTTCAAGTTGATATTAAGCCATTAAAGATTATTCTTTTATTTAAGCCTATTGGCTTTTTGAAAGCTGGAATATTTGCAGTTTTCCCATCCTGTTTTAAATTCTCTTTTGCCTTCCTTGCAACATTTCTTATTCTTTTCATGGTCCCTCTCCTCTTCTCCCTATTATTCCTCTTCTCTTTTCCTGTCCTTTTCTCTGCTTTTTTCTTCACGTGGTTCAATCAATAAGACATATAACATGAAAGTGGAAAACAACATGCTGCATTCATTTTCAACTTTGGTGCCTGTTCTTTTCATTGAAGTGATGCTATAACTAGTCTTTCCCTCATTCACCTCAAAAAGCTTGAAGCATTTTTTTTTCTCTCTCCTCTGAATTAGAGTCCACAATGATCTGAAAAGACAGTACATAAAAATACATGGGCACATGAATACATGCATTATAAGCTTTGTGATTTGTAATTCTTTCCAAAGATAATTAGTGTTACTGGGATATGACCTTAATTAATTAGGACAGAAAAGTAAATAAATTCTAGAGAGGGAGAACAAGTAGATTTGTTGTTTGGACATTTTGATAGCCCATTTCTCTCGTGCAATATGTACAGACATTGCAGAAAATAAATATATGCTGTGTCCTTTGCTGCCCTTGAACTATAAATTTTATTGATTGACCCACTACTTTATATGAATTTTAAAACAGAAGAAGTAGATATTAGTAGTCTTTGATTTTGGAAATAGAATGACTAATGCCTTGTGTTAGTCTATAATTTTATTTTTGAAGTGATTTTTCAAGTACTGTTTTTTTGAGCCTCCTATGAAGCAGTACAAAATACTAATAATAACAATATTAGTAATAGTAAAAATAATAGTGATTTTAGGAATGTAGTTTAAGATTATTATGATTCTGGCTAGCATTAAATCTGTTACTATCTCAACTAAATAGAACTAAGAGTAATTTTCACATTAAATATATTATTTATATAATATAATCAATAAATAAAATCTATTTTATCAATCATTTGAAGTATGTGGATAACATTAAGCTATATGGTTCCACTAAAAACAAAAAAACAAAGATTAAATTGTTCATTCTTCATGTAGCATCTTTGCCCAGTGATTAGCTTATTTTTGGATCCAAGACATGTAAATTCTTAATGCATCCCAAGGAAGGATTAAAAACTAAGGACTTTGAGCTTGTGTTCAGAGGTCACACTGAATTAAGGAATAAAGGAAATACTTAAATCGACAATCAGATCTAGGCATAAGAAAAACTCTCAAGTGCTGTTTTGAGGATGGAGTATAAAAGGAGAATCAATAGGAAGAATATCTAACTTTAAAGAGGGAGAACCACAAAAAATAGGCAGGTCTTCTCCAAAAGTAACACATCGAGTATAAACATCAAGAAGGTTGTGGCTGAATTCCTTAAGAGACTTTCTGGTACCTTCAAATCAAATATGAATGGAAAGAACAAGTTTAAGTAATGAATACCTATGGATTGTCAGTCTTAATGTATACTTTTGGAACAGTAAAATTACCATAACAAAATTCAAACAACATTAACAAAAAAACCATGGGTCTAATATCCTCAGCTATAAAAAGATGACTACTTCCATGTCCAAAAGAAGAAAGAATAGACATTCTGAGAGAATGTGATAAGCAAATTGAAAATTTACAGAAAGACTTTGGAATAAGCAATCATCACTTCACAGATTAAAAGGTAAAATATATTGAAAGATAGGCTATTGGATTTGTCAGTGTAATAAAATTCATTTACTTCCAAATTTAGCTTATGAAGTAACTAAGATACAAGTAGTATAAAAAACCTTTAAAGAATCACAATTATCTAAATGCAGAAAATGATATATCCACAAAGAATTTTTTGAATAAATGGCTGAATTTATGATGATTTGTTTGTGAAAATGAAATGACACAATCATCATCATTATCATTATCATTCAGGACTATATACATATCAGAAAATTTGGAAGGGTTATTCTTAAAGAATATAGATTAGTGAGCCATGTAGATTATAAAAAGAAATGATGGAACAGTTGAGTATGGGGGGAAAGATGACCTCCTCTGGTTTTGGAGAAAATGGATTCAAATGACACTAACTCTTACTATCTTTGTGAACTTTGGCAAAGCACTTGACTTTTCTTGACCTTAGTTTCCATATTAGTAAAATGTGGGTTTGAACTCTATTACATGGCTTCTGAGCTCCTTTACCATTCTAGATCAATGATCCTATTTGTATGCACCTATAAATAATGGCGATTATTCAATCTTGAATCAGTCTATCATCACATTAAATCATTCGTTCATCTGACCAACATTTATTAAATGTCTATTATAGGATGACAATATAACAGGTCTGGAGGGGTATGTTTGTGCATGTGTGAAGATACAAGTATAAATAAAATGAATTTCTGATCCTAGAGAAGTTTATATTCTATCTAATGAACAACACCCAATTTTATCTCCACTAGATCTCTGCTTTTGGGCTGCTACATAAGTTCTCTTACTCTAGGTTTACTCATTCTTTTTTCTCTTCCCCAAACTCTTCAGACATGTTTTTTTGCATTTGATATGAGTCACATTTGGATAATATATTTCCTTAGCAATATTCAAATTATTTGGGAGGTGTGATTTCTCTGACTAGAATTTTGTATTATCAGTTAGGATTTGGGAGTAGTTATATGCTTAATTGCAAAGTTTTTTTTTGTTTTTTTTTTAAGGCATCTGGGTGGAAAGGCTGCCAAGCATGGAGTTAGGAAAACTCATCTTCCTGTTGAAATCTGTCTTCAGATAATTATTAACTGTGAGATCCTGGTCAAGTCACTTAACTTAGTTTGCCTCAGTTTTTTCACCTGTAAAATGAACTGGAGAAGACAATAGGAAAATATGTAATTCTTTGTCAAGAAAGTTCTGAATGGGATCATGAAGAGTCTGATGTGACTGAGCAACAACAAAATTATTCTTTAGATAATCCTGCATTCCTAGCATTCATTAATTATTATATATCCTCAACCTTTTATGACTATAAACCTTAAATGTATTTCCTTGGTTCTTTCTCCAGAAGATTAAGTTAGCATTCAAACAAAATAATCGGGATCTGTGTTATTAGACTTATTTTGTCAGTGTAATAGAAGCGTCCTAATAACTAACCAGATTAAAACCAACCAACCAGAAACAACAATAAAAACATTCTCTTATTTTATTATTTATTGGATGCCTCTAACATGCATCCTGCTTTGGGAGCCCTCTCGGCCCTTTTTAAGAAAATTATGGAAGAGTTAGATTGAACTAGGAAATCTGTTAAGATTTTTGTGGAATAGGTCTTACTTCCTTAGATATTCTTAGAATTTTCTTGGCATTAGAATTAGTATAGCTTTACTTCTGAAGGCTTCAGAATTGGGATTTGTCTCAAGCCAAACGAAGACTTGTAGGGTTCTTTAGGGATCTCAAACTTCTGGAGTTTGGAAGAGCAGAGTTTAATAATAACTATTGCTCCTGATTTTGAATTTTGGCTCCTGATAACATGCATTCTTTACATCCTTAAGCAAGTTACTACATTACTGTTTGTATCTCAGTTTCCTAAATTAGAGAGATCTAATATCCCTTCTGGACCTAAAAAGTGATCTTATATGATAACAGACAAACTGGATAGATATTAGATTTCCTTTTTGCAGTATAAAATATATATGCATTCTGGTGGATGCAGTCAAATGAACTTTCTCTTTGGGTTATTGACAATTCAGTATGACAAAGAGAAAATTCATCACTTATAGAGATAAAGACAATATACACATAAATCTCAATTCTTAGCCTTGGCAATGGACTACTCATTTCCTTTATAAAAGGAGTTAAAACCACACAAATAACCAATTGCTTCTGCTTTATTTGTCCTTTATATAAGTAGGCAGATTCATCTTGTGGGGAAAAGTACAAAGGGCAACTGGGAGGAATACAAGTCATGTTCCAGGATTTCCTTGTCATCCAGGGAACATGTAGCTAGAGGCAGAGTCAAGATCTATTTTACCAAGTGTTCTAGCTTTCATATTTCAACTGTCCTTCTTTCTTCCCCATCCTCTCAGTTGCCTGTCTGGGAAAAATGTATTCAACTTAATAAATGCCTGCTTGTAATATTCTCAAACAAGAAGGCTAATCAAAGGCCCTGTTCAGTAGAACACGGATGCTAAATGACAAGATTAATTTTGGTAATCAGGAAGCTTAATTTGGATTTTTTTTTCCTTCTTGCTGATTGAAATTGAAGCAAATTTTTTATGCTAGCAAGACTCTTTCCTTGCCTAGTAAAGTTTAGTTACTGATATGAAATGGAGAAAATAGGGAGATTATGGATGAAGAGAATGAGGAATGAAATGAGTAAGAAGATAAGGGTTTATCATTGACTTATGTGTAAGAAAAAGAAGTAGGCTAACAGGACTCATTGTTATTTCTCTACTGCTAGGAAGTAATTTCAATAGATGTGTGGGAGTCTCCATATGGGGATCACTTACCTTTTCTGACATGGAATAGAACACAGGTATCATGGAGAGCCATATAGTAGTAACCACATAATCATATAACAAGATTTCAAGGTGGGAAATTATGAATACTCTTGACCTTGATGGAAATGAAAAGAGAAATTTAGAAATGAGAATTTCATTTGAATTGTTATGGATGTCTAACATTGAAAGTACTTTTAACTTTATTATTTGAATTTTCAGAGAAATGTGGATACTATCCAGTGGGTATCTTAACTCTTTTTTTTTTTTTCTATAATGATACAATAAAGTGTTTGTGATGTTTATTTGAAAGCTTGACTTATAAATACTTTCTAGATAACGGGGGATTTAACCAAGGGTTTAAGAATTTGTTTTCTTTTTAAATTTTGATAACTATTTCAATATAATTGGTTTTGTTTTTCATACTATGTGTTTTATTAAGTTCAAAACATTCTGATAAAGGGACTATAGAATTCCCAGATACACAAAAAGGTAAGACCCCTTGTTTGAGACATGCTGAAAAAGTAAAAACCCTAGGACTAGATGCAATTCTACTTAGGTTTTGAGGTTGTAACATATTGACATCTGAGTGGTAGCACCTAATCAGCAGGCCAGAAGTTAAGAATTGATGAATTAGCTCTGTCTCTGACCCTGAATGGGTTTTAATTGTAAAATGGGATAACTATAATGAGCTGTCTCATAGAAAAAAATAATTAGTAAATATTTGTGAAGGTATTTTCAAATGTAAGGAGAAAAATGCAAAATAATTACATTAATGGATTCTTTTATCAAATGTATATGGGACAAATCAAATCTAAGCCAAATCAAGTTGGAGTTAATAGGCCGTAAAAATGCTTTGTTTGGGGAGGAAAATGGACTAAATATAATTAGTTCCATGAACTCTTTAGGCCTTTTCTCCATTTAACACTGGTCTCCATTCACATGTCTAAACAGTGTAAATAAAAGAGGCTATCACCTTTTCTAGCCTGGATCATTATAATAGACACCTAATTTGTTTCCTCTCTATCTTTTCTCCAATTCATCTTTCACAGCTATTTAGAATGAATTGTAAAATAAAGATCTGATAATGTTATTATCCTCAAAAACCTTCACTAGCTCCCTATTAATATCAAAGATAAATTATATTAATCTTTGTCATTTCAAGGCTTTTATAGTGTGGCTCCAATCTACACATCTTTCATTTTCCTTTTTTACTTTCCTTCACATACTTTATATTTTAGTCAAATTGTCTCACTAGCTATTTCCTTAACTTGGCAGTCCAGAGCTCTTGGTGGTGGTCTGCCCACAGCAAAGTAGAGATACTCCTTTTCTATTCATAGAATTTTAGAGACTTGCCTGGGGCAATGAAAGTTAATTAAATTGTTTATGGTCATATATCCATTATATGCCAAAGGTAGCATTTGAATCTAGGCCTACTTTTCTCCAGGGCTAGCTCTCTATCCCCTTTATCATGCTACCTCTCCATCAGATCAAGTGTTATATTTTAAGAAAGTCTTTTGACACCTCAGTGGTTAGTATGCACTTTATCTCTCTCTTCCCTTCTCTACTCTCTCTCTCTCTCTCTCTCTCTCTCTCTCTCTCTCTCTCTCTCTCTCTCTCTCTCTCTCTCTCTCACCCTCCCTCTCTCTTTCTCTTTCTCTTCCTCCCTTCCTTCTTTCTTCCCTTTCTCCCTCCCTTCCTCCCTCCTTCTCTCCCTCCATTCCTCTCTTTCTATCTCTGTCTCTGCCTCTCTCTGTCTCTGTTTCTGTCTCTCTTCCTCTCCCTATAGTGTGTCTTTTTGTCTTCCTCTGTTTCTGCCTCCTTTTCTGTATCTCTCAGCTTCCTTTCTAGCCTTGCTCTCTTACCCACTTTCTTGTCCCTCCATCTTTGTCCATCTTTCTCTTTCTTTTGTATGTCTCTCTTCTTTGCCTTCTGTGTCTGTGTTTGTCTCTTTATATCTATTCCTCTCCCCTCTCTCTCTCTTTCTCTGTTGCTTTCTTCATCCCTTTCTTCTTACTCTTTCTCTTTTCCCTCCCTCCCTCCTACTCTCTTCCTTCTCTCTCTCTGTATTTCTCCTTTCCCACCCCCAAATCATCTTCTATTTAATTTATGTTGCACCTCTACATTGAAATGCACATGCCTTAAGGGCAGGGGATCTTTTATCTATCTCTTAATAAATATTATGTGCCTTCATGTCTGAGACACTGTGCTAAGTACTGGGAGTACAGATATGAAAAAAGAAAGATCCAACCTTCCCTTAAGAAACTTACACTCTAATGGGGAAAGACAATACTCAAAGCAAGGCCAAAAAGGAGGAAGAAAAGTTGGATGAGAAATGAAGAAATGGCTGGCCCAGGTACTCTGTTAAAATGGAAGCTTGATCCTCCTTCTATCAGAGGGTATTGATGGTATGAGCACCAAGGCTAATACCATCTTGCACGAAGATGAGATTTCTGGAGGTAGGATGAAGAATCCAAAGGAATGCAGTCTGGTGGGAAAATGCTTGGACTTCATATCTTTAGCTTCTACTCTAAAAGGAAGTAGATGCTTGTTAAATTCCTTGAGGAATATGTCCTAATCATAACAGTTTAGGATAAATAAAATAAATAGCTCTAATATTACTAATTCAAAGTAGGTGGCACTGGACTTGTAGTCAGCAAGATGTGGCTTCAAATCTGTTTGTTATGACCCTGGAAAAGTCACTTAACAAGTACCTGCCTCAGTTTCCTCATCTGTACAAAGTGGCAATAAATTATCCCCAAAGACTGATGTAAGGATTAAATAAGAGGTTTGTAGAGTGCATTGTAAAACTTATTTCATGATGTAAATATTACCTATTATTATCATTATTATTGTCTCCATAGTCTTAAAAGATTTTGGGTGGAAAATGCATTTATTCATTTATTCCTTAGATATTTATTGAATAACTGCTTTGTGCACTATTTGAAATGCAAAGATGTACAAGATATGATCCCTGCCCGCAACTTGATTACAATATGGTATGAGAGAAAAGTCAATCAAATAAATAATCAAGCAAGCATCTATTAAGCACTTATTATGTTCTAAGTACTTTTCTGGGCACTGGGAATACAAAGATAGAAATGGAATATTTCCTGTCCTCATGTTTTAATTAGGGAAGCAATACTATAAAAATGTAAGTCTGTAAAGAATATATAGAAAATGAATACAAGAACACTAGAGGAATTAGAAAGGACTTCTTGCAGAAGAAACTAGTATTTAATCTCAGTTTTGGGGCTTTAGAACAATTTCTTGAGTTGCTGATTAGAGGTGGTTTTGAGTTTGTTAGAGATATGAGACAGAAAGAAGACTAAAAAAGAGGCAATTGCATTAGTCTAGGGATGAAGGCCTGAATTAGAATGGTGAGAGTTTAAGTAGATAAAAGGGAAAAAGATACAAGGAGATGGTGTAATTTGGCAATAGAATGGATTTATACAGTGAACAAGGGCAGAGAGTTGAGGATAATGTTAAGATTGTGAATCTGGAGGACTAGAAGGCTGTTGTTTTGGGGATGTTGAGCCACATAAACCAATATTTATAGTCTAAGGCAGATTGTACCAAGTGTCATATAGATGAATAATATAGAATAATTGTTCCGGCAATGTAGCAAAAGGGAGAATGGCATTTGTAGGGCTGGAGGTGGCATTTGAACCAAGCCTCAGAAAGAGGTAAGATTTCAGTAAATAGCAGTGAGGTTTGGAGGAAGCATTACAGGAAAAGGGGAGAGTTTGACTGGAGATCTGGAAATGTACAGTGCTTGTTTAGGGAACAGTAAATGTTTTCAAATTAGAGTGGATCATTTTTGTTCAGGAATAGCAGGAGATAAGGGTAAAAAAAAAGTTAGATTTGGTGTGATTGTAGAAGGCTTAATTAGAGTGGATCATTTTTGTTCAGGAATAGCAGGAGATAAGGGTAAAAAAAAGTTAGATTTGGTGTGATTGTAGAAGGCTTTGAATATCAGACTGAAAGAAAAAAAACATAGGAAAGTAAACATAAGGGTGAAAAATAAGTAAGAAAAATACAAAGCATTACTATTTGTGGGATATGTGTAGAGAAACAGTCTGAAAATTCATGCTGCAGGGCATAGTCAAGATAGTTAATGGAGGATTAATGTTTGAAATCTCAGAATCACAGAATGTCAGAGCTGAAGGAACTTTGAAGGTCACTCATTTCAATAGATTCTTTTTTTTTCTTTTCTTTTTTTTTTTTTTTTTTCCCTGAGACTAGATTTCCCTATCTCACCCAAGCTATAGTGCAATGGTTACTCATGGGTCTGATCAGAATAGGAATTAGAACAGAAGCTTTAACTAGTTCTTTTTTTCTGACCTTATTTGACATCCGGGTCTCTTTTTATCACAGAGCTTTTGAGATTTCTCCTATGTCCAGATCAATTCCTTTTGTAGCTCAAATTTTCTGAAATCAAGGGACCCAACAACCTCAGCCTCCCCCCAGTAAGAATTACAGGTGAGCATCATATGCTCTGTGCTCAACAAATGTTTGTTCATTGCTTAGTTTGTGTGAGGCACTGCATTAGATGATGGATAGAAAATTGTTCCTGGTTTCAGAGAGCTTATTTTATGCAAAAATATGGTAGAGAAACATTTGAATTCACATTTGGGTTGAACCTGATCTGTAATTCCATTCAGATTAAGGCATTTCAGGGTGGCTCAATGGATATAATGCTGCTCTGGAGTCCAGCCTCAGATATTTACTAATTGTGTGATACTGGGCAAGTCATTTAACTTCTTGCCTCAATTTCCTAATTATAAAAATGGATATAGTAATAGCCTTTATCTCACAAATAATGTTGTGAGGATGAAATAAGTTAGTGTTTCTGAACGATGCAGCACACAGTGCCTGGCTCATAATAGATGCTTTGTTAATGCTAGTTTCCTTTATCTCCCACATAATATCTACTCTGAAATTTATGGTGTTAAGCTGTAAATTTCCCTGGGGTTATTAAAAAAGTTGTGACTTGCCAGGGTCAAAAACCTGGTAATATCATATTTTATGTATATTTAAATCCAAGCCTTAAATCCAATCCAAGACTCCATACAGGTTCCCTTTCTATTATGACAGACTGCAGATTATCTATTCTATAGATAATACTTGTACTTACCTCACAGGACTGTTTAGAGAATCAAATAATATAAGTAAAGTGCTTTGCAAACCATAAGTTCTATAGAATGATAGCTATTATTAATTTTAATATTAATATTCCTAACATAGCTCAGAAGTGTTATTTCCAAGGAGCTACAAATCTATATATATTCTGGGAATTGTCATTTCAATCTACTTAGATCCATCAAAATATGCAACATAATTCAGCATAATAAATAACCAAACATACTTTTGTCTTATTAAATATCTTACCTACATAGATATACTTAATTTTAATATGCATATATATATGTGTTTAATATGTAAAATTTTGTAGTGACTGATAAAAATACAAATTCATTTCAAAGTACTCCTTATTCATAACTTTTTATAATCATGAAATTTATCATCTGATGCATCCTATTAGCCACAATTTCTATAATTCAGGGGCTGATGATTTTTTTAAGATTACAAGGGGATTCCCATGCTATGATTTCGAGAATAGTTCTTCACTTTATCCTAGGCATAGAATGAGAAACTTTATCAAATGCTTCACTGAAATCTAGGAATACTATGGTATTCATTTAATTTGCCAGTCCAGTATAGGCAATTTTAAAAATGTCACTTAATAAAATACATTGCATCTAGAAATAACATCCCATTAAAGATAAGGAGAAACAGTGCAGCCTGGACAAATCTGAAACAAGAAAATGAAAAAAACATTTGACCACATAGGAGTGCAAATATAAGCAGTAAAGCTGTAATTTGGGAGAGATAGAAAAAGATGACAACAATAGATTTATGTCATCAGGCATTTAGAGTTTTATTTTCACATAGAATTTCAGAGTGAACAAGAATCTCACTCATCTTGTCCAATCTTTTCTGTGTTTAATATAGCTTCTAACAAATTGTGGACACTTAATATATGCTCTTTGGTTTGTTGACTTGTTTAGAGAGAGAAATCTTTTCTTTAGAATCTCTAAATAAGCTTATCTGGTCCGGCTTGAAGACTTCAAGGGAAGGCAGAACTGCCTCCTTCAGAGCCAACCCATTTCCTTGTAGATAGTCAACTGTTAGGATTTTTTTTTTCCTTTATAAGGGAAAATATTCTGAATAAAAATATTTGGAAAAATTCTCTAGCTTCCACCCATTATTCCCATTATAAGAACAATAAGAGCCATTTGAATTCTCGTTCTCATGACAGATTTTTTCCAACAGGAAGGAAGCATTATATATTAGAAAGTGTTTGATTTTAGAGTTAGAACACCTGGGATCAAGTCATAGCTTCATCATTTACTAATTGTGTAACCTTGGGATGTCATAGTCTCTCTGGAGCTCACTGTCCTCATCTATAAAACAAAGGATTGCTATTAGATGACCCTTGAGGAGCCTTCTAATGTCAAAGCTAGGATGTTATGGAAAGCTTAAAGGGAGCTATTGTGTTTCTCTTGAGTGTTGGATATAAATCTCCTTATATCCAAATAACCCATGCATCACACAGAGTCTATTCCTTCACCATCTTACTTTCCTTCTTTTGAACTTGCTGCAGTTTGTCAATGTCTTCCTAAAATATGATTTCAAAGCCAGAACACAGTGTTGCAAGCATGGCTTGACAAAGGCAAGGTACAATGGAACTTTTGCCACCATGTTTCTGGAAAATGTTTTTCTTAATGCATTATCCCAAGGTCATGTTTCTTTGAACTTACAGTCCACTAAAACACTCAGACTTTTAAAAAAAAATGCATGTGGGTCCAAATTCTTATTTTGTACAGAAAAAATTTTAAATAATTCAATTATAATCATTTAGAATCATAGGTTTTAGACTTGGAAAGAAGGAACAAGCACTTTAAAGTGATTACTATTTATCAGGCACTGTGCTAATAAACAATTTACAGATATGATCTCATGTGATCCTCACCTTAACTCTGTGTAGTAGGCACTATTATTATCCCAGTTTTGCAAATGAGAAAATTAGGCAGGTAGAGATTAAATGGCTTGATCTGGGATACACACCTAGTAAGTGATTGAGACTGGATTTGAACTCAGATCTTCCTGGCTCCTAGAGTGCCCAGCACTCTACCCATAAGTTCACCTTGCTGCCTCTTAGAGATCATGAAATCCAAATCCCTTACTTCATAGATGAACATTGTTAACAATGCAGATTAGACTTAAAAGTGTATTGTGTACATTTTCTCCCTAGAGAATAGATTGTTGAATTTTTATTACTATACCATTGTTTACATCTCTCCCCTTTGCTTGCAAGTATAGTGAAGAAAGGTAGAGAACAAAGATGTATTGAGTACCTACTATGTGCCAGAAACTGTGCTAAACACTTGACAAAAATTATCTCATGCAAAGCATGTCAAACTGTCAATTGCTTTTCTGAAATCCAGGTCTACTTAATGCATAGCTTTTCCCCGGTGTTCTAGCCTAGTATCCTGCCAACAAAAGGGAATTGATTAGTCTGCTGTGACCTGTTCTTGACAGAGCCATGCTGGTTTATGGCAATCACTACTTTCCTTCCTAAACTCTCACGAACCATTCCTTCAGTAATGCGATTGAGATTTTTGCCAGAAATTGAAGCCAAGCTCACCAGCCTGTCATTTATATTCTTCCCTCTTCTCTCCAAAAACCAGGACATTTTGCCCATCTGTAGTCCTGACACATCTCTTCCATTCTTTAGCAATTTTTTTCAGAGCTTGCTGACAGCAGCTTAGTAGTTATCTCTATGATTGTTTCTAGACCCCAGGGAATTTTAATAGTTGTATACACATATATACAAACACATGCATGACAAATATAACTAAAAAGATATAATTAATTGCACATATATGTGATAAGTATAACTAAAATATAAAGACAGACATTATGTAGATTCAGAATTATGTAAACTGTAGGCTTTAGATCCACATGCAAATACATGTGTGTACATATCACATATAGTAATTATATGCATGAATCTTTGCACATATACACAATGCATATGGCACAGTATATATAATACATATATTAAATAATAGGTAATGATATGATACATTACACGAATGTATTTATATAACAATTAATACTGATTAATAGATATTTTGGATAGTTTGGATAGAAGCATTTTTCTAATAATGAATGAATGAGAAAAAGACAAGTTGGGAAATACATCAGAATAAATACTCTGTGACACTGACTTTGCCACATGTACTATATGCTTAAGCAGTACCTGCCGGGGTTTTAAACTATCTGCTCAGGCTTGACAAGGTGAACCCTTTGTGTTGTGTACAGAGGTAAGAAAGAATGTTATCAGTCTGAGGTGATGGAGGAGGTTAGTCAGAAGAACAATTGAAGGTAAAGGGTAGATGGATAAACTTGGTCTGAGCAATTTTCAGGGAGGGCTGGGATAACCTGGACTGATAGCAAAGACTGTGCGGGAAAGGGGATGATGGATAGGGTCTGGGTCTGAGTGCTAAGAAGAAAAAAAGGTGTGGTTAGTGAGCTGATTCAGAATTGCAGAAGCTGAGGGGGTGGCCAGGCAAGTACCCAAATGAGGTAGGAAGCAATAATAGTCAGCTTCCATCTCCCTTACAGAAGGGAGATTTGTGACTTTGGTGGGGGTTGTTTGGAGGCAGTGGGCTGTGTGAGAGAAGGTGGGATAAAAAAGCCTCTCTTTAATAATGACTGAATATGACAAAGAAAACTAGAGCCATTATGTACATTGTTTAGAATTAAGTAGACTGCAGGTTTAGATATTTACAGATCTAAATGCTGTAATTTTTCAATTAAAAAAGTGTCTCTTGTAAAAGAAGACAGTTCTTTTATTTCTACATGAATTAGCACTTTGGAGGTGATGACATGATCTAGCTTTAAAATGGACTAGCTAACCAAGGGAGGCTAGGCTCCATTAGAAGTGTACCTGTGATTTGCCAGGAGGATTTATCCTAGGAGGTCATAGAGTTACCTGAGTGCCTAGAATCTGGAAGATAAATTAAATCTCAATACAGATAGAGACAGAAAGGGCACAAGCTTCTTGGATACTTAAGACTTTTCTATGATTTGTCATCATGAAATGGGCCCCCAGGGGCTTGTGATGGGATTTTGTTTAGGACTCCCTCACTGTTAATAATCTATTATGGTTAATTATATATGGATAGTTACTGTTAAGTAATTCTGTCTTTACCACCTGTCTCCCTTATCACATTTAGGATTACATGATAGAAGGATTACATGATAGGATGCATAATAGAAGTTTTCTGAATATGTATCTCTCTTCAATAAAATCCATTCCTATCAACAGGATCAAATATAAAATCCTGCCAAAAAGGAATCCAAAGCCTTCATAACTTGGTCTCTCCCTAAATCTCCTGTGTTCTTATATACCTTACCCTCTAAACATTCTCAGAGACCCAATGACAATGGCTTCCTTAGTGTTCCTTACATTTCCTTTCCCAAATCTACATTTTCCCAGTTATTTCCTGTGCCTAAAAGTCTCTCCTCCTCTTCCTCCTCTTCCTCCTCCTCCTCCTCCTCCTCCTCCTCCTCTTCCTCCTCCTCCTCCTCTTCCTCCTCTTCCTCCTCCTCCTCCTCCTCTTCCTCTTCTTCCTCCTCCTCCTCCTCCTCCTCTTCCTTCTCCTCCTCCTCCTCTTCCTCCTCTTCTTCCTCCTCCTCCTCTTCTTCCTCCTTCTCCTCCTCCTCTTCTTCCTCCTTCTCTTCCTCTTCTTCCTCCTTCTCCTCCTCCTCCTTCTCCTCCTCCTCCTCCTCCTCCTCCTCCTCCTCCTCCTCCTCCTCCTCCTCCTCCTCCTCCTCCTCCTCCTCCTCCTCCTCCTCCTCCTCCTCCTCCTCCTCCTCCTCCTCCTCCTCCTCCTCCTCCTCCTCCTCCTCCTCCTCCTCTTCCTCCTCCTCCTCCTCCTCTTCCTTTTCTCCTCCTCCTCTTTCTCCTCCTCCTCTCCCCTTCTGGATTTCCTGATTTCCTTCAAGCCCCAGCTAAACTCTCACCTCCTCAAGAAGCCTTTCCCACCCCTCTTTAATGTTAGTGCCATACCTTTGAGATTGTTCCCCATTTGTACTTTACCTTTTCGGGCTATGTACATGTTGTCCGACTCATTAGATTACAAACACCTTGAGATCAGGGGCAATGATTTTAAGGCATTCTTTCAGTTTAGCACAATGCCTGGCACATAGTAGTGATTTATAAATACTTATTGACTAAATAACATAATACTTGGAATTATTTTTCCTGGAGCTTTGAAGAGAAACTGAGGTACTGACACTGATGAATATACTTATTTCTGTGGATTTCAGATATATGGGCTATGATTTATGATCTAATATATGATTTATGTTTTATATACTGATTCTCTAACAACTGTGAACATAAATCTAATTAATACTAATTAATCCTGCTTCTTGCTTATTTTCTGTCAAGACTCAAAGCTTAAGTGAAAGTTAAGAGCACATTTTACCATTAAGGATAGTGGAACATCTTAACAGAGTAATTTACATTTTTATATAAGCTAAATGGTATCCATTTGTAACATTTATAATACTTCAGTATTATAATAATTTCATCAGTGTGTATGTTCCCTCCATCAATAGTTATTCTTCCACACCTTAATCCTTCCACCTTTAGGAGTCTTTGTGGATGAGAACAATCCATCTCCTGGTGGCTAGCCCTTGGGAAGAAGTCTTTCACAAGTTAATTATGATGAAATATTCACATAGTACTTTATAAAGTATTATTATTTGCAAGGATTCATGATTTCATCAGTATTAATATTCCTTCCAAGCTGATTTTTGGCAATACTTCCAGTGTTTTTGTACATAGGCTTTCCTTCCTGCCCACCTTAGTGAAATTCTGTGGCTACAAAATTCATCATCCTTTGGCCAGGAAGGCAATGCACTTCACCAGGGATAGTCAGGCTGATGCTCAGATGACATATATACAGTCATCATTGGGTCTATATGCACATTATTTTCTTATTTGTAGGACTGCTAGAGTTTGGATTTATTTGGGCATATGCTGATGGCATGATGAAACATTTGAGGAAAATTTTAGTTAAATTGAAAATTATTATTAGTATCTTTAAACAGCATTAATTTATTATACAAATCACATTTTCTAATTCATATTACATTATTAGTAATTATAAAATAATTGGATTAAAATGTTAAATAATAAAATATAACCAATTACCTAAGAAATTGTCAAACATTATATAACATAGATGATAAAATATTTTTAATAAAACATTTATTTGCATCTTACAAGAATGTCTTAATGGAGGAGCCTCTTTTCTCTGCCAGCCTTTATCTTTCTATTCCACAGCAGCCATCGAACTGCTTAGCATATTAATTGTCCACAATTACCCTTGTTCCATCTGCTGTGATGTATTTTCATGACATAGAGGTGATCTTAGGTTATCCTGGTGGAATTTTAGCTTTTTATCGAGTTGGAGAGTTTTTGAATACAGGCCTAGCAATAGTGTCTCTACAGCTGAAGGACCAATGTAGCAAGTTTAGAAAGGCTCATTACCAAAAGGGTTGACTATCAGACAATAAATATTTTTATTCACATTAAAACATGAAAACTACCTACTATTGATTGGTTATTTGATTGGAGGGTTTTTAATGAATTGATGGAAGAAGTATAACTAGGTCCCAATTAATGGATTATTGAATCCTCTAAAGAGATTGAATATATTTGAATCTATACTGTTGAAAGTTCTAATTATATAAAATATGGTCCTTATTTCTAGCCTAATGGAAATATGCAGTGTGAATTAGAATAATGTGACCTCATCAGAGATTCATCATTTATACTATTCAAGACCTACCTGTATCACATAATATCACTGATCCTTGAAGTTTTGAAGCTAAAAATATATTTTATTAAAGAATCATGGCATCTCTGAGCTGAAAAGGACTTCAGAAGCTATCTAAGTTCTCCTGAATGGGGATTTTTACCCCTTCCTAGACATCTGCAAGAAGAGACCAGCTGAACAAGAATGCCTTTAACACCATACCTTACTAAAAATTATCCAGTTTTTGCTTAAATATCACCAGGAAGGCAGAACCACTCCTTCCTAGATAACCCATTCCTTTTTTAGATATCTCTATCTGTTGGGAAAATTTCCCTTTTATTAAGGCAAAAAATACAAATCATTTTTTCAAGTACCATATTCTTAAAACAAGCTAAATGTTGGTATTTTTGTCTCACGATCATTTAAAAAAAATACCATACCTCCTATACATTCTTCCATATGTTCCAGATTGAAACTTTTAAATAAGAAAAACTATTAAATATATAAATATATATATGTACACATAATATAAGATACATATACACACATACATATATATATGTATAAATACATATGTATTTGTATATATATATGTATATTTATATTCTTAAGAGTTTTTCTTTGTTAAAAAATAAGCTTCAATTTATCTATCACCTTGATTTAGCAGTCACCAATCTCTGTCATGAACAAGCAAGATATATTTTATTATGATCTCTTATGATCATCAATGGTTTTTAAATTACTTAGAGTTTGACTTTCTTTTAGTGATCTTTTCATTTACATTGATCTGTTTCTTGTGTAGTGTTCTTTTGGTAATTTAATTCTATTTCAGCTATTGCTACTTTATATTCATCGGCCATTTGATGAGAAATCACTATCCCCTTTCCAATTCTTTGCTATCAGAGAATACTATTTTGAATATGTTGGTATATTTTGGACCTTTTATGATCTTTCTCTCCATCAGTAGTGAAATTATTGCTTCAAGGAGTAATATACAGCTTAGTTACTTTTCTCACATAAGTTCAAATTGATATCCAGAAATTTGTAGCTTAATTGATAGAATATTGTTGAACCTACTTTTCTCACTTGGCATTTCTCCCCATTTGCAAGTCTTGGAGTAAAATCTTAGAATTTTAAAATTTGAGTTTGTCTTAACTATTAATAATATGTAACATTATTCAAAAGGTCATTTATAGTGTACTGTGCTATTGAAAACTGTTCATCAGCAAACATTTATTAAGCCCTTATATATAAAGCTTTTTATTGGTAATATGATACAAATATTTTCTTTTTAAAAATTTTATATAGCTTTTTATTTCCAAAATACACATAGTTTTCAATATTCAAAGTTACAAAACCTTGTGTTCCAACATTTTTTCCTCCCTCCCTTCCCTCTACACCCCCACTAAGTGGCAAGCAATCCAGTATGTTAAACATATACAATTCTTCTACACATATTTCCACTATTATCTTGCTGCACAAGAAAAACCAGATCAAAAACAGGAAAAAATGGGAAATAAAACAAAATGCAAGCAAACAAGAACAAAAAAGATGAAAATACTCTGTTGTGATCCACACTCAGTTCCCATAGACTTCTTTCTGGGTGCAGACGGCTCTCTCCATCACAAAACCATTGGAATCAGCCCTGAATGATCTATCTCACTGTTGAAAAGAGCCACGTCTGTCAGATTTGATCATCATATAAATTTGTTGCTGTGTACAATATTCTCTTGATTCTACTAATTTCACTTTGCATCAGTTCATCTAAGTTTCTCTAGGCCTCTCTGAAATCATGCTCCTGATCATTTCTTATAGAACAATAATATTCCATTACATTCATATGCCATAACTTATTCGAGCAATTCTCCAACTGATGGGCGTCCACTCGGTTTCCAGTGCTTTTCCACTATAAAAAGGGCTGCCACAAACATTTTGATGCAAATATTTTCTCAAGCAGTCATGTGCCTTCTAATTCTACCTTCCTGATATATTTGCACAAAAGCTTTTAAATTATGTAGTTAAAATTGTCATTTCTGTCTTTTATCATCTCTACTATGCCATGCATATTTAAGATGCCCTTTGCATCTCACTTTGTAGTTTTTCCTAATGCATGGATGATTCTTCCCAAGACAAGTATCTTTTTGATGACAATATTTTATTGAAAATAGGAGTTATTGTTCTTTATATATTGTACTGTTTGGAATTGTGGATAACAGTTAAAAATAAAAAGGGAAATGTCAAAATTGGAATTATTCATTTAGCTATAGTTGTAAAGTTACCTTTGCTTTTTCTAATGTTTTGTTTTGCTCATTATATCAACACATATTTATGATGTCCCTGTTATGTAATGGGCATATAAAGAAAAACATGTAATAGTTTCTTCTTCAAGAAGCTTATGTTCCATCAGGGGAAATAATAAAATACATAAAAAATAAAAGTTTGACACAGAGAGTAAGATGGAGGCACTAGAAACTAGGGTTTAGGGGAGGAATTAGGAAAAACTTTATGTAGAAAGACTTTGAAGGGAAATAGGGGTTGTAAAAGGGAGAGGTGAGAAGAGAGTCCACTCTAGTTGTGGGGAACAGCCTACACAAGGGCAAGAAGATAGGAGATTGAATGCCAAATGTTGAAAATTGCAAAGAGACTGGTTTGGTTGAAGTATATAGAATGACTAAAAGCAGTACTATGTACTTCTAAGTCTGAAAACATGGCCTGAAGCCAGATTGTGAAGGACTTAGGTGACAAACAGAAGAGTCTAGCTATTTTGTCTTTTCTAGCAGGGGAATAACATAGTCAGATCTTTATCACATATATAAAGATAGATTACACAAGGGAGATAGTAAAAGCAGAAAACAGAATTCGCAGGATATTTCAATATTTTGGGTGAGTAATGATGAAATTTTGAATTAAGGTGGTAACAACTTGAATGAAGAGAAGGAAAAGGATGATATGTCCTTTTATACCCAGGTCTTAAAGATTTAATATTATGTATTGGACTATCTGCCATCTAGGGGAAGGAGTGGGGGGAAGGAGGGAATAATTTGGAACAGAAGGCTTTCTAAGGGTCAATGTTGAAAAATTACCCATGCATATGTTGTGTAAATAAAAAGCTTTAATAAAAAAAGTTAAATTAAAACAAAACTAAGAAAAAGAGTCAATGTTATATATAACGTAAAATATTGAATTAAATCTCATTTATATAAACTGCTTTATGTATTTTCTAGTAATTCCTATATAGAAGGAATTTTGTTCTATTTTGTTTGTGTTCTTAGATTTAATTGGCCTCTTGCTTTGATTGCTCCTGCTTATAACTTATGTAGTCTGTTTTATTGTTACATACTCTTTTTTTTTTACCTTGTAATTGGTACCAAATAATTTTGATGATTAATGCTTTAAAATATAGTTCTAGGCTAAATAATGAATGCTATGCTCCATTAATTTGTATATATTTTTATTATTTTTTAAAGGTAGATCATTTGTTCTCCCAATTGAATTTTGTTGCATTGTTATTTCTTTTTAAATTTTTTTTTGTATTGTTATTTCTATGAAATATTGCTTTGGTAATTTGATTTGTATAACACTTAGGTATGTGGTTTAATTTAGGTAGCACCATTATTTTTATTTCACTGGTATGACCAATCATTAATAGTGAAAAATCTCTGCATTTATTCTTTGATGCTTTCAAATAACATTTTGTAGTTGTATTTGTATAAATAATATATATATATATATATATATTTCATTGATTAAATTCCAGATTTTGAAATACGTTCTGTAGTTATTTTGAATGGATTGTCCTTTATTTTTGAATTCTTCCTCAATTCTATTAGTAATCTTTAAAAATGCTGATGATTTTTATGCTTTAAATTCAACTATTTTACTGAAGCTATTAATTATCCTCTCTCATTCTCTAAGATTTTCTAGTATCTTATTATTTCATATGAAACTAGAAATGCTTTCCTTTTTTCTTTGACAATATATGTTTAATTTTATTCTCTTTTCTTATAACCATAAACATTTCTAGAAATGTCATATAATGGTGGGGTTACAGATCTACTTGCTTTATCCCACTCTTTACTGCGAAAGCTTCTAATTTTCCTCCATGATTAAAAATTACAAGTTTGGGATTTTAGAAGCATGTTTATAATGACATTAATGAAAGGCCATCCAAAGCTTAAGCTGTTTGGTGCTTTTAACATAAATTAGAGGCATACTTTTTTAATAATATGATTTTTATAACATTGTTATTTATAAAGGCAAGTATTATTGCTTCCTTGGGTTTGAAACATCCTTTCTTCCTTAGAATGAATTCTAGCTGGTCATAGTAAATTATTTCCTGGATATATTATTGTAGTCTTTTGATAAGGATTCCATTTAGAATTTAGCATCAATGTTTACTACTGATATTAGTTCGCTTTTCTTTCCATACTTTGTTTCTTCTTAGTTTGGTAATAAGAAGAGAATACATATTTACTAAGTCCCACTGTGCTGTACACTGTGTTAAATGCTGGATATATAAGGACAAGCAATGAAACAACTGTTTGAAAGGAAATGACTCCATTTTTTAATGACTAATTTCTTGAAGTATCTGATCTTTCCCTCATCTAACCCTCTAGGATAGTTTATTACAAGATTATTTTTACTTCTTTCCATTTCTGTGGGATCAATTTAAGATGCTACCAGACTTTTTCTTTTTTGCTATTCCAACCCAACTCCCACTTCTCTCTTTGTGAATAGTTCCCCAATATCCTTTCTATACTTATACTCCCACCTCTTCAAAGACAAAAAAGGAAAATTAAAGCTCTTTTTTCAACTTACCTCTTGAACATAGATCAGTTTTTCCTTGGGTTCCCTTGTTACACCCTCTCCTTGCCCCAACCAAAAGCAGTTCTTCTGTGTTCCACAATTACCCATAATATTGTGTTCTATGAGGAAATGAGCCTTTTCTCTATGAAACATTAATTTACTAATTTCAACCATTCTGCTTTTTTCTTATTATGTCTTTTGATCCTTAGATTCCCTATTTCAAAGATACTCTTTTTGCCTTTTCAGCATTGTTTAGTGACAATTAAAAAGCATTTTAAAGAAGAAAATCAAATAACAAAGAAAATGATTGCTTTACCTCAAATTTGTACCTTCTCCTAGACACATTCAAACACACATTTTATTTCTCAAGCTTAATTTCGATCTGATGATAGCTTTATTTATTTATTTTCTCTGTTTGGACAATTTCTTTTTATTGACTTCTCTATTTACCTCTGTGTTCTTTTGAATACGTGACTCAAATCCTTCTCTTTTGTTTAGTGTTGAATCATTTTCATTATGATTAGACTCACTTTGCATGATGCAGTTTGGGAGGAAGTCATATCTTGTTTGTGGGGAGAAACACACACACACATACACACATGCATGCACACACATACACGTATATTATGTTTGCTTTCTCCTAAAGAAAGAGTAATCCTATGGTTTTTTAAACAGATTTTCCTGGGAATATAGTTATGTTGTTTATAAAATGTGTTATCTGATATATTAAAAATCATAGGATTTGAGAGTTGGAAGGGAACTCAGCAGCTATCTAGTCTAATAACATACAAATGAATGATTTCCCACCCCTTCCTTGATGACCTCCATGGAAATGGAGCCATCTACCTCTGGGGATAATGTTTTCCACTTTGGGGAACTCTTTGTTTTTCTTTCCATCAAATCTACATTTTTAGTTTCTAACTCTAACTTATTTGGCCATGTGGTGCCAGATCCAAATCTAATCCTTTCTCCACATGACAGCCTTTCAATAATTGATGATGTCCCCCCATGCCTTCTTTTTCCAGACTAACTATGCCCTTTTCCTTCAATTGAGCCTCATATGTCATGGACACAAGACATTTTATCATTCTGATTGCTCTGAAGTTTTAGCATGATGTCTCTTGGGTGTTTTGAATTGGGTTAAGGGAAGGTGGAGATGATTAGAGATATGAAGATGTATTCTTTGAAACTTTTACAACTGGCTATAACTTTTGTTCTTTCTATTATGAGGTATATTCTTTAAAACTTTTGTAACTGGATATAACTTTTGTTCTTTCTGCTATCTGCTTATTTCTCAATTCACCCTAGGAGAAGGATCTGCCCCTATCCTATTCTATTGTTAAGCTGCAGATATCTTCATTAAAACGGCAGCTTTTATGAGTGATGCTGGATTGCCTCAGCCCAGCACTGAAGTGTGTGGATTTGAATTGGTTATCACATATCTTGTTTTTAAGAATTGATTCTTGATGAGTTCTTTACATCCTCCTTCTTAACATTGTTATACAATCCCTGTTTTGAAATATTATGATAGTTTATTTGTGATTCTGGAAGAGAAAATCTGAATCCTATGTTACCTCTCTTTCCACTATCTCCTTAACATTCCCTACTATCTTCTCAACTAGCTATTTACTTTTCAAATATTCCTTTCTCCTCTTAATCTCTTTCTCTTTATTTATAGTAATGAGGAAAATACCACTCATGCTTTTAAGATCTTCAGTTTTCTTATTCAAGACATGGTAATGTCTAATAATGTTTTCTAGGTTTGTTCCGGTATATTCGAATCACTAGAAAGAAGTAATAATTACTTTTTTGGATTAGCCTTAGGAAGCTTTGGATCACATTTGGATACATTCTGTGAAAAGAAAGCTCTCTTTATTCTTATTATCAAGTAAGCAAATTACTTCCTCACTACCTCTTAGGGGGGAGTTATCAACTACTACTACGTCTCTTCTTGCTCTTCCCCTTTATTCTCTCACCTAATTGCAACTATGAAGTCACATCTTGTCTCTTGGGGGATAAGCAGGCATTTGCTTCTTTAAAGGATCCAATTTTTTGTGTTTGTTTAAAGCATCTAGTTCCTGCTTATTTGGGAAGAATCTCACATTTGGTTTCCTTCTCCAAGTATTTCTCTTTGATATGACATTTTTCCACACTCCTGACTTTTTGGATACAGAGTAAGGTTTCTACCTGCTTCCTCTAGTTCATTTTTAAGTCTTTTTACATTGAAAACTCTTTTAATTAAGTACTACAGAGGCAAAATTTTTTAGATATTAGATGCTTCATGAAGGTTTATTAAATTAACCACTCCACCCCATCATGTTACAGGAGAAGAAACTGAGGCTCATTTGCCCAGAGTCTCACAGCTATCAAGAGGCAAATATGGTTTTAGAATTCAGGCATCCTTACTCCTGGTCCAGTGGCTCCTCTTTCCAGTATTCTAGACTGTTTTCCAGTTTTGCCCTCCAGGAATTTATATCTCAAGGCAGCAGGTCCTTTAGACTGTGTTCATAAAATAGAAATTGAACAGGAAGTTTAAAGATTGTTTAAAGAACAGCCAGTTCTGATGATTCAGAGTGTTTTTGGTTTGTTTGCTTTTGACAGAGTTAAGGTTATTCAGAACGCTATCTATACAGCCTAAATTAACCAGCTTATTGTTAACTGTCTCCCTTATTTTGTGTGGAATACATGCAGACTATGGTTCTTGGGAATACTGCATCAGGTTCAGTTGGCAAATTGAGTTTTTGTTGATTCCAGGGATACTGCTACCACCTGGCTCTTCCAGAAGATGACCTTTTAAGGATTATATTTAGTACAATTTAGTGGGGCTTCAGTTACTGGTTACTATGTTTATATAAGCATTCTGTTCTTGGGGAGACATTAGGAAGATGTCAACAATTTAGGAGCAACTCAATCAAGAATCACTAAAATGGTCAGTAGTTTGAATGGTGTGAAGCAATAACTATATGAAGCTACTCAAGTAGCAAACTTCTCTGAGCCTCAGTTTCTTCACCTATAGCATGATGAGGTGGAGTGGTTAATTTAATAAACCTTCAAGAAGCATCTAATGTGTAAAAATATTTACCTCTGTAGTACTGCTCTGGTGATTAAATACTCATACTTAATAATAATGAGTAATAATAATACTTAATGGGTGCTATAGATACACATTATATTAGGTAGAGAAGAAAGACATGTTAAATTATAAAACTGTAGTGGTGTACCTTGGAGTTTGAAAGCAAACAGAAGCAAATTTGTGTTTAAAAAATTTTTTTGATTTCAGAGTTGTGTTGCATCCAAACCTATCAAAAGCACTTGGATAAAAGATTTGAAGCTTAAAATTAAAGGGAGTAATGGGAAATTTCATTTAATTCTGAGCTCTGTGTGAATGTGATATAGTTTCAATGGAAATGATAATAACTTCCATTTGGTGAAGGATGTAGGTAGTATTGTATAAAAAACACTGGATAGATCTGAGTGCAAATTCCACCTAGAAGTGTAACCCTGGAAAAATCACTTAATCTCTGCCTGCCTCGGTTCCATCTACAAAATAAGGATAATAATAGCATTTAAATCACAGGGTTGTTTTATCAAATGGGATAATATTTGCAAATTGTATAGAACAATGCCTGTTAACTTAGTTAGATGCTTAATAAATCCTTCCTTCCTTCCTTCCTTCCTTCCTTCCTTCCTTCCTTCCTTCCTTCCTTCCTTCCTTCCTTCCTTCCTTCCTTCCTTCCTTCCTTCCTTCCTTCCTTCCTTCCTTCCTTCCTTCCTTCCTTCCTTCTTGTTTATTAGATTGGGAAAAGTATTTCATTCATTAGTTAAGTAGGAGGACTGTGCTGTGTGATGTATTTGGTGCTCTTTACCTTGTAATGTTGATTCTTTATGAAAGTTGAATGGATACCCTATGCTATTTGGTAGAACTTCTAGAGGGAACCTGTATATTCTGAAAAAAAAAAAGAACATAGTCTATGCAAGTAAAAAAAATGTATTTTTTATCTTATGGTCTTAATTTTCTTTTTTTTTTGCACTCTTCTAGTGCATCTCTCTGTCTCTGTCTTGGTCTCTGCCTCTCTGTCTCTATCTCTTCCTCTCTCTACTGGTGACATCTTTACCCTACCTACTGCACCCCTTGCCATCATTTGACTAGTCAATTTTTCCCAGAAACAATCTGTGATGCTCCCGACCTGCCTGCACCCTCCCTTTCCTCTTTTCCCTCTCCTCCATCTCCTCTCCTGCCTTTCCTCCCTCCCTCCTGCTGATTTGTTATTATGTACTGCAGCTGCCCAGAGGATTTTAAATAGACCCATAATGGCACAGCAGAGCCTCTTGGAAGTTTAAATATAACCTTCTTGTTAATCTTGTTGGTGGCGGCAGCAGCAACAGCACCTGGAGAAGAATGCAATGGGCAAAATGTGCCCTGGGGTCTTACACTGAAATTCGGGCTTCATTTTCTTTCAGGTGTCCTATGATCTGAAAGCAATCAAACATGGCCTCACGTGTTGCTTTGTGCAAATAGAGGTGGGTACAGTATTGGTCTGACGTGCACAGAAATTTAAGCACTCTGTGTTCTTGGAACAAGAAATGCAAGCAGCAACCAATATTGAAAGCTGAAAGCTGGCATTTCTTTTTTACTTTCTGCCAGACTCCCTCACTTATAGGCAATAGGGAGATTTAATTTCATTTAAATATTGGACCTTTGTGGGGAGTAAGGAGGTACTGAGGGTTAATGAATGTCAACTCCATTGATGTTCAGTTCTTAAAGGACAGGTATATAAATCATAAGAATTACCCAACATTGCCCCCTGAATACTCATTGGAGGATAGCAACATGTGTTTTCTCTGACCCAGGGCAAGGGTAAAATCTTTAGCCAGGAAAATAAAGGTTAATAATCTTGGACCCAGTTTCCTGGAGAGTTTTTAGCCGGCCACAAAACAAACACTCTTCTTTTTTACTCTACCTCTGTCTCTCTCTGTTTTTCTTTCTCTACCCTCTTCCTTTCTCCTCTTGCCATATAATAATAATGAAGTCTTTCATTGCATATTTTTTCATCTATTATATGTGTGAGGGGGCCTAGATTTCATAAGCCTCTCCTTGCATGGACAATAGTAAGAGTATATTTTACCGTTGGGATTTAGAATATTCAATGAGGATACTTAATATGACATCTTGGACCTTTTAGTGACCAAGCTTTGTGATTTCCAAGGAAGTGATGCCCACATAACTATAATAGTCATTCTTTGCAGGGACTTTGTGAGAAAAAATGAATTATGTATGAAATGTTCTGAAGACCCTGGAGGGAAGCTGTCATATGGAATTAAAATATCATATTAAATTAGAGAGGATTGGGATGGTACACTGGAACCTAAATTGAGGAAGTATTTTGAGACTGTCCCTGTCTCTTTTTTTTCTAGAGTTGTTCTAAGATATATCATTTATCTCAGAATGGGGATTAAAGAGAAGGTTGAACAATCATTATGTTAAAAGTATTTCAGTGCCCAAAGACTACATAACACTGTGATTTGTAAATGTTGGCAATTAGGTGGCAGTTGAGTGAGTAGAAATGATTCTTACCTTCAAGTACCATATAATCTAAAAGGAAAACCCAAAACTATAAGTAGACCATGGGTACAAAAGGTATATTTACTAGTAAGAATGGGTTGAATTTGAGGAATGATTCAAATAATATACAAATGCTTTGTAAAATGGGTGGAGTTAATAAGAAATTTTCCTAGAGAAAGGCAGCTATCCACCTAAAGATGGATAGATGGATAGATTGGTAGATGAATGATAGTTGTGAGTGTGTGTGTGTGTGTGTGTGTGTGTGTGTGTGTGTGTGTGTATCTGTGTGGAGGATTAGGGATGTTTGATTACCTGACGTGAGATTAGAGATTCACTGGGAGAGAGCATGTGGGTGATATAATGGCTAGAATGCTAGGTATGAAATCAGAAATATTCATCTTCTTAAGTACAAATCTGGCTTCAGACACTGTATGATCTTGAGAAAATCTCTTAACCCTAGTTAAGTTGCCTCAGTTCTTCATCCGTAAAATGAGCCAGAGACAGAAATGGGAAACCACTCCAGTGGCTTTGTTAAGAAAACCCCAAATAGGTCACTACAAGTTGTCCATGGCTCGAAATGACTGAATAACACAGTTTGAGAGAATAGAGTGAGGAGATAGCAAGAGGACAAACAGAATTTGAATATAATTATTGTAATATAAAAGATGATGAAAATAAATGGATGGAAACTTGAGATGTTTTAATAGGCAAGGCAGTATTTGGTATGGAAGGTGCCTTTGGAGGGGAAAACTAGTGGAATTACATGGCTGATGCAACAGACATGGAAAATTATTATGAATTAAACTCCCAGAATTGGAAGAATTCTTAAGAGGTCATTTGTCTGGTTTCTGCCTCTAGGCAGGTGAGCACATAAATCATACAAGATGGATGATCCTTCAACCTATTTTTAAAGATCTCTCGATATAGAGATTGCCCTATATCTGGTTACAGTGTTTTATCCTCTTTTTAAGTAACAAAATTTTTCCTTATACTTACCAAACTCTCTCACTGCAATTTTATCTGTGTCATGACCTTCTACCTTTTGCGGAAAAGGAGAGTAACCTTATTATTATTGTGTTGTTTAGTCATGTTTTACTCTTAATGATCCCATTTGGGGTTTTCTTAGCAAAAGAACTGCGGTTGTTTGCTCTTTCCTTCTCCAGCTCATTTTATAGATGAGGAAACTGAGGCAAACAGGATTAAGTGACTTGCTCAAGATCACACAGTGTTCTGAGCTCACAAAGAAAAGAGTCTTCCTGTTGCCAGGTCAGTTGTGTCGCCTACATGCTTCCAGAGTAACTTTACAATAATTTTTTTAAATATGAAAAATTTCCCACAGAGATGGGTCCATGTATTGAGAACTATTGAGGCCATTTGCAAAAATTATGTCTATGCAGAAGAAAGTCTCCTATACAAAGGAGAACTAATTCTTCTGACCTTTAAAATAATTTTAGTCAAGCTATAACTCATGAGGTTGTTGTAAAATTCAAATGGGAAAACTCAAAAATCACATATTATCATTTTCATTCTATCATGTTGTATCAAGCTATTTAATAGGAAAATGAAAAGAAATAAAACAAAAATAAAAAAATATCTGTCTCTCTGTGAGCTGATAACCTAGGTTTGACGGGTGAGGGATATTTAAATTGCTTGATATTTGTCATGGGAATATAGGTTGGAGTAGGTTGGGGTAGGCATATGATGTAATCAGAACAGCTGATATAAAAACAGGGAAGAGAAAATGGGCATGCTGTGTGGAGCACAGTAAAATTATCTGTGCTCCAGTTCTGACTGTATCGCTGCCTCTCAGAGTGCCCCTAGCTAAGTCCCCATCTCTCCCTGTTTGAAATTCCTTATTTGTAGAATGAGAGGATTGCATAAGATGACCTCAAAATTGTCTTTCAGCTCCAAGCCTGACTGAGTCAGAGAGTTTATGTTGGAGAGGAGTGGGAGAAAAGGCTGAATAAGTATGGTGGAAATCTGTTTTATGAGTGTCTTGATATTATATTGAGGAAGATTGGATGGCCTACATATCTCATGAATATCTTCTCTTAGGTTCATTGTTTGGATCTTCTTTGAGAATTAACCTGACCTTTTCATTAATAATTGCATACTTTCAAAGTTAGCTGGTAATTTAGTTGGTTTTAATTAATGGTTCCCCAAAATGATTCATTACATTTGGGAAGGGCCTATTTGGAAATCACTCATAACCATAGGTATAGACAGTCACTAGCCTAACCTCTAGTTCTCTCTTATAAGCTTCTATGCTTAGCTATCTAACTATATAGTAGAGATTCAAACCCTTAATTCCTGTGCTCTCCAGAACAAAAGCTTAACTCCCATGCTACTTTTTGGTGGTAGAATATGTTCTAGAGTAAATAAGTAAAGATTGTGAAGTTAAAAAGGAATAAAGATTTATTAAGAACCTACTATGTGCAAGGCGTTGTGCTAAATATTTTACAAATATCTCATTTGATCATCACAACCACCCTGTGAGGTAGGGACTATTATTAATTTCCCTTTTATAGTTGAAGAAATTGTGCTCGAGTGACTTCAAGGTCACACAAGTAGTAAGGGTCCAAGGCCAGATTCAAACGCAGATCTTGGATCCAGGGTCAAAGTTCCATCCACTGAGCCACTTAGATGCCTAGCTAAAATCATGAAGGAGTTTGAGCACGATATTAATAAGCCTTAGAAGGAATTTAACAATAAGGATTGCCTGAACTGGTGGACAGATATTTGTTTTTAGAGGGATTTTAGACTGAATGTGAGCAGTGGAAGGAGAGATTTAGGTATTAGCCATGTATAGGTGATAGATTTCAGGATGTCAGGATTGATATTAATGTATTTCTGATTAAGAATCTCTAGGGAATTTTCTTAAAGAGGAGGAAAAAAGGAAAAGAGGGGGAAAGAATATAGAAAGATACCATGTTAGGAAATGTTCCAAGAAACATTATTTAACTACATACTGTGTTCAAGACACTAGTCTAGGTTCTGAGGAAGGTTCAAAATTTGGAGAACTTTATGAATTTGGCGAGCAATTCTTATTGCAGAGTCATTAAAGTGTCCAATTTTCAGTTGAAGGATGGGTATTAAGCCAAGAGGACTTGGAGAAAAAGGATATATGGAAAGACGCAAAAACATGGGGTAAAAGAGTGAAATTTCAAAGTTTAGGATTTTGGAAGTGGTACAATTCCAAGGAATGATGAGGTCTAAAGTGTGTCCCATGCCTATGTGTGGAAAAACTGGTTATTATGATTAAGGAAGTGAAAAATTTGAGAAATTGTCTCATCAAAATGGAGTTCTTCATATGATTTTTTTTTCCCTGAGGCTGGGGTTAAGTGACTTGCCCAAGGTCACACAGTTAGGAAGTGTTAAGTGTCTGTAAAATGGAGTTCTTGAGGATGATAGCAGGAGATAGCATGATGAAATAAATAAGAAGGAAGTATGAAATCACTGAGAAATTCACTTGAAGTCCAGGAGATGAGAGCGACATGAATGGCTTAGGTACATTGTATAGACCTCAGAAACAGAAGGATTGATAAGAAAAGGGAGGTTGATGATTGCTTTGAAAGTGGAAGATGAAAGACAGCATATGTTAACCCCACATCCTGGCACGATGAAGGGAAATCAAGTTTTTGTTAAAGAGAAAGATTTAGATGTAAAGTTAGTTAAATAGTTGGGAAATGTAAGGGAGTTTTGACAAAAGAGCAGAGATTCTAGAGGGCACAGTGTATGGAACGGGAGATGGCCATACCAAACAAAGCTGCTTGAGGAAGAATAGAAAATTTCTGAAGAAATTCTGAAGAAAGAAAAAAAATGACAGATCATTGGCATATTATAATAAACTGGTTCTGAAGAAGGGAAATGCTATAGGCAAATCACCTGTCTATAAATTGGTAAATTTGGTTGTATAGGATTAGGACAATGGGAGATAGATTGGTGAAGCATTCTCCAACAATAGGATATAGATTATAATAGTAAGCTCCAAAGCATAAAATCAAAGTTCACAAGATTTTACCTATAGGTACAGTTACTCCACAATAGGTGTAAGACTTCTGGTTTCTTGATCATAGAACTATGCCTAATGGCTAGTCTGAAGAGTCACCTCTCAGAATTCTCATTTCTAGGTGTGACATTGCTGTCGTCCCTTCGTGCTGGCTATGAGGTTCCATCTAAGAATAAGAGCTGGGCCTTTTAAAAAGCATTCTGAAGTCTTATACTTAGGCAAAGCTAAGCTCTTCATTGCCACACCTAAATCACCTAAGAAAACTCAGCACCATCATGCAAGGAATAGCATCAGCTCCAGGATTTCACTGCCCTAAACAGGCATTTCAGGAACTATTTCCTGACATGCAGGTAGACATCTGTGGATAAGCACATAGTTTTTCTGTCTGATAGCTAATAAATAAGACTGCATCCTCTTAAATCCCTATATTATACTTTGGAAATAAGAAAGAATTAAAGCTTGGTGTCCATGTTAGAAGTAACTTTTGGAATTAGTTTTTATTAACGGTTAACTTGACTGGAAGAGTGGAGGCTAGATTAGATGTTGAGGTCCCATGATCAGACAACCATTTTATGATTATGTTCTATATTATAGTTTCCTTTTTTGTTTCTAACTTTGGTTTATTTTTCAATAATTAATAATACTCAATATATTATATATCAACCATAAATAATATATTAACAATGTTGTAAGAAAAAAGAGATGCTCTTATTAGGTCTTTATAAAAGGCTTTCATATGCATTAAATTGAAGAGTTTTTGATATTTTCCTGGATGTCACAAGATCTTTATGACCTATTTTTTTTTAATTTTAGGAAGTCACATCGGTGGAATTAACTGAGAGATTCTAGTGTATTTTTTTTTTTCTGATGACATTGTGGTGAAGGCTTAATAATGAAGAAAAGAAAGCTTAGCAATTGCACTAAAATGAATCTGGCTACTGCAGAAGCACCCATTTTTGTTGCTGTGGCTGCTGCTGTCTGGTTGTCATGGTAGCAGAAGTCCTTAATCAGGAATGTATTAACATATATCTTGACATCCTGAAGTCATCCTTTAAAACTAAATGTGCCATAGTAAATGACAGGTAGAAATAGTTTTCAAAGGACTTGGGGATGTTGTAGAAAAAATGCCCTGATTTGAAGAAAAGAGAAAAAAATAGTTGGAGATTAAGAAAATTATATGGGGGAAATAACCTAGTATGATTAGCTGTTATGTGGGATTTGAATAGTTCTGGATCAACAATAAACCAAAGGTTGGGAAAGACAATATAGGGATATAAAATAAGTATGTCCAACTATACAATAGATCACATGGGAATGTGGGAATCAGTGAGAAGAAGTAATAAAACCAGGGTAATTAGATCAATCAAGATCCAACAGGTCTTCTGGGTAGGAATCTTAGAAGAATCATGTTAAGCAAAGTGAGTATTATTGCTTTTATTACATTTCAGTAAAGGGCACTGGACATGTTTCAGAATTATGAAGCCTGAATCTGGGTTCCATTTCTGAATTCTACTTTTTAGCTTTTATCCTGAGCAAATCACTTAGACTGGGGGTGAGGAACATGAAGAGAGGAAGAAGAAGGAAATAAATATTGATATAATGCCTACTAAATGTCAGGCACTCTGCTAATTGCTTTAATATATTATGTCATTTGATCCTTAACAAACCTTTGACTAAACTGAGGTAGATTGAAGCAAGTGACTTGCTTAAAGTCATGCACTAGTAAGTATCTGAGATTAGATTTGAATTCATATCTTCCTGATTCCAGACCCAATAATCTCTATATAGCTACCACTTAAATATTTCTGTGCTTTGATTTCCTTGGGTATAAAATAGGAATGATGGATTAACACTATCTACCTTACAGCTTTATGTGAGGAAAGTGCTTCATAAATTTTAAACCACTACAAAACTTCAATATAATCATTATATTTAAGTTAAAATGATAAACAGTATTAAGAATTAATTAAAAACATTTATTAAGTACTTATTAGATGCCAAGCACTGTACTAAGTGCTAGGATATAAATACAGAAAGTGAGACAGCCCATGCTCTCAAGGAATTCCCATTCCAATTGAGTAAAGACAATACCTCAAAAATTCAGGTGCAGGAAAGATGAAAAGGTCAGAAAACTCTAAAGCTACAGCTTCAGGATGGGTGAGGAGGTCTAGGGATTATATTGTTGTTATAGATTATTTTTCTGAATCAGTTTTCCACGGATCTTTAAAAGGAGAGCAGCTGGTAAGACTTGATAGTTCTCCATCTTCCTGGAAAGTATAGAATTGGTGACTCCCAATTTATGTAGGACCTACGAACACTCAAGTACCCTGGTTGAGTTCTGAGTGATGGAAAACTGCAGGAGGCCATGATGGGGGAAGTACAACAAGGTGGAGAAGATATTCCTAGTGGTAGCAAGTCTTCTCATAACCTGGCTATGTCAGATGGGCTCTACTCAGAGGTAGCTTGATAATTATTCATTGACTGGCATAAAGCCTGAGTGCTCTGAGTCCTTGGGAGGTAGAGACTATGGACCAGAATCATTTGTAAATATGGTTTCAGAGTCAAACTCTAGTGAAAATTAAAGCTCAGTGTAATGCTCAGGGTGAAATCTTAGACTTTATTATTTAAAAAAAAATCTTGTGAACTCTTCTGTTGAAATTAGATAGTCATCCTTGTTTTCATAGAGTGATTCAATTGGCTGTATACAGTCCCTTCTGAGCCCCTTCATTCCCTCTACACTGCTATTTTTCTCCTTTGATTGTCTAATGATCTTTAATGGAACAACCTGATGTTGATACCTGAGCATTTCTTTGTCATCCTCTGTTTTTCTGTGTTCCTTATAGCCAGGTTTTAGTCTCATTCATCTTTCCATACTTTGATAATGTTCTCAGATTTTCTTACTTTTGGTTTGACTCCTGATTCTCCTCTCCATCCCTCATTTCCAGGATGTCCTTGGCCCTGTTTATATACTCAAGCTAATTCAACGAGACAGAAATTTTACTTTATGGTTTTACCTACATATTCCCTGTGTATTCCAGCTAGTTGTCTTCTTTAAATCCAAGCTTCCTGTGACAATTTATGATAAAAACTACTTTCTTCAAAAGTGATTGTAGAAGCTACCTAGAAGTGAATATGATGAGATGTAATCGTGAGATATTAATTATTCCAACATTTTAAGAGTATACAAAGATTTTCCAAGGACAGATTATAGTCATCTTTCATATAGTATTTCCAAATACATACTTAAATAACAGATTCTTTAAAGGCATATTTAGTAATAACAATACTGCATTTTAAGGCTTACCAAGACCTTTCCTCAATGAATCCTGTGGGGTATAGATAATGCAAGAATTGTTATTATATTTTTCCATTACAGATACTATATTTCAGCTAGAAGTCAAATCTCTCAGGAGTTTCATAGTTAAAAAAAAAACCATGACAATATAAAAATGCATAAAATGCTGTAAATGGAATTGCTTATCTCCATGATGTGGAAGATTTAATCTTCTGCTTTGCCCATAAAAAGGAACCAGGTAGCTGGATCAGTAGATATTAGAGTCAGGAAGACCTAAGTTCAAATCAGCCTTAGATTATTAATTGGCTGTATAACCATGGAAAATTCATTTAATGTCTGTTTGCCTTAATCCACCAGAGAAGAAAATAGTAAACTATTCCAATATCTTTGCCAAAAAAGCCCTAAAAACAGCCTGTATGAAAAAACAAACAAACAAACAAAACATGGAAAATGTGGTCCATGAGATCATAAAGAATTAACTCAATAACAACAAAATATTCATATAAATTCCTTGAGAGTCTTTATGGAAACTGCATAAAAGAATGCCTTCTGTCTTTGCCCCTGTTATTGCCTCCTGTAAATTGCTTCCTCTGTCAATAAATTTAAAGAAGTGAAATGAAACCAGCCACAACCTATCTATCATCCATGGCTTCTCCCAAATCAATGGAGTAGAGACTCCTATCATGCTGGAATGTGTTATTTAGATGCTTGAATTGCATCCAACTTACTATGACCCCAATTGGGGTTTTCTTGCCAAAGATACTGAAGTGATTTGTCATTTCCTTCTTCAGCTCATTTTGTAGATGAGGAAACTGAGGCAAATGGATTAAGTGACCTGCCCAGATGGTAAATGTCTGAGACTAGATTTGAACTCAGGAAGATAAATCTTCCTGATTCCAAACCCAATGCTTTACCAATTGTGCCATCTGATTGTCTGCTGGATTTTGTGGTGATCTGAAAATTATTAACCCAAATAGATATAGCTCCATTTCTAGTTTTGAGTAAGTGATTGGTCCTAACAAACACAGAGAAGATAAAGTGGTAAATATTGGCAAAATAACTACAAGTAATATTTCCAGCATCAGCTCTAACAAGAGAACAGTAATTTCTTAAAAGAATTTTCAGCATAGGAGAATATAGATGTGGCACTTTGGAAATCTGGTTATCTTGTGTAAAACTGAGTACCTTTTGGGAAGGATTTGGTGTCACTGGAATACATAATACTATGTTGACTGTAGTTACCCTAATTTAATAGATGCATAACCATCTTGTGTGTTTTGGAATCTGAGAAGTCATTCTTCTCAGAACAATGAAGGTTGTCAGAACAAGGGAAAATATACAAAACAGATGGGTATGCAACAGTTTCTTGATATCAGTATCTTTCACGGTGTTTCCTTGGAAACTCACTGAGGTTTGAGCTCAAAGGAGAGGACTGATGAAGTCAATCTTGAGTTCTGTGCTCTCAGGGGAAACAAATATTATTATGATGATTCCCATTTTGGTGACAGAGATAAAGAGGCTCATGGATACTGAGATTCTTACTTCACAGAAACTCAGAGGTGGAATAGATCTGAAGGACCAGCTAATGCATACCATACCTGAAGAAAAATTCAGTCCATAATATAGGAGAGGGCTTATCCTTTAAAAAAAAAAGACTTCCAGTGATGGGGAAAAAGAAAACCTCACTAACTCCAGAGGCAGCTCATTCCCCTTTTGAATAGTTTTAGTTATTAGGAAGTTTTATGCTTACATCAAACCTAATTTTGCCTTCTTTGCAGCTCTGATCTTTGGCACCTCATCTATTCCTCTTCCTTATAGTAGGCCATAAAATACTTGAAAACAATTATCTTATTCACCCTCAATCTTTCTTTTAGGCTCAGCATTTCATTCCTTCAATTATTTCCCTCCTAGATCTATTTCCAGCTTCTGAAATTCAAAAGCATCATGCTTTCACCATGGCCTCATCCTAAAATTTACTCAGGGTCGGTGCCTTCTTGACTTTGGAATATACAATGATTCCTATGGTTTTCTTTAACTAAAGGCAATTCTTGTATAGCAACTCTTACCCTTCTCCCATTGATGAGTTTCTCCTAAAGCCTCGATTTTTTTTTTTTTTTGCAGACTACTACCATCTCACTTTCTTTCATTAAACTTGATCTCTCATATAACCTCTGTGATACTCTCTATCTCTGAAATTGCTTTGGCAACCTATATTTAAATGGCAAAAAATCTTTTGTTTGTAAAAACCCAAGACCACTGGATATGTTAATTCCCACACTATTTTCCTACCTCCATTTCCAGAGTGAATAATAAAGATGCAGTAGGTCCCCTCTAAAAGACTGATAATCCCAATCTGAACTATATTTCCAATTTATTGATGAGACTGTCATTTGTGCCCAAATCAAAAGGCTTACTGAACTATAAAGACTAAAATTCAAAAATTTCAACTTTCTCCTCTAACAGATCTTTTTCTAGAGCTGTTATAAAAGGCAGCCAAATTGATCTGATTTTTATTTCATTTATTTAGTTCTTCCTACTATAAGTGGAGGCGCTCATACCTCATGAAAGGCAAAAGGAGGATGCCAGGAGGGAAGGGGAAGACAATTAAGTGACCTAGTTAATCTAACCTTAGAGGGATGGAGAATAGAATTATTTTCAAAGTTGATGTCTATTGAATGGATAGTTTTAAGGGTTGAAGTTCCCTTTTGGACAAAATTGTTACAATATCCTCAGAAGCTTTTTTTCCCCCTTTTCTTTTTTCTTTATTAGGTTCTTTATGACCCAAATGGCCATTAAACTGAATCAGCATCTTAGTTACAAATGTGAGGTGATCACTAAGGCTTTTGGAATTCAGCTGATTCCCAAACCATATTATTCATCATAACCTATTGATGACATTTCAGAGATGAATCCTTTTTGGTAGTTATTTTCCCTGGCCTGATTTAGGGCTCACTGCATGCTCCATCCATTCCTGAGATCCATATTCATAGTTATTCAGCACAGGTTCTTACAGGAAACAGTTGCTGCAGCTAGAGGCAGTTAACTTGGGAAGAATAAGGGATAAAGCAGCAGGTAAGAACCAGCCTATCAAAGGTTCCTTAGAGGAGGCGGATTGTTGTACACATTTCTTTTTCTCCTTTCAAGTCCACATTTGTTGTCCTTCCTTTGTGGAGAGTTCTCCAACTGGGAGGACTGAACTCTCTTGAATAGGGCCTTTCTCTTGTGCTATCTCTAGCTCCCGCTGCTCCTTGTAGTTGCCCCCTCTCACTGTGAAGTCTAAGAAAGAAAACGGACAAAAGACCCAGCAGCAAAACAAGATGGGTCAGTTTGCCTTTCCTTCCCTCCCTTTGAGTCAGTAAAAGAGCTATTTCCAAATCTTACATGGCTCACCTGGGTTTTTATTCACCCAGGCCTTTTTTTAGCCTCATGACTAGTTCTTTAAGCACTAGCCAAAACCTTGTCCCATTTCTGTTGTGCTGGACCTTTTTCTCTACGTCTATCTTCTGCTATCAGAATAGAAATCACCACATGCTCATGGTGGCTTGTGCTTTCTGGGGTAAAAGAGGTTTTAGTTCTTGCAGTGACCCATTAGTTCAGGGATTGTTCTAAACCCAATCTGAAAATAGGTATGAAAAAAGAGGAACTTAGTTCTATTTTCTATGGTTTATATTTTTCTATTTAGTTCTATGAGTTTCTGTGAAATAATACAAGGTAGAGTAAAGTGGTGATTTACAATGTTAATATACCTTTGCCCCATACATTATCCCAACAGACTGAATTTAACCTTCAAAAGACAGGAAAAGTGAAGTACAATTATTAATTGGACTTAGTGTATTATGAATATATATTAACAGGAATTTCTGGACCTAATAAAAATGAGAAGCTTTTTTTGACTCAGTTCAGAATTTCTGTGGTTCTGTGATCTCATAGATGTAGGTATTTCCACCAAGAGGGAAGATTACAGCTCAGCAATGCATTCACTTCCTCCCTGGCTCTTCTTTAGGTCCTTTTTAAAAACTGAAATGTTCTTAATGTTTGAGAATTTTTTTCTAGATCACTTGACATAGTATGAAAGCCACGAAGAATGATCATATTTTTTTCTCCTTCTTCTTAAATCGAGTTCACCTCTTTTTCTGGTTCTATATTTCTTTGATGTTGTCATTATTAAGGCATAGGACTCCAAGGAAGAAAAGCAGCAGGCGGTTTCTATGGAGAGAAGGCCAGCCATCCCCATCAACTGCCAAACCCACTACCAACCACAGGATAGGCAAGCCAGGTTCACTGAAGCAGCAGTAAAATCCTGAGGGAGGGCCAGGAGACAGCATGTGCCAGGCGGATCACTCTTCCCACTCCTAACCACCAGTTTGACTAGCCCATATCCTAATGGAGATAGCCCAGGACCCCAAGAATCTTCAGAATAGGAATGCTTCCAGCTTGGTATCCACAGCCATCATCCTGGGGAAGCAAACCCAGGATCCTTATTACCAAAGGCCTTGACACTGTCAAACGTTTCAATAATAGGAAATGAAAGGAATTTTTCAGTGAAATTACATTAAGGAAGAAGTAATTTGTAAGCCTTGATTCTGTGCCTTAAGGACTATAAGTTCTTTTCATCTCACTTATAGATGAAATCTTCCATGTAGAAAAGTTTTCCATTAGGATGTGAGCTCCTTAGGAAAGGGACCCACATGTGCAAAAATGTGGCAGACCTTCCTTTTTGTGGTGGCAAGAAACTGGAAACTGAGTGGATGCCCATCAGTTGTAGAATGGCTAAATAAATTATGGAATACTATTGTTCTGTAAGAAATGACCAGCAGGATGATTTCAGAGAGGCCTGGAGAGACTTACATGAACTGATGCTCAGTGAAATGAGCAGGCCTAGGAGATCATTATACACTTCAACAACTGTACTGTATGATGATCAGTTCTGATGGACATAGTTCTTATCAACAATGAGGTGATTCAGTCCAGTTCCAATGGTCTTGTGATGAAGAGAGCCATCTACACCCAGAGAGAGAACGTTGGGAACTGAATGTGGATCACAACATAGCATTCACACTCTTTTTGTTGTTTGCTTGCATTTTATTTTTGTTTTCATTTTTTCCTTTCTGATTTTTCTTGTATAGCATGATATTTGTGAAATATGTTCAGAAGAATTGCACATGTTTAACATATATTGAATCACTTCAATCTAGGTGAGGGAGTGGAGAGAAGAGAGCAAAAAAAAATTAGAACACAAGCCTTCATAGGGGTGAATGTCAAAAATTATCCATCTATATATTAAAAAAATAAAAAGCTATAATTAAAAAAAGAAAATGCACCAAAGGGAAGTGGAAAAAATAAAAAAGTTACAACCCTGAAAAAAATGCTTGCTCTTAATTTTTAAAAGATATTACATTTTAATAAGTTTCTATTGGGTCCTATGCTTTCTAGTGTTTTCAAATATGAATGAGTGTTGTATTTTGTCAAAAGCTTTTGTTCTGCATATGTTGATAAAATCTCATTATTTTTGTTGGTTTTGTTATTTGTATTGGTCATTTATGCTGGTGGTTTTCGTAACATTGAAACAGCCCTGCATTCTTAGTATAAATCTCACTGTTCATAGTGCATATTTTCTTCCTACAATTTGAATTCAAATGTTTCATTGCTATTCATGAAGGCAATTTGTTTACAGTATTATTTCTCTATTTTTGTTCTCCTTGTTTAGATATCAAAACTCTATTTTTATAATTAAAAGGACTTTGGGAGGAAAAAAACGTGAGCTCCTTAAGACCAGAATCTGCCTTATTTTTTTATTTCTATCCCCAGTATTTAGCCCATTGCTTTACATAGTAAACACATAATAAAGGCTTTATTCATTCATATCCTCTATGCTTTTTTGGTGTAAAGCATGTTGTTGTTAATGTGTCACAGGCTATTTCAATCCATAATTCTCTCTCCTTTAATCTTCAGAAAACTCGCCGTACTGGTCTATTGTAAGAGATAAGTTGGCCTATTCTCTTCCATTTTGCCTTACACTATTATTTTTCTGGTGAGTGATTTTGAGCAGAAAAACCCTTATTAATCATTGACTGTGTATCAAGCAATAAGCTAAGCACTGGAGAGAAGAATATAAAATCAAAAATAATTGTTGTCTTCATGAAGCTTATATTCTAATAGAGACAGACAGCACCTTATATAGCAATGGCCAGGAAAGAGCAGTTTGATCTGGAAGGTTATAAGTATAATGAACAGGGCCATAGAGGGATAGATTGACAGGTTCCTTATGAATACAAATTGATCAAAGTTCTAGGATTAGGGGAATGGTAGTGGTAGTTGTTTATTTATTTATTTATTAATTTTGCAATTATAATTTTTTTTTGACAGTACATATGCAAGAGGTAATTTTTTTTTTTTACAACATTATCCCTTGTATTCACTTTTCCAAATTTTCCCTCCCTCCCTCAGGTAGTGGTCGTTGTAAATATAGAAAGGATATACGTATAGGACAAAGAAATTGGTAAGGTTGTCAAGAAGATGGCCTGAGAGTAGAGAATGGTGCTACTTGGTTGTGAATCATAGAATCCCACAGTTTTTTTCCCTTGACATTGAAACCAAATTTAGCTAAAAATGTACTAAAAATATAGCTTAGTTTTTGTGTTGATTAAATCTTCTCTACAGCACTGGATCTTGACCAACCACAACTTAGATAGTCTAACATAGTAGAAAATGAAATTTTTACCATTTTGGTTTAACTATCCTTATTGAGAAATCTTCCAACTCTAATATCCATGCATTGGTAGAAAAAAGAAAGCTGGAAAGGAAAAGACTTTCTCTCTTCAGAAAGATGAAAAATTGGTATAATATTTGTAATTCAAGAGAATTAGATTTTTGTCCTAACTCCATTAATTATTATATGAATTTGAACATGCTTTTAACATCAAAGCCTTAGTTTCTCTATGTTTTATATTGAAATAATAACAGCCCTGTGATGTGACATTGTTGTTGTATGTGTTTTATATATATATATAAAATATATATATATGAATATAAAATATATATATATGAAAATGCTATATAAATATGATGTATTAAGGTAGAGATAATAGAGTTAAGAATTCCATTTAGTTTCAATTTGATTTGAAATGAGTCATTCAGCCATTTGTTTGGGACAGTGATAATGAAAAAAAGTATGTTAAGTAGAAACTTTGAACCCCCCAATTAATGGTAATAATTATGCATATTAGTATACATATGCATTTTCATAAAAAGCACTTGGATATATATATATATATATATATATATATATATATATAATGTATAACCACAACAAAATGTCATGTAACAAGATTTTCTAATTTTAATATAAATCTCTACTTTAGAGTTCCTTTTCCAATAACTAGGTCTGTCTGTACCCTCTTGACAAAATTTAATTGCTTGTATTTCTACATGGGAAAAGGAAGCTTTTATTTCCCACTCCCTCTGCTTTCTCTCCCTCATTTAAGTATCCATACTAACCTCAAGCCTCAGAAGATGTGGTTTTATTAACAAGTTACTTTCATCCATTGCTAAATTGACCTTATCATCTCTACTTGCCCTATTCCTGTTCATAATCTACTGAATAGGTACAGAAAGAAATTTCCCAATGTTATTGATGGGGCCCATTTTTTTGTCATCAAAATTTTCTTTTCTTTTATTTTTTTTCCTGGCAATTGGGATTAAGTGACTTGCCCAGGGTCACACGGCCAGGAGGAATTAAGTGCCTTAATCCAATTAAGTTGGATTTGAACTCAGGTCTTCCTGACTTCAGTTGCCACCACTGTACTACCTTCCTGCCACCAGATATCACGTTTCAACTGGGTCCTCACCACAGCATGGTAATCCTCATGCTTTTCTCTTATGGTCCATTTTCCCACAATTTCCATTCTAAACCTTCTTTCCTTTCATCGAGCCATTTGCCTTGTCACCTTATTCTTCATCTCAGTAGGGACTTTTCCTTATACTTTACTTTGCAAGTTGAGTTTATGTTTCAAGAATTGTTTCTTCATACTTTTACAGTTTAAATTTTCTGAAAAGTGCCACCCCCAAACACTGCCCTCGTCTTTTATTCTAATCCCAGATCCTTGTCAAGAGCAACCCACCTCTAGCTAGGTTCTGTATCCCATTTCCTCCCATCTCCTTTCTGTGATTTGATTATTCCCTTACTCTTGCTAGTCTATCTCCATCTGCTACTTCCTTCTCAACTGCTTGCAAATAAGCCCAGATATCTCCAAACCTGAAGATAAAATAACAAAGCCCTTTGTTTTTGCCCTAACCAACCAATCAGGGAGCATTTATTAAATACCTTTCATTTATTTATTTGTTTATATTATTATTTCATTATGTTTATGCACTGAGGATATACATGAAGTAAATAAAACAATCCCTCCTTGAAAAAGATGTATATTCAAATATGGGAGGCAACAGTAGCATATATGAGCATTTACAGAATAAATATAATGGGAATAAATACAAATAAATGCAAAGTAATTAAATAGAAGGTAGTTTGACTTGAAAGGCACCAGCAGTTGAAAAGATTGAGAAAATTTCCACCTCATAGATTGAGTTGCATCTTGAAAGAAGATAATAATAATTAAATAATAATAGTTAGTAGTTACCTAGAGCTTGAGATTTTCATTAAGGCCTTTGAATTTTATCTTCACACTAATGCTGCGAGAGATAGGAACTATTTATTCATATCCATTTTATAAATGAAGAAACTGAATAGAGACAGAGCTTAAGTGATTTTTCCAGAATCATGCAAATACTAAAATATTTGTATTTTCTTCTTTTAATTCTATAAGTTGTATACTTTCACATATTTAACATGTATTGGTCAACCTGCCATCTGGGGGAGGGGATGGAGGGAAGGAGGGGAAAAATTGAAACAAAAGGTTTTGCAATTGTCAATGCTGAAAAATTGCCCATGCATAAAAATGCCTTGTATAAAAAGCTATAGAAAAAATTCTATAAGTTGGATATAAGGAGAGATCATGGACAGTGCAAAGGGGGAAATGGAGAGGGCCAGTCTGGCTAGATCATAGAGTGAAGGAGCGGATAGTGATGTCCGAAGAGGCTGGAAAAATAGTTTGGCTAAAGGCTGCAAAAAGCTTTATAAAATAAACAAAATAATTGATATTTATATTGTAGGAAACATGTAGATATCTACATGATATACATTTTGAAATGTTTAATAGAAATTGGTGATGCAGGATTGAAATTTAAGAGAGAGACTGAGGCTGGATTTATTGATTTGTGAGTCATCCACATTGCAATTTTAATTGAATCATTGGGAGCTGGTGAGATCAATGAAAAAAAAAAAAAAGTGTGTAATCCAGATTCTCCTTTAATGGATAATTATTCAAATTCCACCCCCTATGCATAAGGTTCCCAAGGCCTTTGTTCCAAGTCTTTTCTCTCTACACAGTTTATCTTTGTCATTTAAATTATCTTCCATGGATTCATCTTTGTTCTAATGGCTCCCAAATCTGTATATTAAGATTTTATGTTTCTCCTGAATTTCAGTCCCACATCTCCAATCAACCCTTGAATGTCTCCACTGGGATTTCCCAAACATGTCCTCAATAGAACTCTTTCCCTCTCCCCCCAACACCTACCCATCCAGCCTCACCTGTCAGGTGAATCTGTCACAAAGGTCAACAAACTTGGAGCTATAGGCAAGACTTCTGTTTCTTTTCACATCAGTCAACAACTTCTGAAGATTCTATTTCCACATTCAGCCACCACACTAATCTGGGCCTTTATCATCTTCCCTGAGCTATCACAGTAGCCATAGTTCTGATTTGTCTCCTTGCCTTCTCCCCTCTCCAATCTGTCCTCAACATAGATGCCAAATTGAAATTCTCATAACTGCCCTGATCATGTCACTTCCCTGCTCATGAAGCGGAATCCTTGGACCAGAAAATAGGCTGTGGAGCATGAAACCATTTCAGCGAAGGAACTTCTGCCATGGTGTACCCCTCCTTCACCCCCAGCTGATCAATGAGTGCTTATTATATATAGGAACCCCAACCATGCTTTATTTACTTATTGATTATCTTCTCAAAAGTCACCTATTTTATATTTCTTCTGCCCACTCCCCTTTCTAGTTCTGTGACCATTCTCTCTCTCTCTCTCTCTCTCTCTCTCTCTCTCTCTCTCTCTCTCTCTCTCTCTCTCTCTCTCTCTCTCTCTCTCTCTCTGTATATATATATGCTGTAACTATATTTAATACTTCATGATTACTGAAAATGGGTCCCCTTATGCTGATATCTTTCCAAACCAAGATACCATTCCACTCTACTTGTCTTCCCAATAGAATACAAGCTTCTTGAGAGCAGAGGCTGTTTCTGTTTTTGTATTTGTGTTTCAAACTTTTAGCACATAATAAGCATAATTCCCATTGTCCCCCTGTTTACTCAAGAAGTTTCAAGGATTTCCTGTTATCATTAGGATAAAATGCAAACTCTTCTATTTGGTATTTAAAATCATTCAACTTGTCCTTTCAGAGTGATTCACGAATTATTCCCCCTTACACACTATGTTCCAGGGTAATCAACCTTCCTTGCTCTTCTCTGTACACAACATTCTATTCCCCATTTTTTGCCATTTCACAGCCTGTCCTTCATGCCTGAAATATTCTCTTTCTCTGTTTTGTAGATTCCCTAACCTGACTATAAAACTAAGCTCAGGTGACACCTCATATAGGTGAACTTCCTCTTATTGGAGTTCTCTGCACAACCACTCTGGGATTACTCTGTATATTTTATATGAGTGTGTGTATGTGCAAATATACATGCATACATTATACATACACATACACAAATATTCAGGGATAGGTATGTGTATATATAGATGATGTTTTATCACAGTAGAGTTACCATCTGCTTTCTGTCACCAGGGACTATTTCATTATTGTCTTTATATTGCCCAAGATCTATCACAGTGCCTGGCAAACAAATAAGCAAACAAACAAAAATAATAATATATAAAATGTCAAGCAAGGATAATAATAATGATGGCCAACATATAAAGCATCTTGAGTTTGCAAACCACTTTTTATCCATTAGACACTAAATTTGTGCTTATTGAGTTGAATGAAATATACTCTTTGCCCTATCATTTCTCTGTTTGCTTGTAAGGGACTAGAAAATCTTGATCCAATAAAGCCTTGTCGCCTTAGGGAAAATAAGGATAGGGTAGGGAAGGAGAAGAATACTGATGTAGGCTTGACTGGAATTAACTAAAGCTTTAAATAAATAGTATTTACATAGAATACATTGTAATACTGAAAAGGGGAAAATAATCATATAAAAACAAAGATTATACATACATATGTATATGTATCTTTTTCCCATTGAAGTTCATAGGCCCCCTGAAATCTATTTGTAGACCCCCTTTTTAGGCCATAATTATGCCAACTCTGACACTGCTGGCAGTTCTGTGATGTTCAGAAGTCTTCTGATAAGTTCTAGCATTTTTTAATTTGGTAGAAGAACTAAGTAATGGGGAGAAATTGGAGAGTGAGATAGAAATATTTGAAGATTTTCTGTTGTTGTTTAGTTGTTTTCAGTCATGTCCAATTCTTCCCGATCTCATTAGGAAGTTTCTTGGCAGACACTGGACTGGTTTGTCATTTCCTTCTCCAAATTAATTTATAGATGGAAAAACTAAGGCAAATAAGGTTAAGTGACTTGCCTAGGGTGATATGGCTAGTAAGTGTTTAAGGCCAGATTTAAATTCAGGAAGATGAGTCTTCCTGACTTCAGAAGTAACAGTCTAACTACTAGGCAATCCAGTTACTCTGATTTCATCTCCAATTCATTGTAAATAATTCAATTTCATTCATTCATTCAATATTGAATAAAAAATCCACTTCAAAATAAATTTTTAAAAATTAGAATTCCAAACAAAAGCAAAAATGACTATTCAAATCAATTTTTATTCTCAAATGCAGAAATCATTTAATCAAACCAGAGCTACTAGATGACTGTGTAGACAGACAGTCTTGGGCCCAAAGTCAGGAATACCTGAGTTCAAATCTAGCCTCAGCCACTTACTAGTTGTGTGACCCTGGGCAAGTCTTTTAGCTTATCTTTGCCTCAGATTTTCCATTTGCAAAATGAAGATAATAAGAGCACTTTCCTCCCAGAGTTATTATGAGGATCAAATGAGATTGTAGTTGTAAAACATTTAGCATTGTGCCTTGCATATGGTAAGTGATATGTAAATGCTGATCATTATTATCTCATCTTTTGTAGTGTTGTGGTTCCCTTTAGAAGGTTGGAAAAATCTATAGATACCAGTCTCAAAATAATGTTTTTCAATGAATAAAAATACATTAGATTGCAAAGGAAACCAATTACATTAAAACACAATTATAAAAAATACATTTTTAAAGTTTGTAGATACCAGGTTAAAAACTCTTCATCTAAACATGGAGGAAGAAGATTTACTTAGAAGCTTTTTCAACCAATCAGTGCAAATCTATTGTTTGACATTGCTAAGAGGGAGCAGAATACCAGTATAAAGTCTATTCCCCACTCTCTGAACAGTGTAAATTGTCAGAAAGAGGCTATGCAGAATCTCTTTCCTTTCTTCCCCTGGAAGGACTATCTCACATTTGCTTTCAAACTATGGAAAAAGTGAACTTTATTTGGTCAATTCTGATGAATTCATGCTCTTGTTTCAAATTCAGCAATATCTTTTTCTCCCTTCCACTCCCAATCTATTAGGGGAAAAAAGAAAATTCTCAAGGATTATAAATTATAAATGAATTATCAATCAGTATCAGTGGAGGGGGCTTCCATATAAGCAATTCCCTATACTGATGAAATCACAGGCAGGAACTAAAACTTGTGTAATGCTTGACCCAGAGAATATATCATGCGGAACAGAGAATCACAGAATTTAGACCTGGAAAGAATTTCAACATTGAAGTGTCATGAAAAAGATCAAAGCTTAAACTTCAAAGGGATCTTAGAGGTGATCTAGTCTGACCCTCCATAGGTGAATTCTGTCTATAACATCACTAATAAGTGTTCTGGCATAGGTCAGATACTTCATATAATTGTGATAACTGATTCTGTAAGCTGATATTTTACTGTAGCAATCACTGCCAACTTTGTGTCATTTGTACATTTGATATGTATACCATCCAAATCATTTCAAAGGACAGGAGAAAATTTGGAGTCCTGGACAACAGAGAAATTTCTCTTAATTGATAATGACCCATTAATCATTACTCTTTGGATAAATTTATTCAGTCTGCTGTGAATCCATTTAACTGTCACCATCATCATTCTTCCAATATATAACATATATATATATATATGTATATATATATATATATATATATATATATATATATATATATATATATATATATATATATATATACATATATATATATATGTATATATAAACTTTGACTACAAAAACATTATTGGGACATTTAGCAAATACTTTACTAAAAAGTTTCAGCACCTCTGAAAAGAGATCTAGATTTGCACTGATTGTTGAAAAAGCTTCTAAGTAAGTCTTCCTCCATGTTTAAAGGAAGAGTTCTTAACCTGGGATTTATGAACTTTAAAAATGTATTTTTTATAATTGTGTTTTAATATAATTGGTTTCTTTTGTAATCTTATGCATTTTTATTCATTGAAAAACATTATTTTGAGAAAGGTATCCATAGCCTTTGCCAACCTGCCAAAGGGACCATAATACTACAAAAGATGAGATAATAATTTTTCTCTGAAAAGAGAATATTTCCTTTCCAAAAACTTTGAAATTCAGACTATACAGCCATAAGTGCAAGACATTTTGCAAGGTCCAGTAAATCCCTCCTCTTGATTCACTTGGTAAAACCTTATTTTGAAACTTATTTTCTTAGTTCAGCAAATACCATTTTCTCTATAAATAAGTTCTTTCTAGCTCTGTAAACTTTTTGGTACTTAAAATATTCTTAACTCCTGATTTATCATGTTGTAAAAATTCTCCAAGGACCAGCAATACTTTAGTTTTTATATCAGTCTTGCTTTATGACTGATGTACTTATTCCTTTATTTCCACTGAATGAATGGGAAGGATAAAAACATTCATTTTGTAATTACTATATGTAAAATATCGTGCTAAGTGTTAGACATTCAAAGATGAAAGTTCCTGCTAAAGAGCTTACATTGAACTGAGGGAGACAACACATAGAGAAAGTTTTAGTTGCAAGTCTGATGGCAAGATGCCATAATCCTTAGTGAGTAGTGATAAATTAGATCGTAATACATCTTCTTTTGCTTAATAAAAACATCATTTGTTCTGATGTTGAACCATTTGTTAGTACCTAGAACTCTGGGGTCAATAACCTTCTTTTTTGATTGTTCTATATATGTGGCTGCTGAGAAAGTAGGAGATATAAATAAGTAGTTGTCAGGTCACATCTGTACATATGTTGTTTTCTGGAATGATGGTTATAAGTGCAGCCTAAGAAGCAGGATGGAACAATGAGTCTGGAAGGACAGACATTGCTATTTCTGAGATTTCAAGTTGAGCAGCCCTTAAGTAGCAGGAATTATACAGTTAGTATAGGTAGTAGTGGCAAATGTAGGTTTCCCGTCCAATCACCAGAGGATTGTTCTGTAGAAATTTACCTCTTCCCTTTTTTACTTAGAATACTTAATTCATCAAAAATAATACAACACATTTTTACTGAATTTGTCTAGTATACAAAATTTATATGTTCATCCCAGGAGGACTGCTTTGTTATTTTTATTTTTTGCCTTTTTTTGGTATACCCAGCACTCAACAGCATGCCTGGTATGTTATTAGGTGTTAATGCTTAACGTATTGATGTCTTGCCTGGAAGATACTAGGATTAGTAAGGAACAGCCCTTACTCTAAAGAACTTATAATAAAGATATGATCTTCCTTTATTTTTTAATCTTCCTCTCATCCTACTTTCTAATTTCTTCAACCATGTTCTGTTTTTGTAGATGTATTAAAAATACAGTTCATCTACCATATAGTAGTAGAATTCCTTCTACTTGAAATGTAGTCCTAATTATAACACCTGTTTAGAGGCCACACAAATATCATATGATACTTTAGCATGATAAGCCATGATGAATATTTTTTCTTTGAATAAATTTTCATAAAATTCTGGCAGTTATTCAATCCATAATATGTTACAAGCATGTAGTAGTTACTAGTAGAAATAAAGAATGTTAAAAAAAAATCTATAGAGTAAACAAGAAATGAATAAAACAAGGCGAATGTAAAATAAGCTTGCCACTGCTTCTCCTGTGTATGCCATTTTATTTTGTTCTTTTGTTGAATAGCATTTTATTTTTCCAAATACATGGGATAACTTTCAAAATTCATTTTTGTAAGATTTTTGACTTCCAAATATTCTTTTCTTGCTTTTTCTCATATCTTCCCACTTGCCAAGACAGCAAGTAATCTGATATAAATTATACATGTACAAATAATTTTAAAGTTCTCTCTCTGGATGCAGATGCCATTTTCCAATCTGAAAATTAACTATTGAAATTGTATTGAATCACCACATTGTTGAAAAGAGCCAAGTTCATCATAGTTGATTATCCATAATCTTAGTGTTACTGTATACAATGTTCTGCTGGTTCTGTTTACTTCACTCAGCATCAGTTCATGTGAGTCTTCTCAGGCTTTTCTGAAATCAGCCTGCTCATCATTTCTTATAGTCTATTACATTTATATACCATTACTTATTCAGCCATTCCTCAATTAATGGGTGTCTACTCAATTTTCAATTATTTGCCACTATAAAAAGAGCTGCTACAAGAGCTGCTACAAACATTTTTCCCTTTGGGGATACTTTCCCCTCTTTTATTATGATATTTTTGTGATATAGATCTTGTAGTGAATGTATGTCATTTTAGCAACATTTGAAGCAATATTAAATTCAAAGATTATGGAAAAGCCCCCCACCCCAATCTGAATGAGCAATATATGTAATTAGATTATTAATATCTCTCTAGGCTAGTGTTTTTGGGAAGAAACAGTAATTGGAAGATGAATACTTTAGATAGAAGATTGAAAGGGAACATTCTGATGAACATTACTTATTTCTCCTCTCTCATGGAATTTCAGTGACTTCCTTTCCCATTGACCCTATTCAGAAGCCTACAAACATTCTTTAGTCTCCCCAGTCCTAAAATGGCCTTCTGTTTACCCATACAATCTGTTTTCTATTCTAATCTTTACCTTAAAATTTGGGGGAATACTAGATTCAACAACAATGCCTCCAATTGCCTACCATACCCTCTCTCCTCACATCTTTGATATTTGTTTTCTATTCCCACAACTTTCTAGAAAATGATTTTTAAAGTCACCAATAGCAATTTAGTTGTCAAATTCAAAGGAATTCTTAACTCTATGATAGTTGTAAAATACTGATTACTTTTTTGTGGGTCAGTGGAAAGAACACTGTTTTAGAGTTAGAGGATATAGCAGGATCAAATTTACTATTTTCAATTTATGTGAGTGAGGGTAGGTTGCATAAACTATCTGGGCCTCTGTTTCCTTATTTGTAAAATAGAAGGTTGTATCAGATGCTTTTTAAGATCTCTTTAAACTTGAAATATATAATACTGTAATCCTTCTAAAGTATATCTGTACCTAGGTATCTCAGCAGTAGCTCAGACTCAGCATGCTCAAATCTAAGTTCATAATCCTTCTGCCTAAAGAGCATTTCACTTTTCTCTTCAAGTGCACAGGCATTAACTGATCCATGTTTGAAACTCTTGTTTTAACTTGGCTTTTTCCTTCTTTCTTTCTTGTATCTCTTGCTCTGTCTTTTTTTTTTTTTTTTATTTTGGTTCCAGTCTTGTCTTTTTCAAGATCTCTATTCTGTTTGTTTCTTGCTCTGCTTACTGTGTACTGTAAGTACAGGCTTTCACCTTCTGCTAGGAAAATTTCAATAGCATTCTAATAATTATCTAATATCTTCTTTATGTATACATCTAATTACATTACATCTTGGTTTATAACGCTTCAAAATCCTACTTGAAGTAAAATAGATAATTTCAATCACATTAAATTTAAAAAGCTTTGTACAAGTAAAACAAATGTAGCTAACTTCAAAAGAGTAAGGAAGAACCCTTACTCTAAAGAACTTATAACCAAGAGCCATTATATGTTTTTCCTTGATTTTTAATCTCTCTATTATTCTAGTTTCTGGTTTGTTCAAACCTGTTCTGTTTTTGTAGAAATGTTAAAAATAGGATTCATGGAAATTGAGTGGATAAAGTTATGGTATATGAAAATCATGGAATATTATTGTTCTATAAGTAATGATTAGCAGAATGATTTCCAAAAAGCCTGGAGAGACTTACATAATCTGATGTTAAGTGAAGTGAGTAGAAACAAAAGAACACTGCACATACCAACAACAAGATTATGAGATAATTACTATGATGGACTTGGCTCTTTTCAACAGTCAGGTGATGCAGGCCAATTTCAATAGATTTGTATGCAGCAAGCCATGTGCTTCCAGAAAGAGAACTATGGGGACTGATTGTGGATCACAACCTATTATTTAAACTTTTTTGTTGTTATTTGCTTGATTTTTGTTTTATTTCTTCCCCCCCCCCTTTTTAATCTAGTACTTCTTGTGCAGCACAATAAATGTGGAATTATGTATAGAAGAATTGTACATGTTTAACATATATTGGATTGCTTTCTGTCTAGGGGAGGGGATGGGAAGAAGAGAGGGAGAAAAGATTTTACAAAGGTGAATGTTGAAAACATAATGTTGCACATATTTTGATAACAAAAAGGTATTATTTATAAAAAATGTAGTTCATCTACCATTTGATAGTATCCATATAGTAGTAAAACTCTTTACCTTGGCAATTTAAAATTTAATTCCATGCTACTTTGCCTTTCTTAGCTCATGCTATTCACCTGTATCTTTCATGTGTCCTAACATTTCTACCTTCATGTCATTATTACTCCCTCTTACTAGAATACTCTTCTATCTTCTATTAAAAAGATTCCATTCAAGTGCTTCATCCCATCAGTTGTCTTCTTTGATCATATAATCAGGAATGACTTCTTCCTCATACCTCATTTAGTTTGTTTTGATCTCCTTTATGTACTCTCATATTTTATTTTTATTATATATATATCTGAATACTTCTCATATTGTTCTGTTAGGTTATAAACCCAAAGAGGGCACAGATTATATTGCAGATAAACTTTTTAAAGTCTGCTAAATTTAGTTTAAATGTCAGTCTAATGAGAGAGCTGATATACAGTTCCCTACATAGAAGAGGAGAGTGAATCCTTATTCCACAAAGAGGCTAGGGCATCCTTATTCCAAAAACTCATGCTAATATATAAGAGAAATTCTGCAATCCATAGTTTTAGATCATGCACAAATATACTGTAGCTAATTCATGATGTAGAGTTAGTCTGATCATTGGATGCTACCAGAATCTGGGAGATAGTGTCCATAATTTGATTTTTTGAAATCAGATCAATGAGGAACAAAGTACTGAGAGAGTTGCTTTATCTAATGTAATAGTGCAGAGATGAGAACTTATCTAACCATCAACCATGTCACATTTGAAAGTGACTTTAGGTAAATTATTTAATCTCTTCTCTGAAATGCCAAATGATCGTGGAAGAACTTGATTAACTAATATAATTATTATAAGAAACCAATGAGATTATTTATACAAATGTACTTGGAATTTAAAAGTCCAACATAAACACATTATCTGAGAGAAAAGAAGGAAGAAAATAAGCATTTATTAAACTCCTATTGTGTGCCAGACACTGTGCTAGGTACCATACCAATATTCTCTTATTTGATCCTTTCCCCAAAGCCTGAGAGAAAAATTCCTTTTTACAATTTAAGGAAGTGCAGTTTGCTTAAAGATTAACTAACTTGTCCAAGATTGCATAGCTAGGAAGCATCTGAGGCTCAATATGAATTCAAGTCTTCTTGATTTGAGACTCAGCACTAGGACAGTCTTGTGATTTCATTGGAATTGGTTGTTGCTGTTGAATCATTTCACTCATGTTTGACTCTTTGTGACCCCATTTGGCAAAGATACTGGGGTGGTTGCTCATTTCCTTCTCCAACTTATTTTATAGATGAGGAGACTGGAGCAAATAGGGGCAAATGACTTGCCCAGGGTCACACAGCTTAAGCATCTGAGGATAGATTTAACTCAAGAAGATGAGTCTTCTTGACTCTGTGCTCAGTGCTCTATTTACTCTTCCTCTTAGAGGGATCCCCCAAATGAAGAAACTTACTCCATCAGTGGAGGCCAGTACCTTCTCTGAAATAGTCTTAGAGTTACCTATTACAGAGTGGTTAAATGACTTGCTCAGAGTTATACAGTCAATATATGTCAGAAGCATACCTTAAAGCCAGGAATAAAAACCAGCATACCTTAAAAAGACAGGAATGTCTTCAAGAGCAGTGGTTTCCTCACTGTTCCCTGTTCTGCTCATTATTGCCCTATGAATGTTTAACGTGTGCTCTGATTCTTCAAAGAATACCGTGCTTCTCCTTTTACTACATATACTTTTATGCACATGCACCCTTGAGGAGAGAGATAAACATCTGTTGGAGGGAAATCTTCTTAGTGCCCTCAGGTAGTGTTGACAAAAAAAAAATAATAAACACATGGCAATAGCCATCAAAAGGCTTTTTCTGAAGAATTTCCTAAGCCAGTTCTGATCTTTGACATTGCTGTCCTTTGTTGCTACCATGTTTGAAAGATACAGAGATGGGATAGAGACTAAAAGTCATGATGAAGGATCTAAGACATTCAGATGAGCAGTTATGGTATAACATTGAATGCTGAGTCAAAATATCTTTATCCCCAGAGAGGCTTGGAGAGATTTATATCAACTGATGCTGAGTGAAACGCGTAGAACTAGGGGATCATTATACACTTCAACAATGATACTGTATGAAGATGTATTCTGATGGAAGTGGATATCTTCAACATAGAGAAGAGCTAATCCAATTCCAGTTGATCAATGATGGACAGAATCAGCTACACCCAGAAAAGGAACACTGGGAAATGAGTGTAAACTGTGAGCACTGTTTTGTTTTGTTTTTCTTCCCAGATTATTTTTAGCTTCCGAATACAATTCTTCCTTTGCAACAACAACAACAAAATTCGGTTCTGCACATATATATATATTGTACATAAGATATACTATAAGATATTTAATATGTATGGAAATGCCTGCCATCTAGGGGAGGGGGTGGAGGGAAGGAGGGGAAAAACTCAGAACAGAAGGGAGTACAAGGGATAATGTTGTAAAACAAAAAAACAAAAAAAACAAAAAAAAAAACAAAACAAAACTACCTATACATATGTACTGTCAAAGAAAATGTTATAATTATAAAAATTAATTTAAAAATGTTCAAAAAATAATCTGTATCCCAATTCTGGGGTTCATACTTACTTTACAATTTCTGTGACTTTAAGAACATCTCTTAATTTCTGTGAGCCTCAAGTTCCTTATTTGTAAAAGAAGAGATTGAATTAAATGGTATAGAAATTTCTATTTAGTTCTAAATCTGTGACTCTTTCTTTCTTGAAAAAGAAATGAAATCAAGAGAACTTGCAAATGAATTGGATTTACATGAGGCAGAGCTGGAGGAAGCCATCAGCACCATTGTCTCCTCCAGAATTATTCAGAGTCCAATAGCAAGACATAGGTCAGGACAACTGGTGATGGGCCCACATGCAACGAAAGATCTTGGCCTTTTTAAGATGAGATAATATCCATTTAGTAATTGAAGGCTAAATAAAAATTGAGGAAAAAGATGGCCCAGTTTGCCTTCTCAGAAGAATCAATCTTAGAGGTGAATTGTAAATACTTTTATTGACTTTTATTTTTAAATGAAATATAAAGAGGATTTGGCAGCACCCAAAATGAAAAGGTGGGATTATGAGCTTGAATAGGAAAAGACTTGTAGTCAGTTAATCAGCAGACATTTAGATAGTGTCAACTATATGTTAGGTACTAGGGGCATAAGCAAAAAAGGATCCTTCTTTTCAAGGAGTTTAGTGGAAATAATATATGTGCATAGACACACATTATATATGCATTCCAATGCATATGGATAGATAGTAGAGAGACAGAGAGAGAGACAGAGAGAGAGAGAGAGAGAGAGAGAGAGAGAGAGAGAGAGAGAGAGAGAGAGAGAGAGAGAAGAGAGAGAGAGAGAGAGAGAGAGAGAGAGAGAGAGAGAGAGAGAGAGAGAGAGAGAGAGAGAGAGAGAGAGAGAGAAGAAGAAGGAGGAGGAAGAGGAGGAGGAGGAGGATGTCAGTGAGGGGGGAATCAGGAAGCACTTTATAAAGAAAGTGGTTCTTGAACTGAGTCTTGAAGGAAACTGAGGGGCTCTCTGAAACAAAGATGAAAAAGGAAGCATTCTAGGGATGGGGGACAGCCAGTGAAAAGGCACAGAAATGACGTGTATAAAATATAGAGAGCACGAGAGGTATGAAGTGTGAGAAGAGTGAGGAATGAAGTCCAATTCCACCAAATTCTAGCATGAAGCAAAGAGATTAACATAAAATAAAATGAGAAAGATAGATCGGGGACAAATTGTAAAAGACATAAAAAGGAAAAAAAAAACAAGCAAAGTTGTTATTTTATACAACAGGCAATATAGTGAGACACTGGAGTTTATGGAGGAAAGGGATGATATGGTAGTTGTGTGGAAGATGAATTGGAGAGGAAAGAAACTTGGATTGGTGAGACTAATTCAGAGGTCACTGTAAAAGACTGCAGCACTTAAATGAATGATTTGCATTTAATATTTACCCCCCTCCTCTCCTAGCACAATTGAATATCTTTAGTGTTCATTTTTGAAAGCATTGTCAGGAATAGTCTATTAACTGTGAAGTAAGAAAGGGAAAGAAATGAACTAATAAATAATACCTTCAAGCTTTTTTGAAAGAATACTTGGTAAAAATAATAACAAAATAAGTTTGAAGTAAAGAATAAGGTTTGCTAAATAAAAAATATGGTTTCATAAGGAACCAATTCTGTCAAACTAATTTAATCTTCTATGACAAAAGTTACTGGCCTAGTAGATGAAGTGGAATGAATAAGTGTAATCTATCTTGATAGTAGTACAGCTCTGTATTTGGTACTACATAATATATCCATTAATAAAGGTGAAGATGTGTTTTAGAACATTGATTCCTGAAGGGTCTTATTAAGAAAGCTGTTAGCAGTCGATTATTGTTGACCTAAATGTGTGATGTAAAGGATCTTTTTTTTGGATTCAGCTTTACTTATCATTTTCATCTCTCACTGAATAAGAGAAAAAAAAATCATGCTCCTAACACTTGTATAAAATAGCTAATGAGGAAGGTAAAGAGGTGGCCAATACATTTATTAATTCATTTAACAACAACAAAATTATTTGAAAGACTATTTTGTGCAACATACCGTCTTACCCATTAGAAAACACATAAAGATGAATTAGACATAGTACTTGTCTTCAAGCTTACAGATTATTAAAAGAAAAAAGTATGCTCATAAATAAAAGAACACAAAATTCAGTTATTGGAAAATAAGAGATCCCTCTTAATGCTAATCTCTTCCTTCAGTTATTTATCTCCGATTTATCCTATATATGTCTAGTTTGTATTAGTTGTTTGCCTGTTGTCTTCACAATTCAAATATGAGCTTCCTGAGAAGAAAATGCCTTTTGCCTTTCTCTGTATTCCCAGGGCTTATTCTAGTGCTTGGCACATAGTAGGTGCTTAATAAATGCTGATTGACTTACTGAAGAGGAAAATATAATGTTCATAAAATACATAAAGTCAGAACCAGCAAAGGATTCTACTTCCTAACACCTAATTTTAGAAATGAGGAAACTGATGTCCAGAGAAGTAAAATTACATGCTTACAATAACAAAGCTAGAAAACAACAGAGCCCTTGCCAGGATTCAAGACCTCTAACCACAGATTCACTGCTTATTCCTCTGTGCCTCACCTTATCTTTCACAGAAATCACTTTAATCACTTTAGTTTTTCTTTGTTTTATTCTAAACTTAACAAACATGTTTCAACATAAAATGTAGTAAGATTTTTGTTTTGTTTTGTTTTTTTGGGGGGGAGGAATCTTATTTCAACTCCCATTCGTACTAGCATGTTTCCTCCCCATCAAGCTGGTGATATCCATGAAAGATAGTAGAATCCTTCTTTTGTACCTTATTTTTAGGGTTATCGTGTGGCTCAGCTGAGATAATATTTGTAAAGTGTTTTGCAAGATTTAGTGTCACGTAAATATGAACCAAGAAAAATTATAATCTCTTGAATTAAAGGTATGAGTGAAGATCTCCATCCAGGTAGAGATGTAGAGAATGTATTTGCAAATATGAATATTGAATTTAAAAGAGTCCTAAAAGGAAATGAAGATAAAGGAATCATTTACATGGAGGTGATAATGTAGACACTGGTCCTAGTGGTTAGTTGCAATCTGAAAGCATGAGAATAGATAGCTCACTAAATTAGATGCTCAGGAGGCAAGATTGTGCAATACTTACTTTAAAAAGGGCTGGACCAGTTATCCATTATTTTGCTTCTGACACCTCTCTTAAGGAGGATGATCCTCAACCTGGAAAGGCATATAAAACATGATCATAAGATTTAGTGTTAGAAGGTATTTTAAAGATTATTAATCTACTTCCCTCATTTCTCAGATGAGTAACTGGAGGCTTAGTCAATTTAAGTGACTTGTTCTGGGTCACCATAGATAGATAGTCACCAGCATTCAGATCCAGATTGTCTGAGTCCAGATCTACTCTTAACATTTTGATATGCTGGCTGGTTAAAAAGGTGAGTCCTCCTTTCATACATTTATTGCATAATTTAATTCATCATTTTGTATATTTTTTTCCTTCTTGGGACTTGCTGCTTCAACTTATATTTCTGAAAGTTTTGCTCATGAGATTATCTATGTTACAGAATTTATTGTTACTTTTTAAAAATTTAATACTTATTTTATATGTTCAGAGAAGGGAGTAATAGAAAGATTGAAGGTGACCTAAGTGTGTTTTGGAGCTACTACTTCTGATCTCTACCAGATGGGAAGCTTTTGTAGGACTTCATGGAGTAAAAATGGGTGGGTTTTCCTTCTGGCCCCATTTGTGTGAGGGTAGAGAAGGAGGAAAACCACTTGGTTTTGGTGGGGAAGAAAAGCATCCCCTTATCTTTAAGAAAGGAAAGGAAATAGAGGGTGGGGCTCATGATCAAGAAATCTTATAGTTTTTAGCCAGTGGTACACTGAAATTGGTGGGAATAGAGGATTGACAAATAGAGATATTAGAGATGCAGTCAAATATATATGAAATATCAGATAAACATATAGGAAATATAAATTGGAAAAAGGTTTCTTTATTTAATAAATGTTCGTGGAGGAATTCAATAGCAGACTGTTGGGAAATGGATTTAGAACCATAATTCACCATGTATCTCAATAAATTTTTGTCAGGTGAGAGACTTAATCATAAAAACATACATAATAAAAAGGTGTGGGAAAATTATATCTTTTATTTATTTTTCATTGTTCTAGAAAGATTTTTTTACTAACAAAAAGAATAAATTATTAGGGATAAGATAGATGTTCCCAATTATGGAAAAAATTAAAAACTGTGGAACACAAATATGGTATAATGAAAGGAAAAATTAAAATAGCATATTGGGAAAAATTTAACAGTAATTATAACAGGATAAAACAACATAACATCTAAACTTAAAAGAGTAAAAAAATGCACAAAATTAGATTGTAATCAATAAAAAATAAACAAATGATATGAATATGCTTCAAAAGAGGAAACTTATATGATAAAAATATTGTTTGATTTTTTCTACCTACTAATGACCAAAGAGATGCAAAGAACAATGACTGAGATCTCCCCTTCACACTTATCAAATTGACTAAAACAATATAAAACTCAGCATTAGTGGGTTGTAGAGACAAAGGTACACTTTAATAGTGTGTGGAATTGCAACCTCACAGAATCTTTTTGACATCTCTCAAAATATAGTAACACTTACAAATATAACCACACCATTTGTTACAATAATTCCATTATTGAGAAATTACCAAAAATGTCTTATAAGGAACAAAATGAGCGACTGCTATTTGAAAACTTTTAAAGTAACTATTTGTAATTACAAAAACCTATATGTCTAATAGTAGTAGAATGGTTGAATACATTATTGTATATTAATGTAGGGAAATGTTATAATGCAAATTAAATGAATATACATGAGGAATATAAAAATATGAAAAAGAGAATTATGAAATAATGCAAAATGTGGAAAAAAAGAGTAGTAAAACAACCATGCACTCTGATCATATACGGTGAAAACTGAACAAGAAAAATTGGACAAACCAAGGACAAACCTCATACAGAGAAAGTAGGGGTTGTGATATTTATGTTATAAAAGATCTTATGAAACTTATATATTGGATTTCATTTATTTAAATATACATAGCAAATCATTTAATTAAATGAATTAATGTTCCATTTTAAATTAATAATAAATGATTAAAAAATAAAAGAGGTCCGTAAATTTTACAAGCAAAGCATTCATTCTAAGAGGCTTAGGGAGAAAAAAAAATCATTTCCAAATGAGATCTCAAAAAAGTTTGAAGAGGAGGTGTCTTTTGAATTGGAACTTGAAGAATGGGTAGGATTTCAATCAGGAAAAGTCTGGGCAAGTGTCTTCTAAGACTATAAGAATTGGCATGAATACCAGCATCATCAAATTAGGAAATATATGTAGGTGATTGGGTTAGCAGTCCATGCTACCTTTGGCCAAAGGCATGTGGAAGGGAAAATTGTGAAGTGAAATCAAAAGAATGGGGTGACTCCATCCTGGGGTCCTTGGATGTAAATAAACACATCAATTGTTACATAGACATAGTTTTAAAATTGTGATGAGATAAAGAAATTGAGTAATTTCTCCTGTATATTTACTTTTCCTACAGTTTCTTGCTTAAAATATGTGGTACCTAGGGCACTTTCTTCTTATACATAGTGCTCTATAATTGTTATCCTAGGTTAAATAAACTTTTTGTGTACAAATTGACTCCAGAAGATAACTCCTAAGCTTCTACTGCCTTATTTACTTTTTCTCTAGTTAGCGAAAAGACAAGAGTAATTATATGTTAAAGATTTAATAAAATAGTAATAAGATTTGCAGTAGAACATTCCTTCCACAACTCTAGTGCTCACTCTTCTGAACACACAGACATAGACACACACAGTCAGTTGGAAGATATGCCTAAGGATCACATATGATAGACTTATATATGGGGGTGGGGAGAAGTAACATCTCAACACAGGAGGTTATGTTCAGGGAAAACTTACATAGGTTTTCCTGAAGTCTCCTTCTGATTTCATCATGATGCTCTTGATAGGGTCTGTGCTTTAATTAATGGTCACAATTCCTCCACTGGGTGTGTCTCTATTTTGGTCCTTGATGTTCTTAGCTGAGTGCTCCTGTAGTCAAATAATTTTTTTGTGAGGTTTTGCTCCCTTTCACTCTTTTAAATTTATCTCTTCAGAACCCAGCAAGCCAATTCAGTTTCTGAGGGTCAGAGTGTGGTGGCTAAGAACACCTTCCTGATAAAGGCTGGTTGAGAGGTCTTTTGCTATAGCCAGCACACCCAGTTTTGTATTTTTTAAGCCAGATAGAGTGTTCTTAGATTATATTAGATTTTTTGATACCTGAGTAATGGGTAAAAATCAAAGAGTTCTGCTACAAATAACTATATAATTTTGAGTTAGATGCTGTTTGTTATTTCCAAAATCCTCTTTAGGTTAGTTGTAAATGAATTTGAGTCAGAACAGAAGAGTATTCTTCACCTAACTACCTATCTGCATCATTGTATGTATATCTCTCAGCAACAAAGTTAATTGCTTTTGTATTATGTATTAATCAATGAAAAATCTGTCTCCTGACATGTATTAAAAAAATCTTTCTGATTAAAACTCAAAAGATTTAAGTATTTTTATCAATACATGAACTATCCCAATTCCAGAGAAGTGATCTTGATGAATGCTATGCAAATCCAGATAGAAAAATAAGGTATTCAAGATACAGGGTAAGACAATACTGTTTTTGGACATGACTAGCTATTGTGGGAATTTGTTTAGCTTGAATATGCATATTATGAGGGTTTTGTTTTTCTCTTTCTTTTCTCAATGGAGTAGGGAGAGAGAAGGAGAAAAACTTGCTAATTGAAAAAATAAAATTTACTTTAAAAAATCCACTGGAGTTCTGAATTAGTGATATGTTAAGTATAGAGTATTTTTAAAAAGTAATTCAGATTTTATACATTGTCAAATCTACATAATTTTCTTGAAAATTGAAAGAAAAAGTATTGCTGAACAAAGATTATTTCTGGTGTTTGCTATATTGGTTGTAATTAGCAGATAAATTATATCTAAATATTTTTAAATTTTCCCAGAGCACGTTTTAACAGATAAATATCCCTCCTACAAATTTACTTTTACCTTGAAATTTTTTTCTAAGATACTTTCTTTATGGTTCTTGCAAAGGATGGCTTCAGCCTAGATACTGACCAAATTATTAGTTTCTGATAAAACAGACAATTAAGGAGATTTCTTTTTAGGATAAAATTCCCTAAATACAAGCCAGAAAATTTGGAAAGATTTCAATTAGAAAGCTTATTGGAGATAATTATTTCCTTCCCCACTTTGAAGTGTGTAGAAAACTTGGGTTTTTCTCCTATTTTTGATTCAAAGCCTATTTGTAGAAGAAACCATTTCTAAAACTAATTCTTTGCAAGAGGAATTCACATAACTAATAAAAGACAAATGCTGACATTCTACATCTAAATAATTTCTACCCTTTTTGAATATGCCTTTGGTATATTTGATATAATCAGGAGGTAAAACAACATCACTAGTAAATTTCATGTTTCACATTTGAGGGCTTGGTATTATGATTCAAGCTATGTAAAATAAAGTAATATATTCCTTCTACAATAGTAACAAATAAGATTAATGGAGTAGGCTTTGCAATCTGTAATTTTAACTGTAGGAATTCTGTTTGTCAGAATTGTACCAGCTTTTTTAAAATACAAAAGCAGTATAATAAACCCTCAATCCTTTCTTTTCCAATAGATTTTTAAGAATTTCATGGAGATTGCAATTCCTGAAGTACCACAGGAAATATTGGGCATTTGATTTTTTCTTATTATTTCTTGTTATGGTTGACCAGAGGAATTCATTGTTTTAATCTGCTTAAATTAGAAACCCAGAACATTATTTGGAACAACAGCTAAAAAACAAAAATAAAAGTGCTTGACCATTCCCCTCTTTTCTTATTCTTCTTTTAAAACAAAACCCCAGGAATAAAAACCTTTAATTGAATGCAACTTTGTTGGGATGCTAGCAATTACTGACCTTTTTTGAAATATTAATTTTTTTCATCATTATGACAGAAATTGGTTGAACTAACTGCAGTTTAATATCCTTCCTTGAGAGGTACTACAATGTAGCTGGAGAAAAAACATAGACCATAGAGTCTGGTAGGAAAGGTGTAAAGTGCTGAAATTTGAAGTCCAACTTTGCTGATTGATGCTTGTATGACCTTGGACAGCTCTTTTGCCTTCTTTAAATATTGGTTTTCCAATTTCTGGAGAAGGGGAGAATGGTGGTGAGCTATCTCACAAGCTTCTTGTGAGAAATTGCTTCTGCAAGACTTGATTTGCTGTAGCAAAGTGAGATTATTGTGCCAAATAGTACTAGTGAACTTTCCTTATGATAAACATCTTCCTCTTTGCTTGGGAAGATGGAGTGCATGCAAATGAATTAAAGAGGGACATCTTCATATCTTAAAAGTTTTCCTAGGGTTGTCATGGGGAAGGGGAGAGGGTTATTAAGATAATTTTAAATGACATTTCTATTTTACTTTAAATTATTCAAAGCACTTTGAATTTATAATTTTATTTGAGCTTTACAAAAACCTTAGGAGGTAGTTGCTACAGGTATTATCATCAGCATTTTACAGATGAAAAAACTGAGACCCTGGGGGAAAACAGTGTAATTGCCTATGGCCAAATAGCAAATGTAATAAATGGGATTAGAACATATGTCTCTCCTTACTTATATGTTCAACTTGTTCTGCCATATTTGACTTCTGAGGACAGAACTAAGGACAATGAGTGGAAATTGCCAAAAGACAAATTTAGACTAGATGTAAGGACAAATTCCTGATGATTACAGCTGTCCCAAAGTGGAGTCAGCTGCCTCAGGATGTAGATATTTCTCTCTCTCACTGGACGTCTTTAAGCAAAAGCTGAATATTTTGTAGAGTATGTTGCAGAGAAGGTTCTTATTCCTGCCTTGCTGAACTCTGAAATTCTGGGATTTAATAGTTTTAAGTGTCAGGTGGGAGCAATGAGCATTATTTTCACCTGAGCATCTCTATGTTTAAAAGTATTGTCTCATTTTGCTCATGGTGGCCATGTGGGATCAGTAGGGTAAGTATTTTCATTCCTATTTTGTAGGGGTAGTGAGGCTGGGGATCAGGAGAGTTCTTGACTTTCCCAGGGACATATAAGTGATAGATTTAAGAGTTGGAAGAGAACTTAATGGTCTAGTCTAACCCCCTCATTTTATAAATGAAGAAAATAAGGATCAAAAAGATACTTTATCTAATGCCCTTTAGAAAGAGGTAAAGCAATGTCCTTGGATTTAGAGAAGACAGTTGTATAAATGCACTTCATTGAGTTGCAAATTGGTCCAATCATTATGGAAAACAATATATAATTATCCTTAAAATAGTGACTCAAATATTTGTAATCTTTGATTCAGAGAATCCATGAATAAGCACATACCTATAAGAGATCAGCAATAGAAAGAACGGTTCTGTATATAACAAAATGTTGACAACAGCACTTTCATAGTAGGAAAGAACTGGAAACAACGTGAATGGCAATCAAAGAGGGAATGGCTAATCAAATAGTTATATATAACTATAATGCCATATTATTACAATGACATTCAATCAATAAATGTTAAGTGCTGAAGACCAAAGAGAGATAGTCCCTGCCCTTGAGGAGCTCATAATTTAATGAGGAAACATTATAAAAACAATTATATACAAATAAGCTATATACAAGATAAACAGAAGATATCTAACTGAATGACAGTAGAATATTTTAAGATAACTTTTTATTGACAGAACATATGCATGGGTAATTTTTTACAACATTATCCCTTCCACTCACTTCTGTTCCGACTTTTCCTTCCCTCCCTCCATTCCCTCCCCTAGATGATAGGCAATGAATGACAGTAGAATTAAGAGGAAATTGAAAATGCTTTCTGTACAAGGTAAGATTTTAACTGGAATTAGGAGATAGCCAGGTAGACCAGGAAGCAGGACGTTGTTGAATTGGCTAAACTTGTTTTTTAAAAAATAATTATTTACTTTGTTGCAAAGAAAAGGTTGATGATGAGAGAAGGGAAAAGGAACAAGCATTTATTAAGAGCCTATTTCATAAGAAGTACTTGCTCACACATATTATAAATATTATTTGGTCTTCAAAATAAATTGGTGATATTAGTATTCCTATTTTGTAGTTGATGAATTGAGGCAGATAGTTAAGGGTCACAGAGCTAGTAAATCTCAAGTTATATTCAAATTCAAGTTTTCTTTTTTAATTAAAGCTTTTTATTTTCAAAATATATACATGGATAATTTTCAACATTCACTCTGACAAAACCTTGTATTAAACATGTGCAATTCTATACATATGTCCACAAATATGAGGCTGAACAAGAAAAATTAGATCAAAAAGGAAAAAAAAATGAGAAAGAAAACAAAATTCAAGCAAGCAACAAAAAGAGTGAAAATACCATGTTTTGGTACACATTCAGTTCCCAGGTCTTCTCTCTCTGTGTGCAGATGGCTTTCTTCATCACAAGACTGTTGGAACTAGCCTGAATCATCTCATTGTTGATGAGAGCCATGTCCATCAGAATTGATTCTAATATAATATTGCTGTTGCTGTATACAGTGATCTCCTGGTTTTGCTCATTTCATTTAACATGAGTTCATGTAATTCTCTCCAGACTCTCTGAAATCATCCTGCTGATCTTTTTTTTTTTTTAATAAAACAATAACATTCCATAACATTCATATATCATAACATATTCAACCATTCCCCCAATTAATGGGCTTCTACTCATTTTCCAATGCTTTGCCATTATAGAAAGGGCTGCCACAAACATTTTTGCACATGTAGGTCCCTTTCCCTCCTTTATGATCTCTTTAGGATACAAATTCAGTAGAAACACTGCTAGATCAAAGGGAATGCACAATTTGATAGCCCTTTGGGCATAATTCCAAATTGCCAGCCAAATGGTTGACTCAATTGACAACTCCACCAACAATGTATTAGTATCCTAGTTTTCCCACATCCCCTACAACATTCATCATTATTTTTTCATGTCATGTTAGCCAGTCACAGAGGTGTATACCTCAGAGTTGTCTTAATTTGTATTTCTTTGATCAATAGTGATTTAGAGCATCTTTTCATATGACTAGAAATAACTTTAATTTCTTCATCTGAAAATTGCCTGTTCATATCCTTTGACCACTTATCAATTGGAATTTTTGTAAATTTTATATAATTTTTATAAATTTTAATCAATTCTCTATATATTTTAGAAGTGAGGCCCTTATCAAAACTCTTGAATGTAATTTTTTTCCCAGTTTATTGCTTCCCTTCTAATCTTGTCTGCATTGGTTTTGTTTGTACAAAAACTTTTAAATCTAATATAATCAAAATTATCCATTTTACATTCAATAATGTTCTCAGAACTCAATCTTCTTTACTGCAAGCCTTGTGCTTTAGCCACTTGCCACCTAGATGTCCAAAACATGAACAAACAAGAATGGAAACAGGGCTATATTCAGAAAGAGGCTATATTCTCCTGAGTAGGGATTGTTTCATTATTTGCACCTATGTAGCAAGTGCCTAGCACTGTGCTAGATGCTTAATAAATACTTGCTGATTAGTTTATTGTGAATGGAAGAGTAAAGGTTTAGGTGTTGGTCTTGTGTCTCTGGGATCAATCACAATCAATCATGCTGAATCTCTAGGTTATTTGATATGAGAGCACTAGAGATAGGAATAGGAAGATATACAAAGGTATATTGGTCTAAGTCTTTACAGGAAAGTCTGTCTGGATTAAGGAATCATTTATACACTTGATAACAAGCCAGAGAAAATTGTGCAGAGGAGGATATGATGAGCAAAAGCATGGATGCCAGCCAAAGCACATAAATAGACTGAGCAATCCAGCATGGTAGGGAGGTAGGGAGGTGAGTGGGTAAACCACATGGGACTGTGACTGGCTAGTTAGCTCAGCTACTTATAGCACTTTCCTAATGAGGATAAAGTCATGTTTCATTTCTATGTAGATCAGTAAGTTTATCTTCTTCCCTAGCTAACCATTTTGCAGATGGGTCCTTTTGCTCATGAAAGGGAATGAATGAGAGAATAGGACCTTGTCTATACCTTCAAACATATTATTTTCCATTACCTTAAAAATATGTGATTTTCACTGATGTAGCTATTTTATTCAGTGACATAAATCATCATTCTATTATATCCTAGTAGAATGTCTTCATGGATTTCTGTGTGTAAAACAATTTTCCTCTAGTTACCGGCTTCTGATGGTAATACTCTCAGAACTTGCTGAAGGCTGCTCTGTGGATAATGTACATTTGGTCTTTGTGTCCTTATTTGAAATTCAGTAGTATGTAGCAAACTTTGCACTGGCAGAATTTCAATCTAGCTTCAGTCTGCATTTGTACTTTGGCTTCCTCTCCCTTCCAAGTTACCACCTGCAATACAAATCTTCCTCTTGGGCTTCCCTAGATCACTTATTTGCCCCAAGTACATCTTTCTACCTATTTTATTTAATTTAAGTTCTTTCTACCCTTCCTAACCCTAAAATTCCCTCTTGTCTCCTTTGGGGGGGGGAGCTTCATCATCCTTCAAGCTTCAGAAAAATTTGTCTTTTTGCCATGAGGCTTCTCTTGATTACCCCATCCTATACCAATCTCTGCCTAATCTAAAATAAACAGTCCTTATCATTTGGCATTTAATTATGTTACATTCTATGTTAAGGTTTTTGATATGTCATATAATCTCCCCCTTCCCATCAACTATATTATGAAATTCTTAATCACAAATTGTCTATCAAAAGCCATCTGGCCTAGTACTCTCAGTTGACTTCATTATGTTATCTATTTGGCTTTACATGAAGTAGACATTAAAATACTGATGACTATATTTCTTTTTAAAAATACTTATTTTTAAAAATACTTATTAAATACTGATGACCATATTGTTTTTTTTAAGCTAGGTAATGAAAGAAAATAGTGAAAGATGTTAAATGAGTTTAAGTAGTCTAACCCATATATATCATCTCATTGAATTTTGGAGAGAAAAAAACAAACTTGTAGATATGATCACTTAACTGTTGTCTGTGATCTTTGAGGGATAATGTATATTTAGAGAGGACCTAGGGGGAGATGGGCAGATGTCTTGAAAAAAGAGGGAAGGAGATCGCTTAGACAAACTACATACCAATTCATGCTATCCTATCCAATTTGAAAATAAATTTAGAGCAATGAATGTTTTATGAACATTTACAAATTGAAGCAGTGATAATTAGGAGTTATGTCTTCACCAAGAATATTAAAATAGTCTCATTTCTTTGTGTGACTTGGAGAGATTGGTGAAATGCTATATATGTGTTATAACTAGATCCTAACAAGATCTTCGACAAATGCTTAAAATCATATGGTGTATGTCATAGAATCGTACAGGGTCATAGATTTAGGACTAGAAATGTCACTAGAGGTCACTGAGTCCAAGCATTTCAGAAAAGAAGGAACAACAGTTTGAAGAGATTAAATGACTTGTAGAGGGTTATGTAGGCAGTAAAAATCTGGGGCAAGACTCAAATCTAGATCTTTCTGACCCCAAGTCAATGCTCTCTCCACTCTATCACTCAGTCTTTGACATCTTAGTGCTAGAATAGGAATTCAGGTTTCCTGATTCCAATTTCATGCCCTTTCCATATCATTTAAAGATCTAAGGGATCTTCAGCATAGTAGAGAAAAATTTAAGAACATCATTGGTATTCTTCAAATTTTTTAAATCTTCCAAGTGGAAGCAGGGTTAGATTTGTTTTCTGTGGTTCTAGTGCTGCTGTCTAAAATTTTCATTTGGGACAAATGGATAGAAATCTCAAAAGCTTTTGGCAAGTTGAAAATTAGTATAGCTATTCTAGTAAATAATTTGGAATGATGTCCCAAAAATTATTAAACTGGGCATATTTTTTGACCTAGCAATATCATTATTAGGCTTGTATTCCCAAGATTTTAAGAAAGATGAAAAGAACCTATGTGTAAAAAGTATTCATTGTGAGTTGTGTGTATATATGTGTGCAGGTATGTGTGTGTCTGTGCACGCATATGTGTGCATGGAGGTATGAGGTGATGGTAGCATAGAACTGGAACTAAAGAAATTTTCATCAATCAGGGAATGACTGAAGAAACTATGGCATGTGCATGCAATTGAATACTTCTGTGCTATAAGCAATGGCAAAAGGGATTGATTCAAGGAAACCTGGAAAAACTTTTAAGTAGAACCAGAAAATGATTTATGCTATGAAAATATAAAAATGAACATTTTTGAAAATCTAATCAACTGTGATTCCAGATGATGAAAAATGCTGCCCATATCCTGAGGTAAAGGTGATGAACAAAATATGAAGAATGCGACATATTTTTGGACATAGTCAATGGAGAAATATGTTTTTCTTGATTACATATTTTACAAAAGTTTTTTTTTTCTTTGTGTACGTGTATGCGTGTTTGTTGTGGTATATGTTTGTGAAGATGAAGAAGGAAAAAATAAATGCTTAACAATGAAAGGAATTTAAAATAGACAAAAAGGAGAAAAAAGTAATTTTTCAAAGGAAAATTTGGTTTCTGAATCATTACTTCATTAAAAACTGAAATGAACTCTTCTTTGGGACACCTCTATTAGGGAATATCTTTAAGTAAAGATTATAGAACTATTGTTTAAAGGAACATTGTAGAAAGATTTCTTCTATTAGACAGTTGGTTAGCATGTCCTTCGAAATCTCTGCCGACTCTAGAAAGTTATTATTATAAAAAATGGTGTAGGATCTATGAAAATGAAGACACATAGAAGTTGATGGACAGAGAGTATATGGAGATTTCAAGAAAGTAGAGGTCACAATGAAGTTCAAGAACAGATTTAGTAGGAACTGGAAAATTGGCTCCAGAACTAATTCCAAACTCAAATAGCATGTTTGTGTAAAGTTTAAACATTAATTTATTTGTACTCCTACCAGATAAATATTTGTCTTTACAAAGACTTGTTAATCTGATTATGTGATCATCTGAATAAAAAAAAAAAAAAAGGATGCCCTTAGGGGGAAAAGATAATGTTGTAAGCATCCTGAAACTTGAGGTTTAAGATGTTTGATGTAGATGGAAATGTGAGAGAGGGGAGAAAGTCAAAAGTTCAAGATCTTTTAAATAGAATAGCATGAAGCACACCCAAAATTTGGCTGAATGAATGATTGAAATAGAATAGGGGTGAATATTAGTGGAGTAGAGGAATTATAAGATCAAGGGTGCAGGATCAGTTTATTAATGTTGATGGTAAAATCACTGATGATGGTAATAAGAAGTGGGTTGGAAAAGGAAAGCTAAGCCAAATGTTGAAATCACTGAGGGTTAGGAAAAACAAGGATGAGAGATGGAGTATGAGTGGAAGAAAACGGTTCCAAAGTTATTTAGTAATAGAGGCATAATAATTATTTTGGAAGCTGCATTAAAGGGCAAAGAATATGCTTTCCTCCCTACCTCACCTCACTCCCTACCCTGCCCCATTCTTGTGAGTCCCAGTTAATGGAAGAAAGAATGGATTCCACTGAAATGGATGTGAAATGAATTTTTCCTCAGTAGAAAAAGCAAATTTTTATTTGATTTGACAGCTCTATAGAGAATAGATTGGAAATTAATGATAATAATAATAGATCCAGGAGATGAGAGGAATACTTAGGGATTCTCATTAATTCATTTAATCCTTTATTAAGTGTGGAAAGGAGGAGCTACATGATCCACCCATTCCCCTAATTCAGTGATTTAATCACAGAATGAACTTATCTAAGATAAGATTTAAATATGTAGACAAAGTAGATCCATACACCCTATGAATCTCTTTATTTATAGGAGAGAACTTAGAATGAGTAATCTAGCAAGTTTGCCATACCTATGGAGGCTTTAAATAGCTATAAAGATCAACACAGCTCAAGTATGAGAATTGGATAGTTCAGGTTCAACAATATTTTGGGGGTTTGCGAGCCCCCTTGAGGGCAATTGGAGATTTTCTTCTTTCCACCCTTGTTAGCTGTCAATTGAGTTACTAGCAATGTAAGAGAGAGGATCCAGCTTATACTGGAGATATGAATGGGAAGAGACACTGCTAAGGGGGAGACAGTTTCAGGAATCATAACCATTCTGGTAGAAAGTAATGTGAGCAATAAATTCAAGAAAAGAGCAGACCTTATTTGAATTGTCTGCCCAGCTGACACTAAATCTGGGGGGAGTGGGGTGCTGCATGAGGGCTTTACTAAAAGAGAAAGGCATGGTCTGAAGGCTATACAGCCTTCATGAGATGTAATAACCTTTTGCTACATGCATATTCTTTAGGTATCTCACTATCCTTGAACTCCTACTTTGAAGTCATTTTCTCCATGGAAACTTGAAAGCATTTGGGGGAGAGCTTGTGGAAAATGTTTTGTGCCAATTCTTGTTACTCCGCCAACATAGTGTATTCCACTTCTAAAGGAGAATTAAATCTCCTGACTAGTTATTAATGGGAAATAAGTTGATGAGGCTTGTTGGGCTATGGCAGTAGGAATAGTAACTTATACAATTGTTCTTATAATCAAGACTGTGCTTGCCTCTTGAGCTACTCCTCTAACTTGTATTTAATGGTTTTGTCTTGTTCAAGGGGATTGTGAATGTCACCTAATTATTTAAAATCCTCACAGGTGTGGCTAGCTTTTTTTTTTTTTTTTTTTGCTCAGACAGCCATGCAGTTCCTTTCTTGACCAAATCAAAGAAATTTGAATCCCATATAGAGATAGAGATTACTGGCCAGATACTTCTTTTGTGTACATTAGAATCTCATTATTCAGTGATTACATGAGCAGAGCTTGGAGAAGTAATGGTAGGAGTGATTCTAATCCTTGTCTTTTCCATGTGCAAGGGATTATAATGAAAAGTAGTCCTCTGCCAACTTTGGAATTAGGAAGTGGAACCTTGAAGGAAGCTGAGAATTTTAAGGGGTGGAAGAGAAGGGATGAGGTCTAGGAATAGGAGATAGTTTATGAAAAAAGCATAAAGAAGGGGCAGCTAATTGGTGCAGTGGATAGAGCACCAGCCCTGAAGTCAGAAGGACCTGAGTTCAAATTTAGCCTCAGACACTGAACACTTCCTAGCTGTGTGACCCTGGGCAAGTCACTTAACCCTAACTGCCTCAGCCAAAAAAACAAAGGAAAAAGCATAAAGGAATTATAAGTATGCCATGTTGACTTGAATAGAAATGCATAAAACGAAGCAATGTGAAATAAATCTGCAGCTAGATTGTAAAAGTCTTTAAGTATTAGCCTAAGAAGTTTATCCTAGTGAATAGTGAGCCACTGGAGTCTTAAACTGGGGAGCAACACGATCAAGATTGTGGTTTAGAAATTTCCATTTGATTTGACAGCTCTATAGAGAATAGATTGGAAATTAATGATAATAACAATAACTAACACATATAGAGCTTGAAGGTTTAAAAAGTTTTCATAAATATATCATTTTGAAAGGACAAACAATGAAAGCAGATATTAAATTCGGAAGAGTGAGAGGTAAACAGGATGGATTTTATTAAGAACAATTTCTCCTTTATACTTCAGCCCACAGGAACATCATCTCCTTTCTCAGAACTCCTATGGCACTTGTGGTGTACACCACACATTTTGGTTCTTAATTATATGGTATCCTCTCCATTACTTGTTCTTTTTGTATTAGTGACCAATTTTGAGAGTACAAACCTTGTCACATAGTTCTTTTGCATCCCTCACTGCATTTGTAAAATGCCAGGCACATGAAGAATCCAATAAGAGATTGATTGACAGGAGAGAAAGGGCACAGACATGAATCTAGTTGCATGCATGTATAACAACAGTAAAAAGACCTAGGTGCTTAAAGTGTTTTTTAAAATGTCAAAGTCACTCCACAAGCATCAGGTAGTGAAAAAACTCCTGTGGATATTTCTGATCATCCTTACTGATTATCAATCAACCACCACATATGTCAGAGACAACTCAGGCTAGGTGAAGCTGGGAAATGGGGTGGAATGTGCCAGGAAAGTCAAGCCATCATTCCTCCCTCTATCACCACTATTCCTCGGATGCCAGTGGAGACAGCTCAGGACCCCGAATTCAAGGGCTTTGGAACAGCAAAACCCCTGCCTTTCAGATGACTGTTTTCAGCAATAGCCATGGAGGGGAGCAATTACCATAAAGCAAGAGCCCACTTTTTATGTCGTCACTAACAAAACTGCTCACCATCTGCCACTGAAGAGCAGATAATCCCGACACCCCCAGTTCTGTTTCTAGCTCAGCCTCCACAGTCAACATTCTGGAAAGCAACTGCTGTAGAGCTGCAACCCAGTGATGGATTCTGTGGCTACTGTATCCTCTACCTCTTCAGCAATCACAGCTACTGAAGAATCAGAAAAAAAGTTTTCAACTCCTAAATCCTTAGTTCTATCAAGTTGTTCAGCATCAAAACAAATATGATTTTGTTAGTGGAAATAACATTAAAAAAGATGCTTTATAATCTTGGTTGATGCCCTAAGCTTCATAAATAAGCCTTCCCATCAGAAATGCAGCTGAAACCTATTTGTTGTATTGTTAGAATATGAACTCCTTAAAAACAGAGATTGTCTTGTTTTCCTAATTGAATCCCTGGCACTTGGCACAGTACTTTGAACATAGTAAGCATTTAATAAATTCTTTTTCATTCTTTCATTTATTAGCTGGCATTGTGGCTCTATAAAGGTGATACTAGGATGTATAAATAGGAGCTTACCACATAGGAATTATTAAATAATCTTCTCACCATACTTAGCACCGGTCAGATCCTTACTGTGAGCAGTTTTCAGTTTCACAATTAAAAGGTGATGTGGAGATAGTTCACAGGGAATTACAGAGAGGATTAAAGAGTTCAGAAAGAAGACCTTTGAGAAAAGATTAAAGTGGGTTTGCATAGCCTGAAGAAGAAAGGGCCCAGTGTCAATTTAATAAGTGTATATATAACTGCTTCATGAACACAGAAGTTAGTGCTCCAGTGTTATTCACCTCCAATGAGAAAAAGAAAATTAGGAAAGGAATTTCAACTACAGTTTGAGAGAATCAGATCAGACATAAGGAAGACTTTGTAAGCAAAAATTTCTAGAGGTATTGAGGAAAATTGTGGAGTCATTTCTAGAAGCTTTTACAGTAGGATAGAGGTTCTTCTGGTTGAAGTATGATCCTGCCCAAAGATGGAATAGTATCCTCAAAAATCTCATCAGTAAGAGTTGTGTTTATACTTGTAGATCTAGTGATGGGGTAAGGAGAGAGATGTTTTCCTGTGCTTGTAATTTTTTTAAAAAGGCACCATTTAGAAATACAGAATTAAAATTATAATATTGCTTAGCCAGAATGGTTAGTGAATTTGTTTTGTTAACAGTGATATTAGCATCAGTGGAGCATCTAGCGCTGCATCAGATAGAGCATTTGACCTGGAGTAAGGAAGGACTGAGTTCAAATATAGTCTCATACATTTATTTGCTACTCTGGGCAAATCATTTAACATTTATTTGCATCAGTTAACTTGTCTCTAAAATGGAGATAATAACATCACTCACTATTGTTGTGAGGTTGTTGTAAGGGTTAATGAGTGAATATTTGTAAAGTGCTTTGCATAATACCTGGCACATAGTAGGTGCTATATGTGTTCATTATAATTATTGTTACTGATGAAAATTCACATTCAACCAGTAATGTGCTTAATATCATCCGGTGGTTTTGTTTTGCTGCCAGTTTTGGGCAATAGACATTTTTTTATAAAGTTGGTCTTTCTTGCATAGGTGGACAGGCCAAATAGTTATGATTATAGATAATCTCCAGATAGTTCTTTTTTTTTTTTTAAAAAAAAATAAGTTTTTACTTTTTAAAAAACATGCAAAGATAGTTTTCAACATTCACCCTTATAAAACTTTGTGTTCTAAAATTTTCCCCCTCCTACCCTCAATCCCCCTTCCCTAGACAGCAAGTAATGCAATATAGGTTAAACATGTGCAATTCTTTTACACATATTTCCACATTTATCATGCTGCCAAGAAAAATCAGATCAAAAAAGAAAAAAATTGAGAAAAAAGCAAGCAAACAAAAACAGAAAAGATGAAAAGACTATGTTGTAATCCACATTCAGTCCCACAGTATTCTTGGCTCTCTCAATCACACATCTATTGGAACTGGCCTGATTCATCTCATTGTTGAAAAGAGCCACATCCATCAGAATTGATCATTGTATAATCTTGCTGCTGTGTACAATGATCTTCTGGTTCTGCTCATTCACTCAGCATCAGTTCATGTAAGTCTCTCCAGGCTTCTTTGAAATCATCCTGCTGATTATTTCTTATAGAACAATAATATTCCATTACGTTCTTTGATGGGGAGGATGTGGGAGTGGGGAGGGCTTGATGCAGTCCATACAAGTCATCTGCAAACAGGAGCTACTGGAGGACTTCAACATCCATGGGGTTCCTCTTTGATCTGCACTCTACCCCACTATAATAGTGAATCCACTTGTCAAACCTAAATCTCCCAGTTTCCATGGAAGCACAAGCCCTTCTTTTACACTGATGTTCTACTGGTGTTGCTGTGTAGCAGTACAATAACTGTTAATAAAGGATTAAAGATGAGCTATCATGCAAAGGGCAATGGAGAAGCATATCCATATGCAGACCGCAGTTTATAACCAACAAATAACTATGAAGACAAGAAATCCAGGACATCAAAGTTATATGATAGTACACTCTTATCTTATTAGCCTATAAATCCTTACCATTTGCATCTCTGCATCTCTGATCATTGACTGATGTCCCTGGGCCTAACCTGCCAATCTCAAACCCTTAGAAGAGTTCTCTCATCACCTCTCACCTGAACTATTGCAGTAATTTCCTAATTGATCTGATCTCTATCCTTTCTAAACAAAACTCTGTGCCCCTTCCAAATCTATGTTGTTAAAGCACAGATCTAATTATTGGTAGTTCCCTGTTCAAAAAAACTTCCATGATGACTTATTGTGTAGGAATACAAATTTACCTGTTGGATATTTTAAACCTTTCACAATATGCTAAAAGCTTTCCCTACTGGTCTGATATTTACCAATATGAATATTAATTTTGGACTCTTCAATACTTTGAGGATTCATGAATTTATCAGTTTGAATTGCCATTTTTCATTTCCTTAATATTATACCTTTATGAGTTGCTGTGGCCAAAACAATAATCCCCCCCCCCCCGCCCCCTTGCCATTTTTTCCTAACCAGCTTTCTGGGGAATAAGCCTCTTAAACTTTTGCTAGCTTGCTCCTCAAAAAATAGACATAGAGTTTCTCTTTAAACCCAGAGGCTCAGCTATTTAGAGCAGGATGTTTGCCTGTTCAAATACATCATCTTACAGAGAAGGAAATTGAGACGGCAGTGTAGTGACATATGTCTTTAGGTGACAGAGTTGATATTCAAAGTGATCAAATGATTCCTTATCCAACACTCCACTGTACCCTACTTTTTTTAACCTTTTAAAAGCCTTGGTAGATCAGTAAAAGTTTGTATTTTACTGTTTTACTGGCAGGGATCGTGAAAAATTTCTCAACTTCACACAACAATGAGGAAAACTTTAGTGGTGGGGGTTGGGAGATAGACAAGAAAAGTACCAATGTTTTAGCTTTTTGTGCTGACCAGGAAAGTAATTAAAATAATGATAATAATATAATATAATAATATAATAAAATAATAATAATAATAATGATAGGAATTAGGCATGTTGCTTCCTGGCTTTTGAGGATGAGGAAACTCCTTTAATCCATTCAGGTCAGCATCTTCTCTGAAACAAATATCTTTTTTAGTTGCTTAGAATATTGAGAGGTTAAATGACTTGCCCAGAGTCACACAACCAATATGGGTCAGACGAGGCACATTGACACAGATCTTCCTGGTTCCAAGATCACCACTCCAACTATTACATTTTGCTCCTTTTATTACATTACAACATGTATAATAGATAAGAGTGCTGGCCTTGGAACCAGAAGGATCTGTGTTATTGTGTCTCTTCTGATCCATATTGGCTTTGATTTTTGAAACACGTTCTACATATATTGCCTCATTTGGGCCTTGAAACAACTCTATGAATTAGAGTAGAGATTATTATTATCCCTATTTTATAGATGAGTAAACTAGTGCTCAGAGGGATTAGATAATTTGTCCAAAATAACTAGCTAGTTATGCTTTAAGGCACAATTTGAGCCCATGTGTTCTTAATTCCAGGTCTAGCACTCTGCTATCCAGCAATATTAAACTTGGGCTGCTACAATATGACAGCAGGAGCTTTAGGAGAGAATTATACAATTGAGACTGAAAAAATAAGAGAATTCTGACTGAACAAGATAATATGATTAGGGATTGCATTAGAAATTAAAAGTCATTGGAGTCAGAATGATGTTTATTCTCAATGTAAGCAACTTATTTGTTGCATATGTAAATCAAACTGAAATCAATCAATGAACATTTATTAAGCACCTAATATATGCAAGACACTGCACTAAATGTATATAAGACAAAATAGCGAAACAATTTCTATTTCCAGAGAAATTATATTCCAATGGGAAAGACAGTAAATACGTATTTAGATATATAGTTTAAATATGACATGAAAATGAGTACAAAGTAGCTAATTACAAGTTAGTGTGGGACAAAAAACATTTGGGAGCATCACTAAAGGCCTCAGGCAGAATTCGGGGTAGAATTGCATATTAAAAGACAAGAGAGATTCTATCCATTTTAGGTGAGAAGGGAGTGGTTCTAGGTATATGAGAATAATAATTACATAGCCATAGAGACAGGAGATGGAGTATCATATGCGAGGAACTATAAATTAGACAGTTTTACTGCATTGCAAATTCCTAGAAGGGGAGCAATGTTTAGTCAGGATGAAAAGAGGTTATAGCAGAGTTGTAGAGGACTTAAAAGGTGAACAATAGAGTTTATACTTTATTCTAGAGGCAATAGGGATCCTTTGGAGTAGACTGAGAAGGGAAATCAATAGTCAGATCAATACTTAAGAAAAAATGACTTTGGTAGCTGTGTGGAGGATGTACTAGAGTAGTGTTAGATTTGAGAAAGACATGAATTAAAATGAAATATCAAAATAATAATTATCAATAATTACATTATAATTAATGTTTAGCTTATTAAAATAATCCAGGCTAGAAGTGATGAGTACCGGAACTAAGATGATAATTATGTAGAGAAAGAATTCTGTGGGGAAAAGAAATAGCAAAACATGGCAACTGATTGGAAATTGTCAGATGGAGAGATGGACATAGATCCAGTAAAAAAAATCAAATAGCGATTGTTTTTATATGACTCTGGTGTTTGAATGTTTCTGTTCTAGCTATAGCATCATTGAAAGAATATAGTATTAGTGCTGACATTTCATAATCATTCCCATAGTAGTTGAAGAGAGTCTTATTGAGAAGAAAGGAAAAGAGAAGAAGCAACACATTTTGAAAGATCTATTTTTATTGCTAGTAATTATAAAATGGATTCAACAAAAATAAAACGAGTGATGTAAAAAAATGGAGAGTAATTTCCTCCATAATAAAGTAAACAAAGAAAATCTCTATCCCTTAAATAAAAGTAATGATGATTTTTCATCAAACTAACTTAGAAGTTTTCTTGTCATCCATCATTTCATTTTGGGTTGTTTATTTTCTTTTATGTTTCCATTCCTGGTTCTTTCAAGATTCTTTGCTTCTTCTCAGATGAAAACTAAATTGATCTGGGAAGAAGAGAAAAAAATCAAAGAGGTTTTAATTGTGAGCAGTTAAACACATCTCTTAAGCAAGGTTGCAGCAATCTGTTTGCCAGCCCGAGGTTCTAGGGAAACCTATCATAGAGAGCTTGTGAAAAGTGTTCCCAGTAGACTTTGTCTGCCATATTGCAGCCAACGGTTTCTTAATCTGCCTCAATCAATCCTGACTAATCCCATTTCCAAATCAAGAGCTGCTCTCTGCTTTCTTGATCTAGAGAACAGATGGGCTAGAGACAGCTGGGTGAACTTTCTGCTTCCTTTTCTTCTTGAAGTCAATAAGAATTTTTAAAAATATACTTGACAATGTATGTAATATACTTTGCAAATATTAATGGACTATGTAAATTTGAGTAATTATCATCTTATCTGAACCCCACAACTCTGTATGATAAGTCCTAGAAATATTATGTTAGTATCAATTATCTTGCACAAATAATTATCAATTATCTTCTTTGGATGAAGAAAGTGAAATTTACATGAATCTAAGTGACTTTCCCAGAGTCACATTGATAGTAAAAATCAGAAGATTTAAAACCAGTTCTTCCTAAATCTATTGCTTCCACTCTAGATACTGTCATTTGAGTCTCTAGCCATAATTATGACAGACATTTAGAATTTTATGCCTAACTTCTAAACTTAATTTATACTGAAGTATAAATTAGCATTCCCCCATAAAATATTTTTGTTTTTATTTGATATAATTGAATAAAATAATTTTATTTAAAATGTGTAAATGTTTCTGAGTATTTGATTAATTGCATTAACTGTTTCATACATTGACAACTCTATTACTTAGCCAATACCAAAAACTTAACAATTATCTTTAATTTACTTCCTCTTTTAATCTTAAAAATAAAATTTTGTTTTCTTTTTTTAAAGGAAAATTGCTTTTGTCAGGAAAATTGTCAATGAACTTGTCATGCTCTTTTTCTTGGGACTAGATGGCCTATGAACTCCTTCTAACTAGGTGATTCTGTGAACAGAAAAATCTTGTTAATAAACATAATTCAACAAGCCTTAAAATTGTTTTAATGTATATAATAGAGAAGCTATAGAAAGGAATTGTTAATTTAAGAAGTAAAATATCTTTGTGAAATCTCTTTTGGCAGTTGTGTTCTTTTTCAGAAAAATAAAACAATGCAAAAGAATTTTTGAGTTTTTCTTAAGCTCTTTGTTTCTTTAGATTAGGTTAATTGTGTGTGTGTATGTGTGTTTGTGTGCGTATGTGTATATTTATATATGTATGTATTTAGCAATCCTAGTTATAAGGACCACCTGCTATCTTTTCTGCTTTTACTTTCTCTCTTATAAAGTCTTTCCTGAGACTTTAGTTAGTGTCCTGTTAGTAGTGTGAATAGCTCACTGCTTGTGGTTAATTTTGTTGATTCAGTGTCACTGTCCAGGATGGGTATAAGATAGATGAAGGGAATAGTTCTAGGAAATATCCTGCAACCTTCTTGAGAGTTAAACCTTAAAAGGGGGCTTCTGTAGGGGTAATCTTAATTCTTAAGAAATCTAAGGTGAACCTCATGTTATAGTTCAAGATTTTGCTTACTTGAGACAATATCATAATGAAATAATTTCCTAAATCATGTAAACACTGTATTTAAGCAGAAGTCAGGGTAAATATTTCCTTTAAATTTTAAGTGGGAGATATAATTGAGTTGATATATTGAATAATTGGTTGAGTAAAACAGCTAGATTATTATTCCCATTTAAAAGATGAAGAAACCAAGGAAGAGATTTTGTTTGGTCAGGATGACACAGCTAGTAAGTGTCTGAGGATATATTTGAATTCTGGCCTTTCTGACTCCAGATCCAGCTCTGGGATTTTTTTTTTTCCCTTGATCTTTTCCCCCTATCTTGGTGTTATATCTTGGTTCATTTTCTGTACCTGACTATTAGAATACTTCCCATTCAGCTACTGCTGCCACCATACTACTCTCCTAGCCAGGTCCTTTCCCAGTATCTAGAGCTCTCTCTCTGTCTTCCTAAGCTAACCTGGCTTGGAAAAAATGACTCATTGACTTTTTTCCTTTGCCTTCCAGATCAGAATTCACTCTGATGTTTTCTCTAGATTATTATAGAGGAAGCATGTTGGGAGAGCAAGGAAAAAATATTTACTCCCATTCCATCATCTTAACTATAACTTCTCCCAAAAGAGACTTTCCAAAGGTGACATCTGACTTGATCAATCTTCTACTCAGTAAATTCCAATGTTTTCTATGACATAAAGGATCAAATATAAACTTCTTTGATCCAGCATCTTCTTACTTTGTTAATCTTCTTGTATTCTACTGTCCTCCTCATAGTCCATCATCTAACCACATCTGATTTACTTGTTTCTTTTCACATATGACATATGTGAAATATCTCTGTACCTTTGCCAAAATTTTTTCCTCCTGACCTCTGATTCCTAAAGTTCATTACTTTCAGACAGCTACATTGAAGAGTAAATTGGAGGCTGGATCTGGAGTCAGGAAAGTGTGAAGTTAAATACATGCAAACACAGTAGTCAAGAGAATATTGAAAGGTAAATATGAGTGAGAAATTATAAGGAACTAAAAAGGATTAGACTGTTTATATTAGCAGATGGGGAGATTATACATATAATCCCTCAGTACTTTATCATCACCAGAGTTCTTTAGTGAAAATCTTAATTAGATAGAGAGCCTGGATTTGATTCTATTGTTTTTTTTTTTTTTTTTGACAATCTCAATGGGTAGGAAGAAGTCACTGGGAAAGAAGGAGAGATGAATTACAGGGAGAATTATTTCACAAAATTAGGGCTCACAATAAAGAGTTTATGCAATGGAAAGGGCAGTAAAAAAAAAAGGAGGAGTGAACACTACTTGAACCTCATTTTTTTTTCCTGAGGCAATTGGGGTTAAGCAACTTGTCCAAGGTCACACAACAAGGGAATGTTAAGTGTCTGAGGAAAGATTTGAACTCAGGTCCTCCTGACTTGAGGGCTGGTGCTCTATCCACTTCATCACCTAGCTGCCCCCTTGAACTTCATTCTTATCTGAAATGGTTCAAGGTGGGAGAGGAAGGAGAATTCATATAAACAGTTTTTCAGAAATTCAGGAATAAAATACTATTAATTAAAAAAGATAATCTTAAAAGTCATGATTTCTAAGTAAGTGAGAAATTAGGATCTCTGAAGGACTATCAACATATATATATATATATATATATATATATATATATATATACATATGTATATATATATATTATTGTATATATTGAAATTCCCTAGAATGAGAAAAGGAGAACTATGAACAGGGTATTAGATTCATTGAGAAAAAAAAAAGGGGGGGTTATTAGATAATATCTTGGCAAAGGAAATGATAGACCAGTCCAGTATCTCTGCCAAGAAAACTCCAAATGCGGTCATTTGGACACAATTGAAATTACTCAACAACAACAAAAACAGATAACAGGTAACAGGTAACAAAATTTGGATGAAATTAATTTAAATGAATCTCACTATAGGAGAAGTTACTAAGTACAATTTGTGGGAAAGTCTGGAAGGAAAAATAGGAGCTATCAGCACTCCAATTCTACCTCCACAACTAGTGATTGGGGGGCGTGAGTGAAAGTTTAACTGGTACTAAATAAAGTAGATAGATATTTTTCTAGTTCCCTAACTCACAAGTTAGGTATCATAATTAGCTCCTCACTGTTTTTTTATCTTGTTGTCAATGCCTATCAACTTGAGCTTTATAATATTTTCTCCTATATGTTTTATATTCCCTCCTCTCTCCTTTGATATTGTTTTCATCTGGGTGTAGGTTCTCATCATTTCATTCCTAACCTATTACAATAATCTGTAGATTGATCTCCTTACTTTAAGGCTTTTCCTATTCCCAGCCATTATTTAGTCTGCTATTAAAGTGATCTCCTTTATAGTTGAATCCCCACCATATGCTCTGTACTTCAGTGCCACTAATCTTTTTCTGTTCCATGCAAAAAGCATTCCATATCCATACTCTATCTCCTCACTGGCTGTTTATTACTCAAATCTCCTCAACTTTACTTCTTGGTTTCTCTGACTTCCTTCAAGTCCTAGCTAGAATCCCATTTCCAAGAAGCCTTCCCTGATCTCCCTTAATTCTGTTATTTACCTTTTGTTGCTTATCTATTGATTTATCCTGTTATTTGTCTTATTTGTACGTAGCTGTTTTTATGTTGTCTCCCCCCAATAGATTGAGAACTTCTTTTTTAAAATAATATTTTATTTTTCCAAATACATATGAAGATAGTCAACATTCATTTTTATAGAACTGTATTCAAAATTTTTCTCCCTAATTCTTTTATCTTCCCCCTCTCCAAGATAGCAACAATGTCATAATAGGGTAAATATGTACCCTTCTTTTAAACATATTTCTATATTTGTCATGTTGTACAAGAAAAAACTAAAAAAAAGGAAAAAAAAAAACTATGAGAAAAACCATAACACAGACAACAACAAAAGGTGAAAATATATGTTTCAATCCACATTCAGTCTCCACAGTTCTGTGGATGCAGATGGCTTTTTTCATTCCAAGTCTATTGAAATTGCCTTGAAGCACCCAATTGTTGAAAAAAATCCAAGTCAATCACAATTGATCATCACATAATCTTGTTACTGTGTACAATGTTCACTTGGTTCTGTTCATTTTACTCAGTGTGAATTCATGTAAGTCTTTTCAGGCTTTTGTGAAATCAACATGTTCATCATTTCTTAAGAGAACAATATTTCTTTACATTCATATACCATAATTTAATCATCCATTCCCCAACTTATGGGTATTCAATTGTGACTTTCTTGAAAGCAGGGACTATCCTTTGTTTTTCTTTGCTTCCGTGGGGCTTAATATAGTGTCTGGCACATAGCTGGTTCTTTATAAATGCTTATTGATCGATGGACAGTTTCAGCAGGAGGGCCCTAGATCTCAGGTGGTGAAAGAAAATGTAATGAGAGGAAAGAGTATAAGTTGAGAGGAAGTTTACTAGTTTTTAAACATACAGAGACCAGAGTAGAAGGGGATGGGAGGAGTATGTCTAGTTACTTCTCTGGCTGTGTGTGGGATGTGTGGCAGAGAAGAATGGGAAGGATAAAATTAAGAAAAATGGGAAAGAGTGAATCAGTGGCTGAGCCTGGGGAAGGTAAAGGGTTGTTATTTGGCAACCTAGAGCTCAGTGTCACAGGAATGGCGAGAGTTGGAAGTGAGGTGAGTAGAGTGGAATAAGTTCAGGGCAGATTAACGACTTTGATGAAGGTAAGTATTTAAAAGGTACAGTCTACATAATTTAAATTGAACTAATTTGAAAATCCATTACCTGACTTGACTTGTTGCTATTAATTCAGGATAGCTTGGCAGTGTTGTAATTAGGGAGATAGGAAATTAGTTTGTAAAGATTCTACTTAGCAGACTTTGAGCCACATTATATCCTTGGGTCATCCAGAAGCTCAAAGAATTCTCCAGGTATAAAAGTCCTGGGAACCAAGCAGGGAGGCAAGAGATGCTTGTTTTTACCTTTATTTGCCTTGTTTTACACCTAAACTAAATTAAATTATCATTTCTTATAGTCACTAATTGTATGACTGTAGGCCATTGACATCTATAAAATAGGCATCGTAATTAATTCAACCATTCTGGAAGATTTGGAACTATACTCAAAGAATATGTCTTGATCCAGCATTACCACTGCCAGGTCTATATCCCAAGACATCAAAAAAGGAAAAGGACCTATTTGTACAAAAGTATTTATAACACTTCTTTCTGTGTTAGTTAAGAATTGGAAATTGAAAGGATACCCATCTATTGGGGAATGGCTAAACAAGCTTTGGAATATGATTGCTATGGAATATTATTGTATTATAAGAATTGACAAGCAAGGTGATTACAGAAAAAACCTGGAAAGACTTTCATTACAGAAAATGATGTAAACAGAACCAGGAGAATGTTATACATAGTAATAGCAATATTATTTGATGAAAATCTGTGAATGACTTAGCTATTCTTATTAATACATGATCCAGGATAATCCCAAAGGAATAATGATGAAGAAGAATATCTGCCTCCAGAGAAAAAACTGATGTTGTTTGAATATACACTGAAACCGGCTAATTTTCACTTTTTTCCATTCTTTTTCTTTTATTCTATCTAGTCTTTCTATGCAAAATGACTAATATGGAAATATTTTATATGATTATACATGTATAACTTGTATTTGACTGCTTACCATTTCAGGAAGGGAAAAGGGATAGAATTCGTAACTCAAAAGTTAAAAAAATATAAAAATGTTTTAACATGTAATTGGGAGAAAATTAAATATATTTTTTAAAAAGTAGATAACATATTTGCACAATCCACAAGGCTGTTTGAGGATTAAATGAAAAAATGTATGTAAAGGACTTTGCAAACCTTAAGGCATTTTATAATTATCAATTACTATTATTATGAAGCTATTCCCTTTTCATATAATTACAGAATTTTAAAGTCATAAGGGACCTCAGTGACTGTCTGGTTAATCCATAACGGAATGTGAGAAACACACATCCTATTTGATAAGTGGTCATCATTAATTCAACAAAAGTCTGCTATTCACCTAATTTATTTTTTACATAGCTTTAATCACTAAATGGGTAAAAACCTTAGTCAAGCTGAGACTCATCAAAGACCTTAACTTAAAAAGGCCAAGATCTCCCCCTGCATTCAAGGCTGTTTACAGTTACCCTGATCTAGATCTGACTGTTGGACCCAGATGACTGGAGGAAAGAATGAGGCTGGTAACTTTGCACAACTTTTCCTCACTTAAATCCAGCTCTTTTGCATGTCATTGCATCACCTCCCTGATAATATGGTCATTTTCTAGAACAACAGGACAAATAACAACAATGACAACTTATTTGTTTATCAGGATGTAATATACACACAATGATGTGGAAGAAGAGACAAAGAAATAAAATATGATTTCTGCTCTCAATAAAGTTATAATCTGGAAGGTATACCTCTCCAGGAGGGAGGGGAAAAGAAAAAAAAAATATATATATATATAATCACACACTGTGATTATTTTCTCTTTTACTTAATGAGATAATATGAAATAGCATTAAATTTATAATTAAAACACTGGGTTTGGATCACAACTCAAGCACTTTACTATTTCTATTTAAAAAATGTTACTTCTCTAACCTTTGGCTTCCTTATTTGTGAAATAGTTGTAGGAATATTTCTGTCATATATCAAACTTTCATGGGAAGCTTGGGATCAGTAAAGAGATTTTACAATTTCTCCAAAGTTATCAGTCTGCTTTCTTCCTTCTGTTTTGCTCTGGGTCCAACTTGTCCATCTGGACTGTTTATCCCAGATATACAGACTGATGGACAAGCTCTTAAAAGTGTCCATCTGAATGCATGTTGAAATCCTGGAGAATATGAATAAGAACTTATTTCTACTGATTCTATTTATTTTATATTACTTTCATTTCTGATTATATATCCCCTTTTCTTTCCACTTTGGTCAAATTCCTTTGTATGATTACAGATTGCTCCTAGGAAACCCTAGGGTTTGATATATATATATATATTTTTTTTTTGAAGTTCCTATGAAAACTCTGAAAAGTTTTATTAATTAAACTCTGAAAAGTCATTTCTGAGACCCCTAATGTAATGTCTCAGACCCATTAAAGCTACATATACCATATGTATTGTCCCTAAACTCTCAAGGTGCTAAATAGAAACATTTGGAAGGCTTCATCGTCTATTGGGAATCCTTTGGACTAGACTTTTCTCTGGGTTTCTTCCTTCACAAGTGAAAACCTTTGATAAACATCAAAGCACAGGTCTAACTTTACCAGCAGTATTAGGGTTCTTAGCATTGACTTTTCAAAGGGAAGATCCAGTAAGTTTGAAAGAAAATAGAAGATATGCGTCCAAATAATATAGGAAACAAAAGGTTCTCTACCATTGGTCTGTCTTCCACCCCCTGACCTGAGCTTGCTTCAGATATGAGAGGAGCTCTTCCAATGAGGAGTTCTGAAGAACAGGAGTGAAAGATGGCTTTAAAAAGTTGTATGATAGGAGAAAAAAAAATGAACTGGTCAGTATGGCAAGAACAAGGGATAACAAATAGGAAGTCAGAGTGTTCCACTGTATTCTCAGGATGTCAGGGTAAATCAAGGGAAGTCTCTAGCATGTTGGGTGAACCCCAATAGAAACTTATGGGAGGACATTTATAGGAGTTGCACAGAATGAGCAGACATGGATGGACTGAGATCTACCTCATTGAAAGGAACTCTTGAATTGATAGGATCTCATCTATTTGGGCATATACCACATTGCACTATTTTGAGAAAAGCTCTTTCTAAACTTTAAAGTGTTAAATAAATGAGCCATCATTGTTGATATGTTTATTATTATATGTAATATACAGACATATATCTATCAATTTATAGATTTTCATCTGGAATTATTGTTAGTCTTCTACTTAAAATAATAAGAGAATTTTAGAGTTGTAGAAAGTATAATGGAGGCTATTTGAAGAGCTCTGTGTAGTAGGCATGGGAAGAAAACAAAAGAAAATCACTTGATGAATACTAGGCCTGGGTGCTTTTACTTATGATCATTCCTATCACACAGTAGGCACTTAACAAGGACTAATTAGCTGTCAGATTGACTGAAGGTTATTGGATTGAGAGTCCCTTAATCCTGTCCATTCATTTATAGCCCCTGAATGGATAATTCTACTTCACTCACATCTGTATTTCTTGCTACTACATATTTTAGATAATAAGTAAAATAAATATGGCCTTTCAATGAACACTGCACTTGCCCTAACCTGCCATACTGATTGTCCTCTTAAAATCTTCCAATATGCCCATTAGCTTATAGAAAATTATAATAAGGGGACATGACTTGTCAACAATAATGATCATTTTCACTTAGACAGGTTTTTTTTTAAGTTGTCACCCTTTAGTGGCAAATTAGATCTTTATAAGGTTCTTAGAATTCATGGACAACTTGCTATTCCATCATGTTGGTCTTAAATTGTGCATTATCACTCAGAATTGGCCTGCTGAGATTATAAGAAGAAATATTCCTAGTAAGATCAGTGGGAGAACTTAAAGGAACTCAAATTTTTCATCAATAATAATTTATATAAGCCTTACTTTCTTTAATTTTTTTCTATTATAAACTAATAAGGCCTCTGTGACTCCTTGGGCTCTCACAAAAGTTCCTGCTAGCAACCTTTCCCTATTTGAGTCCAGGACTATGTATTCATTAGATAACAGATATAAGAAATTCAGCATGTCTTCTCTTCTTTTCTCAAGAATATGTCTGGCCAAAGCAGAAAACTATCCTAGATTTTCATTTCTCCTAATCAGCAGCTGAGAGAGGAGCAACGTTTTGTTTAGAGTTGAGCATGGGATCATGGGATCAACTAGAACTAATAACAATAATTCTTTTCCTAAAGTTCAGGTCTGACAATGTCTCTCTCCTGCTGCAGAAACTTCAGTTGCTCCCCATTGCCTCTAGGATAAAATACAAATTCATTTAACCTTTAAAGCCCTTCACATCTATCTCTAGCCTATCTTCAGGTTGATTTTAGACTACTTCCCTAATGTTTAATGTACTTTGTTCAAATGGACTTAATTGCATCTCCTTGGTACATAGCATTTTAAAAAACTATATCCACATATGTGTACAAGCTACTTATTCCTACTTACTGGAAATGGTTTTCCTTTTTATTTATCAGTATTTTAAATTCCCTGGTGCCTTTTAAAGTTAATTTCCTTCAAAAGCCCTTCCAGATTCCCCCTCCCAACCACCCACATATCCAGTTATTAATGCCTTCCATAAATCAGTGTCTATTTTAAATGCAGCCATTACAAACAGGACTCAAACCTATGTGAATAAATCCCACTAGATTTTGAGTACAATGCCTTAACCACTCAGCCACCAAAGACTAACACTTATGGTGTGAGGACTTCTCAAGCCCTTTTCGGGACTGCTCAACCACCTGGATTGTCTCTCTCTGTCCCCTCAGCTCCCACCTGTAGCTCCAGGTTGTAGCATATGACAAGGGTCACATCCACAGTAGATAGGTAAACCAGGTTAAGGATAGCTGACAGACCTCAAACCTGTCACTGAGTTTGGGGGAACCAAAGAGGTATCAAGCAGGTGAAGACTTCTCCCAGAAGAATAAGTGAATGAGAACAATTTGTTCCAGTGGCCATGAAGGCAGCTAAAGTAGGTGCTGTGGAGCACTTGGAATTCAGTCAGATGTTGGGAAAGGAAAGACCATTCATTGCATCCCTGGCAATTGCTAGTCATCCTGACTTTTGTTTTGCCATTAATTTTGATTGCTCTGGAAAAGAGAGTAAGGTTGACAATTTTGTGTAGTTTTGCCTCACTTAAATCAAATTTCCAGGCAAGTCTAGAATTACTCCCTGATGTCATAGGTCTTCTTTGAAAATGAAGGATGAACATTGTATTTTGAATATATTCTAAAATTATTTATTTGTAGACATGCTATATCCCTTAGAAGAATGTAATAATTTCTTTGAGGACAGGAAATTTCTTACTTTTGTATATGCATTTCAAACACCAGCACAGTGCCTTGAATATAAGTATAGGTATTATTATCGCCATTATTTAGGTGGGAAGTTTGATGACTACCCTATTCTATTCAATTCAGCAAACATTTATTAAGCACCTATTCTGTGTTAGCCAGGATGCTAAGCACAGGGGATATAAATAAGAAAAATGGAAGACCATCTTTATCCTCAAGGAGTTTATGATCTTTTAAGAATTATTCATTTATTTTAAAAGTCATTAAAATAAAATTTCAAATTTTCTTTATCCTCAACCCCATCCATCCTCACATATTGAGAATGCAAGAAATATATCAATTTTATGCATGAAGTCATGCAAAACATATTTCTTTATTAGCCATATTGCAAAACAATAATAAAATAAAGAAACATAAAGTGGGGAAAAGTAAGCTTCAATCTGTACTTCATTATGAGATTTTTGGAATAGTCTTGGATCATTGTATTGAATCAGAGTAAGTATTTTAATTGATAATTGATATAATATTGCTATTACTATGTTCTTCTTCTCTTACTTCAGTTAGCATCAGTTCATATAATTCTTGACAAGCTTTTCCCTGAAGCCATCCTGCTTGTGATTTCTTATAGCAAAGCAGTATTTTTTAACAATCATATACCACAACTTGTTCAGCTTTTCTCCAATTGATAAGCAGGCCCTCAAACTGCAATATTTTTTGTACATGTAGGTTGTTTCCCCTTTTCTTTGATCTTTTTGGGATATGGACTTTGTAGTAGTAGTATTACTGAGTTAAGGGGTATTCATAGTTTCCAAATATTTTCCATAGTGATTGGACTAATTTACGACTCCACCAATAGCTTATTAGTGTCTATTTTTCCATATTCCCTTGAGTATTTTTTTTTATTATAATAGCCAATCTGATAGATAACTTACAGTTGTTGTAGTTCGTATTTATCTAAGCAATAATGATTTGGAGCATTTCTTTTGAAAACTGTATGTTCATATCCTTTGTGATAACTTATTTTTATAAATTTGGCCCAAGTTTCCCTATGTATTTGAGAAATGAGGGCTTTATTAGAGAAACTTACTGTAAAAATTTTACTCCTGATTGCTGCTTTCCTTATGAATTTGAGCTCATTGATTTTGTTTTTTGCAAAAATTTCATGCATTCAAAAATATTCATTTTACTTCCTGTGAAGTCCTACCATCATGTCCTACTATCTGACACATTTTAGGAGAATGTGTGTGTGTGTGTGTGTGTGTGTGTGTGTGTGTGTGTGTGTGTGTGATCTTAGATATGTTGCTTAACCAGTTTGGATTTCAATTCCCCCATCTGCAAGAGAGCAGTAATAATACTCATATTATCTAACAGAACTCTTGTGAAAAACCAATGAGATGAATATATCATGACCTTTGTAAACAGAATTATATCAATTTCATTAGCATTCTTTACATTGATATGTCCTTGTAAGAAAATTGCATCATTTTATTAAAATTTTTTGATCTAGTTGTTTAAGGGGAATTTTTATAAATTTTTATAAAGTAAATGAAAGAAAAAAGGAAAAACCATAAATATATATGAACCAACAGTTCAATTCAACAAACTTTTTAAAAGAGAAATTTATGCACTCTAGAAATTTTCTCACTATCAATGAACATACTTTTCTCAGCAAAAAAATTCACAGAAATCAATCTAAAAATACTAAAGCAGATTCTTGCTTTAAAACATTATGGTATCATCCAAAACAAAAATCTCCATTTTCAAATATGAGAATAAAATAGAGATTGCACATAATTGATAAATGACCTTGACTTTGAGTCCTGGGAAAATTCAAGAAAAGATCATCAAAGAGAAAATTGGCAAACATCTAAAAAGGGAATCAATGATTACAAAGAATTAACATGGCTTTATCTAGAACAGTTCATATAAGATTAAACTCATTTCTTTTTTGGAAAGGATTACTCCACTAGAAAAGAGTAGAATGCTATCAATAGAGATGAGTTAAGTTTTAGCAAGACTTTTGATTAGGTTTTTCATACTGTTCTTGTGTAGAACTTGGAGAAATATATATTAAATGATATAAGCAGTTGGATTCATAATTAGTTGAATGGGCAGATTCAACAAATGAATGTCTTAGCATAATCCTGGCAGGAGCTCTCTAGTGGAATATGCCAGGGAATTTGTGCTTGGTCTTGGAGAGTTTAACATTTTTATCAATGACTTGAATAAAGGCATAGGGAACATGATCAAAACATTTACAGAGGACACAAAGCTGGGACACAATGCTAACAGTGGATGACAAAAATCAGAATCCAAAAGGAACTTGACAGGGTAGAACATTAGGCTGAATTTAATAAGATGAAATTAAATATGTGCCACCTAGATTTCATCCTGACAGTATTTGTATAAGACTGTCCTCATTGATGAAGAAAATAATGACTCACTACTGCAAATCTGGGGCAGCTAGGCGGTACAGTGGATAGAGTGCCAAGCCTGGAGTTAGGAAGACTCATCTTCATGAGTTCAAATCTGTGACTGCGAGCAAGTCATTTAACCTTGTTTGCCTCAGTTTTCTCATCTGTAAAATGAGCTGGAGAAGGAAATGGCAAACCAATCAAGAATCTTTGCCAAGAAAACCTAAAAGGGGTCACAAAGAGTCAGACGTGACTGAAAAATGACAGAATAACAGCTGCATGTCTGAGGGAGAGAGAAGTTGATCTCATATCAACTGCAGTTCCACAGAACTAATGATGAAACACGCTGCTCAACTCTAGAGAGGGAAGCAATGGACACAGAGTAAAGAATAAGTGGGCTTGTTGTTTTAATTTCTTTTTGTTTTTTGTTTGTTTGGTTTTTATGTAGAAATTTGATTTACCAATGTGAATCTCAACTGTATTAAGAGATTTCCTCCAGGAATAACAAGATGATAGTATTAGTCTATTCTGCTGAAGAATATCCAGAGAAAGGCAACCAGTATGGTGCAGGATCTTAAATATACAGTATGAGGATTAGATGAAGTACCTGGGCATTTTTGACCTGGAAATCAGAAAAATCAGGTGGGACATGATAGCCATCTTTAAATATTTGAAGGAATGGCCTATGGAGGAGAAATTTGGCTTGTTCCTTGGCTCTGGAAGGCAGAATCAGGAGAAATGAATATAATATATAGAGGCAAATTTAGACCTGAAATCAGGAAAAACTTCTTAACTTCAGGAGATGTTCCAAATGAGCTGGACTATCTCAAGGGGTACTAGATGCCTTTTTCTTGAAGATCCTTAAGCAGAGGTTTAGTAGACCATCTGATGAACATGTTATGCTAACAATTCATTATAGTTCAATTTGGATTAAGTGGCTTTAACTCTCAACTTTTGGGGTTCTGTGATGTTTCTCAGCTTTGAGGAATTTTTTTTTATATATTAATCAAGCTGCATCTGTATTAGGAAACAGATGATTAAATCACACCTTCAGGAAATAGGAGCAAAAGCTGTTAGCTAATGCTTTGAAAGAACATGATTTTAAACTTGTCTTTAAAAAGGGAAAAACTGGAAAGCAAAGAGAGAAAAATGATTTCAAATGAAAAAACTTGATCTCTAGGATAACTTTCTTTGAAGGTATTTAATAAGGCTTAATCTTATTTTATTGCAAAAATTTCCACAATCTAAATTGAAGACATGATACAAACTAAGTCTAGTAAAAGTTATACTTTACCTTATTTTTATATGTTAATTTGTTTAAAATTTTCCAAGACAATATTCAAGTGATCTGCTTTGCTTCATTCAAGCTAAAAATGTTAACATTTACAAACTAAAACAGGAACCAACAATATTTAAGGATTTAAACAAACACACATTTTTAGAGTTAAAGTTTATGCCACTTTACCAATTAGAAATTTTTAGGCACCAGCTTAGGTCTTTTTATCTTTCCAACCCATTGCCTTCTTTTAAGTTTCTTCTGAGTAAAAGTTATCAAAATGTGCATACTCTTTGATCCAGCAGTGCTACTACTGGGCTTATATATCCCAAAGAAATACTAAAGAGGGGAAAGGGACCTGTATGTGCCAAAATGTTTGTGACAGCCCTTTTTGTAGTGGCTAGAAACTGGAAGATGAATGGATGTCCATCAATTGGAGAATGGTTGGGTAAATTGTGGTATATGAATGTTGTGGAATATTATTGTTCTGTAAGAAATGACCAGCAGGAGGAATACAGAGAGGCTTGGAGAGACTTACATGAACTGATGCTGAGTGAAATGAACAGAACCAGAAGATCATTATATACTTCAACAATGATACAGTAAGAGGATGTATTCTGATGGAAGTGGAAATCTTCAACATAGAGAAGAGCTAATCCAATTCCAATTGATCAATGATGGACAGAAACAACTATCCCCAGAGAAGGAACACTGGGAAATGAGTGTAAATTGTTAGCACTACTGTCTACCTACCCAGGTTACTTATACCTTCGGAATCTAATACTTAATGTGCAACAAGAAAATGGGATTTACACACATATATTGTATCTAAGTTATATTGTAACACATCTAAAATGTATGGAATTGCCTGTCATCTAAGGGAGGGAAGGAGGGGAAAATCTGGAAAAATGAATACAAGGGATAATGTTATAAAAAATTACTCATGCATATATACTTTCAAAAATGTATAAATATATAAAATTAATAAAAATTACATTTAAAAAAAGTTTCTTCTGAGAAAGAGAAGAAATTAGAGGATTTGTAGTTAGTTATTTAGTTACCAAATAGAAGGAATTGATATTCAGTTTAATTAGGCATCCAGTGTATGCCTTTCTTTGTAAAAAAGAATTAAAAATAAAAGTAAAAAAGATAGTTTGGAAAAACCAGCCAACAACTGAGTCTGACAATAAATGTACTATTCTACAACCAGTCCCTCAGTTTTCCCAATAAGGGAGAGGAGGTTGAGACCTTTATAATAAAGAAATCCCTTAAGCAGAACCAATTAACAAGTTGATCATATCTGATAGCATATGTAATCTTCTTTACTTTAAGTTTTCTATTTCCATATCTAGAGACAGAAATATGTTTCTCTATAGTTTTTTTTTTTTTCCATACCAAGACTGGTCAAGACTGGTCAAAATTAATTGTTATTATTTACATTATTGGAATCATTGTAAATATTAGTCTCCTTTATTTTTTGCATTAATTCAAATGTAGTCCTATGTTTTTTCAAATAATTCATAGTCAGTACTTCTTACTACATATCCCATTACATTCTTTCTGATTCCAGCAAAATAGAAAACAAAAAAAGCCAATGTAAAGCAAGCCTACTTAAAATGAAGTCTCATATTTTATGATAAATGGTGAAAAAAGTCTAATTGGGACTTTAAACTTGAAAATTGAAGTGAAAACTTATGAAAATATATTTTAATTTTTCTTTAATAAAATTGAAATTTTTTTATATAGCTTTATATTTTCAAAACATATACAAAGATAATTTTAAACATATACTCTTGTAAAACATTGTGTTCCAAATTTTTTTCTCCCTCCTCCTCACCTCTTCCCCTAGATGGCAAGTAATCCAATATGTGTTAAACATGTGCAATTCTTTTTTTTTTTTTCCCACAAGTTTTTCATGTTGCACACACACACACACACAAAATCAGATCAAAAAGGAAAAAAAATGAGAAAAAAAGGAAAATGCAAGCAAACAACAACAAAATCCCCTGAAAATATTATGTTGTGATCCACACTCAGGCCCCACAATCCTCTCTTTGCGTGCAGATGTCTCTCTTCACAAAATTGAAATTCCAGTGACAACTGCATGCAAATTCTTAAGTCAAAGAAAAAAAAATCAAATGCTGACTTTTTCCATATAGTTTTTCCAACAGTTGTAGGATAACATAATATGAAAAACTTCTACTTACACTTAGACTGTAAGTCTCTTAGAGCAAGAACTTTTTTTTTTTTTTTTTCCCTTGTGTGGTCTCTAGGACACAGTAAATAATTAATAAATTATCCTTGACTAACTGATATAGCTCTCTTCACATTTGAGTCTCTTTAGTATGATCATAAAAATGGTCATAGGGAGCAAAATATTTGAGGCCTTCATTAGTTTTCCTAATCTTTGAACTTTTAAATAATTGTCCTTTGAAGTTCTTGCCAACAATTATCGATTAAGCTTTATAGAATGAGAGATGGCCAGTGTCATAGACATTAATGTTCATCAGAGATGCATATTTGAGTGGGGTCTAAGTTTATTAGTAATTAAGTTTATTACCGAATATTGCTGTTATGGCAACTTTTGCTTCCTTTCCCAACTTAATAGGGGGTAGATAGAGCCAGTTTCAGTCAGGAAGACTTGGGTTAAACTTTTGCCATAAGTACATACTAGTTGTGTGCCCCTGGCCAAGTCATTCAATTTCTCAGTGACCCAGAAATCTCTCTAATATTACAGTTGCAGAACAATTGCTTATGTGCATTGGTACATAGCCTTAAGGTCTTAAGACACATTGGTCTTAAGGGAAAGAAAGAATTTTAATATTCAGAGATGAGGAGGGAGTACATTCCAGGCCTTGGGGGTAGACTGCTTAAATCAGAAAGATAAGAAAAAGAGTATGTTGGATAAGACCAAGCAACAGTTGATAAGCAATAGAGCAATGTGAAATAATATTGGAAAGTTAGGTTAGAGACAGATAGTGGAGGTTTTAATATACCAGGACAATTCTAAGGATATTCTCTTTGATCATATATGCAGGAAGGAGTAAATGAAGGTTTTTGAGCAAAAGAGTCACATGAGAGAGGGTAGAGACCTGAACTAAGAAAGGATATAAATAAAACATAAAGCAGGAAAATGAGTATGATCTAACAGAGGTGTTGAAACCATTGTTTTATGGATTTAGATTTTTGGATTTAGAAATATGGATTTAGATTAGATTTTAGCAATGAGTTTTAGTCTTATGTTTTCTCATGAAAATGCAATGACTCAAAAGTTATTCCAACAATAGACTGCAAGCTTTGGAAGTCCCACCAAGTATACAAGACTGCAAATGTACGTCACATAACTGAGTCAGTACAGTAAAGATGCAATATGGCATCTAGAGTTCAAAACCAGCCTCATATACTTCTTAATTATGTGACTCTGGGCAAGGTATTTAATTTCTGTCTGTCTCAGTATCCTTAACAATAAAATAGGGATAGTAATAGTAAACACTTCCCAGGTTTTTATGTCTTGAGTTGTTATGAGGAGCAAATGGTATAATATTTGTAAAATGCTTAGTATACTTCCTGGCATAGAAAATGTTGAATAATTCCTTCCTCCCTCCCTCCCTCCTTCCTTCCTTCCTTTCTTCCTTCCTTCCTCCCTCCCTCCCTTCCTCCCTTTCTCCCTCCCTGCTTCCCTCCCTTCCTTCCTTCCTTCCTTCCTTCCTTCCTTCCTTCCTTCTTTCTTTCCTTCCTTCCTTCCTTCCTTCCTTCCTTCCTTCCTTCCTTCCTTCCTTCCTTCCTTCCTTCCTTCCTTCCTTCCTTCCTTCCTTCCTTCCTTCCTTCCTTCCTTCCTTCCTTCCTTCCTTCCTTCCTTCTCTCCCTTCTTCCTTTCCTTCCTTCCCTCCTTCTTCCTCATGAGTAAAGGATGTTCATTGTTATGCATTTGATCAACAACTTATGAAGAGGTGACTAGGACTTATAGAGTATTGTGATCTGTATTATTTTGAAGTGGTACCAAGAGCATGAAAACCTTATATTCTTTGAGTATTATAGAAAGAGACAAAAATAATAGGATCCAAGTGTGCCAAGTTCAGCTTGTACTAGTAGAATTTTAAAGTTTCTCTTCTTCAGTGGAAGAAAATAAATAATGTTTAAAGTTGACAGGAAAGTAGGTAGCCAGTGTAACTCTGTGGATGAGCTAAAGTAAATACCAATAAGCAGCTACATAATAATTGGGTATTTTGACAAAGATATTTAATTAGTAGTTTCTAGTTGTTTGCTAGAGGCAGCTGGATAGCTCAGTAGATGGAGTGCTGGGCTTGGAGTCACGAAGAGCTGACTTCAAATGAGCTTCAGACATTTACTAGAATTGTGACCTTGGACAAATCACTTAACTCTGTTTTAATTCAATGGAGAAGGAAATGGGAAACAATACAATATCTTTGCAAGAAAATCCTTTGGATCTTATTGATATGCTATGGTTCACGGAGTCATAAAGAGCACAACTGAATGAAAAACAAGTGTTTACTATCTTGAATCTTGCTATAAGTAAAAAGTATTGAGTGAATAAAACCTGTATTACTTTGTTATATGCAGTTTTAGTCTCTGTAGAGGATGTGCTGATAAAGAGATCAAACATTATGCTTTTGCTTCTCTTAGAAATCTGCGCCTAAATAATGTGAATTTGTTGTTGCTAAGATATTTTTTCAGCTGTGTCCAATTGTTCATGAATCGTTTTGGGATTTTATTGGCAAATGTGCTGGAGTGGTTCACTATTTTCTTCTCTAGCTCATTTTACAAATGAGGAAACTGAGGTAAACAGGGTTGAGTGACTTGCCCAGGATCATATAACAAGTTGAGTATTTGGACTTGGAGTTGAACCAAGGCAGATGAGTTTTCCTGATTCCAGATCCAGCACTCTATCTGTTGTGCCATCTAGCTGCCCATTGCTAATATGAAATAGTAGTCCACTAATCACTGGGTCTATGCACAATTTCCTTGATGGCAGCTACTTAAACTTAAATATGTTACCTAGAAATACTTGTGTACTGATAAAGTGACTAAAAATGTGTTCTAAGCTTAAATGGCATTATTAAATTTTTTTCTATTACTTTTTAACATTTAAAAAGCAACAAAACAATAAGTCAAACCCCAAATTGAAGCATTGTGTATTTTCAAGGTGTAAATGCTCATACTGAAAATTTATCAATTGGCTCCCACAAAGCAGTGAAAAGTGGATCCAGGGGCAGTGGATAGAGCACCAGCTCTGAAATCAGAAAGATGTGAGTTCAAATCTAGTCTCAGACACTTAACACTTCCTAGTTGTATGATCCTGAGCAAGTCACTTAACCCCAGCCTCAGGAAACAAAACAAAACAAAACAAAACAACACTGTATCCAGCATTCCCCCTGCTAGAATAACCTTTAAGTTACAAGATCTCTCTCTCTCTCTTTTTTTCTGTGTGTATATATATATATATGTACATATATATATTCACTCTATATATTCTCTCTCCATATATATAAATAGATAGATAGATAGATAGATAGATAGATAGATAGATAGATATTCTCTCTATATATACATACATATATATATTCTCTCTCTTTATATATACATATTCTATCTCTCTTTATATATACATATTCTCTCTCTCTATATATATATGTTTTCTCTCTCTCTGTATATATATATATTCACACACACACACAGTGAAAGATATATATATATGTATATATATATATATATATATATATATATATATATATATATTGCCTTCTTTTCCTTTTTTCCTTGCAACTCATAAGGGATGAATGCAGGCTGGGGTTCAAGAAACTTTGTCAGATCAACTTTATGACAGTGACCATCTGTTTTCAAAGATATTTTAGATCAGTGATGGTAGTAGGTTTCTGCCAAGTAGTTAAAAGACATTTTGGATTATTTCAGGTTCAGATGAAGCATTATAGTTGGTTTTTAAGGAGCATCATATTGTCTGAGGATGTAAAGTTTCTGTCATGTATAGGTGTCATTAATAAAGTTCTGATTCTAAACATACCCAATCTCAAAGACAATACAAAAGGGTTTTGGAGATGAGTCTCCTATTTCTCCCCCTTCTTCCCCCCAACCTCTCTCTGTTATCCTTGCTATCCTGGCTCAGAACTTGATTTCTTTTATCTGATTTCTCTCTTTTTTGTCCCATTTAGGATGACTCCTCCATGTTCTTTCAATTTGGCCCATCAATTGAACAGCAAGCCTCCGTAATGCTCAACATCATGGAGGAGTACGACTGGTACATCTTTTCTATCGTCACCACCTACTTCCCCGGATACCAGGACTTTGTCAACAAGGTCCGCAGCACGATTGAGAACAGCTTTGTGGGTTGGGAGCTAGAGGAGGTCCTGCTGCTTGACATGAGCTTGGATGATGGAGATTCCAAGATCCAGAACCAGCTGAAGAAGCTTCAGAGTCCCATCATCCTTCTTTACTGCACCAAGGAGGAAGCGACCTATATCTTTGAAGTGGCTAACTCTGTAGGCTTGACTGGCTATGGCTATACGTGGATTGTGCCCAGCCTGGTGGCGGGGGACACGGACACGGTGCCCTCAGAGTTCCCCACCGGGCTCATCTCCGTGTCCTACGACGAGTGGGATTACGGCCTTCCTGCCAGGGTGAGGGATGGGATCGCCATAATCACCACGGCCGCTTCGGACATGCTCTCTGAGCACAGCTTCATCCCTGAGCCCAAGAGCAGCTGTTACAACACCCATGAGAAGAGAATCTACCAGTCCAATATGCTAAATAGGTAAGAGCGTGGAGCCAGATACAATCAGAGGGGGGAGGAAGGGCTGGGTTTCAAAAATGTGAATTGAATGGTGTGGAATTTCAGAAACAGAGAGAAATGCAGGACAAGGTAGCAGTGGGTTGGAGGCTGGTGACTGGGCTGAGGGCCTAGAACAATGAATGGCGGGGGTGATTCTGATCCAAATTGTGCTTCTTTGTGTTTCTGTTCCAAGTGTCCTTGGTTGTTGGTGTAGCAGTATGCCCCAAGTAGGAGGAGCCGAGAGAAGGCCAATCCACTGTTTCCTCTGGAATGCCTCATATGATGGGTGAATGGTGAGCAGGTGATACATAGGTCTGTGGGCATGCCGACAGTATTCTCCCCTCACAGAAATGGGCTGGTATATTGGGAGGCCAGTACTTCCTCCGCTGCAGCAGGCCCCAGGACAGCTGGGTTCCCTGCTTTCACTCTAGCCTGAGGAAGGCCCTTTCACCTGGTATTAGTTCCTACAACACAGAAAACAGACAACACAGTGACCCCCTTTGGGAAGGTTCTGTGGCATGTGAGGGTGTGCTCTGGAAAGGTAAGAAATCACGCAGGTTGTGGCGAGTGGGGTCCTTGCTGTCCTGCTGGGCTCCATTGTTTCTGCTCACTTATTCCATACAAACGGGCTAGAACTTTTGCCATCACTAAAGGCCGTGGCATTCAGTGCTTTTGCTAGAATACTGACATAGTGATCATTCTTCATAATACAGACGCTATCTGTACCTCAGGTCAGGTTCTTCCCCATTATTGTATATCTAAGTTGGAATAATTCATCCCGGTACCCTTTGTGGCTATGAGTTATCCTATCTGATACCTCCTTGTACTATCATATTCAGTTATGATCTCTATTATGTTATAATTCTATTTTAAAAATCCTATTGGATTTTTTCTTCATTCCATTCTTTTCTCTCAATCTGGCTTCAAGATATTTCACACATAAAATGGCTTCTTGTTATATATAAATAATCCTATAGGAGTTATCATAAAGGAATCATGTAGCTATTACCTTAAATCCTACAGATAGGTTAAGACTATTTATTTCTATCCTAAAGCCTCTGAGTATAGAAATGAAAGTCTTCATTTTGTTTCATAAGCTGCTACAGCGGACTTATTCTCCCCAACTCTCAATTCTTTTGGTGAGACAGCTCATAGAGGGCAACCTATCTTTTCTCTCAAGGTATGAAGTGTAATCCTTGGGAGGTTGGCTCATCAAATACTATAATTCACAAGTACCCTCTCCAGGTGCTCCTCACTATTAATCAACTGACATCAGGCTTTTTCCAAAAAAAATTAATGAGAAGTATCAAGAATAGAAGTACAAAAATACCCTCCATTCCACCAAGTGGGAGCACATCCTCCTCTGGGAAATCTGTTGGGGTAGAAACATTTTCCCTGCCCCAGCCCTGTGCATATTTTCCGTTCTATTTATGCAGAGTATCCCAAAGGTCTTATTGAAGTTTTAAGCTTTAATTCACTTATTAAAATATCAACTTTCACTAAGAGTTCTGGGACACCCTATGAATACACAATACCTTTTCTCCTGGAGAGAAAAGGCTTAAACTTGAAGCCAGAGGTACCATACATCTATAGGGAATGTACACATGGGGTTGGGTGTAACTCCTAGGTTGGGAGTTCTTTAGTTTTTCTTCTCCTCTCTTCCTAAGAATTTCCAGTAAATTCACTTCTGGTGTGCCATAGCTTATGGACAAGTCACTCCCTTGCTAGCAGGACATGATACTTTGACTTCTGCGTTGGTTGACTCCTGGCCAAAGACAAGAAATTAGCACTGGTTCCTCAGTGGATTAGCTGCTATCACTACTAGCAGACTGCTAATAATTCTGATTGTTGCATTTCTGATGGTTCCTCTGACTTTTCAGAGATCATGAGGTTATAATCTGGTCTCTGGACCATTCATCCAAGATAAGGAAAGAATACATTTAGGAGATAAAAGAAACATACATCATGTGTTTGTAGACACTAGGGAACTGAACAGATACTGCTGCTCATACTATCTGACCACCTTACCAGAGGCTTACATCATACCTAGCCATATTAGGACTCTACTCTTTCTGGGCTGTGACTAGTATTCTTTTAAAGAAAAAACCAAAAATCCAAGAAAGATAGCTATAATGAAAACATGCTGAAGCTAAAACTGCTGCAAACGGTTTATAAATATTTCTGGGTCCTCCCTAGAAGGAACCTCTCAAGCCTCTGATGACATCAGGGGTCAGTGTTGGGAAAGGTTCCTCCCTCTCTTGCTAAGAATATTGCCAGCTTTTTGGCATCTTTATCAGGTACACTGATAGTTGATCAAGCCGTGTTTATTTCCATATTAGTTTTTTTTTAAATCTTCATGACAAATGGAGTTATGTGAAATTTCATGGGTTTTATATGAATTCCAAATCCAAGATACAGGTGAGTACTTGAAGGGATTGGCTTCTTTTATTACTGAAGGAAGATTAAAGATTTATTTAAAAAATGATGGATACTTCATACTCTAAGAGGGTATTTAAAATGTATTGTTTCCATTTGTTGTGACCAAGGAACAACATATCAGCCTAGAATCCTTATGAGTTGGATTTATAGATTTATTCCATACGTTTATGCAGCATTACCAGCTAGACTTAGTTATGTCTGAACATTTCACCAGATATAGTCTGTCTGAACTAGTTATTAAAAAAGCTTGAATACTTCTTTTGGTTTTGATAAATATGGTGCATTTGTTCTTGTCCTTTTAGTAAACATGGTATAAAAACACACCATTGCCTGATTCATGCTGAGTCTTTGACTCCCTGTTGAGAATATAATTTGATTGAAAATGATAAGGAATTCCTTATCCCATCTATCTCCAGGTGAAAATTTTTATTAGAACCTGAGGGTGGTCTGAAAGAACCTTTATATCACATAATATAAAACTGTTTTGGAAATGATTAGGTCAAACGTCCAGATTCATCTTTATCCCCTTGAGCTAGGGGAAAATTATTAGCTGTTAGTAGTTGTTGTCTATATTTTCACTTTATCACTTCCTCAGGGACCAATTAATGATTATTCTCTCTCTCATATATTCTCTAATGCTGTGTATAAATCTATTTATGTCACTCATCTTCCAGTTAGCTCAGGACTCTATTGGCATAAGGGCTCCATATTCCTACTCTTTCTATAGTTATCCTTTTGAAATTAGCAGAAAGGGAAGATTCTCTTTAAGAGATTTGAAATGTTTCATCTATTTTATGTTGATTATTTTTAAACTCCTTATTGTTCTGAATTAAGAATAGCATTATACTTGTTACCTGGGCAGCTAAATGGCACTTGGAATCACCAATTTCTAAGTTTGAATCTTGTCTTAGTCAGAATTATTTGATTCTGGGCAAGTTACTTAAGCTTTCTGTACCTCAATTTCCTTATCTTTAAGATGGTGATAATAATAACATATCTTTGAGGATTTTTGGAGAATCAAATGAGATAACATGTAAAGAACTTTACAAACTTTAATACATTATGTAATGTTAATTATCATTATCATAAGTACATTTAAAACAATCTGTCACTCTTATCTTTACACATTTCCCACCATTTCTTCTCTTCTTACTTTTCAACATCATGTTATTTGACTTTGAACCTCATCATCCAATTCAATCTTCTTTGCTGGAGAATTAGCCATATTCTGTCTCCCTAAACATGGATATCCCCAAAATATATTCCGGAGCTTCTTCTCTTCTCTCTTTCTACACCACCCCATTTTTGTTGATGAACTCATCAACTCCCATGGGTTCAATTATCCTCTCTTTGCAGATGACTCTCATATCCAATAGTGGTCTCTTTCCTGGGCCCTCATCTCATATTACAAATGTTCTGTTGGACATTTCCAGCTAAATATATTAGAGTCACAGCAAATTCATTGTGTTCAGAATGTAACTCATTATCTCCTTAAAACCATCCTGCTTTCATACTTCACTATGTATTTTGAGAATATCTCATTCCTTTAGCTATCCAGATTTTCAACCTCAAAGTACCCCTAAATTTTTCTTTCTCTGTATCTCTCAATAGACTTTTTATTTTTTTTTAACTTTTTCAAGTTTTTATTTTTTAGTAATTGGTTCTTCCTACCACTGCTCACCCCACTGAGAAAATTTTGTTAAAAAAAGAAAATAAATCCTTCAATACATCTCTACATAGTCTGTCAAAACAAATACCCACATAAATCATGTCTGAAAATATATATCACATTGCATTTTAAGATTATCACCTTCTGAAAGGGGGTGATTGGTGTGTTTTATCTTCATTCTTTTGGACTTGTGATTAATGTTTATGTTGATCAGAGAGATCTACAGTTTTCAAAATTGTTTTTCTCTCAACAATGTGGTAACCACCGTGTTAATTTTTCTCTTACTTCTGCTTATTTCACTCTCCAGCAGTTCAATTCAGATAGTTCTGGAGAGCCTGATGACCCTACCTCACTTAAATCTAATGTACTTTCAAGACAAGATATCACTTTCCTGTTGTCATTGGTCCTCTTCGAGAATAAAGGATGAACAGCAACAAATATCTTCCCAGTTCCTTTTGGGAAAGTGGAAATCAGTTCCATTTTTTAACCATTTTTATGGCATAATAATATTCCATTACACTCATATAGATAAATACAAAATGCATCGCAAACCTTAAATCATTATGTGAAAGCTTATTATTAGCACAATTTATTTATCCATTTCCCAATATGATGATTTTCCTTTAGTTTTAGGTTTTGGCTACCAACAGAAGAGCTATTATAAATATTTCATACATATGGGTCTTTTTCCTTTTTCTTTGATTTCTATGGGCAGAGATTTAATAGTAGTATATAGCTGGATTGAAAGGTAAGCAAAATTTGTTAATTTTCTGAGCATGATTCCAAATTGTTTTCCAGATTTATAAAAGTTTTGCCAAGTAGTATTAAAAACCACCATTACAATCGCTCTGTTTTTCTGTTTCTTTTTCTTTCTCTGCCTCCCTATGCTTCCCCTCCACTCCCACTCCCTTTCATCAGGCCTCTACTTCTTTACACATGTGGCTATCATCCTAATTCAAGCCATCATTACCTCTCCCCTGAATTATGGTTCAATAGCCTCTTCATCTCCTTTCTCCCATTCTCTTTTCTTTCCAATACTTTCTCCTCTTGGCCATCAACTTTTATCAATATACAGGTTTGACTATGTCACCCTCTCTTCAGTGGCTCTTAATTGCCTCTAGATTTAAAAAAAAAAAGTGTCAGTTTAGTACTTAAAGTTACTTTGCAATCTGCCTCCAGTTTACTTCTCCAGGTTTTTTGTACCTTCCTTCCTTCCAAAATTCTACCTTTTAGCTAAACTGGACTACTTGCTTTTAGTCAAACTCTGGACTGCTCTGTGTCTCTTTCTGCAGGTAGGGGGATACTTGCAATACTTGCTGCTCATGCACTTTTATCTCTTAGTGTTCCTCAAATCTTAGCTTTTGTGCTGTCTCCTAGAAAAGACTTTTCTTGATTCTCCTAGTGGTTAATTCTCTCTCCCTTCTTAAAGTGTTTGTTTGCATGATATTTTTATCACCAAGTACTACCAACTCATCTTTACTAGTAGAATGTAACCATGTAATCCTGCTGATGATAGATAATGTTTTGGTTTCTTCTCTGTATTCTGAATACACACTTGAACACTTGTTGGACTGTGATGTTTTGGATTGGCCAGGATCTTCCTATTATTTCTGCTTTGGGGTAATATGGAGAATATCTGGTATCAAAATGACAGGACAAAAGGAATTAAGATCTTGTTTGGACAGGATACCATGAAAAAGGGCTCTAAAATCTAGCGGTAACTCCTCTTCTTAGAACTATTAAAAACTGGATCATTTCCATGGGAGACCCAGTTGAAAGCACTGAAAGGTGTAAAAATAAATGAGGGATTGAGTCAATTAGTTCCCAGACAATGTAGGCAATCTCTGCTTGGCCCTTTCATAGTTATTATTAAATGTTTATTGAGTGTTAAGTATATGTAAGACTGTGTACTACAGGTAAACCTCATTTTATGTAATATATGTTTTACATACAAGCGAATAGGAACATTGTGTGTGTGTGGTTTTTTTTTTTTCTTTTTCTTTTCCTTTTTTTTTTTTTTTTTTTAAGTAAATTGAGTCTTATTTCAAATGCACCAAAGTAACTCACTATTTGAGGAACGCTATCTGGAAGCCTTTGTATACCCCGACATCCTCTTCAATTTATCTATTGTGCAACTCGGAAGTTTCATAGATTGTGCTTACTATCTGCTAAGTCGAATAGCACACAAAAATCGAGGAGAATTAGAAAAAACAAACAAACAAACAAACAAACTAGTAAACTACCAGAAAGAGAGGGAGGGAACAAGATAAAAATTGGAACAAAAAGAAGAGAAACATCTCTTTGAAAACTCAGTACATGGTTTTTCTAAGGATTCACGGCTTTTTACTCTTTATTTCTTTCCCATTTCCCATATAATGACGATGTATTCATATTCGTTATTTCAGTTAAGTTCTATTACTTTTCTTTTAAACTTTACAAGTATTCTCAAATATACATTGTTTCCAACCAAAATAAATGGTTTCCCCTTAATGTAATACTTCATTTTCTAGCCCATTTCTAGATTTCTAAACTTGCCTGTGATGTAGGGAAGGGAGTCTTACACCCACTGAAGAGATTTGGTATTGGGTGGAATATTGAGTGTGTCTGTAGGCATGAGCATGTGTGTGCTCTGGTGGAAAAGGCATGTGAAACATTTTATAAAACATGGTTGATAATAAAGAAAAAAAGAAAAAGAATGGTCAGAGTAGAATGTGTACCATCCTGTGTGTGTGGAGCAGGAGGTCGAAGAGTAGCTTCAGTAAAGAAAGGGTGTGAGTTGGTAGAATAAAGAGAGAAGGGAACAGGAAGCAAAGATAGAAGTAACTTCAGCATCAGTCTAGGAAGGAGATGACCTGGAGACTCCCTCCACAGAGGAATCTTACTTCTGCTTGACATACAAGTTGAGTCTTAGAGAAGATGAACCCTAGTATTGTTGGAAGCCCTACCTCTTAATAGTCACTTCTGTGGGTTCAAATCTGGTCTCAGACACTTACTAGCTGTGTGACCCTTGACAAGCCACTTTTCCCCTTAGTTTCTCATCTATAAAACAAACTAGAGAAGGAAACAGTAAACCACTTTAGTATCTTTGCTAAGAAAACCCTAAATGGGGTCACAAAGAGTTTAAAAGAACTGAAAAACAACTGAACAACAAAAATAAGTTTGAGGTGCCTATGGGGTATATAAGAAGAGGTATACAGCAGACAGATAAGGGTAAGATTAATAAAGAGATGAGGTTTGTAAATATAGATATGAGAGTCATGTCCATGGCTATGATACTACTTTGGGGAGGCTATGGAATGATTACCAAGATGGGGAAGGAAGAGGAGAGATGAAAACTCAGGAAAGAGCCCTGGGAAATATTCATGCTTAGGAAGAAGGACATGAAAGGAGATGGGAAAGGATCTAAAGAGAGGTAGAAAGAGAATTTAAAAGCACTCTCATGAAAAATCAAGAAAGAAAGAGAGATGGTCAATGAAGTCAAATGGGGCTAGAGGGCCAGGAAGGATAAGAAACAATCAATCAAATATTTATTAAGTATCTCTTACGTGCTAATAATTATGCTAGGACTAAAGATACAAAGAGAAAAAAGAAATAGCTCTCACCTTCAAAGACTTACATTCTATTGAGGGTAACAGCTCATATATATTTATTGAAATTAGTGTTATATAAATATATGTGAAATGATTACATAAAAGAAGATAATTTTGGGAAAGCACTAACATTTGGGGGCTCAGAAAAGATCTGCTGTAGCTGGGTATGGTTCTACATACCTCTAATCCCAGTTACAAGGGTAGCTGAGTTTCATGGATCTTGAGCTAGAGATCTTTGAATTGTAATTGAATATTTCCACTAAGTTCATCATCAATTAAGTTACTTCCTGGGAACAACAGGGCAACATTTTGTCTAAAATAAGGGCAAATTGGCCTCAGCAGAAATGTAAAAAAGTTAGTTTCTGGGCCAATCCGTAGGGAATCTGGCCCATTAGTGACACTTGCCCATTCAGTCTAGGTAAAATGAGACATAATCTTTAAAAAGAAAAATTGGCGTTGTGGGCCTTGTAGAATATAACATTTATCCTGGGCTTTGAAGGAAAACAGGAATTTCAAAAGGCATAGTTGAGAGGGTAGTGCTTTCAAATCGTGGATAACAACCACTTATATAAAAGTGCAGAAATGAGGATGGAGTGTCATGGATAAGGAAGAGAAAAGCCAACTTGTCTGGAACAAGGATTTTGTGAAAAGGAATAGGAAATTGGGATGTAAATGCTTTAATTACAAATAGAAGGAAAGAGGAAAAGAAGGATTAAAAAATAATTTATTAAGCTATATGCCAGAATGCTAAATGCTAAGAATGCAAGTGGAAAGAAAAAAAAAAAGTAATTGCCTTCAAGGAGCTTACATTCTAATGGAAGAGTTAAAAAACCACCAGTTCCTACCCCCCACACCCTCCAAACCCAAACACATATAGTAGAGTGTTGACCAAGGAGAAACACTTGGTTCTGAAAATTTACCCAGGTGATGAGCAGGATTAAAGTGGAGTAGATTGACATATTTCAGCCAAGAACAATGACAAAATTAATCTGATCATGATTCTAGAACTGGGAGTGGTAGACATTTGAGGGGGAAGAAAGGGTATAATTTATATTGGTTAGAGAGGAGGTAATGAAACAAAGCATGATGTCTGGGTTGAGATAGTGGTCTAGGAAAGGTGGACATCAATCAGGAAAGTTGGACTCATGGAGAAAATTACTTTAACATAGAATATGGTTACTGATTGCTCTGACACGCAGTTTATTCATCAGTAAAATTAGGAGGATGAACTAGGTAACATCAAAGGACCCTTCTAGATTAAAATCTATGATCCTATAAATGTACGAAGCATTTTCTAGAGTTCAACTATGAAAAAGGTAGAGAAATATGGAATGATAGCTTGAGGAAGCACTATAGGATTAAGTGAATTTTCTTATAATAAGGAGATTTGAACATATTTGCGGACAATAGGCAAGGAGTTAGTGGATAAAGAGGTTGAAGAAGAGGAGGATGATTGGAAGGACCTCATCTTAGAAAAAAAGGGAATGGATAGGATCAAGGGTTTTAGCAAGGAGAAGGTTACCTTCAAGGGTTGGGAACTCTCCCTTCCCCCCCTGCAAATAATGGATGATGTGGAGGCAAGGTGAGGTATAGAATTGGGGAAAAGAGGTAGCTTCAATACATGTTCTTAATTGGCTGGAAGTCTTATAAATCTGTATTCTCCCCACCCATCATTTCAAGATAGCAACTGGACAATTAGGTGGTGCAGTGGAGAGAGTTCAAGGCCTGGAGTTGGGAAGGTTCATCTTCCTGAATTAAAATCTGGTCTCAGACACTTACTAGTTGTGTGACCCTTGGTGAGTGAGCCATTTAACTCTGTTTGCCTCAGTTTTTCATCTGTAAAATGAACTGGAGAACTGGAGATAGCAAACCACTTCAGTATCTTTGCCAAGTAAATGAGATTGCAAAGAGTCAGACTGCAGTGAACAATAACAAAAAAGACTAGATCGGGACAGAGAAAGGGAGGCAAAGAATGAATTTATTATAGTTAATTTAAAAAAAAAACTCTAATTATATTGGGTCTGGATAGACTGGCTAAATAGATTGTAACTTTTTTTCCTGGCAGTAATTCTGTCTTATAGTACTTCTAGCCTGAACATCACAGGTGGTGAATAGGAATTGGACCTGTGATTTTATTGGTATAGGAAACTCCTAAATGAGAAAAAATCCAGTGCAGATGAGTACCTTTTCTGATACTTATATTAAGAGAGTTTGTTGATATGTTTTAATAATAACTGGCATTTATATAGCCCTTTAAAGTTTACAAAGTATCTTGTATAAATTGTTTAATTTGATTCTCACAAGAACACTTCATCAAGTGCTATTTATTACCATTCCATTTTAAATAAGAAGAAATAGTCTTACGTGATTTATCAAGCATCTTATACCGAGTAGTCTGAGGTGGATTCAAAGGTATGAGTTTTTTGACTACATATCCCAAATATAACCTGCTTTACAATACCCACTCTCAGAATTCCTATGTCAGTTATATGATGGTAATCTCCATCTCAGAAGAATTCTCCAAAATAATGTTAGGGCTCAACATGGCTGGAGGAAGGTTTTTTTTTTTTTTTTTTAACTTAGAAGAACTGGCATTCAAACAGTTTGACTAAGAATCAGTTTTTAGGTGATAATGAATTAATGTTGCAAAAAAACAAAACAAAACAAAACAAAACCCAAATTGACTCTGTTTTGGAAAAAGGAAGGGGCGAGGAATTGGTAGTGGATAATGAACAGCCACCATTTAGCTTTTCAGAAGCTTGAAGCTGAAATTTTGTTTATGGCTCATTCTTTTCCTGGAGAGACTGGTGGGGTTGGCTTGCCTTAGTTAGTGCCAGGTCCTCTAGCTGCGCAGGCTGGTCACACACAGAGTAACTGCTGCTGACAGATTAGAGATCCCTGCTGCTGAAATCTGTTCACTCTTGTCCAGCTTCCAGCAGCAGCAGGCTGGGAGCTGTTCATCCACCTCCCTTATTGCTCATACTTTCTCTTTCTCTTATTTCCTTCCTTCCTTCCTTCCTTCCTTCCTTCCTTCCTTCCTTCCTTCCTTCCTTCCTTCCTTCCTTCCTTCCTTCCTTCCTTCCTTCCTTCCTTCCTTCCTTCCTTCCTTCCTTCCTTCCTTCCTTCCTTCCGAAACACTTTCCTTTTCTTTATTATTATCTTTTACCATTGTGGGTATGTTGTAGATAAGATCCTTGCATGCAACATATATACAAGAGGAAACAGTACTTTTGAAAGTTCTCAAATAAACCTAAATTTCTCAGTCCTTCTACTTGAGTCATTTATTGTGAGAGTGTTTATGCTTTCGATAGGATTAAGAAAATGGATAAATTGGAAGTAGTTCTAATGAACTTTTTAATTTTATCAAAAATATATCTCCTGTTTATTTCTTGGTTTTGCTGACTGTGTCAGTTAATAAAGTACATTTATCTATACAATAAAGGAGGTAGAATTAGTTACCAAATATTTTTATACAACTTTTTGAGTTCTTAAGTCCCTTCTCTTTTCAAAGTAGGACACTTCCCTGGCCATCTTCCTGCAATGTCTCCAGAAGCCTCGATACATAACTCAGAGTGATTCTTTTCAAACTCCTCACAGGGTCCAGAATGTTTGATTTGGAGTCACAAGACTTGTGTTCCATTCTGGATCTACTCCTAATGAATTGCCATTTAATGAATGTTATTTAACTTCTCTGTGCTTATGTACCTTACAGGGCTACAATGAGGAAGTGACTTTGTAAACTCTAAAGCAGTATAGAAAGTAAGCTATTATTATTGCTCTTCTTATTGGATGTTTGATAACAGCCTGGTGACTGAAGACTTTAGTTTTTCCTTGAACAGATTAAATATATACAAAAGAAAATATAACTCAAAAGTATCCTTATCTCCCTCCTATTCAGAATCAAATATAAAATCCTCCTTGCTACTCCCCTGTATTCATCAATATAATGATACAAGGCTCTGTGCTGTTCTTCTCTCATGAGAAACTTCACATGTGAATTCTGAACATTTCACTGATAGTCTCCTTTGTCTGAAAGTCTGCTACTTCTTAATTTTCCCGGTTTTCTTTAAGTCTGGTCTTTTTAAAATCCATCTTTATTCTATTACCTGTTCTCATTGATTATCTCTGATTTACTTTGTATATATCTTTTTGTACTTATTGTTTGCATATTGTCTTCCCAATTGGGCTGTGAGTTCCTTCAAAATATTCCCAGTTTAATAGGAACCTGGTACATAGTAAGTACTTGGTACATATTTGTTGTCTGATTAATTTTTAATGGGTACCTAGAACATAGTAGGTAGTTGATACATGTGTGTTGTCTGATTGAAAGTGCCAAATTCAGTTAGTATTCATAGTTACAAGGCTGCTAAGTGGAACAGTGAGTGATAGAGCTCTGAGCTTGGAATCAGTTTTAAGTTCAAGTCCAGCCTCACACAGTGACTAGCTATGTGACTCTGGCAAGTCACTCAACCCTGTTTGTCTCAATTTTTTCATCTATAAATTGGGTTGGTGAAGGAAATGGAAGATCATTCCAATATCTCTTCCAAGAAAACCCAAATGGGGTCATGAATTTGATATAACTGAAATGACTAAATAACATTCATAGTCACATAATGTAAGAACCATTAAGGAATCCCCTACCTTAAACTTTTATTTTAGGAATGAAGAAACCAAGGCTCAGAGAGGTGAAATAAAATGGCCATTCATATGGCTAGGGAGTTCAAAATGTGCTGATTGAATCCCTCAACCATACCCATATGTTTTCCTTTTATTTTATTTTATTTTATTTTCTCTCTCTGCTTAATACAAAATCCACAGGGAACCAACTAGTGTGCAGAATAATAACATGGCTCATTATTGCATAGATTTGAATATCACAAAAATCTCAGAGTTGGAAAGGACTCCTGAAAACAGTTTATTAAACCCATCCCTGAATAAGAATGTCTTTCTTAACAATCAAGAAGGGAAGGGTCTAATGGAAAGAGCTCTGGAGTCAAATGACTTAAGTTCAAATTTCAATTCTATTGTTTACCCAGAAATATAACCTTGAAATCAAGTCATTTTGCTTTCTGTCCTCAGTTTTCTTAATTGTAAAATGATCATGTTGAATTAAATGACCTCTAAGGTTCCTTCCAGTGATAGGTTCCATGATCTTATGATTATCTAGGCTTTCCTTGAAGACCTTCTGTGGAAATGGGACAGGGAGGGAGAGAGCTTTACTGTTCAAGGCACCCTAATCTACTTTTAGAGGATTCTAATTTTTAGGAAATTTGACTCTCTGAGACATTCTACCCTGTATGAAAGTGTTAATGCTTTCTGAAGCAGAATGGGTCTAATCCCTTTTTCCCACATGAAAGCCTTTTAAATATTCTCCACTCTCTTGTTCCCAACCCCTTCTTTTCTCCAGGCTTTATTAATGTTGGTGATTTCTTCAGTGGCTCTTCATACAACATGACCTATGGACTTTCACAATTCTTATTGTACTCCTTTGGAAGTCCAGTAGCCTGTTAGAGAACTTCCTGAAATGTGTTTTCTTAAAGTGAACACAATGAGAATTAGAGTGACCAAGATAGAATAATATCACTTCTCTGCTTGTCTGATACTGTTTCTTTAGCTATGACTCAAGTTTTCACTAGCTTTCCTAGTAGCTATCTTACATTGCTGACCAACATCTACCTTTTTAGTCCACTAAAAAAAAAATTCCTTCTTCCCACTCTGCTCCACCCCGGATCTTTTTTTAGACTGTTCTAAATCCATGATTCTCCTATTTTGGACTGGGAGGTTGTTGTTTTTCTATATATAAGAGAATTTAGACAACTAGATGGCACAATAAAGTATCAGGCCTGGAGTCAGAAAGACATCTTCCTGAGTTCAAATCTGATCTCAGAGGCTTACTAGCTGTGTGATTCTAGGCAAGTCACTTAACCCTGTTTGCCTTAACTTTCTCATCTGTAAAATGAGCTAAAGAAGGAAATATCAAACCAATCCAGTATCTTTGCCAAGAAAAACCCAAATGACACTCAGGCATTATTGAAAGGATCAAGCAATAACAAATAAGATGATGTATTCATTCCTCTAAAATTCCATTTTATTTGATTTTTCCTAGTGTTCTAACCTAAGGATTATTTTTAATCCTAAATCTATCATTCATATTAGTTATTTCTCTTGCTTTTGTTTCTACAAGTAACAGGACTTTTCACTGTAGAATCCCTTCCAGCTTAACACTGAACTACAGTTTGGGTCTGGCAATTTGGCCAGTCCTAAGTCTATTTAAGTATGTCATTATTTAGCCCATATTTGTCCTTTTCCACAGTAATAACTTGGAGATGTCAAACATCTAGGTAAATTATATCTACAAAATTTCACTGTCCTGCCCCCCTCCCCCATTTCAAAAGAAATAAGATTGGTTTCAAATGATCTATTCCTGATGAAGTCATATTGGCTTTTAGTGATCACTTCCTATTCTAGGTGTTCATTGAATATACCTTTTATAATGCATTATGAAATTTTATTAGGAATTAAAATCATTGGCCCTTACTGTGGTGATTCTTCTTTTCATTTTTTTTTTTGAAAATTAGGGCATTTGAATCAGATTTCTTTTGTAAAACTTCATACATACATACATACATACATATATATATACATATATAAATGTTTATACATATATATACATGAAAATATTGTGGTTTTTTTGGTTCATATTCAGTTATGTCCAGTTCTTCTTTACTTCATGGATCACAGCACACTAGATCATTTTATTCTGTACTATCTCTTAAAGTTTATGCAAGCTCATTTTTGGTGTCTATTGCTTCCATAATACTATCTATCCATCTCATCTTCTGCCATTCTCTCTTCTTTTTTCCTTCAATCTTTCCCAACATTGATATCTTTTCCAATGAGTTCCATCTTCTCATTATATAGCCAGATTATTTAAGCTTCAGATTCAGTATTTAACATTTAAGTGAATAGTTGGGTTTAAATTTTTTAAGTATTAACTTATGTGATCTCTTTGATGTCCAAAGGACTCTCAAAATTCTATTCCAACAGCACAATTCCATAGCATTGTTTACAGGGCAATTTTGCAGCTTTTCTTATGGTCCAACTCTCACAATCATACATTGGAAAAAATATAGTTTTCATTTTATGGACCTTTATTGAAAAGGTGATATCTTTGCTTTTTGGTATGCTGTCCAAATTTGCTGTAGTTTTCCTTCCAAGAAGCAAGTGTCTTTTAATTTCATGGTTTGCAAGCCACCATCTGCAGTGATCTTTGAGCCCAAGAATAAAAAAAATCTGATTCAATTTCTTGTGCCTCTATTTGCCTGGGAAGTGATAGGACCAGTTGCCAAAATTTTAGGTTTTTTGTTAAACTTCAAGTCAGCTCTTATATTTTCCTTACATACACATAAATATGTAAACATATCTATCTATAGGTCTCTCTCTCTCTCTCTCTCTCTCTCTCTCTCTCTCTCTCTCTCTCTCTCTCTCTCTCTCCATACACACACACACACACACACACACACACACACACACACACACACACACACACATATATAATATATCTTTTGGAGGACATATGGTTTCATTGTGATGGGTACTTCATGTACCAGTATAAATAATAACTCATCTGTACTATAAATGCTACAAGGTAGATCCTTTTAGTATGTTGGAGGCATTCCTTTAGACACCTTTGTTAGAGAAAACTACTTAGAGTATCTTTTCTCTCTCATTTTCACAGGGGCACAAACCACATACAGTTCTGCTCATAATGTCCTCCATGATGCCATTATACATCATTTCTTGACAAGCAAGTTACTAGCATGCTCCAACTTATTTATATCTTGGTTCATCTTTCTATAGATGCTTAGTTATTAGTAATCCAAACACTTCTATGATTGTGGTACTTCATGATTTATGGCTATTATAGCATCATCAAGTGAACACTGAGGTAAGAGAGAGAGGCAAAAAATGATTCAAATCACCATTGGGTAATTTGGGGTTTTTGAATATATTGTTCAATTTCCCAGATGGGATCTTCTCCATCTATTCCCTTTGCATATAAATCGTTGCATGTCTAGTTTTCTGCCTTGCTGCTTATCATAATCTGGGTGATGTGTACTATTTATTCATTTTGCCTTCCCACTGTGAATGGTTAACTGAGTCTCTTTTTGCATCAATGTGTATTTTACTCAGGAGATTTTGTAACATTTTAGGGCTCAATGCAATTAGTACTGTGACATCTGCAAAGAAGAGTTTCTGGAGAGCTTTGCAATAATAGAGGATTTTTTTTTGTTTGTGCAAAAGGACCTGCACAGTATTTGGATATCATCATGTGATCCTATTTCTCTCTGTTTTAGCTCTAACTTGAAGTCTGTTTGTTTTATAAGATTGTTGAACTGTAATAACTACTGTCATTGAGTCTTATGTAATTTTAATATATGTGTGGAAGATATTTTGTTTAAAGAGACTTGAAAAAAAACATTTTGATCTATGTCATCAATTTTTGAAAATTAGTGAACATGAACTTCTTTATAACCATTATATATACTTGGTGTTATTTTAAACAATAAAAAAAGTCAATAAGTTGCATACAACACTTGTCATTCTGTAATCAGAATATGAATATGTGCATGTAGGCTAACTATATCACTTTTTTGAAGATCTCAACTGAGTCAGTAATTTTTCCTAAATTTAAAATTTCGTCAGAATCCATAAAGGAAGCAAAAATATTTCTTGAACAGTTCAAAAAGATGTCATAAAATTTATGCAGTGAAGCTCATATACTTTATTCACTGTAGTTTAGACTCTCACAGGGATCCTATATTCTTCTTGACATACAATTCTAATTAACTCAACTATTTCTAATTAACTTGTTTTCTAGCTCAAGTAGATTAAAGCTGAAGAAAGAAATTATTATTAAAGGGGAAGGAAGAAAGACATCAACAGTCCCTAGAAATACTAATTGACAACTTGAAATAGCATAAAATATAGACACAAGAATTAAAAAAATCAAAATGCCCCAAAGCTACTTAGTTTAGGTACAATTAGTCTTTTAAAAAAACTTTAAAAAAACTCTTACTTTAGAAAGGTCCTAGTGAAGGATTTATACTAATGCAAATTAGCACCTTCTCTGCAATTTATTATCTTAGAGAATTACTTAGAATTGTACTTGAGAGAAAAAGTGACATGTCTAGGACTCAAGCCTATCGTGCTCAGACTCCAAGGTTTGCTCTCTAGCCATTACTATATCTTTCACAATTAGCCCCACAGAGATCACTATTCCCTGAAGATATTGCTTAACCATAGCATAGCGTAGAGATAGAAAATATTAAATGTGCATAACAATGATTTGGATTATTGAAAAAAGTTAAATTTAGTTCAATATATTCTATTTAAGAAGGTGGGAAAATTTATGGTACTTTTTATTAAGAACTCCATCAAAATTATTAAATTAATTTTCTATTTTCTAAGAAATAGTTATTGTCTCTCATTCCGTGATGTTAACAAATAAATTAATCATCATTCTGTATTCATATGTGTATTTATTGTGCTTTTGTATGTTTTAAAATTTATTTGTTTTAATGCACATTGCTTTATGAATCATTTTGAGAGAGAAAAATCAGAACAAAAGGGAAAAACCATGGGAGAGGGAAAAAAAAAACAGAAAAAAAAGAAGTGAACATGGCATGTGTTTATTTACATTCAATCTCCATAGTTCTTTTTCTGGATGCAGGTGGCATTTTCTGCCCAAAATCTATTGGGATTGCCTTGAATTACTGAACAACTGAGAAGAACCAAACCTTTCATAGTTGATCATCACACATTCTTGCTGGTATAGTGTACAATGTATTACTGGTTCTGCTTATTTCATTCACCATCTGTTCATGTAAATCTTTCCAGGCCTTTCAAAAATCAACTTGCTCATCATTTTTATAGAACAATGTTATTCCCCTTAAATTCATGTACTACAACTTGTTCAGCCATTCTCCAATTGATGGACATCTACTCTTTTTCCAATTCTTTGCTACCACAAAAGAGCTGCTACAAACATTTTTGCACATATGGGTCCTCTTCCTTCCTTTGTGATTTCCTTAGGGTACAGACCCAGTAGTGACACTGCTGGGTCAAAAGGGACGTATAGTTTGATAGCCCTTTGGGCACAGTTCCAGATTGCTCTCCAGAATGGTTAGATCATTTCACAACTCCACTAACTAAATGTGTTTTTATACATACGTGCATATACCTTTCACTTTTAAGGAAGAAAGTATTCCTTTATTTTAAATAACAGTATTGCAAAGGCATCTCATGGCATTAAGCTTTCTTTTTAGGCCTTTTTTGCCAAATGTAACCTAAAAAGGCTATAGTATATCAGCTTAGGGTAACATGATGATCTAGGAAATATTTTAAAGACCACTGGTTTGAATTTCAGCCTTGCTCCTCCCTGTGTGATTTTTGGGCAAATTTTTAGACCTCTGTGGTACAACTGAATCTGTCTATAAAATGAGGTAGATAAACTAATTGAATTCTAAGATCCCTCTTAGCTCTAAAGATATGTTACTTTAGAAATGACCATAGATATTCCTGCACCCTGTAATGAGTTTTATCCTAAAATGTACCTCAACAGGTAACTTGGTCTTATCCTCAGTTTTACTCTAAATTCTGCTCCCCATTCCCTTTGCTGGTTTGAATGGAATATATATAAATGGAAATGTAACATCTTTTAGTCTTTGCTAAAATGATCGTCTTTGAGCTAAGTTAGGACCAGGTTATCTATATGATTCTTTTAAACCTGTGTGAGGACTTATGGGTAATCAGTATATTGTATTTATAACTTGAAGAAATAAATTCTGGAAGTATCGTTGCCTATGCTGCAAAAAATATTCCCTGTTGCATTGGTCCTTTGGGAAATTGAATTTTTGGTATTTTGATTTAAGCTGTGACTCTTGTTAACCTAAGAATAGGGAAAGATGAGAAAGAAACATAATGTTCATATAGTATAGTATCTTAAAGTGTCTTTTTATTTGGCCTTAGAAAAGATAGAGGGTTTCTCTGGGATATACCTTGTTACTTTGAGTTCATTTTAATGCAACTGAATAAAGTAAGTATCTGCAAAATAAGCAGGAGATGAAAAAATACAGATAAGAATCGGTGAAAATTCTGGTGAAAATTATCACATACTGTTCTGTTAACTCAGACAGCTTCTATGTTACAATGGAATCTTTCTTGGAAAAATCAAGCTGGTGATGTTAAGGAGGAAAAACAATCCACTAGGTTTGTTATTTTACCAAATCCTTTACCAGTTACTTAACATATCTAATTGTCTTAAAATTCTAGTGTTTTAAAAACATCAAAAAAAGGTTTAAAATTTAATATAATGCCTCCATTTTTGTCGCCACACATGCATAGTTTCCATAGTTATTGTAAAAGTTTAAAAATAGGAAGAGCCATGTGGCTGTAACTCCTATTGCTGATGTGGAGGGCCTTCTGTTCTCTCTGATGTTATTCCAGTTCAAAATGGGCTTTTCACAGGCCTTTCACTCAGAGAGGACCCTAATGGCTATGTCCTCTAAGAAAAGCCTTAAGATATTCCTAAAGATTAAGATTCTCACATTTTCTGCAACAACAGGAGCATTCTTACCAATACCTATGCAAAGGTTCACATTTAACTCCCTTTGGACCCAAAGTAATGATTTCCTAAATCTCTAAATGTGTCATCTTTTCTTCCTTTGTATGAGCCCTGGATAGTGTCAATCAATGACTTCACCTTGTTTTTCCTTTATGAATCAAGAAAGTAAATATTTAGCAAAGATCTGATTGCCCAAAAGTAAAGAAAGAAGTTTAGAGGTACTTATTGTGTGCCAGACATTCTCCTAAGCCTTTTACAAATATTATTTCACTTGATCCTCACAACCCTAGTTGTAGGTGCTATTATCAGTATTCTATTTTACTATTGAAGAAACTGAGGCAGACTGAGGTACTTGTCACACTGTTAATGTCTTTGGTTAAATCTAAATTTAGCTCTTCCTAATTCCAGGCCCTGTTACCTAGGACCTTTATGTGTTCTGTCACTCCTTCCCTAAAGGGGAAGAACAGAGGTATAACAGAGGCAAAACAGAAGAATAGAAATAACAATGACTTTGAGTCATTGTTCAAATCTTTTTGACCCATGTTCAAATCTTACCTCTGCTGTTTATTACATGTGAAATTTTGAACAAGTCATTTAAGTTTATTGGGCCTTCATTTTCTTATCTGTTAATATGAGAGAGACAAATTGCATCCAAGAAGTAGTTGGGTGGTGCAGTGGGTAGAGATCTAGGCCCAAGTTCAAATCTGGCCTTAGACACTTATTAGTTGGCTGCCCTTGGGCAAGTCACTTAATCCCATTTACCTCCGTTTCTTCATCTGGAAAAGAAGCTAGAGAAGGAAAGGGCAAACCACTCCAGTATCTTTGTCAAGAAAAACCCAAAGGAGACACAAAGAGTTGGACATGAACTTGCTTCTGAGATCCATCTCAGATTCTTTTCCCTGTGGTACTTTGTAATATTTCAGTGAAGCAAGATTTATATGCATGAAACAACTGCAGAACAATTCAATAAGAACACAAAATCAAATGGTTCATTGTACATTTATCAGTGTTAGAAATGGTAAATGAAATAATTTGGAAATTAAAACTTGGTTATAGTGGTTGGGTTAAAATTTTCTTCGGAAAAGGAACTGTCTGCTCCCAAACTTTCCCCCCCACATCTCTTATTTATTTAATGCTTTAAAGTTTAGGGGGAGCAGCCCCAGAAGAGAGTGATTCATCAAAAGTCTCAGATTTGGAATCAGGAAGATCTGGATTCAGGCTTCTCATACAGGGCTGCCGAGTCATCTATCCATCAGGAAGTTTATAGTATATTTTATTAAGAAGCATTTCTGGGCTAAATTAGGAGCAGACTATCAATGTGATTCTTCTAAATCTGTGTAAACAACCAAGAATAATCATTATCTGTCATGATTATAGCTTGAAGATTCCACAGACAACTCCCCAAAATCTAAACATTGCGGAATTGTAACTAATTTGTATTGGTAGAGGAAATCTTCATATATAAACCCCTACATGAAATCACAAGTCCAGGTGTTATTCACTTGTTTCAGTCATGGCCAACTTTCTGTGATCACATTTGGAGTTTTCTTGTCAGAAATCCTAGAGTGGGGAATATTACACAATACTTTTTTATTTCTTTTTTTTATACTATAGTATGGCTAGTGTTGAATTTTATTATCTCTATTTTGTAAATTAGAGAATAGAATTAAGACTATTTGATTTTCCTAGAGTCACCCAGCTAGCTTCAGGGTCAATCCCAGCCTTCTTACTGAAGACCCAGGATTGTTTATATGTAGACCCTCAGTCAACAGTTACTAAGGCTTCATTCAGCAGGAAGGATTTCTCACACTTTAACCTAATTTCATTGCTATAGTATTGAGTGCTAATTTTTTTCTCTATCATATGACCCAGAATCCAGAACAGGTACAATAGAAACAGCAAAGGCTCTTAAATCACATGTTCAAATCTCACCTCTGTCATTTATATGTATGGTCTTGAGCAGGTCATTTAACTTTACTGGTCCTCTATTTCCTTAATTGTACTAAGAGAGGAGTAAATTTCTTCTGAGGTCCCTTCTAGTTCTTGCTGTGTAATCCTAAGAAAAAGATAAAATCTATTCCCTATAGTATATAACAGGGAGATAAGATTTATATTCATGAAACTACTGCAGAACAATTGAAGAATATAAAATCAAACAATTAATTACTTATTTATGAGCATCAGTGGAACATATAAATAGCATGGATGATTTTGACAGTGAACTAGAAAGATACGATATTAGGTAGGTTTTAGGTCTTAACTAGCCTAACCACTTTATTTTACAGGTAGAAAAACTGAGGCCCAGAAGGATGACTTGTTCAACATCTCATAAGAATTAAATAGCAAAACTGATATTCACTTCTGTTCTCACTTTTTTTCTTTGATAGTCTGAATTTGCATTTTTTCTACAATAATTTGAAGGTTCTAGAAAGATTAGAATTTTAAAATTCTGATAGTAAATGAAGGATATGGACATTCCACTTATATACTTTTTGTGGCAGTTAATCATAATTGATACTCTTAATTCTGTTAGTCTTTGTATCTATGCAGAAAGATGAGTTCCTTTTGTCATAATTTAGAAAAAAAGTGCACCTGTTAACAAAAACATCAAAATAAATTTAAATTTAAAAGGTTATTTAGTTCCTTGTACATGCATTACAAGCCACACATGAGTGATCTTGAGCAGACACATTTATGTCTGCTGCCCTTGTTGAGAAATTGAAATGCCTTGCTAAATTTTGGAAAATGTAAGTGTCTATGAAATGTTCATTTTTTAGCACCAGAACATGATGGGTTCTTTTTGTATTACTACGGTGTTATTCCATTTAATGGAATTGCCTTTTAAAGTATTTCAGAGTGAAAAGAATTATGGGGAGGGAGAAGCAATATGTTTTAAAAGAGGATGACACAGAATGAGAGCCAGAGAAAGAATTACCTTGAACATCTGGTATCAGTTGTCTGCCCAGATGTTTAGAGATTTCTTTCTATGAAAAGCAAATTTAGAGAGTTGTTTGAGAAAAGTGCTAATTCCCTGAGTTTTAGCGGCCAATGGATGCTGGCTGGGCCATGTAGTTTGGTTACATAATTGTTGTTGTCTTGCCATTCATGACTTGACGAGTGTCTTCTGTCAGAGGGCATGGAGGTTGGCACTGGTTTGTGTCACAGATATTCCATTGGCAATGCCATCTATTTGATTAAGGAATTTACATGACACTGAAAATGTTCTGTTCAACAATGCAGCCCTGTTTCTATTTATGGTGAGTTCTGCTTTATAAGAAAGAGCTGTGGTGGAGCCTTCGGGCACACACATGAAGTAGGTGATTTTTATCCTTCAGTTTCAATCCTCATCTTACACCCACCCAGCCAGTTCTCCCACATTTATCACGAAAGTGCCTGACTGAACAGATGGCACTTTGCATCATGCCCGAAGGGCCCGTTAAGATTTGGTCTTTATTGAATGATCAGGGGAAATGAATCCAGAACACATGTCCTTCCCCAAACTCTAGGATTCACATTTGGGGCCGCCTGAAATACCTCGGCTCCTTAATGAAATCTTGTACTAAGACTTTTAGGACATCCTGCAGGAAGAAAATCCTACCTCAGAGGGATCTTTAAAATGGCTAAAACAAACAATAGAACCCTTGTTTTAGATATCAATGTCAAATATGGGAATGTTATGTTTGTCTGGTAATCTTTAACTATATAGGACACTTATAGAGCTATAGCTAACATGGCAAGTTGAATTCTTAATTGGGTCAAACATAGAAAGAAGCCCAGGTTATGTTTTGGAATTAGTAGATAACTAAGCAGTGTTCCTACTAATTATTATTGTTGAGACATTTCAGTTATATCCAAGTGTTTGTGATCCTATTTGGAGTTTTTTTGGGCAAAGATACAAGAACAGTTTGCCATTTTATTCTCCAACTCATTTTATAGATGAAGAAACTGAGACAAACAGAATTAAGTGATTTACTCAGAATCACACAGTTAATAAGTGTCTGAAGCCATGTTTGAACTCAGGAAATTGAATCTTTCTTATTCTAGTCTTGGCACTCTATCCACTAAGCCATCTGGCTATAGTCTTTCTTTCTTTCTTTCTTTCTTTCTTTCTTTCTTTCTTTCTTTCTTTCTTTCTTTCTTTCTTTCTTTCTTTCTTTCTTTCTTTCTTTCTTTCTTTCTTTCTTTCTTTCTTTCTTTCTTTCTTTCTTTCTTTCTTTCTTTCTTTCTTTCTTTCTTTCTTTCTTTCTTTCTTTCTTTCTTTCTTTCTTCCTTCCTTCCTTCCTTCCTTCCTTCCTTCCTTCCTTCCTTTCTTCCTTCCTTCCTTCCTTCCTTCCTTCCTTCCTTCCTTCCTTCCATCCTTCCTTCCTTCCTTCCATCCTTCCTATCTATAGTGTTCCTTTTATCTTAATGATAAAACCAGTATTGTTATTCTTAATGGAAAAAAAAAAGGAAAAGTTTTTTCACTTTGTTTTTCAGGAATACTTCCTAGTTACCACTTTTCATGTCACCAGGGGGTATTAAACCCATCTTATTTTGGTTACCCAATGAATGCTGATTGGAAGCATTTAGACTTTTGGAAGAAAAGAAGAAGATATGGGCTAACCTGTGACAGAGCAACCTACTGTCCTATTGAATGGCTCTCCACTGTTTAGGAAAGGGATGGTTTAAAAATGCTATGATTGTATCCTATCCCCAAGATCACCCTCAGCTGATTAACCATATTTCAATGCCTTTTTTTTCCCCCAAACCCATGGAGTCCTCTTCTCTTAAAGACCCTGTGTCTCATTATCGCTAGTGACATAGAATATTTTCTTTGGTCAATATAATTTCAGAGGGAAAGAGAAATAGAAAAGTATAAAATTTCATTGAAACTTTGAAATAGTTTGATCTTTTATAAGGGACAGCCAGATACCGAAGCAGTTAGCCTAGCTATTAGTCAGCAGCTTGGAATTTGTGCCTTTAAAAATTTGTGTCATAAGAGGAATAAGTAAAAGAAATAAAGAAAGGAAGCTAAGGAAGAAAAGTAGAAGAGAAAAATAAAATCACCATTAGGACTTTTAGTGCCTTTTTGTCAACCTTATGATAGCTGATACCCAGGAGCTCATTTTTGGCAGATCTTACATGCTTACAGATAGGTGGGTGTTCAAAATTTCTGTGGAAAAGACATTACTCTACCAAAAAAATAACTTTAAACAAAGGTGGATTTCAGAGACCAAGGACAACATTTTCTAAGCAAGAAATACCTGCATGGCTTGTGCTAGCTCTCCAAGCTGCGAATTCCATCAAGTTGACAACTGTAAATTCTTGAAGTGATTGAGGACCACTAGAATCTGGCAGGGTAGGGAAGATTATTGTTCAGAGCAGACTGAAGGTGGGAAAAACTAGAACTTTTTCTTTGAATCAAGCAGGACTGGTGAGAAAATTCGAGCCAAAGTTCTGGTTATAGAATGAATCACATGCATGTGAAGGTTTATAAAGAAACATATTGTCTTTTATGTATGAAGGTAATGTCTCTTATTCACTAGCTATAAGATTCTAAATCACAGAATTTGGGAGGTGAAAAGGATCTCAGCAGTCAACTAGTCCAACCTTCAACTGAAAAGAATCTCTTCTTTCACTGACAAGAAGCCATCTAGCCTGTGCTTGAAGACTTGGAAGAGTGGGGAAGGGAGTCATAACTTCTTGAGACAATCCATTCCACTTTTCAAGAGCTGTGATTGTCAGGGTCTAAACCTGCCTCTTTGTGACTTCCATCCATTATTCTTAGTTCTATCCTCTGGAGCAAAGCAGAATAAATCTTTGGTCATCTAATGGATCTTTGGATAGTTAAAGGAGTTGCACCTTCTCTTATTTTCCTGTTGTCCAAGCTGAATCCAGAGTTCTCAACTGGTATAGTTCATCCTGGTAATCCTCCTCTGCATGTTGTCTTGTTCACTGGTGTCACACGTACAAAGAAACGGGGCCACTAAAATATGCATAAGACATCTGGGTGCCAGGCCTGGAGACAGGAAGACCTGAGTTCAAATCTGGCTTCAAACGCTTGCTGTTATATGATCCTGAGCAAATCATTTCATCCTGTTGGGCTCATTTTCCTCACCTGTACAATGAGCTGGAGGGGGAAATGACAAGACATTTTAATATCTTTGTCAAGAAAACTCCAAATGGGATGAGAAGAGTGAAGAGTGGAACTCAGCGAATGAACATAAGGATCCCTGAAGGCTTCGTATTGACTTAGAAAATCACATGACAATATTATCTATGTTCTCTAGTATTTTTATTCATTTTATCAAATTATAATTACATTTTATTCAAGCTCATAAAGGTGTATTACTACATGTTTGACACCTCTGCTTTAATTTAGAATTGAATACTATACTCCTCATGTTGTTGAATTAGGGCAGAGTTCAGTGGAACTATCATATCCTTGCATTCCTGGAAGTTCTTTTCCCCTTAATGTATTCCCAATTCATAGTAGTTTTTTTGATGACTCATGTTGAGTTTGCAGTCCACTAAAACTCCCAGATCTTTTTCAGAATAATTATCCAAGTTTCTCCTTCTTTTTTTCCTTAACTGCTCAAAGCCCAGAACTCCCATCAAAGGGCCCTACTCGAACATCTTTTCCTCATCTGTTGTCACATTCTCCCCCCCAGGACTTATTTCTGCCATGCTTATCATTTTCTCTCTTGTCTAGCTCCCCTGTCTCTGCTCCCTATGCTCTTAACCAAAGAATTTTCCCTAAATAAGATCTCACTGCTCCCAAATCTGTTTCCCTGCTGGCCCCAGTTGGTACCAGTTGTTCCCTGTCATTTTCACACTCTGTTAACCTACCGATCTCATTGTCATATGGGAGCATTATCCATGTTCTTTCCTAATCGTGGTTTACTTTTGGCCATTTTAGTGTTTATTAGCCAAAAACGTGGACAAAGTAAACAAACAGATAGGAAGTTCAAATCAATACTTCTTTCTATTTAAACAAAATACATAAATGATTCAGGGATTTATGGAGAGATTCACCAACACAGAGCACAAGCCTCTAGCAGAAAAATCTTCAAGAATTGTCACAGCCAAAAGCTCCATCATTCTCTAGTCGTTCATCTAGTGATGGTTCTTTACTAACTTATCTAGGCTACTGGCTCCCTTAGAGGACAGACTTAGTCCATAACTGGATCCATAATTTGCATTTAATGTTTGTAAAAGATTAGAGGGAGAAGGGAGATGATGTCATTGTCTAAAATAAGAGGTTTGGATTGCACATTCAGCTCCTGTGCCACATCATCATGGATAACTGAGAGCTGAATTAAAATATGGGGATTTTTTCACAGCCTAACGTTGCAAATATTAAGGATTTTTTGACCCTTCACCCTTAGCATTTTATAGTGATTTATTTTCTTCATCATGGTTTTCAAAAAAAAAAATAACAAGACTAGATGAAACATAAAATGAATTGCTTGCTTATTTGCCCATTTTTGTGAGTGTAGTAAGAATCTATTAAGAACTTAGTGGTTAGAAACATTTCAAATTCTACAATAGTTGAAAAATTTTTTAGACCATATAATCTATATTTATGCTTTTCTCTCCTTTACTCTCCCCCCTTCCTTCTTCTCTTTTAGATGGATAAGTTTAGGCTTATTTTCTGGTTTGTATTAGAAGTATGTGTTGTATGATTTAGAGAAAGAAATCATCTGAGGTCTGTTATTTTGAGTATTTCACTACTATTAAAAGTGGTTTTATGAGAAGAAGAGTGGTTAGAAAAAAAACATTCTGAAGAAAAACTTGCCTAAATTGTATCTTTCCCCAATCAATGGTGCATGTGCTAAGATTTAAAATTTGACATGAAGATACTGGCATTTTGTCTCTGGGGGATGGTTCTTATGTTTCCAACAGCATTGTCAGTACACACCATGCACTCTGCCTTCCTTTCTTTTTCTACCTTCCTCCCACCCCCCACCCCATATGCCTTCTTCTCTATCTCACCCACCCAATTCCTGATTACTTTCTGCTCTCTGTTGCAGTTTATTTCCTTTCATTAGCAAAATGAATCGTCAAGAAACTTAAGATTATCACCCTCCCCCCAGTCCAGTTCCATTCCCTCTCTCTCTCTTTGCCCACTCTGTGTGTGTATCTATCTTTTTCTCTGTGTGTCTCTCTCTCTCCTCTCTCTCTGTCTGTCCTCTGTCTCTCTCTCTCCCTTTCTCTCCTCTCTACATATCTATGTGTATATATATATATATATATATATATATATTATATATATATATATGCATATACATGTACTTTAAGTTGTATCTACATATATAATCTTCTCTGGGAGTAGTTGCAGTAATGAACAATCTGGATAATGGTACCACTCTGTGATTTACTTCTTTGATCTTTGTTCTTTTGCTAATTCTTTAACTACATATCCCTTCTTTCCTCCATCCTTATGATCCTTCTTCTTTTTGCTTGAAGATTGCCTCTTCATGAATATGCTAATTCCTAGAACAGGAGTTCTTGCAGTAAGAGCTGTTCATCATAGAAAATCAAAGAGTGACTGGCAGAAGAAAAGGGGAGAAGAACTGCCTTGAGAGGGAAAGGAAGAAAAGAAGGGCAACATGGAAGGTTTAGGTAGCTTCAAGAATAGTTCTTTAATTTGAAGCAAAAAGCTAAGGACAGAGTATATGATATGACAAGAAATCCTTCCATTTTATAATTTGGGGGTTTTGGAGATAGCTTTATTATAACTGAAAGAAAACTGCAGTAAGAGTAAGAAGATCTGGGTTCAAATGTCTTTACACTCATTAGATATGTGACCTGTAGCAAATCATTTAACTCTCTGCCTTTTTTGTTTTACTTTCCTCATATGCATAAGAGGGATAATCATTTATAATCTCTGTGCTACTGAGTTATTGTTGCTGTTCTGTTGTGTCTGATGTTTCATGGCCCCATTTGTGATTTTCTTGGTAAAGGTACCAGAGTTGGATTCCTTGCAAACTTCTGTATTGTCTTGCACTTTGATTATCTGTTATTTTCGCTAGAAGAGTTTCCAGAGAACAGTGATTATATTTTCTCTATCTTTCTATCTCTCCAGCTCATTTGACAGATAGGGAACTGAGGCAAGAGGGTTAAATGACTTGCCCAGAAAGCTAAGCAGTGTTTGAAGTCAGGTTTGAACTCTGAAAGATGAGTATTCTTGACTCCAGGACTAGTATCACCTAGCTGCTGAGTTATTGTGAGACTGGCTCAAATGATAAGCGAGATCCTTTCTAAATCATAAGGAAGTATGTAAATGTTAGTTTTCACCATCATAATTATTATTACAAACATTTGTAATGGTTTCATTTTGTTTCTTTAAAAAATTCATGCAAAGTATTTAGTACTAAAGACAGGAAGAAAAGTTCAAAATGCCTGTTTTACAGACTTTTAAAAATTATATGTCTTCTTGTTTCTTGGCCTGGATAGTTGATTTTATTACTGCAGGATTCCTACTGAGGAAATTCTCTGTATGAACATAGATATGTATATGTGTGGGAATCTAGAGAGCTGTCCTAGAGAGAGTCTTAGAGAGTTATCTTGTTGTTGTTTATTCCTTTTGGTTGTGTCAACTCTTTGGTCAAGGTACACTGAAAAATTCAGTGACTGCCTGATATCACAGGCAAGATTTGAACCCAGGGCTCCAGACTAATTGTCATTCCTTGAAAGAGTATATGATTTTGTTTCTATCATTTATCACAACTGGAATGTCTTCATGATCTAGAAGTCTTTTCTGAACCTAAAGAACTTTCTCCTTTTAAATTCTCATAGTGCTTTAAACTCCTTGCAAATTTTTATATTCTGTTTTGCATTTTGCATATCTATTATCTTCTCTATGAATTTCTATGACATTTTCTTCATCTTTCCATTTCTCTAAGGATCTAATTGTCACCAGCACATAGTAGGTGCTCAATAAATGCTTATTATATAACAAACTCCATGACCCTTTCTATTGATTGATTTTGGCCTAATCAAATGACCTGTAAATATGATGCCTTTTGTTTCCCCAGAAAAAATGCCGTAGAAGTACAAGAGAACTCTGAAAGAATCACAAGGTCAGACTGACATAGGAAAGAAAGGAACGTACTTTAGGAGCCATACATATGCTATATCTCTGCCACCTAACTTTCCCTTAGTAGTAGAGGAGAAATGAAGAATTCACTGAAAAATGACTTTTACCTAATGAAACGACCACTTCAGCTGTCTCAGAATACTCTCTTCTCCAATGAACAAATTGAGGCAAAAATAAAAAAGGTTTAATATCTAAGGGGAAAGAGATGTATTATATATGATGTCATCATTAAAATATAGGACCTTCTTATGTCTTAAAAAGACATAATCCTTGCAGTGACTTAGTGATGGAAATAAAGTAATTAGGATTCAGGATTTCTTTTTCTCCATCAGATCCATCTTCAGTGATACAATTAACCCCATTACCATAGTACCTGTTTATGCTGCTTTATAAGTAAAAAGAAGTCTTTGCTCAACATAATACACTTAATTGTGCTTTCCTTAAAGTTTCCCAGTTCAACTTCTTAACCTAAGCAATCTTATTTCTCAGATAATTTTGTAGTTATTATTCATTTACCACAGGTAGAATGAATCATCTTGGGTTTAGTTATCTTTACTGGTATAGCTAGCCTGATAGTGTACAGGCTGTTTTTATGTTGGTGACATAAAAAGGAAAGCAATCTGGTTAAGTATGCCAGAACAAAAGAGCAAGACACCCTGTGACAGATGCCAGGCCACAGGTGCCTGAGAAGTGGAAGAAGCCAGGGGATTATCCATGAGAGAAGGTTATTTTTCAATTAGACAAAAACAGGCAGACTCGGCATTTACCTATGTCTCCATTAGTCATTGTCTCAAAATTCAGGATTGTCTTTGCCAATGTTTTATTCGTGCTGTGAAAGAGACACACTGTCTATGAGGCAGATTCATTCCCTGTTTCATGTGCGAGGTCAGCAGTTTTGGTGACTTGTTCCTAATTAATAATAATAATTTTCTTTGATATTTCATAAGGTACTTTGAGGTTTACATGATCTCATTTGTTGGCGGGATTAGAAAGACTGGAACCTCAACAGCTACTTTGAAGATTACCACTGATTTCTTAAAAACAATGACAATTTGTTTGCTCTTATTCAACTTGGCAGAAACTGAAACTTTGGCACTGTTAAATATTTGTCACTCCTTTATCTATTCCTTTGTTTAGATTCTATGACACATCTCTATCCTTGTTCTACTCATAACTCTCTGATGATCCCTCAATCTTCTCTGCTGTATTATCGTCCATCTATTTCCCTCTAAGAAAATCAGTCCCTCACATTCTCTTCTGTTCTCAGTTCACTTACTGCTCTCTCTTACTTGTTGACCTAATTGGCTCACATGGATTTAATTATTATCTGTAAATGGATGCCCCAAATCTTTATATCCAGCCTTCATCTCTTTCCTTATTACCAATTTTGACATCAATATAGCATATTGGACATTACTACCCACATGTTCCATAACTATCTCAAAGTTAGCATGTTCAAAATTGAGCAGTTTTCTTATCAACTTTTATCAGCTAAGTTTTTAGTTGATAAAGATGAGTCTTTGGCCCAGAGTTGGAGGAAGGGATGGTCATGAGATGGTACAAAATAGAATTTTGGATTTTGAAGGAAACTTAATAGTTATCTGGGTAAACCTACATGTTAAGGATGTGGCTGACAGACCTTAACTGATAGAGATGCTCAGAGTTTTCTCAGGGAACTCTAAGGAAGAGGAATCCCTCCTCAGGCAGCCCAGTCCACTTTTGGACAGCTCTAATTATTTTCCCTACCATCAAACTTAAATTAGCTTCTTTGCTACTTCCGTGCTTTGGAGTTTACTCTTTGGAGCAAAAGAGAACAAATCCAATCTGGCTCCATATGACATTCCTTCAATTACTTGAGAACAGCTATCATAACCCTTTCCTCCAAATCTATTCTCTAGGACCAACATGTCCATTTCTTCACACTATTCTTAATATTCCATCAACTTAAAACCCTTCTTGCCCTTCCTTTGACACTCTCTAGCATATCAATGTCCTTAAACTATTGTACCTAGAACTGAACATAATACTCTAAGTTAGGTGGGATGAAGAAAAAATGAATGCAGGCATCCCACTACTCTTTTATTTCTCTAGGCTCTGGCTCTCTTTATGCAGACCAAGATTGCATTACTTTTTTTTTTTTGGTGGCCACATAATACAACTGATTGATACTCGGCTTATAGTCCATTAAAAAAAGAACAATTTTCTATTAATGTCATCTCCATTTTATATCTGTGAAGTTGACTTTTTGTACCAGGTGGCAATTTTTGCATTGATTCTTATAGAATTTCATCCTAGACTTACAATGCTTTAGTCTGTCAAGTTCCATTTGGGTTCTAACTGTGTCATCCACTGTTGTCTATTCCTCTCAGTTTTGTGAAAATTTGCTGAGCATACCATCAATATTTTTATCTAAATTATTTATAAAACAGTGAAATAAGAAGTGGAAGCCTTCTACTCTTTGAGTCTGACTACCAATGAGTTAGAATATGTCTGATTGCATTGTTGCTTAATTTATCTCTCCATCTTCTTAGATAAACCATATCTAAAGCATTTTCCTCATCTCCTACTTCAATAATTTTATCAAAAAAGGAAATGAGGTTAGCCTGGTCTTATTTGTTTTTTATGAAATTATATTGGCTCTTTGTCATTACCACTTACTTGTCCCCTAGATATTTGCCTACTATCTCTCTAATGAGCCTTTCTATAATATTTCCAAGATTTGAAGCCAAATTCTTTGACCTATAGTTTTCAAATTATGGTTTTCCACCCCTCCCCCCCTTTTTTTTTGAAAATCAGAATATTTGCTTGTCTCCAATCTTATAGTACCTCTCCCATTTTCCACAAAAAAGAGAATGTTGTCATGTGCCCAACAGAATCAAGGAGAATTCAAAACATATAACAAATTACTAGGTCTATATCTAGTAATTTCATATTAGTAGAAAATATTATATTCATGAATGTCCATTTTTTCTTACTTCCTTGTAAATCATTCTTTGGTTCTCTACTAATCACCTTGTTTACTCTTCAAGCTAAAGTTAAGAAAAGATATAGTTATGTATACATATGTAGATATATAAATAAATACACAAACATATATACTTACATACCACATACACACACATCTTTCCTATTCCTGCTGACTCTTTAAATTCTGTTCCATAACTTGCCTTGCTATTGCTTAACCTCCACCCACCCAAGGATTCCTCCCTTGTCTTCTTCTTTCACCCTTTGCTTCTCCATCTGCCCATCTTTTCTCCCTTATTTCTTTATAGATATTGTAGGGTGTTATATACCCTTCATGGTTTATATGTACTGATGCTTACTGAACCCATTCTCAATGTCAGTAGGCTTTCAGAACTACAAGCCCTCCTTTCCCCTCTAATGCCATTGTGTCTTCCTCTGCACCTCCTTTGTATAATAGGATTAATATTTTTTTAACTTAACTCTGCCAAGCTTTTTTTTTTTTTTTGAGCTAGCCCATTGCTGACATATAGTATGTTTCTCATGTAAAAAATATAAACAATTTGTCCATATTGAGTTCATTAAAACTGATCTTTGATGTTTCTTCTATTTAAATTTTCTGTTAAGGTTGGGTTGGTTGATAGAAAGTCCTGAGAATCTGCAAGTTTGTTGAAAGTCCATTTTTTCTCATTCAAAATTATAATTTTGTTGATATAATTTTTTGGCTGCAGGCCTAGATTTTTTGATTGTTGGTAGATATAATTTCAGGATCTTTGGTCTTTTATTATAGCTGCTGATGAGTCTTGCACAATTGTGGCTCCAATGTATTTGGATTTTTTTTCTTGTTTTTTTGCAAAATTTTCTCTTTGATTTGGGGGTTTTCAAATTTGGCAATAATATTCTTGTGTGGTTTTCCACAAAAGATCTCTCTGGGGTTCCTGCCAAGGCATCAGCCATACCCAACTAAGCCCACTTAGTGTTTTTGAGTAACTAGCCCAGAGATGTTAGCACTTCAGACAGGTTAATTTCTAGTCCTAGTTCTTTCTTCAGATCTTCTTCGATTGTATCAGGAAGACCCGGTTCTGCCCCATGTCCTCTTGATTTTTCATCAGTCTGTGTTTGGACTGAGGTGCAAATTTGCTCTATTTGTGGGGGGAATTGGGAGTACTTGAAATTTACTAGCCTACTCCATCATCTTCCCAAATCCTTCATTAGTTTTTCTCTGAGAATCAGCTCAGGAATCCTGTGAAAGCCCTGTGAAACCTTTCCTGATCTGTCCATGTATCAGTACTGTCTCTTCATCTTTTCTTTCTTTTATTCTTATTTGTGCATATGTGTATCTTACCACCATCAGAAGCACTTACTCCTTCAGCAAGATATATTTTCCTTTAGAGTAGGGACTGTTTGGCAGGGCCTGCTGAACTGTAACGGCCATAATACATCCAATTATGCCTGGTTCCTAGTTGTTAGACCAGTTTTTATAAGGGATATAAGGATATGTTTTTATGCAGAAATTTTATTAATAAATGCCAGTGACAGCTTTTCTTTTGTGAATGAATTGATAATCTTTTCTGGATTATGTAGTAAGGGAGGGCTATAAACTCCTTAAATGTTCTTGTCTTTAGTAATAATTTTGATATCTTCTCTCTTGTGATATTCCCTTGTAAATTTTTTTTTTTTTTATTGTAATGAGGTTTTTCTCCCTCCAATTGCTTTTTCTTCAAGGCTATTTCCCTTGGCAGTGGTGAAGTCATTTAATGATAAAGAAAACCTCATTAGCATTCTGATTGTTTGTATTACTGCTTACCTATGCAATTTGTGGCTTATCATTGTTTAGCCTCATATTTCTAAACCAGTGATCTCCAAGTGGGTTTGTAGAAAAAACCTGGACCTTGATTCCCACCTTGGGGTGTTATCAGCCGGTAGGAGGGTAGAAAGAGTTATTGCATTCCATCTTTCTCCTCCCACAGCCAATTGTGGAAGTTGTCTCCAGCACAACTAGCTACCTCTGGAAGCCAGTCCCATGCATCCAGATTTCTCACTTAGGTGTTTTATTTTTTACCTTTTACTTTCTTCTACTCTACATGTCCATTGAGGTACCAAATCTTATTTTTACCTTTACACTATCTCTCATATCCATTCTCCTGATATAGCTGTGAAAGTCATCCTCTCTCTGTCTCCTTTCTTCTCTCCCTCTCTTTCCCTTTTCCTTTCCTTTTCCCCTTCCCTTTCTCTTTCCCTTTCCCTCCCTTCCCCATCTCTTCACCCTCTCTCTTTCTCTCCCTTTTTGTTGTTGAAATAATCAGGTAAAATGTCTTGTCCAGGGTCATACAGCTAGTAATTGTTTAATGCTGCATCAGGTCCTCCTGAAAGTCATTTTCTTAAAGTGAAAATCTGATCAACCCAGTAGCTTCCTTACTCAATAAATTCTAGTGATTACTCCCCATTACTGTAGGAAAAAAATACCATTTCATTTTTATCTGTTTATTTCTTATTTCTATTTTACAAAAGCTTTAAAATGTACCAAATCATTAGTACACTAGTATATATGTACATATATACATATATGTATGTATGTATATATGTACATATATATATATGTATGTATGTATATATGTAAGTTAATATATGCTTATTGGGAGTATGTGCTTAAAATTTTTTTCTGCTAATGTATGTGTGATCAAAAACCTTAAAGAAACTCTTCTAAATTACTGAAACAATCTTGCCCTGATTCCATATATAATTATTTCATAGATGGGCTTATTATATCTCTCAATTCATGCCCTTAGAAAATAAAAATATGAAATGTCATTTACATGTTTCAAAGATTAGGAATTTTTCTATATGAAAAGTCAAAGCCAGTAAGCCTTCTCTAGTGTTTAAGCCCTCATCACCTCCTTTGATAGCACAAGCATCTGCCTTACTCAGGTACTTGGTGGTAGAGACACAAAATGAGAAGCTAATGAGAAATTTGGTTGTCTCCAAACCTGGCACCTTGGTTGGAAAGAATCTCTTAATTAAGGATACCTGGGAAATTAAGGTTTTAGGTTTTCTACCCTAAACATAAGCTTTGGCAAGCACAAAACTGTCTTACATTTTAAATACTAACACTTTCTTCACAGACCCATGCTATTGCTCTCTGGTCAACAAATGCCCTCTTCCTTATTATTTTGACTGGCATTGGGCTTTCAGCTTTTTTTCCCAGAGTCCTCAAGGACACTGTGTCCCCAGTGTGTTAAAAGGACCTGTCAGAGTAAAGAGAAGATTTTAACCCCTACAGATACTCTTAGTCCAAAGGGTCTTGGAACTTGTAATGTCTAACAAGACCTGTTTTAAGGTGAACAAAAATTTTTTCTGTCACTTGGCATCCTGTGCCACTTAGGGTCACTACATCAGCTTTCCGTGGTGTACCAATTTGTGACTTATATGGTAGATTCTTGCTAAGAAAAGGTGACATCTTCTACCAGAAATAATTTCTAAAATAAAAATTTCTTTTAAGTGCTGCGGGGAGCTTTTTAGAACTTGACTTTGCTAACTATCATCTTTCCACAATCCAGGTGTGACTGCTAGGCTCCCAGATGAGTTTTCCCCTTTGATTTTTTACCATTTGCTTAGAATAATGTCTAAGAAATGTATTCTTATTTATAACCCATCTTTGAAGATAGTTTATAGTAGTGACTAGGGATGGGAGCTCCAAAGATAAAAATCTCAATCAAAAATCAAGTGGAAGCATTCCTGTTCCTGTGTTTAGCACAGTATCTATAACATAGTAGGTAAAACAAATGTCCATTAATTGGTTGAGTAAAAATGACTTATCTTTTTATTTCCACTTTGGCAAGTTACCACAGAAGTGTGGCTACTCCTGGTGGTGATCAATTTAATGTTCTCCTGGTTCTAATTGAACTAATCTTATTTAGGGGTCCATCAAGTTCTTTTGAGCACATTTTCTCCACTTTTAGCAGTAATTATTATTATTATAAATGAGTGTTTTTTGTAAGCTACCTTTGTTGTTGTTCAGTCATTTTTCAGTCCTAATCAACTCTGTGACCTAATTTGGGGTTTTCTTGGCAAAAATATCAGATTCATTTGCCATTTCCTTCTCTAGCTCATTTTACAAATGAGGAACTGAGGCAAACAGCATTAAGTGACTTACCCAAGGTTACATGCTAGTCAGTGTCTGAGGCCAGATTTAAACTCACAAAGATGAGTTTTCCTGACTTCATGATCCACATTTTATCCACTCCCTCTTCTAGTTGTCCCCAAAAGAGTACTGCATCCACCATACTGATATATACTTAATGAAGTTTGTTGAACGATATTTGTTATAGCCCTCAGTCATGAAATCAATGAGTATTCATTTAGTAAATACTATGTCTAAGGCATAGTTATGCTCAGGGGGAATAAAAACACAAGGAAATGTTTCCCTGATCTAAAGGAACTTGCATTCTACTAGGGCCAGATTTGTTAAGAATAAATACAACAAGCATAAATACAATAAAAATAAATACAACTAGTAGTTGGGGGAAGATCAAGCAAATTTTGATGCAGGAGATGGTATTTAGGTATGTGTTAAAGGAGAAAAGGACTCTGTGAAGCAGAACTTCACAGAAAATTGTATATAATATAATTATATGTATCTATAATTTACAATATACAAAGAGTATAGTCCAAATATGGGAAAAAGCAGAGATAGGAGATGGTATGTTATGTTTATGGAATAGAAAGAAAGACATTTTTGGGCTAGGATCTCAGAGTGTAGGAGAGGGAAAGGAAAGAGAGAAAAAGAAAAAGGAAAAAAAAAAGTATTAATGACTACCACATACCAGGCACTGTGTTTTTTACAAATGTTATCTCATTTAATCCTCACAACAGCCCTGTAAAATAGGTGCTGTTTTTATAGTTGAGATAACTGAGACAAATAAGGTAGATAAATTTCTCAGAGTCATACTAGTTGGCATCTGTGGGTGAATTTGAACCCGTCTTCCTGACGCTACACCCAGCACTCTATCTATTATGTCCCCCCCCACCCCTACCTGCAAGAAAAGAGAAATGAAGAAGTAAACAGTTAATTGGTCGGGAAATAGGAGTTGGGACCAGATTGTGAAAGACTTCAAAATAAGTTTATATTTCATCCTAGAGGCAAGGGAAAGCTACTGCAATTGAGTAGGGGAATGACACTACTCTTAGGATCAGATCTACTCTTAAGAAATATTCCTGGGGGCAGTGGACAGACCACCAGCCCTGAAGTCAGGAGGACCTGAGTTCAAATCTGACCTCAGACACTTAACATATCTGATTGTGTGACCCTGGGCAAGTCACTTAATCCCAATTGCCTCAGCAAAAAAAAAAAAAAAAAAAAAAAAAAAAAAAAAAAGGAAATATTCCTTTGTCAGCAGTGTATGGGATGCACTGGAGTGGAAAAGACTTAAAGCAGATAGAATTAGGAGACAATGGCAGTAATGAGAGCTAATCATGGTCTTGAACTGAGGTGGTAGCTGAGAGGGTAGAGAAAAAGGAGTCAACAGGAGATTTTTTGGAGGTGGAGCTAGATTAAGATTTACCAACTGACTGGATCTGTGAAGTGAGGGAATGAGGAGTCCAAGTATAAGACTGAAGTCACAAATCTGGAAAATAGAGCAATGATGGTGCTTTAGGGAGAAATGAAATTTGGAAGAAGGGAAGATTTGTGGAGAAAGATGGGGGCAGTTTTGGGCAGGTTGAGTTTCAGATGTCTCTGTTCATTCACTCCAAACTTTCTAATAGTTAATTGGTGCAATGAGACTGACGCTTAGGGGAGAAACACGGGCTTTCTTGGAGTTACCTTTATGAACATAAAAATTACTCAACCTATGATGAGGTTACCAAAAGAGGCACTCTGGGATTCAACATTGGGGAACCCTTGACGGTAAGTAATGCCAGAAGGAGATGGAGATGGTTCTCCACATATCATTTTGGATTTATTCCAGCTCTCCAAGCAGGGCAGAGGCCTGTAGTTTCAGATCAGCTCAAGGCAGGTGGCAACTAGCTCCCCAGATGGCTCATGCAGCATACCAAAGATGAGCCAGATTTCCCTTTTTATATACAAGTGGTCCCACTTCTGATGCATATTAATAATGTTTCAGATTTCCCGTTCCCAGAGACTCTGGGGCAGTGATGGGCTAGATGGGATGGCAAAATTAAGACCCTCTATGAATTCATATTTTTTGGATACAGGGAAATATCTGTGTGGTGATTTAGGATATTAAAGCAAAACAGTGACAAACAATAAATTACATAGGGAAACAGGAAGGTACATACACAGTATTATAACGGATTTTTTATTTTTCAACTAATGATCACTACTAAGGGTAGTTAAGTGTCTCAGTGGATAGAGTATCAGGTCTGTAATCAGAAAGACTCATCTTTATGAGTTGAAATCTGTCTTCAGACTTTTCTTAACTGTGTGATTTTAGGCAAGTTATTTAACCCAGTTTATCTCAGTTTCCTCATCTGTGAAATGAGCTGGAGAAGAAAATGGCAAACCACTGCAGTATTTTTGCCTAGAAACCCCAAATGGAGTCAGAGCAAGTTAAATGTTTGAAAAAATAACTGAACAAAAACAAGAGAAATCACCATTAGCCAAATTCTTTAGAGAAAAGACAAGAAGGGTCTTTGTTTAATGAGTTCACAACTTTCCCTTGATACATTTCCTAATAAGTAATATCAATTAATTCACAAATTAAAAGATAGCCTCTGTAGTTATAAAAATCCAAAATATCAGACAGTTTTAATTGGATTATAAAAATGATTATGGCAATTATAAGCTAGACTTTATGAGATGTTTTATAGATTGAGAAGAAACTTTAAGGTGAATAAGGCTCACCCCATCTCTTTGCAGAGGAGGGAAGTGAGTCCCTGAAAAGTTAAAGGACTTGCTCAAAGTGTCAGAGTCAGAACCAGAACCAGAACTTGAATTTTGGTCCACTTACACCAAAATCATTGTTTTGTTTTTTTTTCCCACTATATCATGCCACCTTTCTCATAAGCTAGGTGATTCTGTCAAGGATGTTTTGTTTGTCTTAGTATCCTGAATCCCAAGTTGAGTGTCAGCAGTAACACAATCAGAAAATGTCAGATAGCATTTGAACTCAGGTTGTAATCTTTCATATTTATACTATATTATGCAGTCTCTCATTTAACATAAGTTTGAGAGTTTTACTTGAAGACTCAAGCGGTTCAAATGATGGTATTATGCTACAATTTAGGAGCACAGACTCCAGAAATTATACTAGAAATCTATGGAAATCAGTGAAAATAATTGTCTCCCACTAAAAGAATTTTCATTTCTGTGGAAAAACAAGACTTTCCTGCCCCAAAGAAACCACACACACACACACACACACACACACACACACACACACACACACACACACACACACCCTGAGTTTTGAGGTCTCTGTACTTCATGAGCAACAAATCAATAAGAGAATGGTTTTCTGAAACATAAGTGGGAAAAGTGGGTATTTTAATTTGACTTAGTGTAGGATCAGTTAAGTCAATAGATATTTATTTATTATGTACCTTGAAAGTCCCAGGCACTTTGCTAAGTGCTGGAAAATTAAGGACAAGTCACTCTTAATGATAGTTTATCTCCTTCCTAAAGAGTAGTTGGTGATACAGAGAATAGACTGTTGACCTTGGAACCAGCAAGACCTGGGTTTGGATTCTGTCTCAGATAGTTACTATCTGTGTAGCCCTGGACAAGTCCCCAGACTCAGTTTTTTCACTATCTAAGATGGAAATAATAATAATAGCAGTTACTTTATTAGTTTGTTGTGATTCAAATGAGATAGCACTTAAAGTGCTTTATACAACTTAAAATGCTCTCCCAGCTCTTATAATAGTTCTGTAAGCTATAATAACTATAAGTTATTAAGGGAGAAACAACTTTAGGCACTTAGCTGAATGTTTTGAAATATTAGCCAAGTTTGCTGCAATGCCTGGTTATTATTATAACATATTGAGTTGAATACCATACTGTATGCTCTACTTTTCTTACTGTACTAATTTTTTAACAAAAATAGCAGTTTATAGTTTTCAAGAGGGCATGTTAGGTCTCAGAATCCACTTAAAGAAGATATTTATTGAAATTTATTGGCCAATTATATCAATTTGGATGTCCTTTTAGAATAGGCTTATATACAGTAATGGAGCAAAATACAACCCACTCATTTGACCATAGAATTTTGGGTCATTTGGATAAATGGCTGGCACTTTTCTAAATAATTTAAAGTAGTGACCTTATTAGTAAGAAAATGTGTCCATCAAATATTGATTGGATTGGTGAAGGTCAAATATGTATGGATTACTATCTACTAGTACATTTAGGAATGAAATATCTGTTTGTATATGAAACGGACTTTGCAAATGTGTGTGTGTGTGTGTGTGTGTGTGTGTGTGTGTGTATGTGTGTGTGTATGTGTGTGTGTAGGGGTATTTTTCAGTGTGTATCTGAAAGATGGATTCTAAATAATTATCTTCTTGGGGAAGCGAATTTCACCTTAAGTAAAGTACTCTGTACAGGACCAGGGGTGTTAACTAATGCATGAATTTCTTAGGTAGAAAAGTAAAACAGTTGTGTAAGTAAATGCATGTGAATGAATTTGGTATACAAGGCTATTTGAGTGGATCTATATAAGAGTACTTAGAAGCTAGATTGTAGTTGATTATTTCTGATTAACTTTGTGATTGGATGAGAAAGTGACTGGGTAGTTTGAAGTTTCAAAGCCATTTTATGTAAGAGAGTTAGTTTATGAGTTTCTCTCATCACTAGAGATACATTAATATTCTCTCCAATATTCTAACTTTTTAGATCAATTCAGCTCCCATGATCTACTCTTCTGCTTCATTTCAAACACAAGAATGCACGGTCATATTCCTGTCATAGCAGAATCCTAATATGTCTACTTCTTTATTCTTTATACTTTATTTATAAGTATATAAATATATTTATTTATTTACTATACTTTATTTATTCCTTTTTCCTACCCTAAGATCCTATCATTTCATATTTCACTGTCAAACTACTATATATATATATATATATATATATATATATATATATATATATATATATATATATATATATATATATATATATATATATATATATATATATATATATATGTATTTATTATGTGTGTGTGTATTAAGTTCTCACCATTATATTCCATCTCTTTACTCCTCCATATCTTTCCAAGCCATTATTTTACTTCCTCCTAATGTTTACCTTTTCTTGAATCAGTGTGTAGTTTTATACTAGTCTTTACTTATGAGTCTCTTTCCACTTTGTCCTTTTGCCAATCATAAGTTGAGAAATTTTAACTTGGGATTATACCCACCATCTATTTACCTCCTTCACTCTCCTCATGTATTGCCAAATAGCAGTTGGGGAAGTCATGAAACCATATTAACAAGGTCCATTACAGATTTATGTTAAATGAGTCCAACTGGACTGATTGCATTAATACAATCTTTTATTCCTTCCTAAATAATTCTTTACCTCACTCACAACATTTGCAGTGATATCTTAAATGCCAAATACAATAGCCTTTTAAAAATCCCAATCTTCCTTGATGTCTTTGTAGTATTTAAATGAATGAATGAATAAAGCATTTACTAAACTTTACTATCTACAAAGCATTGTACTAGGTATTGGGATTACAAATAGAAAAGTAAGAAAGCCCCTGCTCTCAAGAACCTCACATTCCAATGTGATGTAGCACCTACCTCACAGGATTATATGAGGATCAAATTAAATAATATTTATAAAGGTTTAGCACAGTGCTTGGAACATAGTAGTAGAGGATGATCAATTCAGCCCCATCCTCTTCTATTCTAATGAAAGAGAGAAATAACGTTACTTCCATTGATAACATCATGTATGTTTCTGCTATTGCACTATTTGTCACTGGGCTGAATGTATGAGAGTCCTTTCTCCCAATAGGATTTGAGGGAATATGGTCAAGGTGGTGATGGTTTGATCTACCTGGTCTATACTACCTCTCTCTCTCCTCAGACTTTGCTGTTTCAGCTAGTTTTGCTTTCCCATTCTGTGAGTGGCAGTAGTTTGGCACTTGTTTAGGATGGCTGGCCCGTTTTCCATAGGAATGACTGAGGGAGCTGGACTGAAAGCAAGAACAATGGTCTGGGGGTACTGCCAGCCTCAGGTTTCTGCACTTATCTGCTGACAGTGGGCAGCTGTTGGTTGGCAGCTGCTGCTAATGATGAGGAAGGTATTAGGTGAATGTGTAGGTATGTGAAGGTATATACCCATTATCTATATACATAGTATTGTATAAACTATGTTTACATGTAGGTATAGCATATATTTATATTTTATCTCATAGTGAGCTATATATACATGTGTATATATGATATATGAGTATGTGTATGTATGTATGCACACATATGATAAATACAGATTATACTTAGCATAATAATCTGGTACATAGCAGACATTTAATAAATTCTTAATGATTGATTGATAAAGAAGTACATTAATTAAAATATCATGTTTTTTTCTAATGCTTCTATGCTAATGGTATGAAAGATAGCAATTCTGGTAAAGAACTAGTAATTTCACTCATGTTCATTAAGTATACTGAAGTCACATGACCAGTAATAGCCCCATGGTGCATTGTATTCTTCAACACAGCAGAACATTAATTTCATGTGATAGAGTTTGCCTTCTAGGGATGCTAGGGGATTTTCCAAAGGTGCTTTCAGAGCCTCTTTATAACCTATTGTACATTGCATTTTTTATGACTAACCCCTTTTCATTGTAATTTGTGCTGTAGAGTTTCCAGCAAAAATTTCTTAATGCTACAAAATTAAGCAAACACATTTGCTACTGAGTGATGGTAGCTCCCTGATTCTTCCTCTCATCTCATCCATTGATGTATGTTCTTCATTCATTCCCACTCCCTGTTTTCCTTTCACACTCAGCTTGTATAATTTTCAAGACTTGATTCTCTTAAATTAGGCCAAATTGCCCATAGGACCAGTCTCAGAATGTTTTGTCTCACCTTAACAAAGAAAGAAGATGAGTATGTGAGATGCAGTCATCAGTACTGATTATTCAAATATCTATGATTCTTCCATATAATTCTGGGAAAATGTGTAATATATGTGGCTGCTGTTACTTCACTTTTGGGTTTGGAGAAAAATTAGGAATCCCTAGAGAAGGGGACTCGAGCTCACCATAACTAGCAGGAAAGGCTATACTGTAGAAGAGAAAAATTTAGTACAGGGAGAAGCAGAGACTTCACTTTTAAAGCTAGAGAGGAAAGAGAAAACAAAAAGGAGAAAAAATATCATGGAAGGAAGAGAATTTAAGAAGCATCTTTCCTTTCATTGGTATGCCCATCTCAGTTCCCAGACTTCTTTGTACTGAATGGACTGAATTAATTATTTCTTACTGTTATTAATAAAAAATAAGTAATTCAAAATTGGATAAAAATCATTCTTCTCTTATTTCTGTTATTGGTAATTACTAATTCCATGTAGAAATTTACCTTATAAACCCACAAAAAAAGAATCCAATTTCTATTGAAAGCATTAACACAGCCATAGTCTCACCACTGTTTTCCTTATGGTTGACTTTAAAGTTGACATTTCAAGAAATATGTGGAAATAGAAAATGAAGGGCATAATAGAATTTAGAGGTAGAAGAGACCTTTACAAGATGAGCAAATTGAGTCATGGAAAGGTTTAAGTGACTCTTCTAGGTTCACACAGCCAGTAAGTATCAACAGAGGACATGATATAGTAAATTCTATTTATTATCCTAAACATCTCCAGAAACTCCAGACTGGGAGATTTAGCTAAGTAAGGTGGAGAGCTATTTAGTTTATTTTCTCTGTTTCTCTATCTCTGTCTGTCTCTTTATCTCTATTTCTGTCTATCTCTATATATCTCTCTCAGTTAGCTCTGTTTTTTTATTGTTTGGTGGGTGGCTCCTGATCCTTTCATGCCAGACCCAATATGTAGTCCCAAAAGGCTTACCCCACTGAAATCAAAACTTCTTAGCTCAAGTTAGCCGTGAGCCCTAGTCTATTTGGTAACAAGGATTATACATGTGCCATAACCCTAGATCTTTTTGTAAGGTAACTAAAAATGCATCATAGAGCAACTATCTATAATTGACAGAGTACATATCACTTGGCCTTTAGTTTCTACTTCTCTATCAATATGAACAAAGTATAATCCAATATAAAGTTCTCTCTGGAGCCAACATTGAGCACTTCATTAGACTGGAGTCATGTTTTCTTTGAAGAAACTATAAAGAGACATACTTGAGTCTTCTCTCAGTCACCACTAACCCAATCATTTGTCAAATTGTATTAATTCTGTCTCCATTCTTTTTCTGCATATTCATTCAGCTACCACTCTAATTAAACTCTTCATCACCTTTTGTCTAAATTGTTGAAATCTTCTTTTAACTGTTTTCCCTGTTTCTAGGCTCTCTTCTCTCCAATTCAATCTCCTTTTGGGACTCAGTTCCTGTCTCAAACATTCAGTGGTTCACCATTGGTTTTAAGATAAAATACAAATCTTCAGCCTGGCATTTAAGATCCTAAACAAACTAAGTAAAACTATTTTTCCTGAAGGAGATCTATGATCCAGGCAAGTCAAGCTCTAAATTCAAAACAAAAACACAGGTGTAAAATGTAATCTTTCCTTATCTTTGCCTCTTATAATTCTTATCTTATTTCAGGGCCAAATAGGAGCGAACCTCTTTTTCATGAAATATTCCTTGATTACAGTTATTAATGCTCTCTCACCTCAAATTATTTTGTATTTATTGATCTGCATATATATTATTTCTAGCAGTAAATATAAACTTCTTAAGAGCTGTTTTTTTATATTTCTAAAGCCGAGCTCAGTGTCTTTGAATGAATGAAAGAAAAATCATTTAAGTGCTAGCTCTGTGTCAAGCACATTAGATACAAAGAGATAGAATAGGACATTCTCTCCTATGTTGAATTTCATAATGGGGCATATGATATATGTATATATGATATATACATATATATACATATGTAGACACACACATATCTTATCTATTTATCTATACATATAAAATAAATTAGGCCTAAAAGTCTCTAGAATTTAGCCACAAAGTGATTAGAAAAAACTAAAGTTTTAGAGGGCATATTAACAGGACATTGAGAAGGTTTAAGGCTACAGTGGCAAAACTTAAAAGTCTCTTTTTAGCAAAGCCTCCAATAGTTGACTCCCAGTTCATTCAAGTGGCATGAATATCAATTTTTTTCCTATCTGAAAGTTATATTGGTAGACTTAGAGTTTGTATTTAGGTAGGTCAAGAAGGAAGAGTGCTCTCATGTTTTTTCCAAAAGTTTTAGGTACTTTGGGAGGTGGGGTGTGAGGGAAGAGGCATATGTATAGCAAGCCTTTTCTACATCACTATCTGAGATCTAGGTTGCCAATTCTTATCTTTTTCCTGTTAAATAATCATACTAACAAAAATCTTTCTTCATTGAACCTTCCCATGTAATAAAGAATAGCTATAAGAATCATGAAACATATCTGACAGCATATACATAATTTTGGTTTCATTATCTATTCTCTGTGACCTCTGCTAGTTTTTCAGTTACTCAAATTTTGATTTCCTTTTAGTTGTTTACATTGTGGTAGCCAGGTTTTTGTTCTTTTAATTTTATTTAGAAGGTACTTAATAATTTTAATTGAATTGAATTCAATACAGTTGTGCAATAATTGGACCAATTACTTAAAAGTAGTCACTGGAGTATTCAATTAGAGCTGGGTGGTCATTTGGCAAAGAAAATGTTAAAGTGATTCCTGCATTGTGCAAGATGTTGGACTATTTATTTTTTAATATATTTTTAAAATTTTGAGATTTTAATTCTATCTATAGTGTGGGAGTCATTCCCTGTCATAAAAAGCAGAAACTCTGCTTTCTTCTATAAAAGACTAGACACCATTTCAATATCAGTAGCTTCACTGGTTAGGATTCCTTCTCTAGAAAGTAAGCATTTTTTTTTTCTTCTACAACAAATTCCCTTTAAGTAAAGGGAAAATCCATTCATGGCTTGTCACATGAAAAAAGGGATATTCTACATGAGAAGGACAAAGAAAAAAGGAGAATAGACATCTTAGAAGCATCTGGATGGCCTGAGGGACCATATATGGGAACACCAGGACTAGAGTATCAGGACATTTGACAAGGTCAATGTAATTATTATGCTGTGATCACATGCAAAGATATCTGCACTTTAGTCAGAGACTAGTTTGACAATTTTTTGTTATTTAATCGTGTTGAACTTGTCACAATCCATTTGTTTTTTTTTTTTTTTTTATAAATATATTTTGTGGTTTGTCATCTCCTTATCTAGCTCATTTTATAATTGAGGAAACTGAGGCAAACGGGATTAAGTGACTTGCCCCAACTCACACAGATAATAAGGGTTTGAGGCTAATTTGAACTCAAAAAATTGAGTCTTTGTAACTCCAGGTCTGGTACTCTATCCACAATGCCATCTAGCTGAATCAGAAACCAAGAAAATGGTACTTCTAATAAGAGAAATCCTTTATTTTTTCTATTAATTTCCTCCTTCACCTTACCTTATAAATTATGAACCTCCTTTCATTATGAATTATAAATTTGCCCCTTTCCTTTGTTTCAAAGTATATTACACTTCTCTTGTCTGGCAACATGCTGAATCCTCAATAAGATTTGTCATTCACTAACTACTTGAGTGAGCCTGGGCAAGTCATTTAACTGCTTGGGGACTTACTTTATCTCTAAAATTAGGATGTTGGATTAGAAGATCTCTGAAATTCTTGTGCTAAATCTATGATTCTCCCAATCTTTGTGTATATATTTTATTTACTAGTTAGTCTCTCTATGGTAACATCCAGAAAACAGTAACTTTGTTGTAGGTATAGAGAAATCTCTAATTTCTGATAATCTGAAAATCTCTGAGTACTCTGAACAGTTAAACATGGTGCTCTGTTAATCTAAATTTATTACTGTTTTTACTATTAATTGTAGGCAGGTATTTTTAGGAAACTGAATTCAAGATGCTGGCTGTTTGTAAAGTTCTGTTTTTCAACGTCCTTATTATATGCACATTTTCCTTTTGTGTCCTTCCTTAGTTATTCCACCTCACTCCATTCTCTCTTTCCATTGAAAGCACTTCTTATCTGTATTTTATACCTTGGCACAATCATAAATTTATTTGTATTGTTATCCTGGTATATTTTTTAATATCCTCTCTAATATAAGCAGATCGAAGTAAAGGTCAAATTTCATGCTTTTTATCACCTATAATGTCCATTTTGTACAGTTCTTGGCTCATGCTAAGGATTTAAAAAGTACTTAACAAGTACTAACAAAAATGGTCAAAGCTTTCTTCAGGAAAATGTGCTCTTGTGTCACTAAAGATTTTATGTAGAAATGAAAAAGAGAGAAAGACTATTTATGCAGCTGTTCTATTTAATCTTGGATTCAAGCGATTGTGAAAAGTTAATTTTTTTTTTTGAGGCAGATATTATGTAGTCAGAAAACATTAGAAGAAACTCATTCCTTTGATAAGTACCTTTTTTTTTTTTTTTTTTTTTTTGCTTCTGTAATCCTTCTGGTTAAAATTTCCTGATAGTACTCAAGCAAGATTTGATCATGGTAAAACATTACATCCACAATAAGTATATATAATTATACTTGCTTTGTTGATGAAATGATGCTATGCTTAGCATTTTGTTCTTGGAGCTCATGAAGGCAGAATTGAGAATTCCTTTCAAGTGACAAAGATTGTTCAGGAGATCATTCATTTATAATGTAACTCACTTATGGTAGTTCTCTTTCTTCTAAAATCTAGAAACTAGGAAATTATTAAAAGAACCAAAGAAATTTGGTTTTATCATCTTTTTGATAAGCTTGTCTCGATTTGTTACGTATTTACTGGGTGTTCCTTGACTTTGGGTATGAGAAACAAAGTCTCTCCTTCTTAACTCTTCTGCTTGAGGACATTCCCCAACCAACCAAACTGGTACTGTTACCAATATGCTTAAAAAAAACAAAACTAAATAAAGTTGAATAGGAGGTTTACATTGAAGCTTTGTTAGATAGCTTGCTTGCATTCCCATTTTCATACTAACTCAGTGAAATGAATTTAAGATTGGCAGATGTTATCTGTAAAATTATAGTATTACAAATAAATGAATGGCATTTAATACCAGTGTTTCATCTACCTAGTTCTTATCCATTTTCTACATGATAATCTTGATTATTGTTATTATTATATATTTCCTATGCTGTGTATGCTATTATACTTGATAAGTGTTTTACCTGGTAGGTACTATTCTCATCAGCCATCAATATTTAACAATAATCAGACAGCCAGTACTCCATAATATTGCGTATATTTTAAAGGGAAAAGTCATCCCACCTCAAAGCAGCTTAGAGACTAAATTAGCCTTGACAATAGGACCATGCTGTACAGAAAAAGGTTTCCTAGAATTCTAAAGTTCCCTGGGAAGTTCTTGTTCCTTGATCTCACTTGGAGAATAGTTTTGCTTTTAAATGTTTTTCTTCTCAAGGATATTCCATGGACTGTTTTTTTCTTCTAAAAGTATTAGATGAAGCATCTTGCAAACTAGATCAGCTTTCCTCCCATTTGCTGATACTTACTAAAAGAGCTGATGGCAAACAGCTCCTTACTGACTCAATATGTACTTCTCCAAAATCATACCCAACAAGACCTGACAAACTGACATCCCCAATCCATCAGCAGCAATGGGGAAAGGAAGTGAAAAGGGAGAGCATCTTAAAACTGACTACTTTGTGTGTGAGAGACACCATAAATATGTCAGGGGAGTTTGGTTAAGTCATAACCATCTGTTTTTAGAAGGAATGTCATTTTTGTTTCTTCTAAATTCATTTTTTTTGATGAAATTTGTCTTTAGGTCACAGTAATTTTTAGGAGAGGGGAATAACAGATCTTCTTTCTATATTGAACTCTTTCTAGTGACAAGGAGTAATAAGGAAGCAAAAACATTGGCTACATACAATAACTGCATCTGACTGTGTGTGCAACATTCTTCTCAATAGTTATCTTCCTGTCTGGCCAGAGAGGGAAGATAGCTTTCATTTTCTGTACTCTCATATCTTCAATGTATTTGGATCCTTCAGATTTGTATTTCCTTTGCATGTCTTACATTATTTTAGCCAGATGTTTTGATCTTTGATCTGATCTTAACTATAGAAATCAAAGAAGTCCATATTTGAAGATGAGTTGTATTTATTTCATTCTGTATCTGTGCCTCTTTGCTCTGTCAACAGTCTCACTATCTTCTGAATTTGTAACATAATTTATCTATTATCATCTTGCAACCAGAGATCCTGTCTGTTCCACACCTGAACTTCTACTTACCTACTTAGAGAAAACTCCAAATTTGACTTGGGGCTACAGGCTCAGCTCACCATACATCAACACTTCAAGAATGTGCAATTTGTTCCTTGTGCATCTCCTTCCAATGACTTAAGTCACAATCCCTTCTGACTTAATAGACCATCTTTGAGTGGTGCTGTGGCTGTAAAAGTCATTACCCTGATACCAAAATAGTAGGAACATGTCTCTAAACATATCTAGACTGGTCTATGGGTCTAACTGTTTTCATTTATGAAATAAAGCAACTTCTTGGATGTTTATTTGAAAACACCCAATATATCTTAGACCTTGTACACAAACTCCTTTTTGGTCCTTTCCATCTGATCATATCTTCAATCCTTCTGGAAATTCCTCCAGGTGATTAATCTAGTCAGGTTTGAATCATACTTCTAATGGTTCCAATCTTACCAATTCATCCAGGATGCCTGTCTTAAAAAAAAAAAAGGATGGATGGATGGATAATTCTGTTTTTGGTAACTAAGGAAATAATGACAAAAAAATCAAGTTTTGTCCCATAATCTAGAACTCTTTAACATAAACACAGGAGTCCTGATGGTTCATAATCTTGGATCATCAGAGACCTCAGAATACCGTTGTTTGGGGAAAGGGAGAGGGAATTCACCATTATCCCACCTCTCTGTCCCTCTCTGTCTCTCTCTGCTTCTCTGTCTCTCTGTTCTCACTCTGTCTCTTTCTCTCTGTTTCTTTCTCTTTGTCTTTGTCTCTCTGTTTCTCTCTGCCTCTGTCTCTCTCACTGTCTCTCTGTTTGCCTCTGTCTCTGTCTCTGTCTCTCTCTGTCTCTCTGTCTCTCTGTCTCTCTCTCTCTCTGTCTCTCTCTCTCTGTCTCTCTGTCTCTCTCTGTCTCTCTCTCTCTGTCTCTCTCTCTCTGTCTCTCTCTCTCTGTCTCTCTCTCTCTCTCTCTCTCTCTCTCTCTCTCTCTCTCTGACAAAGGCATCAAAATAGGGTGGAAGTAACAATGAGTTTTAACATCCTTTAGTCCATCATGAACAAGATTAAAATGTATTTGGGAAATTCTTAACAAAATAAATAAAATTATAATAGTAGATAGTGTTAATATGTTTTTAAGTCAACATATGGCCCACATTCTAAGAAAGAACAAAAGGCAAAGAGGGAACTCTTTCCTTCAAATTGATTCTTGCTTTTAAAAAAGCCTGATATGTCATGGTTCATCATCTAGCCAGTATAAGTTCTCTGTGTTCTTTCAGTTGTCTTCATTCAATGCTGGGCATATGATAATTTCCTCCAGTTTTTTGAGGAACTTCAGTTTGATTAGAAGCTAACAACAAACCATTCTATTGTTATTAAGTTGTTTAAAAGTACTTCTTCAGTCTGTTTTTGGGTTTTCTTTTTTCAATAAATTCCCTAAATATATCTTTTATACCATTTTTCTAATCCTGGGTGGGTCTATAATAACTTGGAAAAGCTTTGCTCTTTTGAATGTCTCCTTCATTGTTTTGCAATACTCTTAGCAAAGTCCACATGAAACCGTTTTTGGAAAATCTAACAGTCTTTTGTGAGGTACACATTTCCCATGGCTGGAGCCTAGAGATAACATTCATCCCTGAATAGATGGTTATATGAATTCATTCAAACAAATATAATTTTACAAATTTTCATAGATACATATTCTGATTATATGTAGAGAAGGCCTACCCCAATCCAGAGACAATAAAGTATTAAAAAGGGGGTTAGGAGCACAATTTCCTCTCTCAGAAATAAAGGCTGATTCCAAATGGATCATGTGGGACTCTCTAACAGGTAAAGGGGAACTAGGCTTTTTAAAAGTCACATTTTTCTCCTTTTCCTTCAGATAAGAAATCAATCTACTCTGGGTGAAAATCCTTTTAATGGGTCCCTTAGGCACCCAGGCAACTATAAATTTCTCCATTACATCCCTGAAAAACTTTGTCTGAATAAAAAATTTCTCCAAAGGATCCCAATAACACACCAGAATCCCTGAAATACAAAGGACACTCCAAATGGAGCTCCAACCTCACTTCATACTAAGACAGGTAGGTTTACATAAAAGAAATAAAATAAAATTTAAAAAATATTTTAAAAATTAAAAAAAAATTAAAAAGAAAGAAATCAAGTTCAGAAAAATCCCAAAGATGAATAGGATGTCCCTCAAATGAATCAGATACCTGGAGATGATTACCATTTCTGGACCATCAAGCAAACCTTATCCTATTGAATCACAGGTTATAATGATCTTAGCAAGATGTCTAGCTAGATTCACACCACAATATGGTAAGCAATCTACAGTTGCTGTAAAGCAAAAAAATGAGTGTGAATGATTCCTCACATTAGGCCTTATCTCTGAAGTTATAAGGCATTTCCTTAACAAGAACTCATTTAACTAGGAATCCTTGCTGTGTGTCTACTTGAAACAATATTCCAGAAATACATCTTTATTGCCGCCATATAAATATTTTATATTTAGTTAATGAAAAAATTATCTAAAAGTAGTTGACCTAAAAATATAAAATATATAAGTTCCTCCAGTTTCTATAAAAGAAACACATTGAAAAACTAATTATAAAAAAAGAAAAATAATACTAATTTTCCCCTAGTGTATGCTTGTAATAGTAAGGATAGAGAACTAGTATAAGAATCTGTCCAAGAAGTCCTTTCAAGTATGTAGTCCACCTAAAATATGTTCCATATGAATCCATATCAATTCACACCTCTGCTTTCTACTTACATATATATTCCTTTTAACTGCCGAAATAATGAGAAAATTTTTAGAAATTGTAAATATTGGTTTTCTGTGAAGAGATATAAACCTTTTATTTAATTTTATTAAATCCCTTAGGATTTCATTTTCCTATTTATCTTGAAGCTTTTTTTTTTTCATCTTGTATTTGGAAGTCAGAATTTCTATTTAGTTTTCATCTTTTCATCAGCGATGATTCTTAGAAGTCCTTTATTTCATTGAATATCCCATTTTCTCCTTGTGGATTATATTCAGTTTTGATGGGTAGGTGATTCTTGGTTGGACTCAGCTCATTTGTTCTAAAAAAATATCATATTCCAAGTTCTCTTATCTTTTAATGTAGAAACTAATAAATCTTGTAATTATCCTCATGGTGGATTTACAATGTTTGCATTGTTTCTTTTTGGCTAGTTGCAGTATTTTCTCCTTATTCTTGGATTTGGCTATACTATTCCTGGGAATTTGGGGGCTTGCTTTTAGGAGGTGATTGGTGGAGTCTTTCAGTTTCTATTTTACCCTTTGATTCTAGAACATAGGGACAATTTTCCTTAATAATTTCTTGAAAAGTATTGTCTAGTTGAGGGTACAAGTGTGAGTTGAATATGAAGAGATTATATATATATATTTATATATGATGAAATTAAGGGGTGAGAAAGAATATACTGGGAAAAAGGAAAAGGAAGAAGTAGAATGCTGCAAATTATCTGCCATTTTTAAAAAGGGGAAGAAGAGAAGGAGAGGGGTAATGAGGGAACCTTTCTATCACCAGAATTGGCTCAAATAGGAAATAATATACATATTCAATAGGGATATAGAAATTTATCTTACCCTGTAGGAAAATAGGAGGGGAATGGGATGTGAGGAAGGGGTTATCACCCTTTTGGGTGATATAAAAAAGAGCATATTGGGGGAGGGAGTGGAATTATTTCTCTTGGATTTTCCAGGTTGGTTGTTTTTCCAATGAGATATTTTACATTTTTCTCTATTTTAAAAATTCTTTTGATTTCTGTTTGTTGATAGCTCATTAACTTATTAGTGTCTACTTGCCCGATTCTAACTTTTAAAAAAATCATTCTTTTCAATGAACTTTTCTATGTTCTTTTCCATTTTGTCAATTCTACTTTTTAAGGAGTTCTTTTCTTTAGTTAATTTTGTATATTTTTTCCACTTGGTCAATTCTGTTTTTAAAGATATCCTTCTCTTATATTTTTGTGCTTCCTTTACCATTTGGCCTATTCTGTTTTTTAAAGTATTATTTTCTGCAGGGTTTTTTTTTTTTTTTGTTTGTTTGTTTTGTTTTTTTGTGATTCTTTTATCAAAGTATCTCCTAATCACCTTTTTCATCAGTTTCTAGAATTACTTTCATTTCTCTTCCCAATTTACCTCCACCTCTTTTACTTGTTTTTTATAATCCTTTTTGAAATCTTCAAAACATACTTGAGAAGTATATTGACTACTCTCTAGTATTGTGCACTGGTTTTTGGGTGACTGCAAGAATTCTTTTCAACCCTGGGATTAACAAAGGTCCCTGATCTACTGTGGCTTCAAACTTTCCTGTACTAGTTAGTGCTTCCTTTGCACTGGAACTGAGATCCAGATTCAAGTATAGACAATGGAGTACTACTCCTTTTTCTACCAAAGAGACTCCAGTGAATTTCCTTCTGACCCATTGCCTAATCTCCTTACCATCTGTGAACTGAGAAACCCTGGAAAACACCATGCTACCACTGATTCAGTCACCCCAAGACCTGCTCCTAATTTGCTAGAGCCTGCTCTGCATTAGTGTGGCCTGTGCTAGATTGTATTTCTTTTTCATGCTGATATAACAGATCTTTCCTGTTAATCTAAGTTTCTTTGACTAGAAAAAATTTTCACTCAATATTTTTGTGGGTTCTGCCGCTTTACAAGTTTGTCCTTATTATTTAAAGTATTTGGAAAAATTTGAGAGAGAGCTGATTCAAGTCTCTGCCTTTCACCAGTGATCCACCCCCATCATTTTGATTTTTTCAATGGACAAACATTTCTGCTGAGACTGATCTTGAAAGAGGCTTGTGACTGATGATTAATTATAGTCTTTACTATCTCTAGCATTAGTCTCAACTGAAATCCTCGCCTAATGAAGGAAGGAAAAAAAAAAACATTTATTAAACACTTTGTGCCAGTCATTATGCTAAATGCTTTACAAAAACCTCATTTGATCCTTACAACTACCCTGTGAGGTAGGTATTACCCCATTTTATAGTTGAGGAAAATGAAGAAGACAAAGCTTTTGATTTATCTACTTACTGGGCAGTAAGTATTTGAAGTTGGATTTGAATTCAGATACTCTTATTTTTTTTTTCCTGAGGTAATTGCGGTTAAGTGACTTTCCCAGGGTCCCACAGCTAGGAAGTGTTAAGTGCCAGATCAGATTTGAAATCAAGTCCTCCTGACTTCAGGACTGGTGCTCTATGCACTGTACTACTTAGCTACCCCTAAATCCTCTTAATTCAAGCCTCAAAACTTTCACTTTTTCTACTTTGGAAAGAACTGAGACACTTACTTTTAGACCACCAAGATCTTTGGGGCCTTCCATCTTTTGCTTAAAGATAGTAATACCAATTCCTTATAGTTTGATGCATTTTCTAAGCAACACAAAGGAAAAGGTGGAGAATGACCTCTCCTTGGAGGTGGCCAATTTCTAGAAGTAGTCTTCATCCAGTGATGAATGCTCTGTAATCCCATTAAGCTGATTGAGGAACTTCTTCAATTTGATCTAGTCTGAACTAATAACAGTCTGATTCTTTTATATTCTCAGATTATTATGAAATTTCTTCATTACCTCTTGTTAGGTTGTTTAGGAAAATTGCTAAATACTTACATTGTATGTTTCTATAAAATTATTGAATCATTTATTAGGGCACATTGATATATCATTATAATCATATAGGGATAAGAACTGGAATTGTGATTTTGTTAGTATGGGAACTCATAGGTGAGGAAACTTTTATTTTTAATGCAGATCAGAACCTTCTTTACATCTTTTGGTCTAAGAGACTTATCTAGAACACTGAGAGCTCACAGCCTGTGTGCTTCAGAGGTGGGACTAAAATTCAAGTATTACTTCCGGATTCCAAGGCCAGATCTCTGACTAGCACAGTGTACTATCTGTCATATACCAATGTGGTTTCCCTCCCACCCCCAACCATTCTCTACTTTATTGGCATTCATTTCTTTTTTTTCTCTGTAATCATTTACTACCCAAAAGAATACTGCTATGAAAATGTTAGCTTATGTCGAACATTTCCCTCCTTATATTTAAATTCCTTAGGGTTATAAATCCATTAGTGGGATTGCTGAGTCAAAAAAGTTATGACAATTTAACCACTTTTCATGTATAATCACAAATTGTTACCCTATATGCTCAAATTGTGTAAACACAACCCAGAAATTCTTTCTTTTGCTGTGTTTCATTCATTTCCTTTATGGATAACAGGTAGAAAGTAGATCCAAATTTCTGGGGATTGAATTTTGAGTATACATTAAACTAGGTAGTTTCTGAGGCTCTATGACTCTCTGTTTTTAATATTTTTTGAGTACCAATGTAGCAAGCTTACTATGCTATTATTCACTGGTTACACAAATAAGCATTTCTGTTACCATCTACATATATTTTGGGATGCTATTATTTACACTGCATTTTGTAAACAATTCATTTCACCATTGTTCTTTAGACAACATGCCATTTTGATTCCTAGCAGATTGTGGTATTTCATGAGTACAAGTATAGCTGAAATTCCCATCTTTTCTTCTTTAGTTCTACTTTTCTTTTCTCAAATAACACATTGGGGTCTATGATGTTAGTTTCACTGTTGTTGAAGTAAAAAAAAAATTGCTTTAAAAAATGGATAAGTATTTTTTGTTTTCTATATTCTAAACTTCATGTTTAATTGTCAAATTGATTTGTCTTTATTGAATCTTATCCATACTTTTTTATAAATTTGATTTTTCCTCCATGATTTCTTGAATTTTCTGTCTAAATGGGCCACATTTTGATCCCCAACTTTTATAATTTTGCTGTTTATTTCTTCTTGTAATTAATTAGTTTTTCCTTTAAGTATTTTGATATTATATTTGATATATACATGTATAGTATGGATATAATTTTATTCATAATCATTTTACTCATACCTTGTGATGCCTTAAACCATGATTGGCATTCCATTTTGAATTTGCCAGAAGCATAATAAATCCTGCTCCAGCTCCTTATTTTAATTATAACTCTTTTGTTTCAGATACATTTTTTATAAATCACATATTGTTAGATTCTGTTTTCTAATTAATTTTCCTATTCTTTTCCATTTTATAAATGAACTTTTCCTATTCCCATTCATATTTATGATCACTAATTTTGTTTTTTACTTTTTAGGCCATAGAATTTTTGGAGATTTTTTTTCTTTTTCCATTATCTTTTCCTTTATAAAGGGGGAAGAAAGGCAGGAAAAAGAATAGGATCATTCATAGTAAATAGTAAACAGTTATATAACTAAAGTTTTCCATTTCTCTTTTTACCAAACCCAGATCCTGATCACTAGTACTTACACTCTATTTCTTTTCTTTTAATAATACCTTTATAATTTACTCTTCAAAGTTGAAGTTACAATTATTGTTTTCATAAGTTGAAGTTTGACTATTACTGAATTCTATTCCCTGAATGGAAGTTTCCTATTTAATTCTCCTATTTAATCAAACACACTTCATGCATTTCCTTGTTGAATTAATTGTATTTCTACCCCAAAATTGTGTGTTTAATTCTCTTTTTGCCTAGTTCAGATAAGAATGAAATTCATGAGATATGTTATGCTCACCTCTTTCTCCATATTTATATATCTTTCTTCTGGCAGATACTAATTATGAGAAATAATGAGGTTCTCACCTTTTTTTCCTCATTTATTCCCTAATATGCTCCTTTCTATCTTTTCTTTCCTTTCTTAAAACCAACAAAACAGAACAATAGCTGATTTGAGTTCTAAATTTATCTTTCTTTGCTCCCACTTTGGTCTTTGAAAGCAGTGGGATTCTAAAGGGATATTAATTTCTTTTCACCCTGTTATAATAGAAACGCTTGATATTTATTTACTTCTTTCTAATCGTTCAAATGTTTTTCACTGCTCTAGGTTTCTCTTATATCTGTGGTTGAAGATTCAATCCAACTATGCATTTTCTTTTCTTTTTTCTTTTTAAATAACATTTATTTTTTCTCTAGTTATATATCAAGTAATTCATTCTGCATTCATTTCTGCAAGATTTTGAGTTCCGTTTTTTTTTTTTTTCTTTCTCTTTCTTCCCATCCCTCTTCCAAAGATGGTAGGCAGTTCATACAGGTTGTAACATGTAAAACATACTTCCAAAGTAGTCATAGTTGTGAAAGAAGAAACAGATCAAAAGGGACGAAAAAAGCATGATAAAGAAAAAAGAAAGTGAACAAAAATGCTTTGATCTGCATTCAAAGTCCATCTATTCTTTCTCTGGCTATAGATTAACATTTTACTTTGTGAGTCCCTTTTTATTTGTCTTGGATAATTGTATTATTGAGATCTGACTCATTTATAGTCGATCATTATACAATGTGGTTAATTATGTGTAGAATGTTTTCCTGGTTCTGCTCATTTCACTTTGAATCAGTTTGTACAAGTCTTTTCAATTTTTTTTTTTCTGTAATCTTCCATTTCATAATTTTTTATTGTACAATAGTATTCCATTACATTCACATGTAATTTGTAATGTGGGAAATATTGACAGTTTTTCCACTAGCTTTTGCCAAATAGTGAATTCTTATACCAAAAACTGGGGCCTTTCGATTTGTCAAACATTAGGTTTCTCAGTCATTGACTACTGTGTCTTGATATCAAATCTATTCTACTGATGCAGCACTCTGTTTCTTAGCCAGTACCACATACTTTTGATGAATATGGCTTTACAATATAGTTTGAGATCTGATATTGCTGGACTACCTTCTTTTATATTTCCCCCCATTAATTTCTTTTGTATTCCTGACACTTTTTTTCCTCAGTGAATTTTGTTATTTTCTTCTAGTTTTATAAGATAATTTTTTTTTGATAATTTGATTGGTATGGAGGTGAATAAAATAGATTAGTTTAGGAAGAATTGTCAATTTTATTCTATTGATGCAGTCTACCCACAAGCAATTGATACTTTCCTAGTTGTTAGATCTGACTTTATTTGTGTAAAAAGTGTTTTGCAATTATGTTCATATAGTTCCTGGGTTTGTTTTGGCAGGAAGACTTCTAAGTATTTTATATTGTTTACAATTATCTTAAATAGAATTTCGCTCCCTTTGTCTTGATTCTAGGTTTTGATGGTCATATAAAAATGATAATTTATTTGAGTTTATTGCATATTCTGCAGTTTTGCTAAAGTTGTTGATTATTTCAAGTAAAAATTTAATTGATGCTTGAAGGTTCTCTAAGCATACCATCATATCATTTGCAAAGAATCATAGTTTTGTTTCTTCATTGCTTATTCTAATCCCTTTAATTTTTTCTTCTCTTATTGCAATAGCTAACATTTCTGCTTCAATATTAAATAATAGAAGTGATAGATAATAGGTTTGCTTCATTCCTGTTTGTATTGGGAAGGCTTCTATCTTCTCCATTACCGATAATACTGATTGATCATTTTAGAAAGATACTGCTCATTATTTTCAAAAAAGTTTCCTTTATTCCTGTGCTTTCTAGTGTTTTCAACAGGAATGGTGCTATGTTTTGTCAAAATCTTTTTCAGCATTTGTTGAAATACTCATATGATTTCTGTTGGTCTTGTTATCGATGTGGTCAATTAAATTGATAGTTTTTCTAACATTAAACCAACCCTGCAGTCTTGGTATAAATCTCACCTGGTAATAGTGTATAATTCTTGTGATATATTGTTGTAATTGCCTTGCAAGTTCTTTATTTAAAATTTTTTGCATCACTATTCATTAGGAAACTTGGTCTATAATTTTCTTTCTCTGTTTTAATTCTTTCTGATTTAGATATCAGCACCATATTTGTTTCATAAAGGGAGTTTTGTAGGTCTCCTTTGTCTATTTTTCTAAATAGTTTCTCTTGTCTATTTGGTAGAATTCACTCTTGAACCCATCTGATCCTGGGGATTTTCCCCTAAGGAATTCATTAATGGCTTTTTTAGAAAATAAAAATTCTTTTTTAAAAAAAATATTTTTCGGGGGGCGGAGCCAAGATGGCGGAGAGGAAACACACGACTCAGTGAACGTCCTCACTCCCTCACAACCAATTAGATAAATTAAGTCTCAGAATTAGCTCAGGATTGATAGATACCACAAGGACTGGAAGCACGACTTACCAGCTGAAGAGAATCTGGAGTTTCAACAGGAAAGGTCAGTTCTCAGGGGAGGAATAAGAAAGACCAGCACAGACGGTGGGGTAGGGGCACACTGCGCCCATTGCGCTGGGAAGGGCTCTGGGATCAGAGAAACCACTGAGGTAAAGGAATCTGGCACAGGCTGTTAGCTCTTCTCTGCTAATTATTTAGCAGTTCAGAAGAGAAAGCCAAAATATTTTAAAACTCAGATTAGATTATCCCCGGAACCTGGGGGTGACTCAGGCACCAGGGGGTGTGGCCTCAGCTACCTCCTGAGAATAGTTAAGAGACTGACAAGTGGGTGGATACGGCCCAAGGCAACACACACTGCCTAACTTAGCTGGAGGGAGTGGAACTCAGCTCCAGGAAGTCCCAGAGAAGCGGAACCTTTGAACTAGGGACCGCGGTTTCTGGCAGACACTTCCAGTTTGAGCTCAGGGGCTTCTTACGTCACCTGCTGCAGACACCCACTCCCCACCCGGACACATAGCCTGGGCTTCCTACAGTCTTCACTATTCTACGCCCTCGAAGCACAGCAGTGCTAATCACCTCTGAGGCACTCCCAGGGAGAGGGTGGGGAACTCTCTCCCAGAGCTCTCTCTTAGCTCAGGCTCAGGAGCCGCTGCATCCATCCGGTCTGGGAGGAAGCTGGTAAAGAAGTAAATAATTTCCTACCCCAGAGACAGACCCCAAAAGATTTTTTTTAAGTATGAGCAAAAAAGCTAGAAAAACCATAGATTCCTTCTATACAGAGAAAGAGCGGGTACCCAACCCCGAGGAAGTTGACAGCAGAGAATCAGATAACAACCTAAAGGGGAACGATTCCTGCCCCCCATCACATAACTCTCTCCTAGAAGAAGCTCTTAAGAAATTGAGGGAGATCGAAGAAAAATGGGGCAAGGAAAGAGAAGTTATGATAGAGAATAACAATGTCCTGAAATTGGAGTTGGAAAAAATAAAGAATTCACAGGAGATGCAGGGAAACAAAATTAGTGAATTAGAAAAGGTTAAAAAAACACAGGAAAGTAGGATATCTGAATTGGAAAAGATAAAAAAGTCTCAAGAAAATAGAATTTCTGAATTGGAAAAAGAAAATAATTCTCAAAAAAAAAAAATTAGGGAAATGGAAAAAAACTCAATAGAGCAAAATAATTCATTTAAAAACGAAATTGGGCATTTACAAAAAGAACTAAAAACTGTGAAAGAAGAAAATAACTCCTTAAAAGTCAGGATGGAACAAATAGAAATGAATGATTCACAGAGAACCCAAGAATCAGTCAAACAAAACAAAAAAAATGAGAAGCTGGAGAACAACGTCAAATACTTACTGGGAAAATCTATAGACCTGGAAAATAGATCTAGGAGAGATAATCTGCGGATTATTGGACTTCCAGAAAACTATGACCAAAAAAAGAGCCTAGATTCTATTTTACAGGAAATTATCAAAGAGAACTGTCCAGAGATAATAGAAACAGAAGGGAAAGTAGATGTGGAAAGAATTCATCGAACTCCTTCTGAAATAGACCCTAAAAAAAGAACACCACGGAATATTGTGGCTAAGCTGCAGAATTACCACACAAAGGAGAAAATCCTGCAAGCAGCTAGAAAAAAACAATTTAAATACCAAGGTGCCACAATAAGGGTCACCCAAGATCTGGCTGCCTCCACATTAAAAGATAGAAGGGCCTGGAACCTGATATTCCGAAAGGCAAAAGATCAAGGACTGCAACCAAGAATGAACTACCCAGCTAAGTTTAGCATCTTTTTCCATGGAAGAAGATGGTCATTCAATGAAACAGAGGAATTCTATATGTTTCTAAGAAAAAAACCAGACTTAAACAAAAAATTTGATCTACATCCACAAGACTGAAGAGAAACAGAAAAAGGTACACAGAACCCTTGAGAACTGTAACTTTGTTGTGAGTATATAAAAAATACTCAAGGATAATTTGATTTTACTGATATAAAAGAAAAAAAGGGGGGTGTGGTAAAGGGAAGGAGGTCGGTTCAGAAAAAGGGGAAGGAGTGATAAAAAGAGGGAAACTACATCCCAGGAAGAGACATAGAAAATACACCATATCTGAGGGAACTTAGTGAGGGGGAGAATCATTGTGTGAATCTTACTCTCATCAGAAGAGGCTCAAAGAGTAAATAATTAACATATTTGTTTTTCAGAGAATTTTCTCTCACCTCATTAAAAGGGGGGAGAGGAAAAGGGGAAAGGAAAAGGAGAATAAGTGAAGGGACTTGGAGGGAGGGGGGAGGGATCCTAAAAAAAAAAAAAAAAGAGGGAGGGTTGCGCGTCACAAGGGGGGTCTGTAAATTAAATATCGGGGAGGGGGATCAGGGGGGTCAAGGGAAAAAAGTATAATCTGGGGATAATACGATGGCAGGAAATACAGAATTAGTAATTTTAACTGTAAATGTAAATGGGATGAACGATCCCATCAAACGGAGACGGATAGCAGATTGGATCAAAAAGCAGAACCCTACAATATGTTGTCTACAGGAAACACACTTAAAGCAGGGAGATACATACAGAGTAAAGGTAAAAGGTTGGAACAGAGCTTATTATGCTTCAGGTAAAGCCAAAAAAGCAGGGGTAGCTATCCTTATCTCAGATCAAGCAAAAGCAGAAGTAGATCTCGTTAAAAAAGATAAGGAAGGAAACTATATCCTGCTGAAAGGTAGCATAAATAATGAAGCCATATCAATACTAAACATATATGCACCAAGTGGTATAGCATCTAACTTTCTAAAGGAAAAGTTAAGAGAACTGCAAGAAGAAATAGACAGTAAAACTATAATAGTGGGAGATCTCAACCTTGCACTCTCAGATTTAGACAAATCAAACCACAAAACAAACAAGAAAGAAATTAAAAAAGTAAATAGAACATTAGAAAAACTAGGTATGATAGACCTTTGGAGAAAACTGAATGGCAATAGGAAGGAATATACTTTCTTCTCAGCAGTTCATGGATCCTATACAAAAATTGACCATATATTAGGACATAAAGATCTCAAAATTAAATGTAGGAAGGCAGAAATAATAAATGCCTTCTTCTCAGATCACAATGCAATAAAAGCTACATTCAGTAAAAAGTTAGGGGTAAATAGACCAAAAAGTAATTGGAAACTGAATAATCTCATCTTAAAGAATGACTGGGTGAAAGAGCAAATTATAGAAACAATTAACAATTTCACCCAAGATAATGATAATGATGAGACATCATATCAAAATCTTTGGGATGCAGCTAAAGCAGTAATAAGGGGAAATTTTATATCTTTAGAGGCTTATTTGAAGAAAATTGAGAAAGAGAAGATTAACGAATTGGGCTTACAACTTAAAAGGCTAGAAAAAGACCAAATTATAAACCCCCAACCAAAAATTAAACTCGAAATACAAAAATTAAAAGGAGAAATCAATAAAATTGAAAGTAAAAAAACTATTGAATTAATAAATAAAACCAAGAGTTGGTTTTATGAAAAAGCCAATAAAATAGATAAACCTTTGGTAAATTTGATCAAAAAAAAGAAAGAGGAAAATCAAATTGATAGTCTTACAAATGAAAAGGGGGATCTTTCCACCAATGAAGAGGAAATTAGAGAAATAATAAGGAGTTACTTTGCCCAACTTTATGCCAATAAATTTGATAACTTAAGTGAAATGGATGACTTTCTCCAAAAATATAGGCTCCCTAGATTAACAGAGGAGGAGATAAATTGCTTAAATAGTCCCATTTCAGAAAAAGAAATAGAACAAGCTATTAATCAACTCCCCAGGAAAAAATCCCCAGGGCCAGATGGATTCACATGTGAATTCTACCAAACATTTAAAGAACAATTAGCCCCAATGTTATATAAATTATTTGAAAAAATAGGGGATGAAGGAGTCCTACCAAACTCCTTTTATGACACAGACATGGTACTGATACCTAAACCTGGTAGATCGAAAACTGAGAAAGAAAATTATAGACCAATCTCCTTAATGAATATTGATGCTAAAATCTTAAATAAGATATTAGCAAAAAGACTTCAGAAAATCATCTCCAAGATAATACACTATGATCAAGTAGGATTTATTCCAGGAATGCAGGGCTGGTTTAATATTAGGAAAACTATTAATATAATTGACCATATTAATAATCAAATTAATAAGAACCATATGATCATCTCAATAGATGCAGAAAAAGCATTTGACAAAATCCAACATCCATTCCTACTAAAAACTCTTGAGAGTATAGGAATAAATGGATTATTCCTTAGAATAATCAGGAGTATATATTTAAGACCGTCAGTAAGCATAATATGCAATAGAAATAAACTGCAACCTTTCCCAGTAAGATCAGGAGTGAAACAAGGTTGCCCACTATCACCATTACTATTCAATATAGTACTAGAAACGCTAGCCTCGGCAATAAGAGCCGAGAAAGAGATTCAAGGAATTAGAGTAGGAAATGAGGAAATCAAACTATCACTTTTTGCAGATGACATGATGGTATACTTAGAGAACCCCAAAGACTCTGCTAAAAAGCTACTAGAAATAATTCAAAATTTCAGCAAAGTGGCAGGATACAAAATAAATCCACATAAATCCTCGGCATTTTTATATATCACTAACAAAATGCAACAGCAAGAGATACAAAGAGAAATTCCATTCCAAACAAATGTTGAGAGTATAAAATATTTGGGAATCCATCTACCAAAGAAAAGTCAGGAATTATATGAGAAAAATTACAAAACACTTGCCACAAAAATAAAGTCAGATTTAAATAATTGGAAAGACATTCAGTGCTCTTGGATAGGCCGAGCGAATATAATAAAGATGACAATACTCCCCAAACTAATCTATTTATTTAGTGCTATACCAATCAGACTCCCAAGAAACTATTTTAATGACCTAGAAAAAATAACAACAAAATTCATATGGAAGAATAAAAGGTCAAGAATTGCAAGGGAACTAATGAAAAAAAACTCAGAGGAAGGTGGTCTAAGTGTACCTGATCTAAAGCTATATTATATAGCAGCAGTCACCAAAACCATTTGGTATTGGCTACGAAATAGACCGGTAGATCAGTGGAACAGATTAGATACAAAGGACAAAAAAGGATACATCTATAGCAATCTAATCTTTGACAAACCCAAAGATTCCAACATTAGGGATAAAAATTCATTATTCGGAAAAAACTGTTGGGAAAACTGGAAATTAGTATGGCAGAAATTAGATATGGATCCACACTTAACACCATATACCAAGATAAGATCAAAATGGGTCCATGATTTAGGCATAAAGAGGGAGATAATAAATAGATTAGAGGAACAGAGGATAATCTACCTCTCAGACTTGTGGAGGAGGAAGGAATTTATGACCAGAGGAGAACTAGAGATCATTATTGATCACAAAATAGAAGATTTTGATTACATCAAACTAAAAAGTTTCTGTACAAATAATACTAATGCAAACAAGATTAGAAGGGAAGTAACAAATTGGGAAAATATTTTTAAAAACAAAGGTTCTGACAAAGGTCTCATTTCCAAAATATATAGAGAACTGACCCAAATTTATAAGAAACCGAACCATTCTCCAATTGATAAATGGTCAAAGGATATGAACAGACAATTCTCAGAGGAAGAAATTGAAACTATATCCACTCACATGAAAGAGTGTTCCAAATCACTACTGATCAGAGAAATGCAAATTAAGACCACTCTGAGATACCACTACACACCTGTCAGATTGGCTAAGATGACAGGAACAAATAATGACAAATGTTGGAGGGGATGTGGGAAAACTGGGACACTAATACATTGCTGGTGGAGTTGTGAAAGAATCCAGCCATTCTGGAGAGCAATCTGGAATTATGCCCAAAAAGTTATCAAACTGTGCATACCCTTTGACCCAGCAGCGCTACTACTGGGATTATATCCCAAAGAAATACTAAAGAGCGGAAAGAGACATATATGTGCCAAAATGTTTGTGGCAGCTCTTTTTGTTGTAGCTAGAAACTGGAGGATGAATGGATGTCCATCAGTTGGAGAATGGTTGGGTAAATTGTGGTATATGAAGGTTATGGAATATTATTGCTCGGTAAGAAATGACCAGCAGGAGGAATATAGAGAGGCCTGGAGAGACTTAAATCAACTGATGCTGAGTGAAATGAGCAGAACCAGAAGATCACTGTACACTTCAACAACAATACTGTATGAGGATGTATTCTGATGGAAGTGGAAATCTTCAACATAAAGAAGATCCAACTCACTTCCAGTTGATCAATGATGGACAGAGGTAGCTGCACCCAGAGAAGAAACACTGGGAGGGGAATGAAAATTGTTAGCACTAATATCTGTCTGCCCAGGTTGCATGTACCTTCGGATTCTAATGTTTATTGTGCAACAAGAAAGTGATATTCGCACACATGTATTGTACCTAGACTATATTGTAACACATGTAAAATGTATGGTATTGCCTGTCGTCGGGGGGAGGGAATAGAGGGAGGGGGGGTAAATTGGAAAAATGAATACAAGGGATAATATTATAAAATATATATATATATATATATATATATAATAAAAAAAAAAAAAATATTTTTCTAAGGTGGGATTATTTAGACTTTTTATTTTCTGATCTATTAATTTATGTCAGTAAATATTCCTCAATTTTGCTTAAATTGTTAGATTTATTGGCACATAATTGGGCATAATTTCCTAATGATCACTTTAATTTCTTCTTCATTGGTGCTGATTTCAAACTTTTTTACTTTTAATGCTGAATATTTGGTTTTCTGCTTTCTTTATTTTAAAATTCAATTAACTAATACCTTATTTATTTTATTGTTTTTTCCTTTTATCAAACCACATCCTAGATTTATTTATTAACTCATTTTTAAAAAAAAAGTTGTCTTTTTCATTTCACCTTTGATTTTTTCAAAATTTCCAATTTGTTACTCATTTGAGATTTTTAATTTGTTTTTTTCAAGGTTTTTTTAGTTGCATGCCCAATTTATTGATGTTATTTTCCCATTTTTGTTGATATAAGAATTTTGAGAAATTAATGTTTCCCTAACTATTGCTTTGTTTGATCCCATAAATTTTAATATGCCGTCTCATTGTTATTATCTTAATGAAGTTATTGTTACAATATTTGTTTTTTGATTCACTTATTCAAGATTAAATTATTTATTTTCTGATTAATTTAAATTTATCTTTCCATTTTGTTGAATGTTTTTGTTAAATTATGATCAAAAGGGAGATATTTAATATTTCTGTCTTTTACATTTGATTTTGAGGTTTTATGCCATATTACATAGCCTATTTTTTATAGGTGACATATTTTGCTGAGGTAAATGCATATTCTTTTCTGTTTCCATTCAGTTTTCTCCAAAGGTCTGTTTTATCTAACTTTACTATATTCTATTTGCTTCCTTAGTTTCTTTATTTTTGGTTGGATTTATCAAGTTCTGAGAAAAGACCATTAGGTTTCCTTTTAATATAGTTTAACTATTATTTCTTTCTGCAATTCACTTAATTTTTCCTTTAAGAATTTTGATGCCATATCACTTAGTGTATGTATATATGTATGTATATATGTGTGTGTGTATGTATATAGACACAGATTTTTGTAATTTTTTTTTTTTTGTAATTACTTCAATGTCTATGGTACCTTTTAGCAAGATGCAGTTTCCTTTCTTAATTTTTTTTAAATTTAGTCTATTTTTGCTTTTGTTTTATCTAGATCAGTATTCCCAATCCTTTTTTTTTTTTTACTTCAGTTGAAGCAAAATAGATTCTGATCCAGACTCATACTTTTACACTGTGTTGTATCTCCCTACTTCAAGTGTGTTTCTTGTAAACAGCATATTGTCAAATTCTGTTTTTTATGTACTCTGCTGTTTTCATTTTATGGGAGAGTTAATCCTATTTACATTCACAGTTATGATTACTACTTGTGTATTTCTTTCTATCCTATTCTTTATCCTGTTTGTCCTATTTTTCTTCCCAGTCTTTCCCTCTTCAGCACTCTTTTGCTTCTGTCTTCCACCTATCCTGTATTGTCCTCCCTTCTCTTAGTACCCACCTCCTGGTTTACTTGATCATCTTCTCTTCTACTTCCCTGTAGTGTAAGATAGATTTCTATATTCAGTTGATAGGTTATATTATTACCTTATGAGCCAATAAACTCAAAAACAAAGTTAGAGAGATGCTTATCACCTACCCTCCCATCTTCTCCTTTACTGTAATAGATGCTTTAAAGCATTCTACTTCCATCTTTCTGTAACCCAGTGTACTCCTTTGTCACATCCCTTAATTTTGTATGTCATTCCCTCAAATCACCTCATTCTTCTACCTTCTTTCTATGTATATTCCTTCTAGTTGTATAATTAGTGATAAAAATTTTAAAGAATTATACATATAATCTTCTCCAAACAGTTTAGATCTAATGAATGCATTTTTTTCCTTTCCCTTTTTACCTATTTATGTTTTTCTCTTGGATATTGATACTGGAGGTCAAATCTTTGGTTTAGTGCTGGTCTTTTCCTTATGAAAGCTTGAAATTCTTCTATTTCATTGAATGACCATTCCCCCACCCTTGATGTATTTTGCTTAATTTTGCTGGATAAGTGATTACTGGTTGTAATCTTAGGCCCTTTGCCTTCTGGGATATTATATTCCATGACCTTTGATCTTTTAATATTGTAGCCTTCAATACTATGTAATCCTGATTGTGACTCTCCAATATTTGGATTGTTTCATTCTGTTAGTATTTTTTCCTTGATCTGATAATTTGGAAATTTAGCTATAATGTTTTTTAAAATTGTTATTTTGAGATCTCTTTCCTGAGATGATCAGTAGATTCCTTCAGTGCATATTTTGTCCTCTAGTTCCAATGCATCAAGATAGTTTTTTTTTTTTTGATAATTTCTTGAAGATGTTGTCAAGTCCTTTTTTTAAATTATGTCATTCAGATAGACCAGTTATTTTGATATTGTCTCCCTTGGATCTGTTTTCCAAATCAGTTGTTTTTCCTGTGAGGTATTTCCCAATTTTTCCACCTTTTCCCATTCTTCTGAATTTATTTGATTGATTCTTAATGTTCCACAGAGTTATAAGCTTCCTCTTGTCCAATTCATACTTTTAAGATATTATTTCTCTCAGTTTTTGTGCTTCCCCCCCAAAAAATAGCCACTTGTACTATTTATGGAATTCTTTTCTTTAGTGGATTTGTGTATTTCCTTTTTTATTTGCCCAATTTTAAGCAGTTTTCTAAGCTGTGGGAAGAGAGTGGTGGACAACCACCAATACTAGGACCCCCAACATGCCTTAGCATAGTCAGGGGAGCCAGTAGACTCCAGTTCTGGGAACCATCACATGCCTTTGTGGAGCCTCAGACAAAAAGACATCCTCCAGCAGCTAGAATACCACAAGCTTCAGCACAGCTCTAAGTCCTATTGTTACTACTTTATAAGTCTTTGGAAATTTGTTCATTCATATTTTTTGCCCATTTATCTACTTGGGAGAACCTTTTGTTTTTCTTATAGATTTCTATTAGTTTGCTAAATACTTTGGATATGAGGCCCCTATGAATGATATTTGATTCAAACATTTACACCCTGTTGACTGTATCATTTGTCATGCTAAATGCATTGATTTTGTTTGTGCAAAAGCAAAAGACTGTTTACAGAGTTCTTATTGTCTTCTTCAGCAATCTTGACTTGAAGAAGCTTACTGGTGTTTCCCACTGATTTTATTGCTTATATCCTTATCTGGTGCCACCCTTTGCAAGGGTGTTTTTAAGGAGAACCAAACTCAACTAAAAAACTTCTGTATTGCATTATTTTTTTGCATTATTTTTAATTAGAAGCCTCCCCTCTATCAATTCTTGGTATTTTAACATGAGAGTTGATAGTATTTTGGAAACAAGTTATATATTTAACTAATATTGCCATGGACTGTCATATTTTTCTGCTGTGAATAGATATTAATTGAGTGCTTTTTAACTGACCATGTTCTAGGTTATTTTGACCTTCTTAGTTGTTGCTTTTTAACAATTACATTAATGAAGCAAAGTTAATGCATGACAATATCCATTTCTTTACCTATTACTCATTTTTTCCAAGTTTTCTTGGCAAAGATACTGGAGTAATTAGCTATTTTTTTCTCCAGTTCATTTTACAATGAGTCAAATAGGTTTAAATGAATTGCCGAGGGTAACACAATTAGTTAATATTTGGGGCTGGATTTGAATTCATAAAGATGACTCTTCCTGATTCCAATCCTAGTATTCTATCCATTGTGCCACATATTCATATATACATATTGTTTGCATGTTTTCTAGTTCTTTACAATATGAGCTCCTTGAGAATGAGGATTCTTGTTAGTCTTTCTTTTTATTTTCAGCACTTAGCACATTAGCTATCACAATATTTATTGATTTACTGATTTTAGGAGTACATGATCATCAGCATCCAAGACTGGAAAAAAATTATCAAGAAAATAAGGATTAAGGAAAAGACCTTGATTTGGAGATTGGGAATCAAATAATTATGCCTGTTCTATTGTCTTCTCTCTATATAGCAATCTTATGTTTTCTTTGCCTTCCTCTTTTCTTCAAAATAGCTAAAAAGAAAATACCCAATTTTTTTGTTTGTTTTTACCATTCTTCTCCAGCAGTAATTCATTCTTAACTTTAGTGCTTTTGAAACTATTCTTAAGGGTTTATACCACTGATCATTAAGATAATCCAAAAAATTAGCTTCTTTGCCTAAAAATTTGTAGTGGTTACCTATAATATATACAATAAAGTTAAGATGTATTTAGCATTTTGGAAGCACATAATCCTATTATTATATTACTCTATATTCAGCCAAATTGTATTACTTTCCAGTTTTCTCAAAATTCTATTAATTCTTAATTTTACATATTTCATTACAATATTTCCTATGCCTGTAATATACTTCTTCTTTGCCTATTCAATTCCTATCTATCTTTCAGAGTATATCTCAAACTATAGCTTTTCCACAAAGCATACACCCCCTCTTTCAATTCTTGTGGAATGATAGATTTAGATTTCAAAGGGATCTAAGATATTATCTAGTTCACATACTCTTTTGAAGACAAAAAAAACTGAGTCCCAGAGATATTATATGACTTGTCAAAGTGCTGCAGGTTAGTAATAACAAAGCTTATATTTGACCAGAGATTTTCTGACTATATCCAATGTTCTTTGGTAAATAACCTTCTTTCTTGGGCCTCAAATAATATTTTATTTTGTAATTCTCTAATACACCTATTATATTGTAATGATTATAATCTTTTGCACAGGTATCTTATTTTTCTATTAGATTCTAAGTTCCATGTTGGAAAAAAAAATTCATTCTTATCTAAATGTCTGTCTCTCCCAGTGCTTTGTAATTGGTTCTGCCCATTATAGTTTCATATTAAGTGTTGATTGACTTGAATTTATAGGAGATATTGTTGGGACAGATCTATTGCCATTTGTATGGAACCAAATAGAATGGTGGGGACTCACTAAAGAGTCAATAATGAAGGAGAGCTTGATTGGCCTAGAATTTAAATTTTCTGGGGAAAATGATTATTGAAGAGATATTGGAGTTGTGAATTAATTCAACCATTTTAGATGAGAGTTTGCAACTGTGTGATAAAAAATTATTAGGTGAGAGGATTCTGGGAAGGCAGTAGAGTAGAACAAGAAATGCTAAATTCTCCTGATTTCTTCCACAAATAAGACAAAATAGAACTTATCAGTAAATAAATGAACAGAAAAAATCACTATGAGTTGGGACAGAGCCATGGTCATCCTGAGACTACTTGAGAAGACCCAAAGAAAGATACTAGGATGGAAATTTTGGCTGAAGTGAAGTGTAAACACTACCAAATTAGGCTGATGAGAATAGCTGGATTGGGAGGTAATCTCTGCCTTAGCTACTGGAATTTTCACCTCCTGTATGTACATGGGGAGACAGACATCTCAATGGGAGAATATTCAGGGATCCAGACACAGCTGTGCTACCAGTTCTGGGTAAGAAGAAAGCAGCACATACTGGATGGGCACAGAAACTGTAAGGCAGGGCAATGCTGGCTGTGGGCAATAAAAGGTGTGCTGCGTTTGGGGTTTCAGTTCCAGGCCAGAGGAGAGAACTGAAGGTTGTGGCCATGGGAGGTTTCTTAGAAAGCAAGGACATTTCCAGCATAATGTGCTAGGGGGCCTTAATTGTGGCTTGGAAGGAGAGAGGAATGCAGAGCAACCCGAGGGAAAAACTAAAAAAAAAAAAATAATAACACTAAGGAAGACCTAATACTGGAGCAGAAAAAAAGAAGAAGAAGAAGAAGAAACCATTGCTATGGGAACAAAGACTAGGATTCATCTTCAGAGGAGGCTACTGAAGCAAAAAAGCTTCTCCTATCTGAAAGAATAATGCAAATGTTTATTTGTCTAAAAGGAATTCACAGAACTCAAAAAAGACTTTAAAAGATCAAATGAAAGTGATTGAGGAAAAACTAATAAAGAAAAGAAAAGAACAATCCAAGAAAACAAGATTATGAATAAAATTAACCAACTGGAAAAGGAGATCAAGAATTTTCTTTGAAAATTAGAATTGAGCAAGAGGAAGTCAACAAAGAAATTATGAAACTAGGAAATTGCAAAACAAATATGAAGAAGAAAATACAAATAGAAGAAAATGTGAAACATCTCACAAGAAAAACAGCTCATTTGGGGAACAGATCAAAAATAGAAAACAAGAACAATTAGACTACCTATAATAATAATAATTATGATAAAATAATAGAAGAAATAATTAAATAAAATTGTTCTGAAGTGTTGGAACAAGAAGGGAAAATAGATATAGGAAAATAAATTACAGTTATTATTAACTGAAAGAGATTCTAGAGGAAGATTTACAGGACTATCACATCCAATCCTGAAGTAAGGAGAACATATTATAAGCAACAAGGCAAATATGGAAGAGCAACAATTAGAATTACCCAAGACCTAGCACTGGCTATACTAAAAGACTATAGGTTTTGGGACACTATATATCAAGGGGTAAAAAAACTGGGATTGTGACCAAAAATATACCCCCAAAGTTGAACACAATCTTGAACAATAATAACAAAAAGGATATTCAATGAATTGCCAGACTTTTAGGATTTTGTTGCAAATAAACCTGAACTTAATTGAAAATTTGACATACAAAGTCTAAAAGAAATATAAGGCAAACATCAAAGAGTAATTATAGGACATTCAATAAAAAATATTATCTACTTTTTATACATGGAAATGTAAACTCTATGTCTAAAATTGTAATTAGTAATTAGGTAGTTCAAAAGAAAGATTGGGTAGGGCTGAGTATTATGAGATTCTAAAAAGCAAAACTGTATAGAAAAAGCTTTGAAAAAGTAATTATGTTATATGAATGAGGTTTAAGAGTAAGAAGTGGTAGTGAAGAATTAAATGATAAAAAGAGAGTGGGTAGTTCTAGACCCCCAACTTTCACTGGGAATGAGTTAAGAGAGGGATATCTAAAAGGTATGAAAGTCTACTAAATTCAGAAAGAAATAAAGGAATTAGGGGATAGGGAGAAGGTAGAAGGTTGAAAATATTGCTGTGATGTAGGAAATTATTGAAATTGTAGACTTAGAAAAATGTGGAAAGATGGACTCATGAAGGAAGATCCTATCCATCTTCATAAAAACAGAGAAGTGGAAATAAGCATAGCATGTCTTATCCATATGTATATAAATATATATGTGTATATATATGAATGAGTATAAATATCTGTGTACATATCTCTCTCTCTCTCTTTCTGTATGTGTGTGTGTGTGTGAGTGTGTGTATGTGTGTGTATGTGTGTGTGTGTGTATCTATGCTTAACTGTAGCCTTTCAGGGCAGGTTAGGGCAGGAGGAGGAAAAAAATAACGTAAAAATGCACAGCAGAAAACAAAAGAAAACCTAAAAGGAAGTGAAGGAAAGATGGAAAGATGGACAGTTCTGAACACAGTGTGCAGTATTTATTATATAGGCTTTTCTGAAATGGAAATTAATTGCCTTATTTCTTACCTGCCCTTAATCACTGAATGGATGTTGTCCCTTAAGGAGGAGGAATCCACTAGTTTTGAACATATGATGATGTGGCAAGAGGAGAGGGGAACATGGAACACATCAAGGGATATATATATATATATATATATATATATATATATATATATATATATATATATATATATATATATATATATATGGAATTTCATGAAATATTAGATTTTGGAAGGATCTCCTCCAACTGGAATTCTGAGGAGGGGATGAGAAGGCAGGGAGAAATTATGGAATATAACTACTGTTTCAACTGCTTTTGTGCCCCCTCAAAGGGTAATAGCAATCCAATTCGTGCAAGAAATGTAATAAGCCTTACCTCCATTCTAAGAATTTGGATCTGAAGTTTTTCATTTTTAACAGTGATATTAATCACATCTTTATACGTCTAATTTTACTAGAATGGCCTCTACACATCTCCATGTTTGCATTAATATTTAGCACTTCCAAGAGGCACCAAAGTTGTCAAAGTTTCAGAAACATTTATGTGATAGAGTATCATACAATTAAAAGGACCAACACAGAGATGTACATGAATTTATTAGCAGCTTTAGAAAAATCAATGCAAAACTTAGATGGTGCTCCTGAGATACATAAAAGGAAATGGATCACCCTAGCCCAGGTAGAAGGTAGAACTAGAGATCTTCTGTAGAGAATAGTAAGGATTTTCTCTTATGCAATCACCTGAGTGACCTGCATAGATGCTACTAGGTGAAGCTGTCAGGTAGGTGAAAAAAGAAAGTCTAAAGAATATGGTTTATAACCTCCAGGATGGTAACCTGAGTGGTATCCAAAAGAGCTAATTCTAAAATGTCATTAAAACTTAAGTATATAGCCTATGAAATCTGAAGCTAAAAAGAGCCCTTACCTAATGCAGAATCAGCAAATCCTTCAATGGGAAAATAAGATGTTGAAACTGAAAAGTGATGTCAAAACAAACAAACAAACAAACAAACAAACAAACAAACAAAAACGAAAGACAAAGTTGGACTAAAGAGAAATATGGACAAGTAAAAGCATTGGTTATTAAGCAGCTGAATTATAGCTTCAAAACATAGTGATGGTTCTGAAGGTGGAACTAAGTGTGCTTCAAATCCTTGGAAAAATCCCACCCTCTTCAGATCTCTCTTAATATTAGTGCCTTCCCTCTGTTAATTATTCCCAGTGTGCCCTGCATATAACTTGTTGTACATAGTTTATAATGTGAGCTCCTTAATAAAAGGGACTATCTTTTGTCTTTCTCTGTATCTCTAGTACTTAGTACCTGGCACATAGTAAATGGTTAATAAATGTTTGACAGTACTGATTTGACAGTGGTGAAATAGGGGCAGAAATAACTGGCCACTAAAAGGCATATCTGTGATTGAAAGAAGCATAAGCATAGGAACCAACCCTAGAGAAAGATCAAGAAGCAAAGGGCTGCCTAGAGAAGCAGCTCAAAATATTCATCCTAATTGGAACATGAGTAACTCTCTTCTCACTTTTGTCTGTTTCATAGGTCAGGATGATGATACTATACTACTGTATACTTATCAAGTCTGGTTGTTGTACAATGCACACAGGCTGTCATCCAAACTGTTCTTAAATTTCTTCAAGGGGCTAATTTACACTGGTTTACAAGAAATAAAAAAAAAATCTCCTTTTTTTCTAGAAATATTTCTCACACCATTGCAGGAAATTCGAACAAATAGAGATTAATAAGATTAGCAAGTAAACACTTGTGAGGATTAAGAACTAAACCATTAGTGAGTTACACTTAAATGTGGATTTATTTAGTCTGCCTGCTTTCTTCTGAATGTCTTTCTTGAGATCCTGGGAGTTTTGATAAGACCATTTTCCTTTTTAATCCATTCTACATCCATCACACTCATTACCAGATTAACCTTCATAATACACATATCAATTCAGTGCTGAAAGCCTTGAGTGTTTACTGCATATTCAATAAAATAAGATCTCTCTAATCTGATACTCAAGGACTTTTAGAAAATAGCTTCAGCCTAGTTTTACAACTTTATCTAAAACTACTTTCCTTCATGTATTCTAGCTCAACCACAGTAGATGGCGCTCTCTCTCTCTCTCTCTCTCTCTCTCTCTCTCTCTCTCTCTCTCTCTCTCTCTCTCTCTCTCTCTCTCTCTCTCTCTCTCTCTCCACACACACACACAAAATCATAGGATTTAGAGTTGGAAGAGGTCTTATAAATCATATTTAATTTGACCACCATGACAAAAACAATTTTTGGTGGCCAAACTTCTTTTAATAAATTCAATGTTCCCATTTTACAGATGTAGCCATTGTGGTTTGAAGAGGCTACATTGTTTTCCCAACTTTGATTGGCAGAAAAGTCAGAATTTGAATACAAGTCTTCTGGTTATAATGCCAATATTCTTTCTGCTATACAACACTACTTTTCTATGTCTTTGATAATATAATTCTTTATGAGTCTCTGTAAACTTTTAGACACTACTTGATACCTCTAAACTTATTATGTATGTAAAATGTTTTGTAAACTTTTAAAAACTCAGTATAAATGTCATTTTTCTTATTTTTATTACTATGTCCTTATCAGTCAGTAAACATTTAACTGTCTTCATCTGATCTTATAATACTGGGTTGGTTTTTTTTTTTTTTTAATGCTTTTAGGTACTCAACCATAGTTCTGATTTGTGTTACTTTACCTGTGAAGGTGTTCTATTACTCTTAAGCCCCTGCAATAAAAATCTGAATCTTCCCTATCTTTGTTTTCCTCCATTGCGTTTTATTTAGTAGATGCTTGTTGAAAGAATGAGCAAATGGTGATGAAAGAAAAAATTATTTCTGAAGGCAGTGATGGATGAGGTATTCAAGTAAAAATTTGGGCCAGTTACAGAGGAACTTGAGAGCACTCTGGATCTCTTGGTAAGGAAGTGGAATGAGAGAAAAGTGAGGTAGCCAGGTAAGGGGAGAGAGACGAGGGCAGGGGTAAGGGTCAGGGGAAGGAAGGTGAGGAGAGATCAGCAAGATTGCTATTCTGACATGCTGCCTTATTCTTTCTTCTCTCTCCTTACAGAAACCAAACTAAATTGCCATTTAATGCTTGTCAGAGCCTTTCTGGCCCTCTACCCTCTTGCCAGTTAAATGAACTGCAGCTGTGGTCCTGCTGGGGAAAGCTTCCCAGGGATGAACCAAAGGCCAGCTGTGTGCATTCATAGAAGAGCTATGCACTCATGTATATGCAGTTTATTGATAACTATTCCACAATTTAAATACTATGCACACTTGATAATATAACTGTATTTTTGCTTTGTGGTATGCTTTTGGACAGTTCCTATATCTAGATTATTTTCTATCATGATGGATAGGAGTCATCCCCTATGTCAATACAGCTGATCATGGCTGCTGTCCTGGACATAGTAGAAAGAACATTAAACTTAGAGTGATAGACCCAGTGGCAGCTAGGTGGTACAGTGTAAAGAGCACTAGAGTTGGAGTCAAGAAGAGCTCAATTCCAGTTTGCCTTCAAACACTTCCTAGCAATTGGTCCTGGCCAAGTCACTTAATTTGATGGGCCCAGTTTTTTTTTTTTAAACACTTATTTTTACATGAATTTATTATTTCACCATTCTACTGCCCCCTGCAGTTGAACAAAAAAAAAAAAGAAAAAAGAAAATCCTCATAATAAATATTCATAGTTTAGAAAAATAAATTTCCTTCCTTTTCCATGTTAATATATATATCTTATTCTGAATTTCAATTCCATTACCTCTCTGAGTAGAGATGGTGATTTTTGATTCCTTATCTTCTAAATTTGCTATTTCCCAATTCATTGGTTAAAGTTTGAAAGACTTTAAAAGTATTTTGGGGCAATGTTGTTATTGCAAAACATATAATTATTTGCATTTTATATTTGCATGTAGTTGTGCATTTATATTTGTATAATTGATATAATTATTGCAAAAATTATAATAATTCTACTCATTTCATAAAGCTCTTCTCAATTTCTTTTGAAACTCGATTTCTGGATAATTTCTTACATACAATATTGTTTTATTAGGTGGCAGAATCAATAGTGCTAGACTTGGATACAGGAAGAATTGAGTTCTAATCTTGTCTTAGAAATTTATTATCTTTGTGACACTGAGAAAGCCACTTAATCTCTATTCATGTCAATTTCTTCTTCTTTAAACTGGAAATAATAATAAGAACCAGCTCAAGTACCTATGAGAAATAATTGGTGTGTAGAGTATTAGATAAATTTAGTGTTTCAGAATTTAAGTTCAATTTTTTTGAGTTGCTGAATAGTTAGAAAAAAGAATCCTTCCAGGCTAATAGTTCATCTACTGTAAACAGTAATAATACTAGATTTTAATTTGTGTGTGTTTGGATACATATGTATATATATATATATATATATATATATATATATATATATATATATGTATGTGTATATATATATATGTATGTGTGTGTTTTTATGTTCATGTATTGTGTTTCAGATTTTAAGTTCAATTTTTTTGAGTTGCTGAATAGTTAGAAAAAAGAATCCTTCCAGGCTAATAGTTCATCTACTGTAAACAGTAATAGTACTAGATTTTAATTTGTGTGTGTTTGGATACATATGTATATATATATATATATATATATATATATATATATATATATATATATATATATATATATATATATATATATATGTATGTGTATATATATGTATGTGTGTATGTTCATGTATTGTGTGTATATATGCATATATATTAATATATAATATGTATTAATAATTTATCAACAAAAACTCAGAACCACAGAGGTCATTGAATCCAACAAAGAGTTGACCAATAATGTCTTCTATAGAATCACTGGCAAATGGTCATTTAGATTCCACTTGAAAAATTCTAGTGAGTGAGGGACTTATCAGCTCTGAGGCAGTTCATTATTCTGTTGTGAAGTTCTAGTTTGGAATGGAGAAGCATTACTGAGTAGTACATAGAATGAATGCTGGACCTTGAGACAAGAAAAACTATATTCACATCCTGTCTCCAACATATACTAACTGTGAGACTTTGAACAAGACACTTGTCCTTTTTGCATCTCAGTTTATTCATCCTCAAAGTGGGGATATAATTATTTCTATAGTGCCCAATGTGATACCCAACCAAGGTGTAAACTATTTTACAAATCTTAAATATCTTGTAAGTTTCAGATGCTTAAGGAAATTTTCGCCTACATCAAGCTTAAATCTTTCTTCTGCTAAACCAAGCAAAGTAAATCTATTTCTTCTTCTACCTCTTTAAATATTAGAATATAACTATTTTTTTATTTTCTAGGATGACAGCCTCAGTTCACACTTCAATAGTAATCACACTTAAAAGTATGTAGAGCAATTTATATTCATTTATCATTTCAACTCCCCAACATCTCTGTGAGAATGGTAGTACAATATTTTCACATCATGTAAATGAAGAACCTGAGGTTCATTGTGGTTCAGTGACATTCCTATACTGATACAGCTGGCTTATGTCTGAGCTAACTCTTTAGGTATTCTAATCCAGATACACTCTACTCTTTTATCTCTATTAGTTTATTGAAATGTGTTTATTAAACCTGGAACTTTAGTTTTCTTCTGTTATTGTTAAAGCTAACATTTCTATAATATTTAATAATAGTGGTGATAATGGATATCCTTATTTCGCTCCTGATTTTACTGGGAATGCTTCTAGCTTATCCCCATTACATATAATGCCTATTGATTATTTTAAGGAAACTTACCCTTTTATCTTATCATTTTAAGGAAAATTTCATTTATTCCTAGTATCTTTAGTGGTTTTATAAATGGGTGTTTGGCAATTACTTCTTTTACATCTATTGAGATAATCATATGATTTCTGTTGGTTCGTTACTGATATGATCAATTATGCTAATAACTTTACCAGCCCTGTTACTGAGTCTGTCCTGTATTACTGGTATAAATTTCACTTGGTCATCACTTATCCTGGTGATAAATTATTGTAATCTCTTTGATAATATTTTATTTAAGATTTTTGCATCAGTATTCAATAGGGAAATGGTTTATGATTGTATTTCTCTGTTTTGGTTCTTCCTGGTTTAGGTATCAGCTTCATATCTGTGTCATAAAAGGAATTTGGTAGGACTTCTCCTCCCCCTCTCCCTAAAGAGTTGAGATTAGTTATACCTTAAATATGTGGTAGAATTCACTTGTAAATCCATCTGGCCCTGGTGATTTTTTTCTTAGTATGTTTGGTAATGGCTTGATCGTATTCTTTTTTTTCCCCCTAAAATAGGACTATTTAAGTATTTATTGCCTCCTGGCAATTTATATTTTTGTAACTATTCTTCTATTTAACTTAGATTGTCTGATTTCTTGGCATATAATTGGACAAAATATTCCTAATTATTTCTTTAATTTCTTCTTCATTGCTGGTAAGTTCACGCTTTTAATTTTTTATACTGGTAATTTGGTTTTCTTTTTTTCCTCTTTCCAATCAAATTAACAAAAGGTTTATTTATTTTGCTGGGTTTTTTTTTTTCATAAAACCAACTCTTAATTTTCTTTATTGGTTCAATGGCTTTCTTATTTTCAATTGTATTAAACTCTCCTTTGATTTTCAGAATTTCTAATTTAATTTAATGTAATGTTTATTTGCATTTTTAATTTATTATTTTCATAGCTTTTTAGTTGCATCTTCAATTCATTGATCTCCTCTTTCTCCATTTTACTTATATAAGCATCTAGAGATATAAAATTTTCCCTAAGACTGCTTTGGTTACATCCCATAAATTTGGTATATTGTCTCATTATTGCCATTCTCTTGGATAAAATTATTGATTATTTCTACAACTTGTTGTTTGACCCACCCAGTCTTTAGAATTAGATTATTTAGTTTCCAATTAACTTTTGGTCTGTTTTCCAATGATCATTTATTACATGCATATTTTGCATCATGATATGAAAAGAATGAATTTCATTTTTTTTCCTTTCTTCATTTGATTGTGAGGCTTTTATGCTTTAATATATGGTCAATTTTTGCACAGTGCAATGTATCACTGAGATAAAATATACATTTCTTTCTATTACTATTTGGTGTTCTCCAAAAGCCTATCATATTTAATTTTTCTAAAATTCTATTCACCTCCTTATCTTATTCCTTGTTTATCTTCTAATTGAATTTTCTATTTTTGAGACAGAGAGGTTGAGATCTTTAGTTATATAGTTTTGCTATCTATTTTTTCCTGCATCTCATTTAACTTCTACTCTAAAAATTTGAAGGTATGTAACTTGGTACATATGTTATGCATTGTTTCATTATTACTATGGCATCCTTTAGCATGATGGAATTTCTTTTAATTAGATATATTTTTGCTTTTGTTTGGTATTAGATCAGGATCATTATTCCTGCTTTTCCTTTATCTCTTTTTTTGTTTGGTTCAGCTGAAGCATAATATATTCTGCTCCAGTTTTCTACCTTTACCCTTTTTTATTATTTTCAAAACATATACATAAATAATTTTCAACATTAATCCCAACAAATCCCTCTTTTCAAGTTTTCTCCCTTCTTCAATCCTATTTCCCCCTCTAGGTGACAAGTAATCTAATATATATTAAGCATGTGCAATTCTTCTATACATATTTCCACAATTATCATGCTGTGCAAGAAAAATCAGGCCAAAAAAGGGAAAAAAATGAGAAAGAAAACACAATGCAAGCAAACAACAACAAAAAGAGCTGAAAATACTATGTTGTGATCCACGCTTAATCCCCACTATCATTTCTCTGGATGCAGATGACTCTCTCGATCACAAAACAATTGGAATTAGCTTGTATCATCTCATTGTTGAAAAAAGCCATGTCACAGCCATGTCAAATCATCTTATAATCTTGCTGTTGCCATGTACAAAGATCTCTTGGTTCTCTATTCGCTGCACTTAACATTAATTCATGGAAATCTCTCCAGGCCTCTCTGAAATCATTCTGCTGATTGTTTCTTATAAAACAATAATATTCCATAGCATTCATATACTATAACTTATTCAGTCATTTTCCAACTGGTGGATATCAACTCAGTTTCTACTTTCTTACCACTATAAAAAGGGCTGCCACAAACATTTTTGCACAAGTGGGTCCCTTTTCTTCCTTTGGGAATCTCTTTGGGATACAGTCACATTAGAGACACTGCTGGATAAAAGGCTACGCACAGTTTGATAGCCTTTTGCACATAGTTCCAAATTGCTCTCTAGAGTGGTAGAATAAGTTTACAACTTCACCAGCAACGTATCAGTATCTCAATTTTCCCACATCTAATACAATATCTTTTTCTATCATTTCAGCTAATCTGAGAGGTGTGTAGTGATACCTCAGAGTTGTTTTAATTTGCATTTCTCTGATCAATAGTGATTTAGAGTACCTTTTCATATGACTAGAAATGGTTTTAATTTCTTCATCTGAAATTGTCTGTTCATAATCTTTGGCCATTTATCAGTTGGAGAATGGCTTGTATTCTTATAAATTTGTATTCTTTATAAATGTGAGTCAGTTCTCTATATGTGTTGGAAATGAGGCTTTTATAAGAACCCTGTGATATAATTATTTTTTTTCCAGTTTTCTGCTTCCCTTCTAATCTTATCTTCATAGATCCATTTTGACCTTATCTTAGTACAGGGTGTTAAGTGTTGATCAATTTTTTCCAATTTTCCCAGAAATTTTTGTCAAATAATGAGTTCTTATCCCATGAGTTGGTGTCTTTGGATTTATCAAACACTAGATTACGGAGATCATTGACTATTATATCTTGCGAACCTATCCTATTCTACTGATTTAACTGCTTTATTTTTTAGTCAGTAATGAACACTGCTTTATAATATAGTTTTAAAATCTGGTAGAGCTAGGCCATCTTCATTTGCATTTATTAATTCCATTGAAATTTTTGACCATTTCTTCTTCCAGATGAACTTTGTTATTATTTTTTCTAGCTCTGTAAAGGAATTTCTTGACAGTTTGATTAGTATGGTACTGAATAAGTAGATTAATTTAGGTAGAATTGTCATTTTTACTATATTACCTCAGCCTACACATGAGCACTTGATATTTTCCCAATTGTGTAGAACTGATTTTATTTGTGTAGAAAAGTGTTTTGTAATTGTGTAATTGTGTAATTACTGACTTTGTCTTAGTAGGTAGATTCCCAAATATTTTATATTATCTATAGTTATTTTAAATAGAATTTCTCTTTGTATATCTTACTGCTGAACTTTGTTGGTAACATGTAGAAATGCTAATGATTTCTGTGGATTTATTTTGTATCCTGCAACTTTGCTAAAGTTGTGAATTGTTTCTAGTAGTTTTTTAGCTGATTCTCTATGATTCTCCAATAATATCATCATGTCATCTGCAGAGTGATATTTTGGTTTTCTCATTACCTACTCTAATTCCTTTGATTTATTTTTATTCTCTTATTCCTAAAGTCAACATTTCCAATACAATATTGATTATTAGTGGTAGTAGACAACTTTGTTTCACTTCTGATCTTATTGGGTATTCTTTTAGCTTATCCCCATTACATATGTTTGTTGCTGGTTTTAGGTAGATGCTACTAATCATTTAAAGGACATTACATTTCTTTCTTTTTTCTCCCCCTGAGGCTGGGGTTAAGTGACTTGCCCAGGGTCACACAGCTAGGAATTGTTAAGTGTCTGAGACCAAATTTGAACTCTGGTCCTCCTGAATTCAGGGCTGATGCTCTATCCACTGTGCCACCTAGCTGCCCCCGACATTACATATATTTCTATGCTTTCTAGTGTTTTAAATAAGAATGGGTGTTGGATTTTGTCAAATTATTTTTCTCCATCTATTGAAATTATCATATGATTTCTGTTATTTTTATTGATATAGTAAATTATGCTAATAGTTTTTCTAATATTGAACCAGCCCTGCATTCCTGGTACAAATCCTACTTGGTCATGGTGCATTACCTTGTTGATAATTTAATGTAATCTCTTTGCTGATATTTTATTTAAGAATTTTGCATTTATTCATTTGACCCTACTTGGTTTAGGTATTAGCACTATATTTGTGTGATAAGAGGAATTTGATAGAACTCCAAATATTTCGCATAGTATTGGAATTACTTGTTCTTCAAATGTTTGGAAGAATTCGTTTGTAAATTCATCTGGCACTGGATATTTTTCTTAAGAAGTTGAGTAATAGCTTGTTCATTTTTTTTTTTTTTTAGTGCGATTATTTAAGCAATTGATTTCCTAGTCTGCTAATCTAGGTAATCTATATTTTAAAAGTATTCATCCATTTCATTAAATTATAGTTTTATTGGCATACAGTTGGCCCAAATAACTCCTAATTATTGATCTAAATTCTTCATTCCTTTTAATTTTTGATATTAGCAATTTGATTTTCTTTTCTTTTTCTAATCAAATTAACTAAAAGTTTATATACTTTGTTGATTTTTACATAAAACCAGTTTTGTTTATAAGTTCAATAGTTTTCTTGCTTTCAATTTTATTAATCTCTCTTTTACTTTTCAGAATTTCAAATTTGGTATTTAATGGGGTTTTTAATTTATTCTTTTTTTTCTAGTTTTTTAGTTGCATACCCAATTCCTTGATCTTTTCTTTTTCTGTTTTATTTAAGTAAGCATCCAGAGATATAAAATTTCCCTTAAGAACTTCTTTGACTGCATCTCATAAATTTTGATATGTTGTCTCATTATTGCCAATAATTTCATCTAATATTATTGTGTCTATGATTTGTTGTTTCACTCACTCCTATTTTAGGATTTGATTATTTAGGTCTATTATTAATTTTAATAGATTAATTTTGGTCTATTTTTCCCTTATCCTTTATTACATGTCATTTTTATTGTATCATGTTCTGATAAAGATGCATACCTTTCTGCATCTGACTTTGAAGTTTTTATGCCGCAATACATGGTCAGTTTTGTGCATGTTACATCTATTTCCAAGAAAAAAAGTTTATTCCTTTTGTTACCATTCAATATTTTCCAAAGGTCTATCATACTTAACTTTTTAAAAATTCTATTTACTTCCTTAATGTCTTTCTTGTTTATTCTGATTTAAATGTGTTTCTTGTAAACAACATATTTAATCTAGGCTTTAATCTAGTCTACTAATTGTTTCTGTTTTATGGGAGAGTTCATCCCATTCACATTCACAATTAAAATGACTAAGTCTGTATTTCCTCCCATATTATGTTCCCTGTGTTATACTTTTCTCTTTCCTTTCCTCCTTTCCCTCCTTACCAATGTTTTCCTTCTCTCACCTCCCTCAATTTGCCCTCCCCTTTTACAATCCTTCCCTCTTTTCGTTTCCCTTTCTTCTCCTACCTCCCTGGAGGATGAGACAAGTTTCTATACTAAACTAAATATGTCTGATATTCTGTCTTTGAGCCAAATTCTATACAATTATGGTTCACACACAATGCTCACTCTCTTCCCTTCTTTTCCTCAACTTTAATAGGTCTTTTTTGCCTCTTCATATAATATAATTTATATCATTTTACCTTGCTTTTCTTCTTCTTCCAGTACTGTCACCTTTCCACCTCTACTTTCTTTTTTATATCATCATAGTAAAGTCAAATTATACCTATACCCTCTAAGTATACCTCTGACAAAGATACAGTTCTCAGGACTTAAACATATCATCTTCCCATATAAGGATATGAACATTCTAACCTTTAAAAAACACAATATTTTTCTTCACCTTTTGCCTTTTTATGCTTCTCTTGAATTCTGTATTTGAAGCTCTGGTCTTTTCATTAAAAATAAATAAAATCTCCTACTTTATTTATTATCCATCTTTTCCCCCAAAAATAATGCTTAATTTTGCTGAATAGTTGATTCTTGGATGCAGTCCAAGTTCCTTTTGTTCTCTGGAATATCATATTTGAAGTTCTTTGATCCTTTAAAGTGGAAGCTATTGGTCCTAAGTAATTGTTATTGTGATTCCTTGATATTTGAACTGTTTCTTTCTGATTGTTTTCAATATTTTCTCCTTGATCTGATTATTTTGGAATTTAGCTACAATATTCCTTGAAATTTTCTTTAAGGTTTCTTTCAGAAGGTATTGGATGGATTCTTTTAATAGCTACTTTACCTTTGGTGCTAGGACATCAGAGCAGTTTTCCTTGATGATTTCTTGAAAGATGTTGTCGGGCTCTTTTTTTTTTCATTGTGGTTTTCAGGTAGTCTACTAATTCTTAGATTGTCTCTCCTGAATCTGTTTTCCAGATCAGTTGTTTTTCTGATGAAGTATTTTAAATTTTCTTCTATTTTTTCATTTTTAAATTTTCTTTCACTGATTCTTGATGTCTCATTGAGTCATTCACTTCCATTTGTTCATTTCTATTTTTTTTGTGAATTGTTTTCTTCAATTAGATTTTTTATCTCCTTTTGCATATGGACAATTGAACTTTTAAATGAACTGGTTTTTCAAGTTGTTTTCTTTTTCCATTTTGCTAAAACTATTTTTAAATGAGTAAAATTCTTCAGATAATTTCTGTACTTCCTTTTCCAGAGCTTTCATTTCCTTCCAATATTTTCTTGTAACTTTCTTTTAAGATCCTTTTTGAGTTCTACCAAGAGAGCCTTGTGAGATGGAGACCAGCTTATATTACCTTTAAGGCTTCATCTGGAGATGTTTTTTTCTGTAGTATCCTACAAGTTTGAGGTCTGCTTTTCCCTGTCTCCATAAAAAACTATGTATGGTCAGAGATGTTTTTACTTTTTTGCTCATTTTTAAAAGGTGTTCCCTTGGGGCAAATGGGAGATTGTCTTAAGATTCTTCTACAGATGATAGAGGCTTCATGCTGTCTTTTTTCTGGTGCTGTCAGATTCCTTCTTGTGTTGGGTGTGTTTGACTAAGTTCCTCTTGTTATGTTGAGGTTTGGGGACTCACTATTTGTCTTCTGTATTTGTGTTGGATGTCTCACAGCTAGTCTGCTGATCCACTTTCTTCTGAAAGTGGTTCTCCCTGCACTGCTTTGTGTTGCACTGCACCTGGGCTGTAATGTAGCTCCCCCATTCCCTGCCTGGTTAAAAGGTCATAAATGGGAATATATATTAAAATATTTTTTGTGAGGGCAGAGTCAAAGTGGCAGAGAGAAGCCAGAACATTGCCTGAACTCTCCCCACTTTCCCTTGTAATCAATGCTAGATCAAGCTTCTAAATAAATTTCTAAATAAATAAAACCCAGCAAGTACCACTAGAAATGACAGAAAGAGAGAGAAAAAAAGAGGGAATGAGAGGAGTGTTAAAT